>NC_057848.1:129593725-130209439 GCF_910594005.1 Cervus elaphus
GGCATGAGTTTGAGAAAACTCCGGGAGTTTGTGATGGACAGGGAGGCCTGGCGTGCTGCAATTCATGGGGTCACAAAGAGTTGGACACGAGTGAGCTACTGAACTGAACTGAAGTGAAGTGAGAGGAATGTTCATGTGTCTCCTCTCTTTTCCTGTTCTTGTCAATTTGCCTACTCAGAAGGCCTTCCAATACATCTTGGAAGGTCTCTGGGCTTGTTGTAGGCCATGTGGTTTCAGGTCAGATCTTCCCTTTCTCCTGCAAGTACTTGTTCTCAAAGACTATAGTATACCCTAAAGTGCACAGTTTCAGGTTAATTGCGGGATTTTGATCCACTGCAGATGCTACTTCCAGGTTGATTGTCCCTTCTTTATTTACTCAATCTTCTGCTTTGATTTTTTTTTTTTTGACCCACTTATGGCTTGCAAGTCTTTCTCCAGTGTATGATCTCAATCCTGACACAAGCGGCCCAGAGTGGCCACTTATTTGGGCTTATTTGCTCAGTTGTACTGTGAAAAGGGAGGGATACTAGAAACACCCCCAGCATGTGTGGGAATCGCTTTCTGTGACTGGACCACATGAGGGTTCGCCACAGCCCAAGATGGGCTGTGCATCTACCAGGGAAGTTGGTCCTGTTTTGGGGGACCCTCAGCAGAGATAAGCTGTTTGGGCTCCTAGCTAGGCCATGGAGGGGTTGCCACAGTCTTAGGTGTGTCATGTATTTCCCCAGGGGAGCTGGTCTTGCGTTGTGACATGTTTATCAGATCCAAGCCACTGAGGACACCAAGAAGCCATGGGACACCCAAGGGAGCTAATGGCTTGGCAGTAGATACGATCTCTGGGTCTAAGACTGTAGAGGTCCCTTGCCTTGCATCTCTGGCAGTTGTGCACCTGCTTCTCTGGCTCTGGGAACACAGACCACAGCTGCATCGCCCCCTTTTGTATTCACTAGGGCATGGTCCTTTGTTCTGTGAGCCTGTCAGAAGTTAGAGTGCAGCATTAGAAGCTTCCTGTGTGAGTAATCTTTTGTTTTTCTGGCGGTCCCAGGATTTTCACTGTTCTGCCTCTGTTGTGTCACATTAGCCCCCTCAGAGTATCTTCATGGCATTCAGCCCCAATCCTTTGCCTAAGTACTGATCCCCACAGCCTGAGCCTCAGCACCCAACCCCCACTAGCTGCGGGCGGATGCAAGTGTATAAATTGCTTCTGAGCTGGAAATTGCCATTGGGCTCAATCTCTGGCTAAATCACACCACTCAGCCAAAAAACAATTCCTGCAAATTACAGTTCTAAATATGATAGCCCCCAAAATAATAGCTAAATAATGTGGGACAGGAGTAAAATCATTATGACCTCATAGTAACGAAATAATCCTTTACCAGTTTCAATAAAATTGCTAATTATAAAAATATTGTTACTTTATATTATTTCAAAATTATAAAACTATTTATTAAATGATACCACAAAAAAGTGAATCAAACAGCTGCAAATTAGAAAATGGACTATAAGATACATATTATAAAGGACTGTTATTGAGAACACATAGTACATTTTATCACAATCATAAGGAAAAAGCAGACAATTCAATAAGAAGATTGACAAAAAGACTTGGACAGAGAATTCACAAAAGAAGGGACTCCATGTATTCCCCATGTCAATGTATGGCAAAAACCACTACAATATTGTAAAGTAATTAGCCTCCAACTAATAGAAATAAGTGGGAAAAAAATTTAAAAATAAAGACAAAAAAAAGAAGGGACTCCAGCAGTATATAAACATATGATAAAGTGCTCAACATCACTAATCAAAGAAACACAAAGTTAAAGCACAAGAGTTTATATCATTTACAGACAACCATGTTAACTGAACTTAAAGTGTTGCAATACCATGCTTTGTCAAAGATGTGGTACAAAAGCAATTCTCAAAAACATCTGGTGGGAATGAAAATCTTACCACTGCTTTGGAAAACAGTTTGGCATTATCTTTCATATGTAAAGATACTTATGATGAAACTTACATCAATTTTATTCATAATATCTTACAAATTTAAGTAACCCAAATGTCTATAAACATTACAATGGATAAATTTGTTGCATTATTTTCATATAATGGATTATCTTACAGGAATGAACCTGAAGCAAATGCAATGCAACCTCTTGATTTACTCTTTAGAAGTTTAATGTTAAATGAAAGATCATAAAAAATACATACATTGTGATTCTGTTTGTATAAATCTCAAAAACAGACAAACATTTTTATTATTTAAGGATGCATAAGTAGGTTGGTAAAACCATTAAAACTGCAAGAAAATGATAGCTATAAAATTCAGGATAGACAATACTTCTTTAATAGGTGAGAGACAGATGTCATTGGGAATGAACAGATATAGGGAAGGCTTCTAGTGGTATTCTCAGTGTTCTATTTCTTGACCAGAGTGGTTGTTACTTTCTGTTTTATTCATTTTTTGGTATATGTGTTACATTTCACAATAAAAGTTGCTTCTGAAAAAGAAGGAATATGTCAAAGAGAGAAAAAGGAGTAAGTAGAAATGATGACTTGATTGTTGTTGTTCGGTCACTCAGTCATATCTGACTCTGCAACCTCATGGATTGCAGAATGCAGGGCTCCTCTGTCCTCTACCATCTCCCGGAGTTTGCTCAAATTCATGTACATTGAGTTGGTCGTGCTATCTAATCATTTCATCCTCTGCAACTCTCTTGTCCTTTTGCCTTTCCCAGCATCAGTCTTCCCCAATGAGTCAGTTCTTTGCATCAAGTGGCCAAAGTATTGGAGCTTCAGTGTCAGTCCTTCCAATGAATATTCAGGGTTGATTTCCTTTAGGATTGACTGGTTTGATCTCATTGCAGGCCAAAGGATTCTCAAGAGTCTTCTCCAGCACAATTTCCCTGCAGGCAAGGGACTCTCAAGAGTCTTCTCCAGCACAACAATTCAAAAGCAGATCTTTTTTTTTAAGGGTAGTTCTTAAGTTTTTAACCACATATTATTTTCTTATCTGTGATATCTCCTGTGACTAAAGTATTATGATGAGATCTTTTATCATTTGGTTGACCTTTATATTTTACCATTTCTTCTTTAAATTGGTAAATTTTGTGCATTCTCAAAGACAATTTGTGTATATTTCAGATTGCTACCAAGAGGTAGCTTCTCCTTCTCATCTTACATCCAAAGGGAGGCTGTAAATCAATGCAGCCTACCTGCCTGGAGCCTAAGATGAACCATCATTATGGTGGAAGAAATGGAAAGCTTTGTGTTATTAGTGTCACAACCAAACTCTTATATAAAGTGAGCAGTTATAGCTTCTTGGTATATATCTTTCATTGTCTTTATTCATGCTATTTCTTTTTCGTGAATTACTCTTCTCCTATTCTCTACAAATTCACCAGACCCCAATTTCAACAGCATCTTCTAAGGCATTTCCTATCTTGATAGCTAGAATCAATAATTTACTCAAGTTCACAGATTCATTGATAGAGCCATTATTTATAACCTTATTACTATTTTGAAATAGTAACTAGTTTGAAAAATACTGTCTATGTGAATCATTTTAAAGGTCATCCCATATAAGAACTGTTCTGTGTTTTCATAGATTATATGTTTGACATCCATATTAAGTATATTTTCTTATTTTATGTATTTCCATTGCTTTGGAATTCTGGGACCTTATAGACTATGTGAGAGACTGACCATCCCAGGGCTAGTCCTTTCTTAGCAATTACAAAGGGTTTAGCCTTTTACATACAAAGCAAACAATACTGTCTATAGCTTCAACCACCTCCTTATCTAAGTTTCACATATCAAACCAATATTTCCTCTGCCTTAAATCATCCCAGGGCTAGGTACAAGATGACTAGAGATCACTTCTCTAGCCCAAAGCCTACAGGAATTGTTGAAACTACCTAATCGTAAACTGTTTCCTCCACAGTACCTTGCCTTTCCAACAGAAATTCCAACACGGTCTCTGGTCTGTACTTTATCCCTGTTCTTGTCTTCTGCCACCTGCCCAAAACCTACCACTTTCCTAGTGACTCTGTGTGGCATGCAGTGACCACTTCCCTGGGACATGTGAGTGAAATAAACTTCTTCCTCTCAAGCCTCATTCTCATTTCCTCCTGTGCCACGCTGTGCCACATGTGCAACATGCATGTATTCTGAACAAGAATGTATCATAAGTCCTTATAAAACTCCACTAAAACAGGGAATTTGCTCTTTTTAAAAAGGGATTTCATGATCATAAAATCATCAAGCAGTTTTCAGGTCTAGATTTTTGATCAACCATATGCCTTGCCCTTCAGTCTCTCTCTAGAATATTTTGAAATAAAACATTTGTAAGTATGAAAACCAACAATCTCTTAATATTATAAAAGAACTTGGAAGGGTTTGCCAATTGATAAGAGATTTCAAGAATCATTTCAAAGAGAGAAATCTGATTTCAGTGGATTGATAATAAACAGGCAGAGATTATCATTGCCTAAAATAAGTTATAAGAAAGAAATCTGATTTAAGTGGGTTTATAATAAAACAGGCAGAGATTATCATTGCCTAAAATATGCTATAAGAAAAGGTTCTAGTCCATATGACCAATGAAACTTGGGAGAAGCTAAGGTTTAGCAAGTATGGTAGATGTTGTTACACTTTATACTTTAATTCCCAGAAAGCTCACAGTGCTTTGTGGACTGCAATTGCTATATCTGATCCATCTACTTTTTATGTTGTATTACTATATATTATATACAATTATATATTTTACATAATTGTATATAATATATAACATTATATATGTAATATTATGTTTTACTGTTACATATACATGTGTGTGTGCATGCTTAGTTGCTTCAGTTGTGTCAGACCCTTTGTGATTCTATGGACTGTAGCCTGCCAGGCTCCTCTGTCCATGGAATTCTCCAGGCAAGAATACTGGAGTGGATTGCCATGCCCTCCTACAGGGGATCATCCCAATCCAGGGATCAAACCCACACCTCTTACATCTCCTGCAGTGGCTGGTGGGTTCTTCATCACTAGAACCACCTGAGAAGCCTGTATATAGCTATAAAACTATGTTATCAGCCATGATTATGTAAATATATACTGTTGGCATTTTCAGTGACTTATTATTGAACACTTTTTGCCCTTTCTGTATGCTCTCATTCTTTACTCTCATCAGATTATCTCCTGCCTCCCTCTCTCCAACTCCTATCAATATCAAACTCACTTTTCAAGCTCTTAAGTTCTACCTCCTTTTCAAGGTTTCTCTCAGTACCCCAGTTTTCACAGATTATCCCTTTCTCTTAACATTCCTTTACCAGGGCTTCCCTGATAGCTCAGTTGATAAAGAATCCACCTGCAATGCCGGAGACCCCAGTTCGATTCCTGGGTCACGAAGATCTGCTGGAGAAGGGATAGGCTACCTACTCCAGTATTCTTGGGCTTCCCTTGTGGCTCAGCTGGTAAAGAATCTGCCTGCAATGTGGGAGACCTGCATTCAATCCCTGGGTTGGGAAGATTCCCCTGGAGAAGGGAAAGGCTACCCGCTCCAGTATTCTGGCCTGGAGAATTCCATGGACTGTATAGCCCATGGGGTCACAAAGAGTCAGATGTGATTGAGCGACTTTCATTTCACTTCTTCAAGCACTATCAAAATTTAAGCCATCATGGGTACAGATTGGAGGGAAAAGACCTGAGGAAAACTTGGTAGTAGCCTACAATGCTGCCCTGAACTAAGGCTAATATTAATACTGTGGGAAATATGAACATGACCCATGTAAGACTGGCCACCTGATGCAAAGAGCTGACTCATTAGAAAAGACCCTGATGCTACAAAAGATTGAGGGCAGGAGGAGAAGGGGACGACAGAGGATGAGATGGCTGGATGGCATCACCAACTCACTGGACATGAGTTTAAGCAAGCTCCAGAAGATGGTGAAGAACAGGGAATCCTGGCACACTGCAGTCCATGGAGTTGCAAAGAGTCAGACATGACTGAGCAACTGTACAGCAACATGTAAGATTAAGTTTAGTGAATTCTTCACTCTATTCACAGACTATTCTGTTCATCTATCATCAGAAATTAGAAAGGCAGACCTACTCAAAGGAAGGCTACTTAGGTGCAGCCAAAATCAGAGGGATAGGAGAGATGGCTGAGAGCAACCAAGAAAGTGGATAATGCAAATGTGTAGACAAAGTTAAGAAATAACTAGCCTCTGAGCACTTCTATAAAGAATCCATGAGTTACAGAGGCAATTGACATGCAACTGTGGAGAAACAATGTATCTCAGATGAAAGGAACCTCTTAAAGACAGTTTTGAAGATGTTCAGAGACTAAAAGGGCTTTACTAACTTTGAAAATCCAGGATTATTTCATATAAGCTGGCATAACTAGGTTTGTAATAGAAAAGCTATCAAAATAAATCATTCACTCAATAACTGTTGCAAAGTATATGTTCATTGTTTCAACAGATATTTAATAAACGTCTAGGATACCTCTTCTAGTTGCTATAGTTTTGACAGTGAATGAAGCAAACAAACACTGTTCTGTAAAAACAATCTTAGATGCTGTTTCATTGTTTCTGTCCCTGCTTATTATTCCTACTCTTGGAAGCTGAGAGGCATTGTCCTAGTTTGTGAAGAGGAAAAGGAGCTTATGCTGGATTAAGAGAAAGCAAAACCCACACAAACTACAGCTAAGAAGGATGGAGAACACCATGTAACCACTCACTCACTCTTTATAGGCCCCACTGTACCTGCTGCCTGGGCTTAGTTAAGATACTACCCATAATATCAATATCCAAAGGCAACCTATGGGAGAATATTGTCTATTACTTTTAGTATTATGCATGCAAAATACATGTGTATTTTTTGTTTGTAGAAATCTAGCTTATATATACTCTTTTGTATAATGCTTCTGTCATTTCAAATTATGAGAATTTAGAAATGCATTAAAATTTCAACATTTAGATGTTAAATAAGAGTTAACATAATGAATATTTAGCTAGAAAATATAGAAGAATATTTATCCAATTTCAGATAAGATAAGACTTCCTAAGCAGAGATGCAAAAATCAATATTTGGAAAATCTAATTTGGCTTCTTATGAATTAAAATGTCTTTACAACAAAAAATTCCATAAAATTTTATTATATATAAATATATAATCTTTTTTTGCCTTTTCATTATGTTCATGGAGTTCTCAAGGCAAGAATGCTGTGGTGGTTTGCCATTCCCTTCTCCAGTGGACCACATTTTATCAGAACTCTCCTTCATGACCTGTCCATCTTGGGTGGCCCTACATAGCATGGCTCATAGTATCACCGAGTTAAACAACATTGTGACCCATGGGATAATTTTGTTTAGTTTTCTGTGGTTGTGGTTTTCATTCTGTCTACCCTCTGATGGATAAGGATAGGAGGCTTAAGGAAGCTTCCTGGAGGAGGGAGGGTAAAACTGGGTCTTGCTCTTGTGGGCAGGGCCATACTCATTAAATCTTTAATCCAATTTTCTGCTGATGGGTGGGACTGTGTACCCTCTCTGTAGTTTGGCCTGAGTCCAAACTATGATAGAGTTAATGGCACTAATGGTGACCTCCTACAAAAGGACTTATGCCAGCATGTCACAGCTCTCAGGACTGTTGTAGTCATTGGCCCCGAGCCCACGGCAGGCCACTGTCAATCCACACCTCCACTGGACACTCCTGGACATTCACAGGCAAGTCTGGCTCAGTCACTTGCAAAGTCACTGCTCCTTTCTCCTGGTGTGCACAAGGTTTTGTTGTGCCCTTCAAAAGTCTGTTTCCCTAATGGTTCTCAGTTCTTTTGCTGGATCCCCAGGTTGGGAAATCTGTTGTGGGCCCTATAACTTTTGAAACAGTGAAAGAACTTCTTTGGCATAATTGTTCTCCAGTTCGTGGGTCATCGGTTTGTTGGCTCTATAGTGGGGTTAATGACAGCCTCCTCAAAGAGGATTATGTCACACGCTGCGCCTCCCAAGTCTGCTGCAACCAGGGTCCTGGTCCCCGGGGCAGGTCACTGCTAACCCATGCCTCCACAGGAGACACTCAAATGCAGGTCTGGCTCGGTCTCTTGTGGGGGTCATTGCTCCTTTCCCTCAGTCCTGGTGCATACAAGGTTTTGTTTGTGCCCTCCGAGCGTCTCTACTGGGTCTGAGATTTAATTTTAAATGCAATTGTGCCCCTCCTACTGTCTTGTTGGGGCTTCTCCTTTGCCCTTGGATCCAGGTATCTTTTTTTGGTGGGATTCAACATTCTCTTGTTGATGGTTATTGAGCAGCTAGTTGCCATTTTGGTGTTCTTACAGGAGAATATGAACACATGTCCTTCTACTCCACCATCTTACATTGCTAGTAGTAACATCAAATGGCAAAGCCACTTTGGAGAATAGTTTGACAGTTTCTTATAAACTGAACATAGAGCCCAGAAAAGGGGGCAGTGGGAGGAGCTTTACATTTCATGCAAAGATGGGCACAATAAAGGACAGAAACAGCATGAACCTAAAAGAAGTAGAAGATATAAAGAAGAGGTTGCAAGAAATACACAGAAATATACAAAAAGATCTTAATAACCCAGATAACCATGATGGTGTGATCACTCACCTACAGCCAGACATCTTGGAGTGTAAAGTCAAGTGAGCCATAGGAAGCATCACTGCTAACAAAGCTAGTGGAGGTGATGGAATTCCAGCTGAACTATTTCAAATGCTGAAAGATAATGCTGTTAACATTCTGCACTCAATATGCCAGCAAATATGGAAAACTAAGCAGTGACCACAGGACTGGAAAAAAATCAGCTTCCATTCCAATCCTAAAGAAGGGGAATGTCAAAGAATGTTCAAGCTACTGCACAATTACACTCATCTCACACTCTAGCAAAATAATGCTCAAAACTCTCCAAGCCAGGCTTCAACAATATGTGAATTGAGAACTTCCAGATGTTCAAGCTGAATTTAGAAAAGGCAGAGAAATCAGGGGTCAAATTGGCAACATCCACTGGATCACAGAAAAAGAAAGAATTAATAAAAAATCTACTTCTGCTTCATTGACTTCATTGATGCTTCCTGAGGCTTTGACTGTGTGGATCACAACAAACTGTGGAAAATTCTTCAAGAGATGGGAATACCAGACCACATTACATTACCTGCCTCCTGAGAAAACTGTATGCAGATTAAGAAGCAACAGTTAGAACCAACTATTGGACAATGGACTGGTTCCAAATTGGGAAAGGAGTATGACAAGGCTGTATATTGTCACCCCGATTATTTAACTTATATCCAGAGTACATCATGCAAAATTCTGGGCTGCATGAAGCATAAGCTGAAATCAAGATTGCTGACAGAAATATCAATAGCCTCAGACATGCAGATGACACAATTCTTATGGCAGAAAGTGAAGAGGAACTAAAGAGCCTCTTGGTGGAGGTGAAAGAGGAGAGTGAAAAAGCTGGCTTAAAAACTCAATATTAAAAAAAAAAAAACTAAAATCATGGCATCCAGTCCATCACTTCATGGCAAATAGATAGGGAAACAATGGAAACAGTGACAGACTTTTATTTTCTTGGGCTCCAAAATTACTGCAGATGGTGACTGCAGCCATGAAATTAAAAGACACTTGCTCCTTGGAAGGAAAGCTATGACCAACCTAGACAGCATATTAAAAAGCAGAAATATGACTTTGCTGACAAAGTTCTATATAGTAAAAGCTATGATTTTTCCAGTAGTCATGTATGGATGTGAGAATTGGACCATAAAGAAGGCTGAGTGCCAAAGAGTTGATGCTTTTGAACTGTGGTGTTGGAGAAGACTCTTGAGAGTCCTTCGGACAGCAAGGCGATCAAATCAGTCAATCATAAAGGAAATCAATCTTGAATATTCCTTGAAAGGACCAATGCTGAAACTGAAGCTCTAATACTTTGGCCACCTGATGCGAAGAGCCAACTTATTAGAAAAGACCCTGATGCTGGGAAAGATTGAAGGCAGGAGGAGAAGAGGACGGCAGAGGACGTGATGGTTGAATGACATCTCTGATTCAATGGACATGAGTTTGAGCAAGCTCCAGGAGATGGTGAAAGAGAGGAAAGCCTGGTGTGCTGCAGTCTATGGGGTCACAAAATGTTGGACACGACTGAGTGACTGAACAACAACAAAATATAACATTTTAACAATTTTCATTTTTATATGTATATATGCATACATATGGGCTTCCCAGGTGGCACTAGTAGTAAAGAACCCACCTGCCAATTCAGGAGAGGTAAGAGATGCAGGTTTGATACCTGGATCAGACAGATGCCCTGGAGGAAGTCATGGCAACCCACTCCAGTATTCTTGCCTGGAGAATCCCCATAGACAGAGGCGCCTGCTGTGCTACAGTCCATAGGGTCATAAAGAGTGGGACACGACTGAAGGTGACTTAGCATGCATGCACACCATACATACGTGTAATCTTTATAACAAGCTAATAAGCGTTTGACAGTCACTAAGGAGAAAATGTATATAAATACAGAAATAAACATTTCCCTAGTAGCTCAAACGGTAAAGAATCTGCCTGCAGTGCAGGATACCAGGTTTGATCCCTGTGTCAGGAATTTCCCTGGAGAAGGAAATGGCAACCCACTCCAGTTTTCTTGCCTGGAGACTTTCATGGACAGAGGACCCTGGCAGGTTGCAGTCCATGGGGTTACAAAGAATTGGACATGATCAAGTGACTAACACTTTCTTTTGGGGCTTCCTTGATGGCTCAGACAGTACAGAAACTGCCCACAATGTGGGAGACCAGGGTTCGATCCCTGGTTCAGGAAGATCCCCTGGAGAAGGAAATGGCTACCCACTTCAGTATTCTTCCCTGAGAATCCCATGGACAGAAGAGCCTGGCAAGCTACAAGTCCATAGGCTTTCAAAAAGTTAGACAGTTAGTGACTAACACTTTTCATAAAAAGTGTTCATAAAACACTTATGAAAAGTGTAATTTTCATAAAAAGAAATAAGCAAAGAATATGAAGATGTACCTTATCAGAAAATTTTGAAATATCTCTTTCTCTCTATTGATATTTCAAAATTATACATATATACAAATTATATATGTATAGTATATATATGCATATACACACATACATCAAATAAAAGTTTGCCTTCTCTGTAATGAAAGAGGAATAATAAGATAATGGTATACCACTGTTCATCTTTTTAAAATTACTAAAAGTCGAAGGTAGATGATTATATTCAACACTGCTGACAGTTGAGAAAAGAATTCTCCCACTTGCAGTAGAAATGTGAATATGTACACGCTTTTTTTTTTTTTTTTTTTTTTTTAGTTGGAGGCTAATTACTTCACAACATTTCAGTGGGTTTTGTCATACATTGATATGAATCAGCCATAGATTTACACGTATTCCCCATCCCGATCCCCCCTCCCACCTCCCTCTCCACCCGATTCCTCTGGGTCTTCCCAGTGCACCAGGCCGGAGCACTTGTCTCATGCATCCCACACTGTGATCCAAAAGCCTTTGATTCAGTCATTTCCCTTATAGGAAAGCATTTTCAAGGAAAACCTGGGGGCGGGGGCCCTGAACGAACAATAGGCTAGACTGAATAGAAGACTGGAGGCAGGGGCGGGGCCACAGGAAGGGAGGGGCTGGAGCAGGCAATGAAGAATGCAGCGCCTCCACTGTGACGTTTGGGACTGTGCTAAAATCTCCAAGGGAAACTAGGGCCTAAGCGGAGGTGGCAGGCCACAGCAATGCTGTGGCAGGGAAGTCTCAGCAGCAGTCTCTCTAGGGGCTCTAAGAGCCTTTATCCATGGGGCCCTTGAACAGTCGGATTCTGCGATGCAGGGAATCCAGCACAGAGGAACTGCAGCAGCCAGAACCCCAGGCAGGCCCCAGTTATGTGTCCGGCAGCCGCAAACGCAAACAGAGCACCGGTCCCGGCTTGAGCCCAGAGTCTGAGAGGAGCCACACGTTTCTAGACCAGGAGGAGGATCTACAGCAAGTCGTCTGTACAAGCCAGGGTAAAAAAGTTAAGATCACATCTGAGTATGCTTACCAAACTTTATTTTTAAATGGGGAAACCAGTGACATTAAAATCCGTGCTCTGGGGAAAGTATGGTGTTTACACAAAATGTTTTTATGTCAGTCGAACTACTTTGCTACAATGTTTAGAGGTTCTTGGAAAGAATGTCACAAAGATATTATTGACCTGGAGATTAATGACCGGAATATAAATGTAGACTCCTTGCATTTTGTATTAGGCTCATTGTATAGGAATGAATATGTCTTAATTGAGCCCCTTCAAGTTCCAGGAATTTTGGCAGCTGCAAGCCTGCTTCAAGTAGAGGACTTAATTCAGCAGTGTGATAAGACCATGAAGGAAACAATTAATGTGAAAACTGTATGTAGCTTCTATGTGGCAGCAGAGACCTATGGGTTACATTCTGTAAAGACAGGGTGCTTTGAATGGCTTCTCCACAATCTGATGACTCATCCAAGTGTTGAACTTTACAAAGGACTCAGTACAGATCTTATGAATCTGGTTATTTCCTCTTCTAATTTGTTAGTAATGCAAAAGGAAATCGATGTATATACTACACTTAAACAGTGGATGTTCCTCCGCCTTAACCCAGGTTGGAAAGGCACAATGAAACAGCTTTTAGTTAAGGCAAACAACTGGTTTTCCAGGCACAGGGAACATAGTGGTAGCATTTCCTTTCTTGAAACTGAACAAGGCATAGCATTTCAACCAGTATTTAAAAATTTAAGGTTTCAGCATGTCATCTGTGACCTGGCCTCCACAAGAGTTATTGAACAAGATGCTCTAATACCTTCAGAATGGTTATCGTGTGTTTATAAACGACAATGGTTTACCTTGCTTAGAGCACAACAAAACAGGGAAATTGGTCCTAGAGACATCAATGAAACCGAACTTGAAGAATATAGCATGAGATGTGGCAAAAAGATCATCAGAGATGGAAAATACTCCTGGAAGTGGTCCGGTTACAACTTTGGCATTCATTTGTATGTCATCTTCACCAACCATTATATAATTTTCAAACAAAATGCTTTCAGTCAGCCACATGATGGCTCCATCTGTTTACAACCTCAAAGAAATATTGCATTCAGATTAACTTTGGTATATTTTGATTCTAGTGGAAAACTGAGCTTCAGGAAAACAACTGGTTATAAAATCCTTACCTTTGAAAAGAATGAGGAAAAAATGGTAATGAAACTGGATAGCATAGCTTTGAGCTTCCCTTTATATATATTCTGCAATTTCCTGTTTATATCATTAGAAAATCCAGGAAATTGATGATATTGTCAATTAGGCTAGTTTAGCATTTTGAAAACTTCTGGTGTCTCATTTCATTTAATGGCCCTACTGTTAAACACAATAAAGATGAACAATAGCAAAAGAAAATAACATTTTGAATGTAGAAACTATCATAAATTACTGTCTTCATTTTATTTCTATGTATCTGTGAAGAAAAAGTTCAATTTCAAGGAAATATCTGTGAAACCGAATAGTCAGTGCTGAAACCAAAAAGACATCTTTTGCTTTTCATTTACTATCAACAGCCATGCTCCAAATGGAAATAACAGATTATATTTCCAAGGAACCAAAAAGAAATTAACTTGTTGGATAAATTTTACCCTAACCAATATTGAGACAGAATAAAGAATCCTCTTCCTTGCTGAAATGATTGTGCAAATGTAGCTTTATTTGAAGCGCTATATTATAGAAGAAAATAAATCATGAAGTAAAACCTGAGATTAGAGATTCTTTTTTGATTTCTGTAATATAGAGTTACAAATTATCAGACAATGTCAGGTTTTACAATGTGACATACTATATATGTATCATATGTTAATATAATAATACATGCTATATGTCAATATATATAATAT
Source organism: Cervus elaphus (assembly GCF_910594005.1). Lineage (NCBI taxonomy): Eukaryota > Metazoa > Chordata > Mammalia > Artiodactyla > Cervidae > Cervus > Cervus elaphus. The sequence goes on from NC_057848.1 coordinate 129,607,640, forward strand.
TCACATAGTATATAAATATGTAGTACTATTCCACATAATTTTATATATTATATTAAATACATACAAATAACATATATGTATATATACATATATGCACATATATATTTATAAGTTTGTAAAGTTCAAAGAGAAATAATTTTTGAAATGGCTAACTAGGCACTATAGACTAAAATGGATTTCACAAACATCACTCATTCCTATGAATATGTAGATATCAGTAATCTCAAAGTATCTTCTTCATTCTTTCTGTTTGTTTTTATATTCTTTATATTCATACTTCTCATTATTGTCAGAATTCATTCTTTGCAGGATATTTGGGCTTCCCAGATAGCTCAGTTGGTAAAGAATCTGCTTGCAATGTGGGACACCTGGGTTTGAACCCTGAGTCGGGAAGATGCCCTGGAGAAAGGCAAGGTTACCCATTTCAGGCCAGGATATTTAATGTAACATTTATTTCAAAATAGAAGCCAATAGCATAAAAAATTATTTCATTATAAATGTCTTCTAAACAATTCCTGAGCTAGGAAGAGAAGTCCCAGTCTGTCCAGCTGACTAGTGCAACATTCAAATATTTATTTAATACTTGAATGTCAAATGTTAATATTTGAATATAGAATATTTATTTAATATTTTAATATTTATGCAAATGTTTTATATTGCTTTTAATATAACTGCCTTTTTCTATGAACACACATATTGATTATATCTCTTCTTGAGTACCAAGCATGCAATTGACAGTAATTTTCTTTAATGTGCTTCCTACAGTTCTTTTTTAACTTTTATTTACAAGGCCCTCATATTCCCACAAGGCATATGAACCTTCAAGTTAATTATATCATGATTATTAATGACATATATTTGAAATTTATTTAGACTGAGAAAGTGAATTGACAGTAATATGATTAATCAGTATTTGCATAATAATTTTGTATTATTTCAGGTTACCATTTTCTTGGGTATTGTTCTCATGCCACTGAGAGCAAAGTGAAGTTCTTCATATCCCTAAAAGTTCCTTCTAGCAAACATTTTATCTAATTTGTCTTCTTTTCACATTTCTTTTTTTCAATTTTTAATATTTTTAAAATTGAAGTATAAGAGCTTTACAATGTTGTGTTAGTTTCTGCTGTACACCAATGTGAATCAGCTATGTGTGCAAATATGTACCCTCCCTCCTTTAGCCTCACTCCCACCCACTCCATCCTGTGCCTCTTGGTCATCACAGAGCACTGAGCTGAGCTCCCTGTGCTACACAGCAGCTTCCCAATAGCTATCTATTTTACACATGGTAGTGTATATACGTAAACCTTAATCTCCCAAATTGTCTCACCTTCCCCTTTCCTGCCTTTGTCCACATGTTCATTCTCTAGGTCTGCATATCTATTCCTGCCCTGCAAATAGTTTCATCTGTAACATTTTTCTAGATTCTCGAAAAATTACATTTTCTAGATATAGAAAATGGATAAAAAAATAACATTTTCTAGTTATAAGCATTAAAATATTATATTTGATTTTCTCTTTCTGACTTAATTTACTCTTTGTGACAGACTCTAGGTTCTTCTACATCACTGTGAATGACCCAATTTTGTTCCTTTTATGGCTGAGTAACATTCCATTGTATATATGCATCACATCTTCTTTATCCAGTCATCTGTCAATGGACATCTAAGTTGCTTCCATGTCCTGACTATTGTAAATAGTGCTGCAATTAACACTGGGGTACATGTGTATTTTTGAATTACGGCTTTCTCAGACTAATGGAATTTCTGGGTCATATGGTAGTTTTACTGCTAGTTTTGTAAGAAACCTCCATACCATTCTCCATAGTGTTTGTATCAATTTACACCAACAGTGAAAGAGGCTTCCCTTTTCTCCATATCCTCTCTAGCATTCATTGTTTGTAGATATTTTGATGATGGCCATTCTGACTTGTGTGAAATGAAACCTCATTGGAGTTTTAACTTACATTTCTCTAATAATGATAAATGTTGAGCATCTTTTCATGTTTTAGCAATCTGTATGTCTTCTTTGGAGAAGTGTCTGTTGATGTCTTCTGATCAGTTTTTGATTAGATTTTTAGTGTTTTTTATATTGAGCTGCATGAGCTGCTTGTATATTTTTGATATTAATCCTTTGTCAGTTTCTTCATTTGCAATTATTTTTCTCCCATTCTGAGGACTGTTTTTTCACCTTGTTTACAGTTTATTTGCTCTGAAAAGGCTTTTATGTTTTATTAGCTTCAAATTTATTTTTTTATTTTCATTACTGTAGAAGGAGGATCACAAAGGATCTTGCTGCCATTTATGTCAAAGGGTGTACTACTCATGTATTCTTCTAAAAGTTTTATAATATTTGGCCTTACATTTCAGTCTTTAATCCATTTTGACTTATTTTTGTGTATGGTGTTAGGAAGTGTTCTAATGTAATTCTTTGACATGTAGCTGTACACATAGGAACCTGGAATGTTAGGTACATGAATCAAGGCAAATTGGAAGTGCTCAATGAGATGGCAAGAGTGGATGTCAACATTTTATGAATTAGTGAACAAAAATGGACAGGAATGGGTGAATTTAACTCAGATGACCATTATATCTACTACTGTGGGCAAGAATCCCTTAGAACAAATGGAGTAGCTATCATAGTCAACAAAAGAGTCCAAAATGCAGTACTTGGATACAATCTCAAAAACGACAGAATGATCTCTGTTCGTTTCCAAGGTAAACCATTCAATAGCACACTAATCGAAGTCTATGCCCTGACGAGTAATGCTGAAGAAGTTGAACAGTTCTATGAAGACCTACAAGACCTTTTAGAACTAACACCCCCCAAAAATGTGTTTCTCAACATAGGGGACTGGCATGCAAAAGTAGGAAGTCAAGAAACACTTGGAATAACAGGCAAATTTGGCTTTGGAGTACAGAATGAAGCAGAGCAAAGGCTAATAGAATTTTGCCAAGAGAACGCACTGGTCGTAGCAAACATCCTCTTCCAACAACACAAGGGAACGCTGTGCACATGGACATCACCAGATGGCCAACACCAAAAGCAGATTGATTATATTCTTTGCAGCGAAAGATGGAGAAGCTCTACACAGTCAGCAAAGAAAAGACTGGGAGCTGACTGTGACTCAGATCATGAACTCCTTATTGCCAAATTCAGACTTAAATTGAAGAAACTAGGGAAAACCACTAGACCATTCAGGTATGACCTAAATCAAATCCCTTACAATTATACAGTGGAAGTGAGAAATAGATTTAAGGGACTAGATCTGATAGGGTGCCTGATGAACTATGGACAGAGGTTCATGACACTGTACAGGAGACAGGGATCAAGACCATCCTCAAGAAAAAGAAATGCAAAAAAGCAAAATGGCTGTCTGAGGGGGCCTTACAAATAGCTGTGAAAAGAAGAGAAGAGAAAAGCAAAGGAGAAAAGGAAAGATATACACATTTGAATACTGAGTTCCAAAGAATAGTGAGGAGAGATAAGAAAGCCTTCCTCAGTGATCACTGCAAAGAAATAGAGGAAAACAATGGAATGGGAAAGACTAGAGATCTCTTCAAGAAAATTAGAGATACCAAGGGAAAACTTCATGCAAAGATGGGCTCAATAAACGATAGAAATGGTATGGACCTAACAGAAGCAGAAGATATTAGGAAGAGGTGGCAACAATACACAGAACTATACAAAAAAAAAAAAAAATCTTCATGACCCAGATAATCATGATGGTGTGTGATAGTGTGATCACTCACCTAGAGCCAGACATCCTGGAATGTGAAGTCAAGTGGGCCTTAGGAAGCATCATTATGAACAATGCTAGTGGAGGTGAGCTATTTCAAATAGTTGAGCTATTTCAAATCCTAAAAGATGATGCTGTTAAACTGCTGCACTCAATATGCCAGCAAATTTGGAAAACTCAGCAGTGGCCACAGGACTGGAAAAGGTCAGTTTTCATTCCAATCCCAAAGAAAGGCAATCGCAAAGAATGCTCAAACTACCGCACAATTGCACTCATCTCACACTCTAGTAAAGGAATGCTCAAAATTCTCCAAGCCATGCTTCAACAGTACATGAACCGTGAATGTCCAGATGTTCAAGATGGATTTAGAAAAGGCAGAGGAACCAGAGATCAAATTGCCAACATCTGCTGGATCATTGAAAAAGCAAGAGAGTTCCAGAAAAACATCTATTTCTGCCTTACTGACTATGCCAAAGCCTTTGACTGTGTGGATCACAATAAACTGTGGAAAATTCTGAAAGAGATGGGAATACCAGACCACCTGACCTGCCTCTTGAGAAATCTGTATGCAGGTCAGCAAGTAATAATTAGAACTGGACACGGAACAACAGATTGTTTCCAAATAGGAAAAGGAATACATCAAGGCTGTATATTGTCACCCTGCTTATTTAACTTATATGCAGAGTACATCATGAGAAACGCTGGGCTGGATGAAGCACAAGCTGGAATCAAGATTGCCCAGAGAAATATCAGTAACCTCAGATATGCAGATGACACCACCCTTAGGGCAGAAAGTGAAGAAGAACTAAGAGCCACTTGCTGAAAGTGAAAGAGGAGAGTGAAAAATTTGTCTTAAAGGTTAGAAAACTAAGATCATGGCATCCAGACCCATCACTTCATGGCTAATAGATAGGGAAACAGTAGAAACTGTGAGAGAGACTATTTTTTGGGGCTCCAAAATCACTGCAGATGGTGACTGCAGCCATGAAATTAAGACCCTTACTCCTTGTAAGGAAAGTTATGGCCAACCTAGACCACATATTAAAAAGCAGAGAGATTACTTTGCCAACAAAGGCCCGTCTACTCAAGGTTATGGTTTTTCCAGTACTCATGTATGGATGTGAGTGTTGAACTACAAAGAAAGCTGATTGCTGAAGAGTTGCTGCTTTTGAACTGTGGTGTTGGAGAAGACTCTTGAGAGTCCCATGGACTGCAAGGAGATCCAACTAGTCCATCCTAATGGAAATCAGTCCTGAATGTTCATTGGGTACTGATGCTGAAGCTGAAATTTCAATACTTTGGCCACCTGATGCGAAGAACTGACTCATTTGAAAAGACCCTGATGCTGGGAAAGATTGAAGGCGGGAGGAGAAGTGAACGACAGAGGATGAGATGGTTGGATGGCATCACCGACTCAATGGACATGAGTTTGAGTAAACTCTGGGAGTTGGTGATGGACAGGGAGGCCTGGCGTGCTGCAGTCCATGGGGTCGCAAAGAGTTGGACACGACTGAGCAACTGAAATGAACTCTATAGTTTTCCCAGCACCACTTATTGAAGAGGCTGTCTTTTCTCCACTGTTTATTCTTGCCTCTTTTTTTTAAAGATTAGGTGCCCCTAGGAGTATGGGTTTTTCTCTGGGCTTCCTATCCTATTCCACTGACCTATTTTTCTGTTTTTATGCCTGTACCAGTCTGTCTTTCTGATTGCTGCTTTGTACTATAGTCTGAAGTCAGGACGCTTGATTCTTCCGGCTCCATTTTTCTCTCTCACGAATGCTTTGGCTATTTGGGGTCTTTTACATTACCATACAAACTGTGGAATTTTTTGTTGTAGTTCTGTGAAAAATGTCTTTTGGTTATTTAATAGGGATGACATTAAATCTCAATACTGTTTGGGGTAGTATGCTTATTTACATAATAATGATTCTTTCAATCCAGGAACATGATATTATCTCTCCATCTGTATCTGCCATCTTTGATTTCTTCCATCAGTGTCTTCTAGTTTCTAAACATAGGCCTTTTGTATCCTTTGTTGCTGGTCAGTCGTGTCTGACTCTTTGTGACCCCATGGACTGAATCACACCAGGCTGCCCTGTCCTTCACTAACTCCCAGAGTTTGCCCAAATTCATTTCCATTGAGTGAATGATACCATCCAGCCATCTCATCCCCTGCCACCCTCTCCTCCTACCCTCAGTCTTTCCAAGCATCAGGGTCTTTTCCAATGATTTGGCCCTTTGCATCAGTTAGCCAAAGAATTGGAGCTTCAGCATCAGTCCTTCCAATAAATATTCAAGGTTTATTTACTTTAGGATTGACTGGTTTGATCTCCTTACTGCCCAAGGGACTCAAGAGTCTTCTCCAGCACCACAGTTTGAAAGCATCAATTCTTTGACGCTCAGGCTTCTTTATGGTTCAACTCTCACATCCATATATGACAACAGAAATCCCTGGAAAAATCATAGCTTTGACTATATGGGCCTTTGTTGGTAAAGTGATGTCTCTTATTTTTAATGCACTGTCTAGATTTGTCATAGCTATTCTTCCATGGAGCAAATGTCTTTTAATTTCATGGATGCAGTCACCCTCCAAAGTGATGTGAGAGCCCAAGAAAATAAAGTCTGTCACTGTTTCCATTGTTTCCCCATCTATTTGCCATGAAGTGATCAGACTGGATGACATAATCATAGTTTTTTTGAATGCTGAATTTTAAGTCAGCTTTTTCACTATCCTCTTTCACCTTCTTCAAGAGGCTCTTTAGTTCCTCTTCACATTCTGCCATTAAGGTGGTGTCATCTGCATATCTGAGGTCATTGATATTTCTCCCAACAGTCTTAATTCCAGCTTGTAATTCATCCTGTCCAGCATCTCACCTGATGTACTCTGGATATAAGTTTAATAAGCAAGGTGAAAATATACATAGCAAGGTTTAATACTAGATATTTTATTATTTTGTTGTAATGGTGAATGGTATTGTGTCCTCATTTCTCTTTCTGATTTTTCATTGTTAATGTATTGAAATGCAAGGGATTTCTGTGTGTTAATTTCATATCCTGCAACATTACTAAATTCATTAATTGGTTCTAGTAGTTTTCTGGTGCCATGTTTAGGATTTTCTACATATAGTATCATGTCATCTGCAAACAGTGAGAGTTTTACTTCTTCTCCAATATGGATTTCTTTGATTTTTTTTCTCTGATTGTCATGTCTAAGACATACAAAACTATGTTGAATAATAATTGCAAGAGTGGACACCGTTCCCTTGCTTCAGTTTGTCACTATTGAGAATAATGTTTGCTGTGGGATTGTCGAAAATGGCCTTTATTATGTTGAGATAGGTTCCTTCTATGCCCATTTTCTGGAGAGTTTTTTGTAAAATTGGTACTCAATCTTACCTAAAATTCTTCTGCTTTTATTAATATTATCATATGGACTTTAACATTCAGTTTGTCAATATGGTATATAACATTGTTTGATTTGCATATATTAAAGAATCCTTGCATCCCTGGTTAAACTTCACTTGATCATGATGTATGATTTTTTAATGTTTTCTTGTATTCTGTTTGCTAGTATTTGGTTGAGTATCATTGCATCTATGTTCATCTGTGATACTGGCCTCCAATTTTCTTTCTTTGTGATGTGCTTGTCTGATTTTGGTATCAGGGTGATGGTGGACTCATAGAATGTATTTGGGAGTGTTCCTACTTCTGCATGTTTGAAAATTTTTGAGCAGTAGAGGTGTTAGCACTTCTCTAAACATTTTATAGAACTTACCTGTGAATCCATTTGTCCCTGGACTTTAGTATGTTGGAAGATTTTTTGTCATAGTTTGGATTTTAGTGTCTGTAGTTGATCTGTTCATATTTTTATTTCGTTCTGGTCCAGTCTTCAAAAGTTGCACTTTTCTTAGAATTTGTCCATTTCTCCCAGATTGTCCATTTTATTGGTATATAGGTGCTCATAACAGTCTCTTATGAGACTTTGTATTTCTGCGTTGTCTGCTGTAACTTCTTCTTTTTCATTTCAAATTTTATTAATTTGAGTCTTCTCCCTTTTTTTCTTGATGAGTCTAGCTAATGGTTTGTCAATTTTGTTTATCTTCTCAAAGAACTAGCTTTTAGTTTTTTTTTTCCTTTGTTAAATCTTTACTATTGTTATCTTCATTTATTTTTCATTTATTTTTACTCTGATCTTTGTGATTTATTTCCTTCTATTAAATTTGAGGTTTTGTTTCTTTTATTTTTCTAGTTGTTTTAGGTGTAGGGTTAAATTGCTTATTTGATATTTTTCTCATTTCTTGAGGTAGACTTGTAAGTCTATAAACTTCCCTCTTAGAACTGCTTTTACTGCATCCCATAGGTTTTTGGGGTGTCGTGTTTTCCTTGTCATTTGTTTCTAGGTATTTTTCGATTTCCACTTTGATTTCTTCAGCGACCTCTGGGTTATGTAGAAGTGTATTGTTTAAACTGCATGTGTTTGTGGTTTTTACGGTTTTTTCCTGTAACTGATACCTGATCTCACAGCATTGTTGTCAGAAAAGATGCTTGATATGACTTCAGTCCTTTTCAATTAACCAAGGCTTGATTTGTGACCCAAGATATGATCTATCATAGAGAATATTCCATGTATAATTTTTTAAAAATTGTATTCTGCTGCTTTTGGATGGAATGTGCTATATACATAAATAACACATTAGACCAGGTTCTGGTCTAATGTGTTATTTAAGGTTTGAGTTTCCTTATTAAATATCTGTCTGCATTGGTGGAAGTGAGGTGTTAAAGTCCTCTACTATTATTGTGTTACAGTCAATTTCCCATTTTATGTCTGTTAGCATTTGCCTTATGTACTGAGGTGCTCATATGCAGGGTGCATAAATATTTACAATTGTTATATCTTCTTGGATTGATCCCTTGATCATTATATAATGTTCTTCCTTTTCGCTTGTAATAGCTTTTTTTTTTTTTTCACTTTAATGACTATTTTGTCTGATGTGAGTATTGCTACTCCTGCTTTCTTTTGATTTCCATTGTAATGGAATCTTTTTTCCCATCTCCTCACTTTCAGTTTGTATGTGTCCCTATGTCTAAAGTGTGTATCCCACAGACATCATGCATATGGGTATTGTTTTTCTATTCATTCAACCAGTCTGTTTATTTTGATTAGAACATTTAATCCATTTACATTTAAGGTAATTATTGATACATGTGTTCCTGTAACCATTTTCTTTATTGTTTTCAGTTTCTTTTTATAGGTCCTCTCCTTCTCTTGTGTTTTCTGCCTAGACAAATTTCTTTAGCATTTATTGTAAAGCACGTTCTGTGAAGCCAAGTTTTCTTAGGTTTTGCTTATCTGTAATGCTTTTGATTTCTCTGTTGAATCTAAATGAGATCCTTTCTGAGTAGACTAATCTTGGTTGTAGGTTTTTCCCTTTTGTCACTTGAACTCCCTTCTGCCCTGCCAATGTTATGCTAAAAGATCAGGTCTTAACATTATTGGGTTTCCCTTCTATCTTACTTGCTGCTTTTCCCTTGCTGCTTTTAATATTTTTCTCTGTATTTAGTTTTTGTTAGGTTCAGTAATATTTGTCTTGATGTGTTTCTCTTACTGTTTATTCTATATGGTCACTTTGCATTTTATGAACTTGACAATTTCCTTTCCCATGTTAGGCAAGTTTCAGCTATGGTCTCTTCAAATATTTTCTCAGATCCTTCTATTTCTCTACTTTTTCTAGTATTCCTATAGTTCAAAACTTGGTGACTTAAATGTTGTCTCAAAGGTCTCTGAGAATATCCTCATTTCTTTTCATTATTTTTTCTTTTTTCTGCTCCTTGGCAGTTATTTCCACCATTATGTCTTTCAACTCACTTATGTGTTCTTCTGCCACATTTATTCTGCTATTGGTTACTTCTAGTATATTTTTAATTTCAGTTACCATGTTGTTCATCACTCTTTGTTCTTCACTTCTCCTAGGTAATTTTATGTTTTTTTCTCTTTATTTTTTTTTCACATTTTCTCCATTCTATATCTGAGATCTTGGATCATCTATACTATGATTACTCTGAATTATTTTTCAGGCAGATTGCCTAATTCCTCTTCCTTTACTTTGTCTTATCATTTTTTACCTTGATTCTTTGTCCACATGATATCTTTCTATATTTTCACTTTGTCTACCTTCGTATGCTTCAGGTCTCCTTTCCCCAGGCTTCATGGCCATAGTTCTTCTGGCTTCTGGCCTCTGCTCCAGGTGGGTGAAGTTGGTCCTGTGACTTGTGTAGACTTTGTTATGGAAGGGACTGGTGCCTACTTTCTGGTGGGTGGAGTTGAGTCTTTTCCCTCTGATAGGCAAGTCCATGTCAGGTTGTGTATTTGGGGTATCTGTTAGCTTACTTTGACTTTAGGCAGCCTATCTGCTTACGGTTGGGTTTGTGTTCCTGTCCTGCTTTTTCTTGACATGAGCTATCCATCACTGTTTGTTTCAGGCAGTTGGATGGAGCCAGGTCTTGGATTCAGATGATGGTGTTTGTGGGAGCTATCACTGATAAATATTCCCTGAGGCCAGGAATCATCTTGCTGTCCAGTATCCAGGATTCAGTGCTGTATCCCTAGACAGTCAGGCCTGGTTTCAGGTCAGGGAACCAAGACCCTGAATGTCACTCATCACAGCAATAGGGAGATTAAAGAAAAAATGGCAGGCAAATGGTAAAAGTAAAATCAAACAAAAACAAGATAAAAAAAAAAAGTACACACACACACAGGAAACAAACATAGAACTAAAAAACAAAAGCAAGAAAACAAGCAGACAAACAAAAGAAACCAAAAATTAAATCAATTATAAACAAAACTAATGAAAACTCAAAACAGAAAACAAAACCAGAGTGAAAAATAATAAAGCCAAGAAAACAAATCAGACAAAAATAACTGAAAAGAAAGAAAAAATCAGAACATAAAAGCAAATTTAAAATAGAACTATAATAATACTATATATGTGTGCAAGCTCAGTCGTTTCAGTTATGTCCTACTCTTTGTGACCCCATGGAAGAGCTCTTCTGTCCATGGGATTCTCCAGGCAAGAATACTGGAGTCGGTTGCTATGTCCTCCAGGGGATCTTGCCTACTCAGGGATCGAACCTGAGTCTCTTCCATCTCCTTCATTGGCAGATGGGTTCTTTACCACTAATGCCACCTGGGAAGCCCAAAACTATATAGATATAAAATAAACTATAATAAAATTATGTATATATATAGTAAAACTATATGCATATTTATAAAAGGAGAAGAAACAGAAAAACAGAAAACCAAAGTATAAAAGTAAAAAGTATGATAAAAATAAATCTCAAAAGACTATAAATAAAAAATAATAAAAGCAATAAGTACAACAAAGGAGGAAGAAAATCACAAACAACAGAACAAATCAAGCCATAAAAATAATTTTTCTTAGGGTCTCAGGTTTCTCTGTCCTTGCCTCTGCTGTGAGCCACAGTCCCCCTCCCCCTCCCCAGGAGGCTCTCCAATGCCTCTAGCATGATCTTTGGACCTGCTGTGGGCCCTGTAGGGACAGCTCAGACTATAATCTGGCCCTAATCTCATGTGTACTTGCCCCCATTTTCCACAGCGACCAGAGCTATATCATTTTCATTTGTGGGAACACTCATTGTCCTTTCATATATTTCATAGGTGCAAGTATAGAAACCAGTACACAATCTGGAACTTTTCAAAATTTCTATTATAAATTTTCTAGGAAAATTGATATATACTGATGTTGATAATTAACTTTTGACATAAATAGAGCTCAATTCATCCAAAAAACATATAATGAGAACTAGAACACTAATTCTGAGTTAACTATAGCTACCTGAATGAATGCCAGTTGAAGGCTCAGGTAAAAAGCAAGAGAGGTAAGATATGGCCTAAATTAATTACAAGTTTATGATGCTTTCTTTGTTTTTTTTTTTTTTTTTACCGTGCAGTTCAACTTTTATTTTAATAAAATCAGAATATGCACAGCACATGCAGTGCTAGCATCTAAACTAATACAATAAGCAATTACTAAAGCTACAGTGACCTGAGGTTCAATCTTTACATTCAGCAAGTTTAAATTCATTCTTACATGATTTTTGAAACCTTATTTATTAACTAAAAATACTGCTTGCTGATAAAACTTGCTCAAATGCTATCACTGAATGTATAAGTCACTGATTATGCCAATACAACAAAGATAACCACACGTTTCAGGATTGCAATGAGCCAGATATCCACTGAAAAAAAAAATACACACAACAAAACAAAACACACAATATTTGAATATGGACACTTCATAGCAGTGTTTTGAAGTGTTTCATTAATAACTTAAGAAAAGTGTATCAAAACCTTGGCATGATTTAATTTAAAGTCACCAATTTTGTTTTTACTAACATCAGAAAGTTATGGCTACACTGCCAATGCCAAGTCTGATTAATTTGACTTAAGAGTTTAATATGACTTAACATTAAAAGCTCACACTACTCTGAAATATATAATTCCACGCATATGGTGATATTCAACATTCAAGTGCCAGTGTTTTTGTACTGTCTTTTGGTCAAGTTTCTTTTTTAAACTTCCAAAGAATCACTTTTAGGCTTACAAAAATAAGTATTTGCCAAAATGTTCAATAAATATAACATAAAAGTATCAGCAAAAAGTATCTAGAAATCTGTCATGTGCAAATAGTTTTCTTCCCAACTATCATTCCCATGGTCCCAAATAGATTTTAGAATCTAGTCCCATCCCCTTCCTAGACAAGCTGTCTTCAACAATCTCCAAGAGACAAAATAATATTGGAAGTATAAGGACATGCACACAAGACATATATATATATATATATAAAATTTTCTGAATAAGCAATAAAAGAAGTACTTTGTAAAAAGTTATGGGCAAAATGTACAAGCGCCTAAACCTAGACTAATTGAAATAGCACCATAACAAATGATCTCAATACTGTCAAGTGCACCTACTTAATAAAAGTTTTAGAACAAGGCACAATACACTTGAAAATCTATTGCACTTTAGGAAATTTTTGCCATCTTCCTATGCCACTGTAAAAAGATTGAGCATTTTGATCACCGCATTCTGGCCACAAAATTAGCACAGAATTCAAAAGTGGCAGAGGCATTTTAGTGGTGGACAATGCTCATCTTTGGCCAGATTTAGCATAAACAGACTATAAATACAATGGAAACCCATGCAACTAAAACTGACTAAAACTGCACTGTGTAGCAGAATTGACACCTTGTGCAGTTATGTACATACTTCCAACCTGTGTGATCTCAAAGATTTCAGTTTGTCACTCTTCTGGAGCCATTTTTACAAAGTCTATTGTAAGACAGTTTAACATCTCAACAGAGCTTGAACAGAGTAATATGAATCGGCATTTAAAAGAAAGCCTGCTGCATTTAATTCTTCCTGTTCATACCCTCTTGACCAAAAAACATCAACACTAGCATGCGTTATTAGATCAAAAATCACCCAGGGCCCTAACAAGGGCTGGTCACTGCTGTGGTCAGCCATTCTACCATTTCAATTTCATTTATGGCAGGCATTTAAAAAGTCTAAGTAGATGAATTCTCCTAAAATCCTATCTCAAGTTATCAGACCCTTAAACTTTCCCTGTAATATTATGCCCACATTTGGCTAGCTCATAATTAATGATTTGCCTAATCACTGAAAAATTACTGTATTTATTTGCATTACATTTGAAAACAGTGCTTTGAATGTATGCATGTATTCATACATCACCTCATCATGACTGGAATGACTTGTTTAAAGACTATCAGGTTCTAAATACCTATCCAGGATAGAGTGAACAAATCAGAACCTTAACTTAATACAGTTCACCACATTAGAAACTAATTCCATTAATAGGCTTCAAAGACATTTGTTGTTTGTTTCCCCCCAATCTGTAAATATCAAAAAGCCCTAATGCAGGCTACTGCTTAGGTTTTTTTCCTTACAATATTTATGGATGAATCGATGATTCCTGTTAAGTTGTATCACACCTGTGTGCCAAGGTTTGATTTTAGCCCAAGTTCATTAAATTTATTTTGTCAAAAACAATTGATATCTTGAGCATTACTGAGCCAACAGGACATCAAAATAAAAAGTTGCATAAAGTTAAAGGCACAGTACATTAACAAACAAATGATTCTCAGTCACAAATTATAAATGCAGTTTGGGATGGGGGTTGGGAGGGGAGTTAATCCAAACTACAGCAATGAAGTCTTCAAACCACCTTATGAATAGGGCTTCTGATTGTTCCTTTTGACTCTTCATGTGACCTTGAGCTCCCTTAAAAAAAAAAATCATTGGAGAATCACAGCTGGTAATATATTGCGAGTTCTTGAAGCTACACAAGGTATAGTCTGGCTAAGTTACATGTGGTTTCCATATTAGCTTGTATGGCAGGGTGACCTACTGCAAAGCAGGCTCAGTTACCCCACCAGTCAACCCCCTGGGAGTTATAATTTCCTCCATATCCATCACTGTTGTAAAAGCCTCCATGGCCGCCTCCACCACTGCGGCTGCTGCTGGCGCGGCTGCTGCTGAAGCTGGAACTGCTGCCACCACTACTCTGTCGATAGTCTCTGGCACCAAATCCTCCACTGAATCTACTACTTTTGGATCATCCATGACTGTTACCCTTGTAGTGGTATTCATAAGCCATGTTTTGTAGCCAAAATGGCACTTCCTGTTTAGCTTCAACAAGAAGATCCAACAAATCCTTGGTAATATTTATGTTCCTCTCGTTAAAGAATGAGGTGGCAAGGCCAAGGTATCCTACAAATCTTATACAGCCAATGCAATGTACATATTCTTCAATATCACTTGGCAAGTCAAAATTGATAATGTTTCACATTTGATATGTCCAGTCCTCTTGCTGTTGTAGCCATGAGAATCGGGCTTTTTCCTGAGCAAAACTGGTAAAGTGCCTCTTCTCTATCTCTCTGAGATTGGTCTGCATGAATACTGGTACAAGCATATCCTTTATGGTATAAGAAATCCTCTAGAGAATCTGCACCCTTTTTGATCTCCACAAACACTAAGGTCAGTGAATCTTTGCCTGTTGCATTTAGAAGGTCAAGCAGAAATGACTGTTTGTCTGACTCTTCCACCCAAACTACTTTCTGTGTGATGTTCTCAGAGGTAGAGCCAACTCTTCCTATGGCCAAAAAGATATATTCATCCAAGAAATCATGAGCAAGCATCTGTATTTCCTTAGGGAAGGTAGCACTAAACATCATAGTGTGGTGAACTCCCTTTGATGGTATAGTATCTTGTTCAATGATTCTATGTATTTGAGATTCAAACCCCATATCCAACATCTGATCAGCTTCACTTAACACCAAGTATTTGCAGAAATCTAATCAAATTTTCCCTCTTTCCATCATATCCACTAGACGTCCTAGAGTGGTAACTAACAAATGGCATCCACATTCTAAGTCTAAAATTTGCTGACCAATATCAGCACAACAATAAACCACACAAGGATGAACTCTAGATTGGTATGAAATTTTCCTGGCTTCCTCATAGATCTGTATGGCCAATTCTCTAGTTGGTGCTAACACCAAAGAGATTGGATATTGCTAGCAGTGTCCGTATGTTCCATTTTCCTTCATGGCCCTAAGAGCCTGGCCTGGACCCACAAAATAAATCTGACCTAAGATGGGCAAGAGAAATGCTGTAGTTTTTCCAGACCCTGTTTGGGCACAGGTCATCAAGTCACTCTTCTTTTTGATAATAGGAATAGCATGCTTTTGCACTGGAGTTGGGCGAGTGTAACGAGTAAGCTCAATGTTTCCCATAATAATTTCTCCCATCTAACATCACTGAAACTTTCAATGTGTGGAGGACAGTTGTTGCCTGTTGCCTCAACTGAATGTCCTCATACTTTTCAAAGTTAACCCCAGTGTTGCCTCCAGAAAAGTTCTTGTTCCAAGCGTTCACTTGGTGGGAGTGGCTTTGGCCAATCATCTTCATCTGATTTGTCACACCAGCGACTATTTCCACGTTCATATTTGCCAAAGCCACCTCTGCCACCACGACTGTCAAAGTTGTCATAGTCACCTCATCCACGATCACCGAACCTTCCCTTTGATCCGCTTCCAGGATCACTGAAGAAACTAGACTTCCCTCTTGAATCACTACGAGCCAAAACTGCTGTATGCATCCTTATCTTTACTAGAACTCCACCCTGAACTGTCTATCATAGAATCCTTTAGTAGCTTCTCTGTTCCTTAAGTGAGGAGGAACATAGTACCCTTTGCTGGCTATACTTCCTCCATTCTGATTATATGATGAGTTTGGGTCCAGGCCAGCAAACTGCTGGTCTAGCCCAAGTGCATTTTCCACTGCCACACGACTCATCCCTGAAGAGTAGGGAGAACTCAGAGTCTTCCGCTGCTGAGCTAATGTGTTGGGTTCAACACAAAGGCCCTCTCACAGGAGAACTGTGGCTCTGATGATGCTTTTGTTTTGACAGAGTATATAAAACAGTGACCCGGAGCTATTTTGGAAAAATATGGAGCATGCCAATCACATTTTTATATTGCTATCATTACCCTTGTGTTCATCAGTTTACTCATTTGTAAAATGCAGGTAAGTTTTAGTGCCTGAGATTTTGGGGTCCTTTGTTAAGCACAGCATAACCTAGCCTATTTTGACATATGTGAGCAAAAGACACTTATAGAACCAGAGTGGTAGGATGGTGGAATTTCTCAGGAGCTCGGTCTTTAACAGGACCCATTAGGAGGAACATGTACTCAAGGATGCATGAAAAAGTGGCAGGAAGTCCAAGAGGCAGATTAAGCTTTGAGGGCCTGAAATCCAAAAAGGAACTAAGAAGGCTAATTTTTGCCCTGTTTCAGGAGGATAATGAACACTCCATTTTCTCCAAGTGTTTTAAGATTAACGAGGATGGAAAGCAGAACTACTCATCTCCACCAGGGGAAGGTGTGCAGACTGGAAAAGTGAGAACATCTCCAAAGATCTTCTGTTGTGGTCTTTTTCATCACAGAAATGACTCCACCTTTGAAATCAGTAGCTCAAGCATCCTGTTTTTTGCCCACAATTTCCTTTCCTTTCAGACACTGGTTCAAATCCTATTTTCCAATCTCATTGACCACTACCCCCACTTTCTTAATTTTTCATATTCAGCTAAGAGACTCCCAGACCACTATTTTTTATAACATTTCTACCAATAGTCTAAAGTCTCTGGATCTCTCTTTTCATTATTCACTTAGCAACAAACCCAGCTTTTGTCTTTTCCATGACATGGAACAACAGACTGGTTCCAAATAAGAAAAGGAGTATGTCAAGGCTGTATATTGTCACCCTACTTATTTAACTTATATGCAGAGTACATCATGAGAAATGCTGGGCTGGAGGAAGCACAAGCTGGAATCAAGATTGCCAGGAGAAATATCAATAACCTCAGAGATGCAGATGACACCACTCTTATGGCAGAAAGTGAAGAAGAACTAAAGAGCCTCTTGATGAAAGTGAAAGAGGAGAGTGAAGAAGCTGGTTTAGAGCTCAACATTCAGAAAACTAAGATCATGGAATCTGGTCCCATCACTTCATGGCAAACAGATGAGGAAACAGTGGAAACAGTGGCTGATTTTACTTTTCTGAGCTCCAGAATCACTGTGGATGGTGATTGCAGCCATGAAATTAAAAGATGCTTGCTCCTTGGAAGGAAAGTTATGACCAACCTAGACAGCATATTAAAAAGCAGAGACATTACTTTGCCAACAAAGGTCCATCTAGTCAAGGCTATGGTTTTTCCAGTGGTCATGTATGGATGTGAGAGTTGGACTATAAAGAAAGCTGAGCACCAAAGAATTGATGCTTTTGAACTGTGGTGTTGGAGAAGACTCTTGAGAGTCCCTTGGCCTGCAAGGAGATCCAACCAGTCCATCCTAAGGAGATCAGTCCCAGGTGTTCACTGGAGGGACTGATGTTGAAACTGAAACTCCAGTACTTTGGCTACCTGATGCAGAGGGTTGACTCATTTGAAAAGACCCTGATGTTGGGAAAGATTGAGGGCAGGAGGAGAAGGGGACAACAGAGGATGAGATGGTTGGATGGCATCACCGACACAGTGGACATGGGTTTGGGTGGACTCCGGGAGTTGGTGATGGACAGGGAGCCCTGGCATGCTGTGGTTCATGGGGTCGCAAAGAGTTGGACACGACTGAGCAACTGAACTGAACTGTGTGTCCATGAACACTATTGCAAGAAGTTTCCCCAAAGGACAGATTAGCATCAAGATAAAGTCATCACCTCAAATGGTCCCCAATAGCCTGTGTTTTTCATGTCCATCCAGTTCCAGCCTCATGTTAATTGTGTCTATTTCAAACCTTCTCTGGATAGAGGTCGACTCTCTTATCCCTCTTTGCCCTCCACCCACCTCTCCATTCTAAACAGATGATCTTACCTCCTACTTCATAGAGAAAGTGAAATGGTTGGACAACCTCACTTTTCAACTATAAGACCCAGGTATCCACTTACTTCTGTACCCATCTTCTCCTTTGCAAGGATATTATTTTCCAATATTAATCTATAACTTTTTCCTTATGTTTTCACTTTTCCTTTCTCCCCTTTTTTAATCAAGTAGGTGGCTCTGTGCTCACTGGTAGGGAGAGATGTGGCTAGACAGAATGTAAAAGGTCGCTGCTTTCTCCTTTCAAAAGCCTAAACTCTGGTACTGGAGAGTGTGGTAGGTTTTTTAAAACAACCACAAAATCTCCCCCTCCTCTTTCCATGTTCTTTGGTAGTGCCTTCCCACACTGACTCTAGGATGGCCTTGTGACTTGCATTGGCCAGGGTGACATTAACAAATATGACATGAGCAGAGGCTTGAAAAATGCTTCCACCATGGGGATTGCCCTCTTGCTGCCCTTGGGAACTCTGGGATCACCGTGTGAAGAAGCCTGGGCTAGCCACATGGCTCAGAGAGTAAGCCATCCCAGCTGAGGCTCCCAGACCAACCAGCATGCTAACGCCACACAGGTGAGGGAGGATATCTTAGATCAGTGCTTCTCAAACTGTAATGTACACATAAACCACCAGGTGATCTTGCCAAAAACTAGAAACTGATTGATTAGGCCTAGAGTGGGACTAGAGCACCTACATTTCCAATAAGTTCCTGGGTGCTGCTGCTCTGAGAAGCATGCTTTGCAAAGATGTGACAGGGACTTCCCTGGCAGTCCAGTGGTTAATAGTACTCTGTGCTTCCACTGCAGGGGTCCCAGGTTCAACTCCTGGTTGGGGAACTAAGATCCTGCATGCCACGCAGCATGGCTGGACATGCTCCAGCCCCATTTGAGTTGACCTAAATCAGGAGAACCACGAAGCTGACCCATACTATGTCATAGTAGTAGTGTTAGTTGCTCAGTCGTGTCTGACTCTTTGTGACCCCATGGACTGTAGTCTACCAGGCTCCTCTGTCCATGGAACTCTCCAGGCAAGAATACTGGAGTGGGTAGCCATTCCCTTCTCCAGGGGATCTTCCCAACCCAGGGGTCGAACCCAGGTCTCCTGCACTGTAGGCAGATTCTTTACCATCTGAGCCACCAGGGAAGAGCTATGAGCAATAATAAATGTGGATTTTAAGATGCTAAGTTTTAGGGAGCTGTTACATGGCAAAAGCTAGCTGATACAGAAGTATGAGAACTTAGATAAAACATCTTGGAAAAGCAGAGGAAAGAGCAGTGCTCTATGGGCCCCTCCCCTAGGCTGGGCATGGGGGAAGGGAGAGAGAAAAGTCTATGGCCCCACAGCAGACAGCATGTGAGTTCTTCCTGGCTATACATGAGGGAAGAACAGGACTCAAGGAGGAGTGGCTGCATGTTCATTTTTACAGAGATGATCAGAGGCACTGTCCCAAACTTTCCTGGGCCCAAGGCACAGCTGGGAGGCAGCAGAAAGGTCACAGAGACAGTGATGGTGACATCTCAAGGACAACTATAAGGACCAAAACCCAGTGATCCTAAGACCCCCTAGGAATCATCAAGGTCACTTGTCTGTCACCCCAGCAGGCAATTAACAAAACCATAAAGTTTTTTTCTACAAGGTGATTTTTATCCCACCTAAGGACTGATCCTGAAGCTGAAGCTCCCTTGATGCAAAAAGCTGACTCACTGGAAAAGACCCTGATGCTGGGAAAGATTGAAGACAGGAGGAGAAGGGGACAACAGAGGATGAGATGGCTGGATGGCATCACCAACTCAATAGACAAGAGTTTGAGCAAGCTCCAGGAGTTGGTGAAGGACAGGGAAGCCTGGTGTGCAGCAGTCCATGGGGTCGCAAAGAGTCAGACACCACTGAGCAACTGAACAACAACAAAGTTAGTGAAACTGCCACCCCCTTTTTCTTCATTTTGCTATAATAGAGTAGGCCCAGGTCCTCCTATCAGTCACCACTTCTCCCTCCTGTTAATTCAACCACACTCTCTCAGCCAGATTTTTCTCACTAGTGTGAGAATTCAGCATAGTTAAATCTCTCTTTAAAGTCCCATTGAGTCACAGCCTCATCTAGCACAGCTGCTGATGATACCTTCAACTCCCTTACGGGTATCAGAAGGTGCCCCTCCAGATGGAGGAACTGCAGAAATGGGGGCTGACCACATTGTAAAAAGCACCCCTGCCTTCAGTCTGCAGGCCCAGGCCCACATTATCAGCCAGAATGCAGAGCATGGCTGGATTCCAGCCTGCTCTTGTGTCCTCCTGTCAGACATCCTGGCCACACCCTGGTCCCACTGTCACCCGTCTCTCTGCCCGCTCTTCACACCCCAGCTTCTCGGTGGAGTTGTCTGTACTTGTCCCGTCCCTGCTGCCACCTCCTACTCATTCTCAGCACAGTCCAGTCTGGGTTCCAACCCAGTACTGCTACCTAAACAGCTCTTTCAAAACTTAACAGTTTCTGCATTCTTGAATCCAGGAGACATTTTCAATGTCTCGCCTAATTGACCTTGTAGTAGTGTTTACACTGTTGACAGCTTCTGCCTTCAAACTCTCTCTCTTCTTTCAGCTTTAATGATATCACCTCCTGCTTGGCTCTCTTCTTGTTTCACTGCTACTCCTTCAGAGCTCAGCACTTGGGAGACTGGGCTTTGTATATCCATGACCCTAATAGTACCTGCCCTGCAAGGTTGTTGTAAGAATTAAATCATGTAATACAGCTAGCTAGCTAGCTATAGATAGAAACCAGTGCATGATGTGGAGTAAGCTTCAAGTATTCTGAGTTACTGTCATTGTCATGAGAAGCTTACCCTCCTCTAGCTAGTTATCCAATGTTTTAGAATGTTTCGAATTCCTTCAGGCTCAGTCTTAGGCCCTTTTCCTTCTCTATGGTTTGTTCAGTAACCCCTTGGTTGACTTTTCCGGCCCAGATTTCTCACTGGAGCTCCAGATCTAGAAATCTAGTTGCCAAATTGACAATCCCTGTTGGTTGCCTCGAGGTCATTTCAAGTTTAATATGTGAATGGGAAAACTATCTACTCTATTACGCAGTCAAAAACGTAGGAGTTGGTCTTGGTACTTCCCTCTTTCTCAGTCCTGCCTCCTGCTTCAGTTCAGTCCATCAGCCAAGGCAGATTGTTTTTACCTCCTTATAGCTCATTAAAAAAAAAAAAAAAAAACTTCTTTGGCCACACTGCATTCCATGTGGGATCTTAGTTCCCCAACCAGGGATCATACCTGCACCCATGCATTGGAAGCATCGAGTCTTAACCACTGGGCTGCCAGGGAAGTCCCTTCATGGCCCTTTAATCTGTTTACCTCTCTTCATTGCCACTACCACCAACTTAGCCCAGGTTTGCACCCTCTGTTCCCTGTAAAAACTGCTTAGCTTGTCTCTGTTTCCACTCTGTTTCTTCTGATTTTGAATCAGTGATTTATTCCAGTCTTGTCACTCCTGACCTTGGAGTCTATCATGGCTTCCAATGGGTCTTTGGGTAAAGACTCAAGTTGTTGAAGCTTGTAAAGTGTGTGGTTAGGGGTCTTGAATGCCAGAGCTTATCATGATGTCAAGAACATAGTCGACTTCTGGGAGGAAGCACTTTTATATCTGGTCTTTGAAAGCAAACAACTGACTATATTAGCAGAAATGAAGTTCCAAAAATAGTCTTGCTAGAGTCCAGTGGACTGAGATGGAGGCAGGAAGATGTACTGGGGCAAAAGAGGAGGAGAATCTGAAGTAGATGGCAGTAGGAAAGGAAGGATGGAGAGACAGTGTGAGAATAGAATCTGCAGGCCTGGCTGAGGGAAAATGAGACCAATGGTTGAGATGGGGGAAAGAAAAAATTATTTCTTTTGATTCTCTTTTTCATGAGGTTTCAAACATTATAAACAGGGGTGCTGAAATCACATCTTTAATACTTTATTATTTGTATTTATTCATTTATTTTTGGCTGCAGTGGGTTGTTGTTGCTGCACACAGGCTTTCTCTAGTTGCGGCTTGTGGGGGTTACTCTCTGGTTGTGATGTGCAGGCTTCTCATTGCAATGGCTTCTTCTCAGGTGAGTGGGCTCAGGACTTGTGGCGCACGAGCTTAGTAGCATCATGGCATGTGGGATCTTCCTGGACCAGGGATTGAACACATATTCTCTGCATTGGCAGGGGGATTCTTAACCACTGCACCACCAGGGAAGTACAATATTTTAAAAATTCTGGACCTGGAGACCAAATTTTCTCAAAAATGGCTGGACTTTCCCTTGTATTTTTTTCATACCTCAATATTTATTCAAAAATATTTGTGCTGAGCTCAAGAGGAGTGTGAAAATGTTGGCTTAAAACTCAACATTCAGAAAACTAAGATCATGGCATCCTGTCCCATCATTTCATGACAAATAGATGGGGAAACTATGGAAACAGTGATAGACTTTATTTTGGGGGGCTCCAAAATCACTGCAGATGGTGACTACAGCCATGAAATTAAAAGACGGTTGTTTCTTGGAAGAAAAGTTATGACCAAGCTAGATAGCATATTAAAAAGCAGAGACATTACTTTGCCAACAAAGATCCATCTAGTCAAAGCTGTGGTTTTTCCAGTAGTCATGTATGGATGTGAGAGTTGGACTATAAAGAAAGCTGAGCGCTGAAGAACTGATGCTTTTCTGTGGTACATATACACCATGGAATGTTACTCAGCTATTAAAAAGAATGCATTTGAATCAGTTCTAATGAGGTGGATGAAACTGAAGCCTATTATACATAGTGAAATAAGTCAGAAAGGAAAACCAACACAGTATATTATATTATATATATAGTATATTATATATATAGTATAATAATATATATAGTATATTATATATATAAACATATATAAAAACCAACACAGTATATTAACACATATATATGAAATTTAGGAAGATAGTAATGATGACCCTATATGCGAGACAGCAAAAGAGACCCAAATGTAAAGAACAGACTTTTGGACTCTGGGGGAGAAGGCGAGGGTGGGGTGATTTGAGAGAATAGCATTGAATCATGTATATTATTATATGTGAAATAGATCGCTAGTCCAGGTTCAATGCATGAGACAGGGTGCTCAGGGCTGGTGCACTGGAAAGACCCTGAGGCATGGGATGGGGAGGGAGGTGGGAGGGGGGTTCAGGATGGGGAACACATGTACACCCATGGCTGATTCATGTCAATGTACGGCAAAAACCACTACGATATTGTAAAGTAATTAGCCTCCAATTAAAATAAATAAGTTAAAAAAAAAAAGAATTGATGCTTTTGAACTGTGGTGCTGGAGAAGACTCTTGAGAGTCCCTTGGACTGCAAGGAGATCCAACCAGTCCATCCTAAAGGATATCAGTCCTGAATATTCATTGGAAGGACTGATGCTGAAGCTGAAACTCTAATACTTTGGCCACCTGATGTGAAGAATTGACTCAATGGAAAATCTCTGATGCTGGGAAATATTGAAGGCAGGAGGAGAAGGGGACGACAGAGGATGAGATGGTTGGATGGCATCACTGACTCAATGGACATGAGTTTGAGTAAGCTCCAGGATTTGGTGATGGACAGGGAAGCCTGGTGTGCTACAGTCCATGGGGTCACAAAGAGTCGAACACGACTGAGCGACTGAACTGAACTCAGGACACGTGTAATGAGGAAAACACTCCCTGTCTCTACTCTCATGACCTTTTCAGCCTAGGAGAGGAGACCAGCTTTAATCAAAGAAATCCTTCAGTGTGTAAATAACCCCGAACTGGGCCAAATGCTGTGAAGGAGAGGAACACAGTTCTATGACAGTATATGACAAAATACCTGTCTTAGACTCTCTCTCTCTCTCTGTGTGTGTGTGTGTGTGTGTGTGTGTGTGTGTGTTTAGTAAAGTCTTCCTGGAAGGGACAGGATGCTGAGAGCTGAAGATAGAGAAGGACCAGATTAAATGAGGTGGCAGCGGAGTAGCAGAAGAAAACCTGGCCAGATCAAGAAACTGAGACAATTTTGCTATTCTCACAAATTTATTTTTCCATGTACATTTTAGGTTCAACTTTCCTAGGCCCAGAATAAAACTTATTGGTACTTTATTGAGAGTGTGGTAAATTTTTAAAATAACTTTGAGAGAATTGTCTTTATGATATTGACTCGTCCTATCCAAGATGAACAAATGTCTTTCAATTTGTTCAATAATACTTTTGTGTCTTTCAGGAGTGTTTTAAGATTTTCATTGTATAGATTAGCATATTCCTTGCTCAATTTATTCTTAAGTATTTTATCTCTTTTGTTGCTACTATAGATGGATTTTTCTTTAAGATTACATCTGCTAATTATTTATTGTGTACATGGAGCAGCTGATGCCTTTATGTTAATTTTATATCCTGCTGACTTAGTGAATTCTTTCATTGTTTGAGTTAGTTTTTATTATTGACTCTAGGGGTCTCTAGGTTTACTATCATGTCATCTGCAAATAGAAATCATTTTACATCTGTTTTACAAACTCTTATGCCTCTAACTGGGCTTCCACAGTGGCTCAGTGGTAAAGAATCTGCCTGCAGTGCAGGAGTCACAGGAGAGACAGATTCGATCCCTGGGTCAGGAAGATCCCCTGGAGGAGGGCACTATCACCCACTCCAGTATTCTTGCCTGGAGAATCCCATGGACAGAGGAGCCTGGTGGGCTACAATCCATGGGGTCACAAAGAGTCAGACATGACTAAGGCAACTTAACATGCATGCACACACATACCTCTAATTAATTTCTCTTGTCTAACTCTACTAGCTAAATCCTTCAGTCTAGTGTTAAACTGGAGCTATTAGTCAATACAATAGTGGTTTATCTATTTTACTAATTTGTTCAAGAAAAAAGAGTTTTGGGAGTTCCCTGGTTGGTCCAGTACTTTCACTGCAGTGGGCCCAGGTTCAATCCCTGGTTGGGGAACTAAGATCTTGCAAGATGCATGGCACAGTAAAACAAACAAACAAAGAAACAAAAAAAACCCAAGAAACACAAAAATAGGTTTTTGATTTACTAATGAGATGTAAAAAATATAGGTTTTCTTTTTTTTAATCTTATTAATTTCAGCTTTTATCTTTAGCCTGTCTTCCCTATGCTTTTACTTTATTGTTCTTTATCTAGTGCTTTGAATTAGGAATTTAACTCATACATTTTCATTTTCTTCACATTATTGGGTATTGATATTATTCATATGTTGATATCTATTGATGTTGTTTAAGGGTGTAGTTTCCTCTAATCATTTAAAACATATATATCCAATAATTTCTGATATATAATGTTTTCATGAGGATTATTTTTTAAAAATTCAATTACTTCATTTTTTAATTTCCATTCTTCTCAAGAATTCTTTAATAGAACATTTTAATATTATCATCTAGAAATTCTGGTTAATAAAACCAGAGAATGTTGTTTATAATCATCCTGTACATAATGGAACTTATTGATATTCCCTTTGTGACTTAATATATGATCAATGTCTATGACGGCTTCTTGTGTTCTTGAGAAGGTATATTCCCAATTATCATGGTGTAAAGGTTGACATATACATAATTCTATATCTTATTAATTGATCATTTAGGTTTTCTGTATTCTTCCTCACTTTCCTTTTGATCTGTCTTGAGTTGAAAATAGTATGTTAAAAGCTTCCTATCATTAGTGAGTTCATATCAATTCCCCTTGCATCTCCTGCAATTTTTGCTTTATAAAGGGGATTACTGTGTTACTTGCTTTAAAGAGTGTGGTGGATATAATAAGGAATCACTCAGATCCCCAGGCTTCCCTGGTGGCTCAGAATTAAAGAATCCACCTTCGATGCAGGAGATACAGATTTGATCCCTGGGTTGGGAAGATCCCCTAGAGGGCATGGCAACCCACTCCAGTATTCTTGCCTGGAAAATCCCATGGACAGAGGAGACTGGCAGGCTGCAGTCCATGGGGTCACAAAGAGTCAGACACAACTGAAGCAACTGAGCATGCATGCATGCATGCATGCACAGATCCCCATTCAGGCCACTTTTTACTTCAGCTGCTAAGAATGCCTTTGACCAACAGCTCTCAGATAACAGCCCCTTTTGGGATTGCTTAAACTGAAGGTATCTTATCTTTTTTAAAAAAATTAATATTTATTTTAATATTTAATAATATATAAGCTAAAGTTCATGTAATTCAAATAACAATAAGTACATTTTTAGACTTCTCAGTATGGCTATCTCTGTCATTAAATATAGTTAATATAGTATTTTAATTTTTTTTTATTTTATATTGGAGTACAGTTGATTTACAATGTTGTGTTAGTTTCAGGTGCACATCCAGGAGATTTCAGTTATACATATAACTGAAGACACCTGTCTTGCCTAAAGTCATGCCTCTGCGAGGGGTGGCCCATATCCAATGACTGATTAATGCAGGATTTTAAGACCTCAGCCCTCTCACCTCAACTGTGGACAGTTCTAAAATGGCCATGCCATCTTCAGAGTTCCCCATAGAACAGGCTGAGGCAGCCACTGAGATTGTTTCATAGCTCCCCCTGTCTCTTGACCCAATCCTGCTTCCTAGCCATCCCTTTCCTTTCACAAGTGTTGATCCTAAGAGCCCTCCTTCATAAAACTCCTGCAGGATAATATCCATTTCAGAGTCTGCCAGATGACAATCTGCAGTGAAGTCCAAAGGACTACTGATGTATAGAATTATCACAGCATTGGCTCCACATCACTACTTTTAGAAATTAAAGGGATGGGGAGGGAGGTGGGAGGGGGGTTCAGGATGGGGAACACATGTAAATCCATGGCTGACTCATGTCAATGTATGGCAAAAAACCACTACAATATTGTAAAGTAATTAGCCTCCAACTAATAAAAATAAATGGGGAAAAAAAGAAATTAAATGCTCAAGTCAATGCTCAACCCTTGGAGCAGTTGTCCCAGGCAAATTATCTTACTATTGCCAAAGACCATAGCAGAGAAATGACCATTTGCATTGTGTCTTGCCTCAATCTTAGGAAGATTTTTTCCTTATACATATCATGAAATTCAGTGGTCCTGTTGTCTGAAGATGGTGGGGGAATTCTGCTCATTTTTTTTTCCTTTCTTTTTTTCTTACACCAAAGAGAGAAGGCAATCCCAATCATGTGACACTGCTGGACAAAGTAGGAGGCTAAAACTCTGAGATAACCTCATCTTTGGTGGTGGGGGTGGGGAAGGGGCATGAGAGCCAGACAGTGTGAAAGGAATCCCAAAGAGAAGAGAACTGAGAAAAAAGAATATCCAAATTTGGTTTATAAACTACGTATATTCTGGGCTCACCCAAAGCTGCACAAACATGGAACAGACCAAAAAAGTACAGCAAAGGCTTTGAAAACTCAAGTGGTGGTGGAATTACCATCCACAGAAAGCAAGACAAACTCCTTCTGGAGGCTCTAGGGGAAATCTGTTGATTCTCCCAGCTATGGGTGGCTGTGGGTCTTCCTTGGCATGTGACTGCATCTATCTCTGCTCTATCTTCACACTGCCTTCGTGTATGTGTTTGTGTGTGAGAGAGAGATCTCCCTCTTTAATTCTTTCTGTAAGGATAAGTATAATGAAATTTAGGGCCCACTCAGAAAATCAGTTGTGCGTGTGTCTGGTGGTGAAAGTAAAGTCTGATGCTGTAGAACAGTACTGCATAGGAACCTGGAATGTTCGGCCCATGAAACAAGGTAAGCTGGAAGTGGTCAAACAGGAGAAGGCAAGAGTGAACATCATTTTAGGAATCAGTGAACTAAAATGGACCAGAATGGGCGAATTTAATTCCGATGACCAATATACCTACTAATGTGGGCAAGAATCTCTTAGAAGAAATGGAGCAGCCCTCACAGTCAACAAAAAACTCTGAAATGCAGTACTTTGGTGCAGTCTCAAAAATGACAGAATGATCTCTGTTTGCTTCCAAGGTAAACTGTTCAATATCACAGTAATCCAAGTCTATGCCTTAAACACTAATGCTGAAGAAGCTGAAGTTGAACGGTTCTATGAAGACCTACAAGACCTTTTAGAACTAACACCAAGAAAAGATGTCCTTTTCATCATAGGGGATTGGAATGCAAAAACAGGAAGTCAAGGAGTAACAGGCATGTTTGGTCTTGGAGTACAAAATGAAGCAGGGCAAAGGCTAACAGTTTTACCAAGAGAACGCACTGGTCATAGCAAACACCCTCTTCTAGCAACACAAGAGAGGACTCTACACATGGACATCACCAGATGGTCAACACCGAAATCAGATTGATTATATTCTTTGCAGCCAAAGATAGAGAAGCTCTATACAGTCAGCAAAAACAAGACCGGGCGCTGGCTGTGGCTCAAATCATGAACTCCTTATTGCCAAATTCAGACTTAGATTGAAGAAAGTAGGGAAAACCACTAGGTCATTCAGGTATGACGTAAATCAAATAGCTTATGATTACACAGTGGGAGGGGCAAATAGATTCAAGGGATTAGATCTGATAGACAGAGAGCCTGAAGAACTATAGATGGAGGTACATAACACTGTATAGGAGGTGGTGATCAAAACCATCCCCAAGAAAAAGAAATGCAGAAAGGCAAAATGATTGTCTGAGGAGGCCTTAAAAATAGCTGAGAAAAGAAGAGAAGTGTGAGGCAAAGGAGAAAAGGAAAGATATACCCATTTGAATACTGAGTTCCAAAGAATAGCAAGGAGAGATAAGAAAGCCTTCCTCAGCGAACAGCGCAAAGAAATAGAGGAAAACAACAGAATGGGAAAGACTAGAGATCTTTTCAAGAAAATCAGAGATAACAAGGGAACATTTCATGTAAAAATAGGCACAATAAAGGACAGAAACAGATATGGACCTAACAGAAGCAGAAGATATTAAGAAGATGTGGTAAGAATACACAGAAGAACTGTACCAAAAAAAAATCTTAATGAACCAGATAACTACAATGGTGTGATCACTCATCTAGAACCAGACATCTTGGAGTGTGAAGTCAAGTGACCCTTAGGAAGCATCACTATGAACAAAGCTAGTGGAGGTGATGGACTTCCAGCTGAGGTATTTCAAATTCTAAAAGATGATGTTCTTAAAGTACTGCACTCAATATGCCAGCAAATTTGGAAAACTCAGCAGTGGCCACAGGACTGGAAAAGGTCAGTTTTCATTTCAATCCCAAAGAAAGGCGATTCTAAAGAATGTTCAAACTACTGTACAATTGCACTCATTTCACATGCTAGCAAAGTAATGCTCAAAGTTCTCCAAGCTAGGTTTCAAAAGTACATGAACCGAGAACTTCAAGATGTTCATGCTGGATTTAGAACAAGCAGAGGAACCAGAGATCAAACTGTCAACATCTGTTGGATCATAGAAAAACCAAGAGACTTCTACTACTTCTACCAAGAGAAATCTACTTCTTCACTGACTACACTAAAGCCTTTGACTCTGTGGATCACAACAAACTGTGGAAAATTCTTAAAGAGATGGGACTACCAAACCACATTACCTACCTCCTTTGAAACCTGTATGCAGGTGAGGAAGCAACAGTTAGAACCAGACATGGAACAACAACAGACTGGTTCCAATTTGGGAAAGGAGTACAACAAGGCTATATATTGCCACCTTGTTTATTTAACTTATATGCCAAGTATATCATGCAAAATGCCAGGCTGGATGAAGCACAAGTTGGAATCAAAATTGCTGGGAGAAATATCAATAACCTCAGATATGTAGATGATACCACTCTAATTGCAGAAAGCAAAGAGGAACTAAAGAGCCTCTGTATGAAGGTGAAAGAGGACTGACTCAAAACTCAACATTCAGAAAACAAAGATCATGGCATCCGGTCCCATTGCTTCATGGCAAATAGGTGGAGAAAAAATGGAAACAGTGACAGACTTTATTTTCTTGGACTCCAAAATCACTGCAGATGGTAGCTGCAGCCATAAAATTAAAAGATGCTTACTCCTTGCAAGAAAAGCTATGACAAACCTAGACAATGTATTAAAAAGCAGACACATTACTTACTGACAAAGGTCTGTCTAGTCAAAGCTGTGGTTTTTCCAGTAGTCATGTATGGATGTGAGAGTTGGATTATAAAGAAAGCTGAGCACTGAAGAATTGATGTTTTTGAACTGTGGTGTTGGAGAAGACTCTTGAGAGTTCCTTGGACTGCAAGGAGATCAAACTAATCAATCCTAAAGAAATAAATCCTGAATATTCATTGGAAGGACTGATGCTGAAGCTGAATCTCCAATATTTTGGCCACCTGATGTAAAGAACTGACTCATTGGAAAAGACCCTGATGCTGGGAAAGATTGAAGGCAGGAGGAAACGGGGATGACAGAGAATGAGGTGGTTGGATGGCATCACCAACTCAATGGATATGAGTTTGAGCAAGCTCCAGGAGTCGGTGAAGGATAGGGAAGCCTGGTGTGCTGCAGTCCATGGGGTCGCAAAGAGTCAGACCTGACTGAGTGATTGAATAACACCTGAGACTCCATTACTATGGCCTCTCCCAGAAAATTTATATCCTTCACTCAAATATTATTTCCAGATTTCTCTCTTCAATTTCAATTAGCCTCTTATTTCCACCTCTGTCTCAGCACCTCCACCTGGAGGCCCCCCAAGCATCTCAAATTCATTTTTTCCCAAACCAAATCCTCTACTGCTGTTGCTGCTGCTAAGTCGCTTCAGTCGTGTCCAACTCTGTGCAACCCCATAGACAGCAGCCTACCAGGCTCCTCCGTCCCTGGGATTCTCCAGGCAAGGACGCTGGAGTGGGTTGCCATTTCCTTCTCCAATGTATGAAAGTGAAAAGTGAAAGTGAAGTCACTTAGTCATGTCGGACTCTTCGCGACTCCATGGACTGCAGCCTACCAGGCTCCTCCATCCATGGGAGTTTCCAGGCACGAGTACTAGAGTGGGTTGCCATTGCCTTCTCCGAAATCCTCTACAGCCCTCTACAAATCTGCTATTCATGAATTTACTGTTTTGAATAATGCTATCTTTCCACACCAAGATGGCAGAATTAGAAATATCACCATCATCCTTGTGCATGTTTCTCCCCTTTTCTTAATCACAACATCCAGCTATTCGCCTCAGCCCAGAAGTGTACCAAGACCTTCATCATTGACCTATTTTCCTGCAAGATTCCACCACTCATTAATCCACACTGTTTTTCCTCTCAGATTTTGTGCAATTCATTGCCTCTCAGTTGATCTCTGCTTCCATCCCTCTCTGCCTCAGCACCTTTAAAACACAGCTCTCTGAGGCTCACAAGATCAAGTCCACACTCCTCAGCACACCTCATAATTTTTTTCATAGAGCTGTCATTACTCTTTAGCATGCCTTCTGAATGTTTCACAGTCTGGCTAAAACCAATCTCTACAGTCTCCCTTTCCACCACTTCTTTCCTCTTCCTCTCCCAGTCTCCATTCCAGTTCTGTTGGCCCACTGTGTTTTATGCTGTGTATTAGAACCAGACTGTTCTAGGTTTAGCAAAAATGCCAAGCAGTTTGATGCTTCTAAAACTGAGCTCAAGTTGTGCTCTCTGCCTGAAAGTGTCCTTTGCCCACATCTCAGTCTATGATATCGCACTCAGATTTGAAGCTCACATACAAATTTCCTCCAATAGAATTAATGACTCACTTTCTGGGTTCCCATGGAATCTTGTGCACACATGCACTAAAACAACTCTTACCAACTGTTTGAGGTTTGTTTTTTCCTTTACTAGATGGACTCTGAACTCCACAAGAAAACTTGGAATATATGTTCAATTGATGTTCGGCTTGAACTAGTGAAGTTACTGTCCCTAGTATAGTTAGTACATTAAGCTGAAACTACTAATTATGTGGGCTGCCCCCATGGCTCAGTAGTAAAGAATCTGCCTGCCAATGCAGGAGAAGTGGGTTTGGTTCCTGGGTTAGGAAGAGCCCCTGGAGAAGCAAATAGCCACCCACTCCAGTATTCTTGCCTGGGCAATCCCATGGACAGAGGAGCCTGGAGGGCTATATAGTCCAGGTGGTTGCAAAAGAGTCAGACACAACAATAATAAATTATATACACCTAAGAATGAATTTCAATTAGATACTATACTGTAGATTATAAACTAGAGAAGCAAACATTAATGTATTTAGTTTAAAGGAAGGGAGAAGTGATTCTAAAGAACTAATTTGTCAAACAGAGAGGAATGAGGGACCTGCATGGAAGAAAGAAACAAATATAAGTCAGAGGTGGACATTATTTAAACACAAATTATCCATTTGAACACTGTCCCTGTTATTCTATTTTTGTATATAGGCAGGCAGATGTGCCCTGGTGTCAAATGAGAAAATATCTCATTTAAAATGATTAAAAACACTATGAAACATCAGCATTGAAGAAGTTGAAAATTTGTACTATATGTATTCTTATGATTTTTTATTGTTCTTAGACTACTTTTACATATGTCACTTCTTGATGAATGCTGTTTGTAAATGAATTCAAGACACAGGTAAAGAAAAAAGGAAATAGATACAAGTCTACTTTAGTCACTTAGCTTGCTGTTCCTTCTGGACAATTTATTCATAATCTATAAAATGTCGCCATCTGCTGGAGGAAGAAAATATGTGCGATTCAACTTTGTTGTGCCAAGTGTTATTTATAGTCAACATGATGAACAACTTAGAACTATAGGACTTTTAGTAAGATGATTGCACTAGTTCAGCTGGTGAATTTCCACATTATACAAGTAAATATTCCTTACCACTCTGATTTGTTTGAGGATAGGTTTTCTTCAGTAGGCAATTCAGTTCAAGTACCCTTTAAAATGTTTTAACAAGCAGCTATTTCTCAGGAACACTTGCCTTCTGTTTTCAGCTGTTTGCTGTTCAGTTCAGTCCAGTCACTCAGTCATGTCCGACTATTTGCAACCCTATGGACTGCAGCATGCCAGGCTTCCCTGTCCATCACCAACTCCCAGAGCTTGCTCAAACTCACATCCATCGAGTCAGTGATGCCATCCAACCATCTCATCCTCTATTGTCCCCTTCTCCTTCTGCCTTCTATCTTTCCCAGCATCAGGGTCTTTTCCAATGAGTCAGTTCTTCGCATCAGGTGGCCAAAGTATTGTTTGCTGTTAGCACTTGATATGGAAGTATTAGGTATTAAAATGAGCTACTGTAGAGGTGGGACTTCCAAAATGAGTTAGTGAGAAGCTTAACAAATCTGTTCCTCAAAAAACAATGCTAAGACTGACAAAATTGCAAAAACAACAAAGCCAACCAAACAAAAAAAGTCCCACCAACTTCTTCAGGACTGTTGAAACTGGACAGAAGGAAAGAAAAGTGCAGAAAAATCATTTTAGAAATAATGGCTAAACCATCCCAAACTTGATGAAAAGCATTAATCTACACATACGATAATTTCAATGGATTCTCCATAGGGTAAACACAAAGAACTCTATACCTAAACATATCATACTCAAACTATTGAAAGTTAAGAGAAAATCCTGAAAGCCACAAGAGAGAAATGACTTATCAGGGACAAGGGAACCACACCATATATAACAGAATCACAGTGACTTCTCATCAGCAATAATGAAGGCCAGAGGGTGGTGACATGATTTATTTAAAGGAGCAGAAGAGAGACTTCCCTAGTGGTCCAGTGGTTAGGACTCTATGCTTCCAAAGCAGGGGGTGCAGGTTCAATCCCTGGTCAGGGAAAGCTAGGATTCCACATGCTATGTGGTGAGACCAAAATAATAAATAAAGTGGCAGAAGAAAAAAAAATTAGCCAAAAATTTACATCCTGCAAAACCATCTTTCAAAAATAAAGACAAAGGGTAAAGGATCTGAATAGACATTTCTCCAAAGAAGGTATAGAGATGTCCCATAAGTACATGCTCATGAAAAGATGCTCAAGATCATTATCCTTCAGGGAAATGCAAATAAAAATCACAATAAGATATCAGTTCACCGCAGCTAGGGTGGCCATTATCAAACTCAGATAGAAACAAGTGTTGGCAAGGATATGCAGAAATCAGAAGTTACATGTGGCCACTTTGGAAAACATTCTGGTCTTTACTCAAAAAGTTAAACACAAGTAAAGACATAAACATTAAGGCCAGAAAAAGTCAAACTCCTAGAGGTAAACATAGGCAGAACACTCTTTGACCTAAATTGCAGCAAGATCCTCTTTGTTCTACCTCCTAGAGTAATGGAAATAAAAACAAAAATAAACAAATGGGACCTAATTGAACTTAAAAAGTTAAACACAGACTTAACATTTGACTCAGCAATCCCAACTTTAAGCATATATCCAAGAGAAATAAAGACACACGTCAACACAAAAACTTGTACATGAATACTCATGTCAGCAATATTCATACTAGCCCAAAGTGGAAACAAATGTCCATCAGCTGATGAATAGACAAATATGGTGTATCCATACAATGGAATATTACTCAGCCATAAAAAGAGAAATGGTTGATACCTGCTACAACATGATGAATTTTAAAAACATAATGCTAAGTGAAAGAAGCCAGTCAGAAGATCAAATATTATATTATTATATTTTATTTTTCTGAAATCTCCAGAATTGGCAAATCAATAAAGACATAAAGCAGATTAGTTGTTGCCTAGAGCTGGGGGAGGGCAGTGGAGTTTTGGGAGAGTGACAGCTAAACGGTACAAGATTTCTTTTTGTGTTTATATGCAAAGATTTTCTTTCATTCTGTGGATTGCCTTTTTTCTCTGCCAATAGTGTCCTTTGATGCACAAAGTTTAAAAAGAAAATTAGGTAGTCCAATTAATCTATTTTTTCTTTTGCTGCCCATGCTTTTGATGTCGCATCCCAAAATAACTGCCAGATCCAACATCATGAAGGTTTCCCCTTATGTTTTCCTCTAAGAATTTTATAGTTTTAGCACTTATACTTAGGTCTTTGATCCACTTTGAGTTAATTTTTGTTTCTATGATTCCAATTTCATTCTTTTGTATGTGGATGTCCAGTTTTCTCAACACCATTTGTTGGGAATACTTTACTTTCCCCATTGACTTGACTTGGTATCCTTATTGACAATCAATTGACCATAAATGTGAATGTTTATTTCTGGACTCTATTCTATTTCAATTTGGTTTATGTCAGCAGGTTAACTTTTTTAAAGTTAATTTTATTTACTTATTTATTTTGGCTGGACTGGGACTTTGTTGTGGTCCATGGGGTTATCTCTAATAGCAGAGCATGAGGACTTCT
Source organism: Cervus elaphus (assembly GCF_910594005.1). Taxonomy (NCBI): domain Eukaryota; kingdom Metazoa; phylum Chordata; class Mammalia; order Artiodactyla; family Cervidae; genus Cervus; species Cervus elaphus. The sequence continues at coordinate 129,643,095 of NC_057848.1, forward strand.
CTAGTTGTGGCATGTGGGTTTTTCTTGTTATGGTGCATAAGCTCTAGAGTGCATGGGCTCTCTACTTGCCAATCACAGCATTGGGGATCTTAGTTCTCTGATCAGGGATCAAATCCACATCCCCTGCATTGGAACATGGATTCTTAACCACTGGACCAGCAGGGGAGATCCAAGGTTAACTTTATTTAAAGTACATTGTGTTGATATAAGAGAACTGGGCCAGAGACATGCAGTCTCTTTGAGATTAGACATAAGGACATTGGAAACTCCTGGAAAGGAAATGTAAGACTTGAGTGCTCTAACCCAGGCAACTAAATTAACTAGAAATAAAGAAAAGTATACACCAATATCTCTCATGAGTAAGGGATGCAAAAATCCCTAACATAGTATTAACAAATCCATCAATATATAAAAACATAATAATTTACCATGACTATGTGGGTTTATTCCAGGGATAAAAGGTTTGATATTTTAAAATCTATCAATGTAATGTATCAAATTAACAATTTAAAGGAAAAAATGACCTGACAAGATCAACTGATAACAAAGCAAATTTGAAAATTATTTGACAGTCATTTGTGATAAAAATCCTTAGCAAACTAGGAATTCATCCTTTCGACCAGGGCTTAACTGTTGTTAGCCAAAATAGACATCTGACAATGATATGATACAGACTGATGAGAACAAAACAAAATCAAACAAAATCTGCCTAGGAAAATGTTTCTCCTTCAGATTCATTTGACAGGCTTGTCTTCTTGTCTGCCTATCTGGGCTCCAGTAAAGGCCATGTACTCCAGTGGAGGATACGAGGTCACACCATTTTCATTCATAGGAGGCCACTGTAAGGGAAAGATCTCTTCAATCACTGGAAATTTAAAGAACCAATCACTTGTTTAGCTTTTAATTATCCTTGTCTTCCTTTTCCATCATCCCTTGGCCCTCATTCAAGCTTCAGTTTCATTACTTCCAACCATCATCTGCTCCTTCCATCTCAGAAGCATCACATGGCCTTGATAAGAAATGTAATAAATTGTAGTGCATGCAGTAGTGTGCCTCTCAGATGTCTCCCTCTTCAGGACTAAGTTACTCATTCTCTCAGCAGCTTAGAGATTTAACAGCCAGTAACTCTCAGCTGAGTCTCTCTCAAGAAAGTCATCTAATGGAAAGTCATGCCCCACCTCCACACCCAACAACTGGGAGATGTGTGGTTCAAGGCCTGGCACCTTTGCTTTAACTAGGGATAACACTGAAGGACTTTTCCAACTCCATAAAGACTTAATACAACTCACCAATCAACATTCGGTTCCAAATCTTAACAACTCTACTAACCAAAATTTTATCCCCTCATGTCTGTGCCAAATATTCCCTTTTTCTTCTACCAATTCACTCACCACCCCTCTCTATCCTGCTGTGTGTCCTAGGATGCTGTTCTCTGCATTCTCCAGGCTCCCTAGCCTTCTGGCTTCCAGCCAAGAAAATGGGAAACCCATGGCAAGTATTAACACAGTAGGAACGTGGGGATAGTCCACTTAGAAATTTTTTAAAGATGATGAGTTTTGCTACTTTTCTCTTATTTTCAGCTAAAAAGCTCTCTGAACAGTTATGACCCTGAATTAGACCGTGTCACCCCTCTCTTATAAGGCTGCAATGAGATTTCTGCAATGAGAAGAGTATTAAGGCACTGTTTGTTTAAAACTAGATTAATTTTAAAGGTTACATATTTAAGACAGTTTGCCCTTTCCTGGTAGCTCAGCGGTAAAGAATACATCTGTAATGCACTTTCACTGCTGAGGGTGTGGGTTCAATCCCTTGTCAGGGAACTAAAATCCCACAAGCCACATGGTGTGGCCAAAAAATCAGGAAAGAGACAGAGCGAGAACACAAGCAAATGATGGCAACGGTATGGAGAAAAGAGAAACCTTGTACGCCATTGGTAGGAATGTAAACTGCTGCAATCACTGTGGAAAACAGTACAGAGTTTTCTCAAAAAACTAAAGATACAACTCCCATGTGACCCAGTAATTCCATTCCTGGCTACATATCTGAAAAAACAAACAAACAGTAATTCAAAAAGATACATGGACCCCAACATTCATAGCAGCATTTTTTACAACAGTCAAGATAAGGAAGCAACTGAAATTCCCATCAACAGATGAATGATAAACATGTGACTACACACATACATGCACACACGCACACACGAACACACACAAACACACAGGAAAGCTACTCGGCCATAAAATGTAAAATTTTGACCTCTGTGACAACATGGATGGACTTAAAGGCTATTGTGCTAAATAAAATGTAAGACAAAGACAAATACCATCACTTACAAGTGGAATCTAAAAAATACAACAAATTAGTGCATATGACAAAAAAGAAGCAGACTCACAGATATAGAGAATATACTAGTGGTTACCAGTGGGGAGAGGGAAGGGGGAAAAGGTGCAATATAGGGGTAGAAGATTAAGAGGTACACATTATTATGTATAAAATAACCGACAAGGACATATTGTACAACACAGATAATATGGTCAATATTTTATAATAACTAAACGGACTATAACCTTTTAAAATATAACCTTGCCCAGCCCCTCCTCTAGGCCAATTCTGGACTGACCACTGACCTGAGACCATAACCCCTCTTTAATGGGCCGGCCCAGCCCCCAAGATGGCCGCAACCATGTGCAGTTGGTGACCACTGCGGGCTCTTTTTCTGAGAAAGAGAGCATAGCTTTGAGGAATGGAGGGGCGGGAACTCTCCAGGGAGCATAGCCACAAGGAGGCCCAGCGGCGCAGGAGGACCGGAGAAGCCGGCCTCGGAGGCGGTGGAACCGGGTCGCAATGACAGTCCGCACGGAGCCCGCTCGCCTCCCGCCACCCGAGACGTCTCCCCAGCCTTTTGTACTACTTGTCGCGGAAAATGGTCGCACTCTTGTCGCTCCATTTAACCTCAGAGGGAGCCACGTCAGAAGCATTGTCCCCAAAGGTACCATGTCACCCATTGGCTGTGTTGCCCTCCGCCCCTTCAACCCTCTCTGCGCGTGCGCAGCACTCAGGCTCCCCGAGAAACGGGAACGGAAGTCCTCTGCTGACCCCAGGGAGGTGCAAGTTGGTGCTGGTTGGTGTTACCCGCCCCGAGATCTCGCGTTCTTGGTGGTGGATTAAGGGGAGGCGGAGTTGGGGATTGGCCACATAGGAAGGTCGGAGGAGGGGCCATGGTTAAAGAGCTCCAGTCCCTGGGGTGGGGGGCGGTGTTGAGTGACGGGGCCTCGGTGGTGGGAGAGGGGCGGGCTCCGGAGGTCAGCGAGTGATTGCTTCATTAATTGATTAATTCAGCGACTGTTTACTCAGTGTCTACTAAATGCCTGGCACTGTTTTTCACATTTGCCTTCATAGTTGCCCTGTATGTACTTTGATACTACCTTTCTGTTCATTTTATAGGGAGAAAACAAGACAGAAGGGCTTGGAAACCTAGCCAAAATCACACAGTAAACCCGAGGGATCCTTTTGTTGCCAGGGCTGCTTCAACTTTACTCAAAACATGCCAACCCCCACCTTTAGCAGGAATTAACTGAAATCTTACGGTTAAAGGGCCCAGAGATTAGAAAGGAAACTACAAACCAGCTGGGCCCAAGATGCTCACTCTTCAGACCTCCAAGAGACCCTGGGTCTCAGTATACGCTGATTTTATTATATTAGCATATTAGATAACACACTTACCGATGGCCATGACCAGAGATTAAAGACCAAAAAAAAAAAAAAGGACAAAAGGGGGTAACACCACACCCCTTGAAAAAGCACCATCTTTTCCCCAGTAGACTAATACATATGCGTCCCTATCTTTAGCCTCACTCCTCCCCCTTTTGTCTTCACTGTTTATAATTAAATCCCTGCTGCAGGTGGGTGAGGAGAAGTTCCTCTGTGAACTTAGTCCCTGCTTCTCCATTCTTTGGCCACTGAATAAAGCTTGTGCTGTGTCCACATCAGCTTCCATTTCATTATTAGCTGCTCAAACTGGAATGGAAAAAGAACCCTCCCCAACAGGGGCAGAGAGCCTTAGCCAGACTAGGGCCTGAGCAGGATGCAAAGGACTTACAGGTAGCACTTTTTTCCCCACATAGCACTTATGCCTGTCTAACTAACATGCCCTAAATTTATTTATCAAGTTTGTTGCTTACTCTCTCTCTTCTGCTAGAGTATAGCTCCACACGATCAAGGAACTCTTGTATATCCAACACATAGAATAAATACATAGTAGGCACTCACCTCATATTGAATGAGTGAAACCTGCAGAGGAGTTTGATTTCAGAGACTGGACTCTCAACGAAGTAAAGCAGTTGTAGCTCATTGTCTGCTGATAATTGAGCTCTTCACTTCAGTTGAGTTACTCAGTCGTGTCCAACTTTGCAACCCCATGGACTGCAGCATGCCAGGTTTCCCTGTCCATCACCAACTCCTGGAGCTTGCTCAAACTCATGTCCATCGAGTCGGTGATGCCATCCAACCATCTCATCCTCTGTCATCCCCTTTTCCTCCTGCCCTCAGTCTTTCCCATCATCAGGGTTTTTTCCAATGAGTCAACTCTTCACATCAGGTCGCCAAAGTATTGGAGCTTCAGCATCAGTCCTTCCAATGAACATTTTGGACTGATTTCTTTTAGGATTGACTGGCTTTATCTCCTTGCAGTCCAAGGGACTCTCAAGAGTCTTCTTCAACATCAGTGCACAGGCCCAGGTAGGTGGCTATAGTGGCAACGGCCAAATCCAGCGCCAGGTGGCGGTCCAAAGGCCCAGATCCCTGCACACATCAGTTCAGTTCAGTCGCTCAGTCGTGTCCGACTCTTTACGACCCTATGAATCACAGCACACCAGGCCTCCCTGTCCATCACCAACTCCCGGAGTTTACTCAAACTCATGTCCATTAAAAAAGTGAAGCTATCCAGCCATCTCATCCTCTGTCATCCCTTTCTCCTCCTGCCCCCAATCCCTCCCAGCATCAGGGTCTTTTCCAATGAATCAACTCTTCACATGAGGTGGCCAAAGTATTGGAGTTTCAGCTTCAGCATCAGTCCTTCCAAAGAACACCCAGGACTGATCTCCTTTAGGATGGACTGGTTGGATCTCCTTGCAGTCCAAGGGACTCTCGAGTCTTCTCCAACACCACAATTCAAAAGCATCAATTCTTCGGTGCTCAGCTTTATAGTCCAACTCTCACACCCATACATGACCACTGGAAAAACCATAGCCTTGACTAGACGGACCCATTCAAATGGGTGTATCTTTCCTTTTCTCCTTTGCTTTTTGTTTCTCTTCTTTTCACAGCTATTTGTAAGGCCTCCTCAGACAGCCATTTTGCTTTTTTGTGTTTCTTTTTCTTGGGGATGGTCTTGATTCCTGTCTCCTGTACAATGTCACGAACCTCCATCTATAGTTCATCAGGCACTCTATCAGATCTTATGACCATATAAATATTCCAGTAGGATAGAAAGAGTTAGTCACTCAGTGGAGTCTGACTCTTTGTGACCCTATGGACTGTAGCCTGCCAGCCTCCTCTGTCCATGGAATTCTCCAGGCAAGAATACTGGAGTGGGTTGCCATTTCCTTCTCCAGGGGATCTTCCTGACCCAGGTATTGAACCTGGGTCTCCTGCATTGCAGGCAAGATTGTTTACTATCTGAGCCACCAGGGAAGTCAGTAGGATAGAGTTCAGGTTAAAATAGGAGAAAAAAATGTAATAGTTACTGCCACACTAAGAGTACTCATGTTCCTATACCTTCATGAACAGTGGCTCTTCTCTATCTTTTGAATGTTTACTAACCTTATAGGTAAAAAAAGAGTATCTTACTATTTAATTAGCATATATTTGAACTTTATTGCAATTTATAATCTATTTGTATCTTTAGCAGCTGCTTATATTGGGTTGGCCAAAAAGTTCATTCAGGTTTTTCCATACCATCTTACAGAAAAACCCAAATGAAATTTTTATTCAACTAATTATTTCTGTCGGTATGAACATTTTATCCATTCTGTTGTCTTTTCTTAACTGACTTATCAAAAACTCTAGAGTAAAATCCTAGAAATGGCACTGCTGCATTAAAGAGTATTTGTAATATACATTTTGATGTATATTAACCAGTTGCTCCACCCATACCCAATGCTTTAAATTATTTATAACTTCTTTGTTGTTTTTCTACACACTTGATTGCACTGTTTAATGTTTGAGAAGCTGAAGAATATAAAGAATTACTAGAGATCTAATGCCCAGCATAGTGATTATAGTCAACAATACTGTATTATAAACTTCAAAGTTGCCAAGAGACTAGATTTTAATTGTTCTCACTACAAAAAAAGAAATTATAATTGTGTGACATGATAGAGGTGTTAGCTAATGCTGTTGGTGGTAATCATATTACAAAATATAAATGTATCAAGTCAATATGTTGTATGTGTTGTGCTCAGTTCCTCAGTGTCTGACTCTTCGTGACCCTATGGACTGCAACCCACTAGGCTTCTCTGTCCATGGGATTCTCCAGGCAAGAATACTGGAGTGAGTTGCCATTTCCTTTTCCAGGGGATCTTCCCAACCCAGGGATCAAACCTGAGTCTCCCACATTGCAGGCTGATTCTTTACCGCTGAGCCACCAGGGAAATCCTGACTTTACACAGTGTTACATGTCAATTATATCTCAATAAGAAAAAGAATCTGAAGAGTGATAAATGGTATACTACTATAAATTTATTTCACATTCCTCCAGTTATACTGGAGGAGGTTGTGGTTCTTAAAGATGTTAGAATTTTAGTGTATGAAGGAAATTAGATCATTGTTATATAATAAACAAATATCATTACCACTTTGATATTGATGTTTGAGAATTAAAAAAAAATTTTCTTCAATTTAGATATTTCTAATGTCTAGGTAATCAAGTTTGTCAGTCTTTAGCTGTATGTCTTCTAAATTTGGGGATGGCTTAGACTTTCGCTACTTTGCATTTATAAAAACTTTTAACTAGTAATTTTATGGTTATCCTGCACACATTTAAATCTCTAATTCATCTGTAATTTATTTTGGAATTTGGAGTGGGGTAGCTAATGCAGTTTTATGGTATGTGTTTTCCCTGCATAAATACATAGCCAGATTTTGCTAATAACCTCTTTTCTGCAGCAATTTGAGATGCTTTCGTTCTGAACTAAATTCTGACCCTGTATGTGTAGGATCTGTTAGTAGTTTTTAAATTCCTTCATTGTCATTATTAAAGCATAACACTGAGTGTAGTATGAATAAAACTCTTTCTCCTCATCACAAATCTGAGATAACCTGGCTTTAGCTTTGTGTCTCTGGAAACCCAATAATTGTGGAATAACAGGTGTATTACCAGGCATTGTTACTTAGGATCAATATGACCCTTGATTGGTAAACAAACTGCACCTGGACTGGGAGGCCTGTGAATAACTGAAAATAGCTGGTAGGAAGCCATTGATTTGGATTTTCCTGGGTCCAGGGTAACTCTCATAACTGAGCATGTCCTTTGCCAGGACCCTGGAAAATATGCTGTTAGGGAAATTAAAATGGAGGTAGTCTTGTTCAGGCTTCAGAGGCAGGGGAGCAGGCCTCTGACCTGCTTCTGACCTGCCTGGATGCTCCCTGGGTTACATGCCTGCCCATGAGCATGCAGATTGTTACCAGCTATCAAGCAGCTCTTTAGATAAGCGAGGGAATGGGTCTTGGAATTTTCTTGAGCTCTTGGAGGCCTGGCCAGCCTCTGAGGTCTGGAAAATCTAGTGCCTCAGAAGATGGAATAAACAGCACTGTCAAAGTTTAAACAAAAACCAGAGCTGCATTTTTGTTCACAAACTGATGATGGTATCAATTTGTGGCCTGGGATTATAAGGAGCCCCCAGAGCTGCAATTTGATCTCACCAGTGGGGTGGAGGCACTGCCCAGGACCCTCTCCCAATTGGGACTCCAGATTGCTGTTACTTGGGACGTCCCAGCGCTGTTAAATTCTGGATGTAGGTGTTGGACCAATTTGGTGATGTATATGCTGTTACTTCTCTGTTGCTTCTACTTCTTTTCTTCTAATGACTGTATATTGAAAATAAGTCAGATAATCCTCTATTAAATATTCAAATTGTTGTGTGAGTAACAAGTGGTTCCTTTTGCTAATCGTTTGAACCTAAAATGAAAGTAAAACTTTTGGCAAAACGTGTGCCTGGGGGTCTGTTACAAGAGATACTGGTGTATGGAGCAGCTTTTGGCTTCTAGGCCAATTGCTGGCTGTGTTTGACAGCGTGGCCTTGTTCCTGGGCACCTCAACTATCACATGGCAGGGGGGAGTGGCAGGGGCAGGTTGAGCTACTGGATTGTATGAAGTCCTCCTGCTGGCGACACAGGCCTGTCACTACCTTTTGGCCCACTGTTTCCTGTCTCCCTCTGCAAAGCTGAGTAAACTGGTGCCACACATGGCCCACGGGGGCCTTGTGGCTGCAACATGTGTTCTTGAATTTAAGGCCACCGAGGGTGGGTGGGACAGGATGGGATCCAGAATGGAAATGGGTGGGTTATTGCTCTCCAGGCAGTTAAAGAAGTAAATCCTTGTTTGGTGGTGATAAGATCAAATACAGACCTTTTCTTAAAATCTGCTGACCAGGCCAGATACTGTCCTGTTCTTTGACTGGTGATTGATCGGACCAACAGTGCTGTTGGTCATGACTGAGTGGCCATGTTTTGAACTGTTTGTTCTAGATCTACATCCCCTTCAAAGCCTTCTATCAGTCCCAAGCAGAACTGAGTTCTTCCTCTTTTGGATTCCCCGCCCTACCTCTGCCATTGCCTTCTTTCCTCCTGCCCTTTAATGTGTTTGTAAGTGGTGTTTTTCTCCCTCTACTAGAATGTATGTAACTTCAACTCAGGAGGTGTTTGTTTTTTATTAATCTCTAAATCCTCAGAACTTATCAGCTTGGTCTCTAGTCAATAAATATGTGTTGGAAGAATGAACTTCCAGTGTGAGATATTTCTAACACTTCATCTCTTTTCCCATAGTTTAAAATAATTTTAGTTACATAAGCAGCCTATATACTATACTATGTCAAATTGTGGATGATGAACAGTATAACAACAATTACATAGAGAAAGGCAATGCAGTGTCTAAAAGTGTGTGTGCAGAGACCAGACCACATGGATTTTGATTCCTAGTTCCTACCTGTGTGACCTGGGGCAGGTGACCTTGCACTCTATGAACCTTCCTGTCTTCATCTGTCAGGGTTCTCCTGGGTGGTGGGGAGGGCTGAAATCTTTCTACATATGAAGGACATAGGATGGGCACAGAGTGGGCACTTGATGTGACGTACTATCTCCGTCTGCAAGCTAATCACTGGGCTAAGGAGTAGTGTGTTGTGTAGGAAACATTGACCTTCAAGGACATGTTTGTGGACTTCACCCAGGAGTGGCAGCAGCTGGACGCTGCTCAGAAGAACCTCCACAGGGATGTCATGCTGGAGAACTACAGCCACCTCGTCTCCATGGGTGAGGGACCCTCCACAGGGTGACTGGAACACACCCCCTCGTGTCTTCCTCTCTGGGCTGCTGCAGCTCAGGGGCATCTGGGCCCTGAATGAGTCGGGCCTCAGGCTCCTGGTCAGGAATTCCTAATGGCGTTTGCCCCCTGCCCAGCATGGTTATGCTCTCACCTTCTCTGTGGATGGTCTGCACTGAGGGCCAACTGGCTGGGCTCATGGCCAGACCATCCCCACCCTGCAGGGACGGGCCTCGGTTCCGGAATGCTGCAGGTATTCATAACCAAGTCCTTTGTCATTTCCCCTCAACACGATACCTTGTGACCCAGCCACATGGGATCTTCAGGTTGGGACAAGGAGAAGAGGCGGCCGGGATAGCAGCTGGAGAAAGCCCACTGTGGAGCTGTCCAGGTAAGCCCATGCCAGGTCAGGGATTAAGGGGTGATGGTCCTTACCACAGTTCTGTTTATTTCATCTTTCTGGCCCCTGAAGAAACCAGCTGGATCCCAGAGAATAAGTTTAAACTACTGCAAGCTCAACCACACCAAGTTTAACTTCACAAAAGAGAAATATAGCACCTTAAGGTCCTCTTTGGGATCAGAGGTGACACATTTTACACCTAGAAATACTTGTCTGGCCCATATTCCAGGTGACACAAAAGGCTGCCAGCTTTGGCTGGGGCCTAGGGCAGGAAAGGCTCTGCAGTTAGCCCAGGCTGTAGTGCCAACAGCCTTGTTGCTTGCACCATATGGTCTGGCTGCCTTAAGGGGCTGAAGGTGTCAGTGGTGGGAAAAGATGCAGAGTGAAAAACAAGCCCCTTAGATTTTTGAGTAAGACCTGAAATATGTGTCAGAGAATTATACTACTTTTGAGATAGCAGGGTCCCATAACTCATGAGGAGCACTAGGCACAATAAACCTCCTTCTATCCTGCTGCTCTGCTCCATTTACTGAATAACCCAGAAAACAGCCAATTTTCAGTGTGGCCTAGAGCAAGAATAGACTTTGCAATGGGTGTGGATTACCAAATGACCTAGCATATGAAGTGTCTGTGGCAGATGGACATGATGTATGGAAATTTTGGAAGGTCCCTGTATGTCAATCACAGTACAGTCTATGAGGGTTTTGGAGCATAGCAATGCCATCTTCTGCAGACAGGTATTCTTCAGAGAAAAAAAAAATTCTAGCCTGCTATTGGCCCTGATTGATGATCTTCCCTTTGCCCTTTCCAAGTCCTCCCCCTCAAAGTTATTAACTATCCCCAATTCTAATAACAGAGGAGAATTCCACAGATACAATTGTATGTTTTATGACCCTGGAAAAATAAACAAGAAAATTTTAAAAAGCACTGTTAGAAACTCCAGGAAAATAAAAAACTAAGCAAAAAAGTAAATAATTATTGGGATTAATTTGTATTTTCTTATGAATTTCCTCCTAAGTTCTTCAGAGGTTCCAATTGAAACTATGATAATTGCCTGGGCCCATAATCACTAGTGGGGTCTGATCTCCAAGTTGATCACCTTAGCACATAAGGTTCTTGGCTGCTATACATCTCTGAATCTGCCATATGCCATTTACCAATCAGCGAGCTCCTTGTGGGGAAAAAGCAGCTGTCTATTGCTACTTTTCTTGCCTGCATGACCTTGCCACCCAAGTCCCACTGTCTTAGCTCAGGGCTCCTTCAGGCCCTAGAAACCAGCTGTAGTTCCTTGTCACATGTATTTCCTCAACATGGCTGCTTACTTCATCAGGCCAGCAAGAAAAATTTCTCTCTGGTCTCCTAAGATGAAGTGTTATATAACATAATATAGTCATGGGAGTGGCATCCTATACTTCTGCCATAAACTATTGGTTGACAGCAAGTCTCAGTTCTGCCTACACTTAAGCAGAGAGGATTATATAGGGCAAAAATCATTGGAGTCACCTAGGATGTGCCTGACACAACTGCTGACAACAGGACAAGGAGAAAAGAGGGAATAGGAACTTTCACAAGTATCGCAGTTGAAGAGATTTCTATTTGGTGTCAAAAGTCAGCTTTGTCTCATTACTTGTACCTTTGACCAATTTACTACTACCTCTCTCCTCACCTGTAAAGTTTGTTAGCTAATAATTTATGTAATGAGGTTTGGTGGTCACAGAGTAAAGAACTATGGAGACACTTATTTTTATCCAAAAAATCACACAGATATTAAAATTGCAGGATGTTCATTGTCAAGATGCAAAACATACTCAAAACCATATACTCAGATAACCACATGAAAAAGGAATAAGGAATATATACACATATGTGAAAATCAGGTCATTTTAAGAAAACAATGATGTCATACATTGAACTATGGATGGAAAGACAGAATCAAGCATGCACAAATTAAACAATTTATTTTACTGATAGTTTCTGGAGAATACATTTAAAAATTAAAAAATCAACAGTCCTAACACCCAAATAATAATCTGGATAATCTGCTTAATAATTTTGTATATTTCCTTCTAAGCATTTTGTTCTGTGTCCACCTATATACTCTAAAACACATACAAATATAAAACAAATATATTTGTATACATATATATACATATATGGGCATATAATTTTACTCAGTATAAAACTATTTTTCTCCCACCCACAATCACTGATACAATGCTGTGTATCCATTCTCAATGCATTTTTACAATGTAAATCATGTGGTACATTTAAAAATTTTTTTCACTTAGCCAATTATCATGAACATTTCCCTAAATCCTCAAACATAAGAACACTTTTGGAGAAGGAAATGGCAACCCACTCCAGTATTTTTGCCTGTAGAATCCCAGGGACAGAGGAGCCTGGTGGGCTGCCATCATTGGGGTCGCACAGAGTCGGACACGACTGAAGCGACTTAGCAGCAGCAGCAAGAACACTTTTAATTAATGCATACTATTCTATCTTACTGATATGTCAATTTTGAGTCAATTGACTATTGGATAGTCAATTTTTGTCCTATTTTAAATAACATTGTGTTAAGGGAGATAATCTGAAAATTAAAAGAGGCATAAAATGTAAGCATAAAATGGTTACCCTTAAATATTAAGTTGTAAGCAATGTTCCTAAGTGAGGTGTGTTAAAGCTTACTATATGCCTTTTCTGAAAGGGGTTTGTATTTTGCACTGAAAGTGCTGATGAACACGTGTAAGATCTCCTGTTTGAGTGCTTGTTTCAGGGAACATGACGACTCATCTCCCTTTATAACACTTAAGGGAGGAATTTTCCTATTTGTTTTTTTTTTTTAATTTCTTTTTATTAGTTGGAGGCTAATTACTTTACAATATTGTAGTGGTTTTTGCCATACATTGACATGAATCAGCCATGGATTTACATGTGTTCCCCATCCCGATCCCCACTCCCGCCTCCCTTCGCATCCCATCCCTCTGGGTCTTCCCAGTGCACCAGCCACGAGCACTTGTCTCATGCATCCAATCTGGGCTGGTGATCTGTTTCGCCTTCTCCCACACAGTCCCAAAGTCTGTTCTGCACATCTGTGTCTCTTTTTCTGTTTTGCATATTGGGTTATCGTTACCATATTTTAAATTCCATATATATGTGTTAATATACTGTATTGGTCTTTATCTTTTTGGTTTACTTCACTCTGTATAATGGGCCCCAGTTTCATCCATCTCATTAGAACTGATTCAAATGAATTCTTTTTAATGGCTGAGTAATATTCCACAGTGTATATGTACCACAGCTTCCTTATCCATTCGTCTGCTGATGGGCATCTAGGTTGCTTCCATGTCCTGGAAATTATAAACAGTGCTGCGATGAACATTGGGGTGCACGTGTCTCTTTCAGATCTAGTTTCCTCGGTGTGTATGCCCAGGAGTGGGATTGCTGGATCATATGGCAGTTCTATTTCCAGTTTTTTAAGGAATCTCCACACTGTTCTCCATAGCGGCTGTACTAGTTTGCATTCCCACCAACAGTGTAAGAGGGTTCCCTTTTCTCCACACCCTCTCCAGCATTTATTGCTTGTAGACTTTTGGATAGCAGCCATCCTGACTGGCGTGTAATGGTACCTCATTGTGGTTTTGATTTGCATTTCTCTGATGAGTGATGTTGAGCATCTTTTCATGTGTTTGTTAGCCATCTGGATGTCTTCTTTGGAGAAATGTCTGTTGAGTTCTTTGGCTCATTTTTTGATTGGGTCATTTATTTTTCTGCAATTGAGCTGCAGGAGCTGCTTGTATATTTTTTAGATTAATCCTTTGTTGCTTCGTTTGCTATTTTTTCTCCCATTCTGAGGGCTGTCTTTTCACCTTGCTTATAGTTTCCTTTGTTGTGCAAAAGCTTTTAAGTTTCATTAGGTCCCATTTGTTTAGTTTTGCTTTTATTTCCAATATTCTGGGAGGTGGGTCATAGAGGATCCTGCTGTGATTTATGTTGGAGAGTGTTTTGCCTATGATCTCCTCTAGGAGTTTTATAGCTTCTGGTCTTACATTTAGATCTTTAATCCATTTTGAGTTTATTTTTGTGTATGGTGTTAGAAAGTGTTCTAGTTTCATTCTTTTACAAGTGGTTGACCAGTTTTCCCAGCTCCACTTGTTAAAGAGGTTGTCTTTTTTTCCATTGTATATCCTTGCCTCCTTTGTCGAAGATAAGGTGTCCATAAGGTGTCCACTTGATTTTATCTCTGGGCTTTCTATTTTGTTCCATTGATCTATATTTCTGCCTTTGTGCCAGTACCATACTGTCTTGATGACTGTGGCTTTGTAGTAGAGCCTGAAGTCATGCAGGCAGATGCCTCCTGTTCCATTCTTCTTTCTCAAGATTGCTTTGGCTATTCGAGGTTTTTGTATTTCCATACAAATTGTGAAATTATTTGTTCTAGTTATGTGAAAAATGCCGTTGGTAGCTTGATAGGGATTGCACTGAATCTATAGATTGCTTTGGGTAGTATAGCCATTTTCACTACATAGAGTCTTCCAATCCATGAACACGGTATATTTCTCCATCTGTTTGTGTCCTGTTTGATTTCTTTCATCAGTGTTTTATAGTTTTCTATATATAGGTCTTTCGTTTCTTTAGGTAGATATATTCCTAAGTATTTTATTCTTTTTGTGGCAATGGTGAATGGTATTGTTTCCTTAATTTCTCTTTCAGTTTTCTCATTGTTAGCATATAGGAACGCAAGGGATTTCTGTGTGTTAATTTTATATCCTGCAACATTACTGTATTCATTGATTAGCTGTAGTAATTTTCTGGTAGAGTCTTTAGGGTTTTCTATGTAGAGGATCATGTCATCTGCAAACAGTGAGAGTTTTACTTCTTCTTTTCCTATCTGGATTCCTTTTATTTCTTTTCCTGCTCTAATTGCTGTGGCAAGAACTTCCCAGGCTATGTTGAATAGTAGTGGTGAGAGTGGACACCCTTGTCTTGTTCCTGACTTTAAGGGAAATGCTTTCAATTTTTCACCATTGAGGATAATGTTTGCTGTGGGTTTGTATATATAGCTTTTATTATGTTGAGGTATGTTCCTTCTATGCCTGCTTTCTGGAGAGTTTTTATCATAAATGGATGTTGAATTTTGTCAAAGGCTTTTTCTGCATCTATTGAGATAATCATATGGTTTTTATCTTTCAATTTGTTAATGTGGTGTATTACATGGATTGACTTGTGGATGTTAAAGAATCCTTGCATTCCTGGGATAAAGCCCACTTGGTCATGATGTATGATCTTTTTAATATGTTGTTGGATTCTGTTTGCTAGAATTTTGTTAAGGGTTTTTGCATGTATGTTCATCAGTGATATTGGCCTGTAGTTTTCTTTTTTTGTGGCATCCTTGTCTGGTTTTGGTATTAGGGTGATGGTGGCTTCATAGAATCAGTTTGGAAGTTTGCCTTCTGCAATTTTCTGGAAGAGTTTGAGTAAGATAGGTGTAAGCTCTTCTCTAAATTTTTGGTAGAATTCAGCTGTGAAGCCATTTGGTCCTGGGCTTTTGTTTGCTGGAAGATTTCCAATTACAGTTTCAATTTCCATGCTTGTGATGGGTCTGTTAAGATCTTCTATTTCTTCCTGGTTCAGTTTTGAAAAGTTATACTTTTCTAAGAATTTGTCCATTTCTTCCAAGTTCTCCATTTTATTGGCATAGAGCTGCTGGTAGTAGTCTCTTATGATCTTTTGTATTTCAGAGTTGTCTGTTGTGATCTCTCCATTTTCATTTTTAATTTTGTTGATTTGGTTCTTCTCCCTTTGTTTCTTGATGAGTCTGGCTCACAGCTTGTCAATTTTATTTACCTTTTCAAAAAACCAACTTTTAGCTTTGTTGATTTTTGCTATGGTTTCTTTTGTTTCTTTTGCATTTATTTCTGCCCTAATTTTTAAGATTTCTTTCCTTCTACTAACCCTGGGGTTCTTCATTCCTTCCTTCTCTAGTTGCTTTAGGTGTAGAGTTAGGTTATTTATTTGACTTTTTTCTTGTTTACTGAGGTAAGCCTGTATTGCTATGAACCTTCCCCTTAGCACTGCTTTTACAGTGTCCCATAGGTTTTGGGTTGTTGTGTTTTCATTTTCATTTGTTTCTATGCATATTTTGATTTCTTTTTTGATTTCTTCTATGATTTGTTGGTTATTCAGAAGTGTGCTATTTAGCCTCCATATGTTGGAAATTTTAATAGTTTTTTTCCTGTAATTGAGATCTAATCTTACTGCATTGTGGTCAGAAAAGATGACTGGAATGATTTCAATTTTTTTGAATTTACCAAGGCTAGATTTATGGCCCAGGATGTAATCTATTCTGGAGAAGGTTCCATGTGCACTTGAGAAAAAGGTGAAATTGATTATTTTGGGGTGAAATGGCCTGTAGATATCAGTTAGGTCTAGCTGGACCATTGTGTCATTTAAAGTTTGTGTTTCCTTCTAATTTTCTGTTTAGTTGATCTGTCCATGGGTGTGAGTGGGGTATTAAAGTCTCCCACTATTATTGTGTTATTGTTAATTTTCCCCTTCATTCTTCTTAGCAGTTGCCTTACATATTGTGGTGCTCCTATGTTGGGTGCATATATATTTATAATTCTTATATCTTCTTCTTGGATTGAATCTTTGATCATTATGTAGTGTCCTTCTTTGTCTCTTTTCACAGCCTTTATTTTGAAGTCTATTTTATCCTATATAAGTATTGCGACTCCTGCTTTCTTTTGGTCTCCATTTGCGTGGAATATTTTTTTCCAGCCTTTCACTTTCAGTCTTTGAGGTGGGTCTCTTGTAGACAGCATATATAGGGGTCTTGCTTTTGTATCCATTCAGCCAGTCTTTGTCTTTTGGTTGGGACATTCAACCCATTTACATTTAAGGTAATTACTGATAAGAATGGTCCCGTTGCCATTTGGTTTGTTGCTTGGGGTTCACGTTCATACACCCTTTCTGTGTTTCCTGTCTAGAGAAGATCCTTTAGCATTTGTTGAAGAGCTAGTTTGGTGGTGCTGAATTCTCTCAGCTTTTGCTTGTCTGTGAAGCTTTTGTATTCTCCTTCATATCTGAATGAGATCCTTGCTGGGTACAGTAATCTGGGTTGTAGGTTATTCTCTTTCATTACTCTAAGTATGTCCTGCCATTCCCTTCTGGCCTGAAGAGTTTCTATTGAAAGATCAGCTGTTATCCTTATGGGAATCCCCTTGTGTGTTATTTGTTGTTTCTCTCTTGCTGCTTTTAATATTTGTTATTTGCGTTTGATCTTTGTTAATTTGACTAATATGTGCCTTGGGGTGTTTTGCCTTGGGTTTATCCTGTTTGGGACTCTCTGGGTTTCTTGGACTTGGGTGGCTATTTCCTTCCCCATTTTGGGGAAGTTTTCAGCTATCATCTCCTCAAGTATCTTTCTTTTTGTCTTCTTCTCCTGGGACTTCTATGATTCGAATGTTGGGGCCTTTTACATTGTCCCAGAGGTCCCTAAGGTTGTCCTCATTTCTTTTACTTCTTTTTTCCTCTCTGCTTCATTTATTTCCACCATTTTATCTTCTACCTCACTTATCCTATCTTCTGCATCCGTTATTCTACTGTTGGTTCCCTCCAGAATGTTTTTGATCTCATTTATTGCATTATTCAGTTTTAATTGATTCTTTTTTATTTCTTCTAGGTCCTTGTTAAACATTTCTTGCATCTTCTCAATCCTTGTCTCCAGGTTATTTTTCTGTAACTCTATTTTGTTTTCAAGATTTTGGATCATTTTTATTATCATTATTCTAAATTCTTTTTCAGGTAGATTCCCTATCTCCTCCTCTTTTGTTTGGCTTGGTGGGCATTTTTCATGTTCCTTTACCTGCTGGGTATTTCTATGCCTTTTCATCTTATTTAGATTGCTGGGTTTGGGGTGGCCTTTTTGTATTCTTGTAGTCTGTGGTTCCTTTTTATTGTGGAGGTTTCTCCCAGTGGGTGGGGCTGGGTGTTTGGCTTGTTGAGGTTTGCTGCTTAGAGAAGCTTGTGTTGGTGTTCTGGTCGGTGGAGCTGGATTTCTTCTCTCTGGAGTGCAATGGAGTGTCCAGTAGTGAGTTTTGAGATGGGTCTATGGGTTGGTGTGACTTTGGGCAGCCTGTGTGTTGATGCTCAGGACTATGTTCCTGTGTTGCTGCAGAATTTGTGTGGTATGTCTTGCTCTGGAACTTATTGGCTCTTGGGTGGTGGTTGGTTTCAGTGTAGGTATGGAGGCTTTTGGATGATCTCTTATTAATTAATGTTCCCTATAGTCAGGAGTTCTCTGGTGTTCTCAGGTTTTGGGCTTAAGCCTCCTGCCTCTGGATTTCAGCCTTATTCTTTCAGTAGCCTCAAGACTTCTCCTTCCATACAGCACTGATAATAAAACTTCTAGGTTAATGGTGAAAGGATTCTCCACAGTGAGGGACACCCAGAGAGGTTCACAGAGTTACATGAAGAAGAGGAGAGGGAGGAAGGAGATAAAGGTGAGCAGGAGGAGAAAAGGGGGGATTCAAGAGAGGAGAGACAGATCTAGGTTGTACTCTGTTCCCTAAGTGTTCTCTGCAGCTCAGAATACCCACAGAGATTCACAGAATTGGATTGAAAAGGCGGGGGGGGAGAGGAAATAGGGGTGATCTGGGGGAGAAAAAGGAGAATCAAAAGGGGGAGAGAGTGATCAAACCAGTTATCACACTCCTGAGTAAAAATGGGTACTGAGGTTTGGATTCTTAAATGTCCAAAATTGATATCAAATACTGAAAAACAAAGATTAAAAATCTAGAATAGAGGTTAGACTCTTAAAAATACAATAGTAAAAAACCACAAAAACACAAAAAAATTTAAGAAATATATATGGAGTTCGCTTTAAAAATAGGGTCCTTTTTTTTCTTTGCCAGGTTATAGTGGGTTATAAAAATGAAAATTATGGAGTAATAGAGGACTTTAAAAAAAAAAGAAAAAGTAAAAAAAGAAAGAAAAAAAAATTTAATTAAAAATAAAAAAATAGTAGTAAAAATATATCTAGGAATTTCTCTGGAGCTGTTGCAGGCAGTGTGGGTTCGGTTCAGTTTCAGATAGCTCCTTGTTCAAGCTTACACTTCTCGCTATATATAGGCCCCTTCCAGTGTAGTCGGTGTTAACTACAGGGATTTTAATCTGTTGCACCTGTCACTTCTGAAGTGGTTCCCTTTGTTTATTTGGCTTCTGTTTGCAGGTCTATTCAGTGTCTAATTTCCGCCCTGACACATGCAGGCGGAGGTGGTCTCTTGTTTAGGTTTGCTTGTTCAGTGGTGCTGTGGGGAGGGAGGGGCCCTGCAGACAAATATCACTGGCATGTGTGGGGAGCACTCGCGGTATTCTGGCCACACTGGGTTTACCCCCGCTCGGGGCGGGTGTGTGTGCTTTCCCCGTCTACACTGCTCAGGCTCCAGGCTGCTCTCCAGGGAGCGGGCCCTGCGTTGCGTGGACTTCCCAGGCCTAAGCTGCTCAGATTCAGGTTTTCGGGTATTCCACAATAGCACAGACTCGGTTGGGCCTGCGTTTTGTGCCTTCCCCGGTTGGAGCAGCTCAGGCAACCAGGAGCTTGATGAGCACACTCTCCCCGGGTGCAGGGCGCCTTCTCCTCTCCGCGGTCCCAGCCTCAGTTTCTATGTGCTCCGGTCGGGTGCGCCTTGTGTCAGTTCTGGGGAGCTGGACTCTAGCTGCGACCCTCCCGGTGGATGTCGACCATCCAGAATCTCAAGGAAGTCTTTGGTTAAAAGCTGGAAGCCTGTTTGCAGTTTGGTAGGGGGTGCCGTCTTTGGGGCCAAGTTTGCCCCTTTCCCCTCCCCCCTGCCTCCTGCCTCCGGCGGGGGATGGGCCGGTCTGCAGTCGACTAGCTTTTCTCTGGTATTTGCTCAGTCCTTCGTTCTGGGAACCGGTGGGTAGTGCCTAAGTTTAGGGCTTTTCCCAACTTAATTCTCTCTCTCTTGCTATCCCACAGTTTAAGTTGCTATCTCAGTTAGCTCCCTCCGATTGCCCTCAGGGCATTTGGGCCCGGTCCTTACCCTAAGCACTGCCGCCCGCTCCTCTTTGTTCCACCCCCACTTGCTGGTGGTGGATGCGAGCGTCTGGGGTACTTTTCTGCTGGGAGTTGCTTTTAGGCATGTAATCTGTGGGTTTTATTTATTTTTCCTCCCAGTTAGGTTTCCCTCCGAGATTCAAAAACTTCCCCCAGACCGGAGAGTGAGAGGGTTTCCTGGTGTCTTGAAACTTCCTCTATTAAGACTCCCTTCTCGGGATGGCTCTCTGTCCCTAACTCCATTGTCTCTCTTTTTATCTTTTATATTTTGTCCTACCTCCTTTCGAAGACAATGGGCTGCTTTTCTGGGTGTCTGATGTCCTCTGCTAGCAATCAGAAGTTGTTTTGTGGAGTTTGCTCAGCGTTCAAATGTTCTTTTAATGAATTTGTAGGGGAGAAAGTGGTCTCCCTGTCCTGTTCCTCCGCCATCTTAGATCCCTCCTCTCCTATTTGTTTAAGAAGTGAACGTAGTTTGCCATAGCTAGGATTTGTAATTTTATACTTTATATTTTTCTTTCAAAAATGTCATACTTACTCCACAGTGAACATGTCTTAATTACTGCGTGCTTGTTTGGAACCTCTAGACCTTTCCCACAAAATGTGTGGTATAAAATATGGATATAATAAAGAAAAAAAAATAAAATAAAAAAATATGGAACATATTTCTCTCATAATTTCTAACAGTTTTCTACACTTTAAATTCTTAGTTTCTTTTCAGCATACTCTGATAGTCAATGACATTTAAATTCTTTCTAAATTCTTTTCTCATCAATATATTCGCAGTTTTGTCACTTCTGAATTCTCTGATATATAATTCTCCACTCATGTGAGAATTCTGGATGAAAAATTGGTCACATTTATCAGATGCTTCTGGAATTATGCTTTTGTGCTCTTTCTTAAGTTAAATGAACATTAAATAGTATATGAAGTTTTTTACATTCTTGATGTTTATAAGGTTACTCCCCAGGATGAATTGATATATAATATAATGAGGTATAACTAGTGAAATTATCTCTATATTAATATATTAATATGTTATAAATTATTAATAGGTTATCATAATAGGTTATTATATATTATAGGTTATTAACAAGTATATTAATAGGTTTTATCTCCTGTGTGACTTTTCTGATGTTTAATGAGAGTTGACTTCCCACTGAAGGCTTTATCACACTCTCTGCATTCATAAGGTTTCTCTCCTGTATGCGTTCTGTGATGTACAATGAGAGTTGATTTCACACTGAAAGCTTTCCCACATTCACTGCATTCATAAGGTTTTTCTCCTGTATGAATTCTCTGATGTTTAATGAGAGTTGACTTCCTACTGAATGCTTTCCTACATTCACTGCACTCATAGGGTCTCTCTCCTGTATGAATTCTCTGATGTTTAATCAGTGGTGACTTTTCACTGAAAGCTTTCCCACATTCGTTGCATTTATAGGGTTTTTCTCCTGTATGAGTTCTCTGATGTACAATAAGGGTTGACTTCTCACCAAATGCTTTCCCACACCTTTGGCATTCATAAGGTTTCTCTCCTGTGTGAGTTCTATGATGGACAGAGAGATGTGATTTCCCACTGAAAGTCTTCCCACATATGCTGCATTCATAGGATTTTTCTCGTGTATGAACTCTCTGATGAACAGAAAGATGTGACTTTCCCCTGAAACCTTTTCCACATTTACTACACTTGTAAAGTGTCTCTTTTGTATGAGTTATCTGATGTTCAATGGGTGTGGGTGTCTCATCAAAGGCTTTCCCATGTTTATTGCACTCAGGTTTCTCACCCATATGAGTCATTTGATATATAAGGCTGGACTTATCACATTTGATAGCTTCATAAAATGCTTGTCTAATGTGTGTTTTTTCATGTCTAACAAGGTGATATGAACTCTTAAAAGCTTTTGCACATTCACTGCATACAAATGGTTTCTCTCCTGTATGAGTTCGCTGATGTTTAGTCAGAGTTGACTTCTGGATAAATGTTTTTCCACATTCACTGCATTCATATGGCTTTTCCCCTGTATGAGTTCTCTGGTGTGCAATTAGGGTTGACTTCTGGCTGAAAGTTTTTGCACAGTCACAGCATTCATAAGGTTTCTCTCCAGTGTGAGTTCTCTGATGTACAACAAGGTTTGCTTTCTGGATAAACACTTTTCCACATTCAGAACATTGATAGAGTTTCTCCCCATTTTGAATTCTTGGACTTTTATTAAGAGCTTGCTTATGGTGGAGGGCTTTTCCATGTTCATTAGGCTCAAAGAATTTCCCTCCAGATTGAGCTTTATCAAGATTAGAATGGAAGCATAATTTCCAATATGCCTTGCATTCATCACCATTCTTTCTCACACAGCTTCTACTTTGACTAAGAAAAATGAAATTATGTTTTGAACACTCTCCCCATGAATAATATTTAGTGAGTCTTTGTCCTATAGAAACAAAGCCTATGCTTGGATAAATGATTTCTCCATATGTTCTGAATTCTTGGCCACTTTTACCCTTCAGTGTTTCCTTATCTATGGATGCAGCTTGCCATAGAGGTTTGTCTTGGCTTTCCTTGTGGTTATCTGTCTTGTCATTAACTTTCCAGAATTCTAGGGAAAAATGCAATGATTCATCAAACTTGTAAGTATTTCTATGATAATGCTTTGGGACAAAATTAATTCATAAATGCCCTGCTGTAAACTCCTATTAATGGACCTGAGCTGATATGAATGAACCCTCCCTATATTCCACCACCCTCCCTATACTCCACCACTTCCCTCAACTGTAAATACAAAGAAATGCTGGCCTATATTTAACAAAAATAATTTAATTCCCAGTCAAGCTCAAGACCAAGAAAATATAAATTTTAGACATCAAAAGTGAAATGGGAATTTAAGGTGATGGGGTAAACAGAAACTGAAGCTTGAGGATTTACTGGGGAATCCAGACCACACGGCACAAATGTTCAGGAAACTGGAATGTAATTTTCACTTAAAGTAGGAACCACAAAGGGTATCCATGCTTGTTAAACATGAACTAGAAAGACTCCCCACTGGTCAAGGAAACTGGAAAGAATGACATTATATATAAGAAATTAAAAGTTTGATATGATACTATATATAGAAAACCCTGAATACTCCACACAAAACTACTAGAACTGATAAATTCAGCATGGTAGCAGGATACAAGATTAACACAGAGAAACTGGTTATGTTTCTTTATACTAACAGTGAAATATCAGAAAAGTAAAAAAAAATCCCTTTTAAAATCACATCAAAAAATAAAATACTTAGGAATAAACTTGACCGAAGAGGTGAAAGACTTAATACACTGAGAACCACAAAACATTGATAAAGGAAACTGAAGATGGTCTGAAGGAAAAAAAAACTCCCATCCTCTTTGATTGGACAAATTAATATGTTTAAATGGTCATACTACCCAAAGGAATTTACAGATTTAATGCAATACCTATCAAATTACCTATGACATGTAAATCAATGAAGTTAGAACACACTCTCAGACCATGCACAAAAAAAAACTCAAAATGGCTTAAAGACTTAAATATAAGACAGGATACCATAAAACTCCTAGAAGAGAACATAGGCAAAACATTCTCTGACAGTAATCGTACCCATGTTTTCTTAGGTCAGTTTACCAAGGCAATAGATATAAAAGCAGAAATAAACAAATGGGACCTAATGAAACTTATAAGCTTTTGCACAGCAAATGAAATCATGTGTGCTTAGTCACTCAGTTGTATCCAACTCTTTGTGACCCCATGGACTGTAGCCCACCAGGCTCCTCTGTCCATGGGAATTATCCAGACAAGAATACTGGAGTGGGTTGCCATGCCCTCCGCCAGGGGATCTTCTTAATCCAGGGATTGAACCCAGGTCTCCTGCATTGCAGGCTGATTCTTTACCATCTCAGCCACCAGCTTTTGCACAGCAAACAAAACCATAAACAACATGAAAAGACAACTTATGGACTGGGAAAAAATATTTGCAAATGATGAGACTGACAAGGGCTTAAATATACAAACTATATTTGTATATTTCCAAAATTTGTATATTTCCAAAATATACAAACAGCTCATACAACTCAATAACAAGAAAACAACCTAATCAAAAAATGGGCCTAAGGGTCATGCTGGTCATCTTGTGGTTCAGGTTGTCCTTGGTGAGTACTGTGTCAAGGGAGGGCCCTGGAATGCAAGGAGGTGTTGTTTCTAAGGATTCTTTCTGCCTTCCTGAAAAAAGGATAGACACAGAAAGGCTGGTAACTGAGTGTTTGAAAAACTGTTCTCAGGAAAGAAGAAAGTGTATTTTGGGTATCCCTGGTGGTCCAGTGGTTAAGAATTCACCTGCCAAAGTAGGGGACATGGGTTCAATCCCTGGTCTGGGAAGATCCCACATGCTGTGGAGCAACTAAGCCTGTGCACTGCAACTACTGAAGCCTGAACACTCCAGGGCCCATGTGCCTTCACTACTGAAGTTGCATGCTGCAACTACTTAAGTCCATGGGCTTAGAGCCTGAGCTCCATGATAAGAGAAGCCGCTGCACAGCAACTAGAGTAGCCTCTGCTCGCTGCAACTAGAGAAAGCCTGCATACAGCAACAAAGACCCAGGACGTCCATAAACAAATAAATGGACAAATAAACTGGGGGGGGGTGCTTCCCTGGTGGCTCAGAGGGTAGAGACCTCCTGCAATGCAGGAGACTGGGTTCAATCCCTGGGTCAGGAAGATCCCCTGGAGAAGGGAATGGCTACCCACTCCAGTATTCTTGCCTGGAGAATCCCCATGGACAGAGGAGCCTGGTGGGCTACAGTCCATGGGATGACATAGAGTCAGACACAACTGAGCAACTAACACATTTCATTTTGGGGGCTCTCCAGGTGGCACAGTGGTAAAGAACCTGCCTGCAAGTGCAGGAGATGCCAGAAACACGTTTGATCATTGGGTTGGGAAGATCCCTGGAGAAGGATATGACACCCTACTCCAGTATTCTTGCCTGGGAAAAATGGACAGAGGAGCCTGGTGGGCTATGGTCCATGGGATCACAAAGAATTGGATATGACTGAGCACACATGCACAAATAAATTTTTAGAGTTCCAATTTAAAAATCCAAAAGACACATGCACCCCATGTTCAATGCAGCACTCTTTACAATAGCCAGGACATGGAAGCAACCTAAATGTCCATCAACAGATAAAGGGATAAAGATATATATATATATATATGTATACAATGGAATGTTACTTAGCTATAAAGAATGAATTTGAGTTGTTTTATAAAGATGTGAACGGACTTGGAGTCTGTCATACAGAGTGAAGTAAGTCAGAAAAATATCATACAGTAATGCATACATCTGGAATCTAGAAAAATGATACCGGCGAACCTATTTTCAGGGCAGGAAAAGAGGTGTGGATGTAGAGAATGGACTTCTGGACAAAGGGGCAAAGGAGAGGGTGGGAAAAATTGAGAATAGCACTGGCATACATACACTAGCATGTGTGAAACAGATATCTAGTGGGAAGCTGCTGTATAACACAGGAAGCTCAGCTTGGTGCTCTGTTTTGACCTAGAAGAATGGAATGGGGAGGGGAGGAGGAAGACTCAAGAGGGAGGAGATATATGTATACATATGGCTGATTCACTCTGTTGTACAGCAGAAACTAACACAACATTGTAAAGCAATTATATGGCAATACAAAATTTTTCCTGAACAAAAAAAAAATGGGCACAAGACATAGACATTTCTGCAAAGAAGACATACAAATGGCCAATAGGTAGATGAAAAAAAATGCTCAGCATCGCTAATTATCAGAAAAATACAAATGAAAACTACAATAAAGTACCACCTTATACAGGTCAGAATGTCCATCATTAAAAGGTCTACAAATAAATACTGGAGAGGGTGTGGAGCAAAGGGAATCCTCCTATAATGCTGGTGGGAATGTGAATTGGTGCAGCCACTATGGAAAACAGTATGGAGGTTCTTCTAAAAACTAAAAAGAGTTGCCATATGATCCAGCAATCCCACTCCTGGGCATATATCTGGACATAATCACTAATTCGAAGAAATACATACACCCTATGTTCATAGCAGCACTATTTATAATAGCCAAGACATGAAAACAACCTAAATGTCCACTGACAGATGAATGGGTAAAAAAGATATACATCCCAAAGTGGAATATTATTCAGCCATAAAAGAATGACATAATGCCATTTGAAGGCACATGGATGGACCTAGAGATTAACATACTAAGTGAAGTCAGGGAGAGACAAATACCATATGACATCACTTATATGGGGAATCTAAAATATGATACTGCTGCTGCTGCTTCTAAGTCACTTTAGCCATGTCCGACTCTGTGCGACCCCATAGACGGCAGCCCACCAGGCTCCCCCGTCCCTGGGATTCTCCAGGCAAGAACACTGGAGTGGAATGCCATTTCCTTCTCCAATGCATGAAAGTGAAAAGTGAAAGTGAAGTCACTCAGTCGTGTCCAACTCTTAGCGACCCCATGGACTGCAGCCTACCAGGCTCCTCCATCCATGGGCTTTTCCAGGCAAGAGTACTGGAGTGGGTTGCCATTGCCTTCTCCCAAAATATGATACAAATGAACCTATATATGAAACAGAAACAGACTCACAGGCATAGAGAACAGACTTGTGGTTGCCAAGGAGGGGGGGAATGGGGGAGAGTTGGATTGGGAGTTTAGGATTAGTAGATGCAAACTAGTATGTATAGAATGAATGAATAAGGTCCTACTGTATAGTACAGGGAACTATATTCAATATTCTGTGATAAACCATAATGGAAAAAAATATAAAAAGGAATATATGTATGTATAACTGAGTCACTTTGCTGTACAGCAGAGTGTAAGGCAACATTGTAAGTCAATTATACACTAATAACATAAAAAAATCAAAAGCCTAGTTCTGTAACTCAATCCAAATGGTTATAAGTGTAGTAGAGAGCCCCCTAAGCTAAAAAATTAGACTAAAAATTGGTCCTGTATTAGCAGGTTCCCAGTGGTGGCACGCCTTCCAAAAGATATATTTTTTGTATTTTTATAGCTTAGGGCTCACAGGATGTCTATGGAATACCAATTATCACTGAAGAGTTAACAGTAAAAAATTAACAACCTCACAAGGAAATTACCTACTATGAAAGAGAAGCAGCAGATATATTTAAAGATACCCCCATTTCTAGAACTATAGCTAGTAAAACCATGTGGACTTCAAGATAAATATATTTCAACTGTTCAAAGAAATAAGGGAAGAACTCTACCTACTTTCTATCTAGTCACAGATAAAGACAGATGTAACAAATTAGGTGACAGACCTTGAGATCACCCAGAATGTAGCATGAAGAGCTAACAATGGAAATATGGTAAGAGAAATAGAGAAATGATAAGTTCCAGAATAGGTTTAACAGCTAATCCAAATAGAGGACTAGAGAAAAAGGGAGAGGCAATATGCCAAGAAATGGGTTACTAGAGCAACACTGAGACTGCTATACTTAGAAAGTCCAACTTGCAAGGCTGGCCCTTGGCTGCCATCTGGGAATTTAGAGTTCAGGAATGTCCCCACCATTCGCTAACTGATAAGGCTGCTTATACAAACAAGGTGATCTGCTTTCCTTCTGGGAGTCTGGAATGTTGGTATGTGCGGGGCAGTTGGTGTATGTATAGATGCTGAGTCTCTATTGGGCTTCTTTGTGCACAAACACACACATGTTGCTGCCTTTTCAATGCTGGGAGAAGTGTGTGCTGTGTGACCCTAGATGGGAGGGAGAGAACATAAGGAACTCTACATGGAGTCCTCCAGACTCTGCTCCTGCCTTCTCCCCTTAGGCTCTAGTTGTATATCCTTATTTGTTAGTGCTCAGTCGCTAAGTCATGTCTGCCTCTTTGAGACCCTATGGATTACAGCCTGCCAGGCTCCTCTGTCCATGGAATTTTCCAGGCAAGAATACTGGAGTGGGTTGCCATTTCCTCCTCCAAGGAATCTGCCTGACCAAGGGCCTGAACTTGCATCTCCCGTGTCTCCTATATTGCAGGCAGATTCTTTACCTGCTGAGCCACTGGGGAAGCCTGTATATCCTTACTACATAGCTGTAATAATCTTAGCTGTATATACAGCTAGATGCCGAGGCCTGGGAGTCCCTCTCAAGAATCTCCGAATGGGGCAGTGGTCTTGGGGGACCCCCAATCTAGGCAGCATTTGAAGAGATAATGAATGAGAGTTTTCTGTCATGTATCTTACCCTTTTTTAAAATTTATTTTTTAATTGAAGGATAATTGCTTTACAGAATTTCGTTGTTTTCTGTCAAACCTCAACATATACATATATCCCCTATATCCGACCCTTGAATATCCAGAGTCCTGAGTGTGGTGAGACACAGTACTGAGACACAGTTCTGTGTAACTGTAAGACTTTTAAGAAAGTAAGTATTGTAAGCTACCATGAAGAAATTTTAAAAATCACCTATAAAGAAACAATTAGATCAACAACAGATTTCATCAGCTAAAAAATAAGCCAAAAGAATATTTTCAGAGTCCTGAGAGAAGCTGTCACCTTAGACAACCTTAGATATCTCTATCCCCAGCTAAATTATTGCAATGGAAGATGACAAAATAAAGATGATTTTGGACAAGAAAAGACAGAGAATTTGCCACACACACAGACTGCTAAGAATAATGCTTTGTACTTGAATTATTTAGGAGGACAATGAGTAAAGGGGAAAAAGGTATGGGGGGAGGGTAAAGAAAATCCAGCAAAGGCATGAAAAGAGGTAAAGGAAAAGCAGGATCTTTAGAAAATACAATTTCCTCTAAAAGAAGAAATACAAATACAGTAATAGAACACTAAATACATATTAACCCCATTAAATACAGGCCAACCATATTAAATTGTGCTTTTAAAAATCAGCCATGTGTTTTTAAAAGACAATTACAACAAAATGGGAAATGTTAAAATCATAGACAGATACACCTGGCACTTAATAACAAAAGAAAATTGGTAAAACAATGCTTATGTTATACAAAACAGAATGACCTGGATGCCAAAAGCAAATAAGGACAGAATATGAGAATATTATAAAGCAATTTCAGTTACATAGATGCAAAACTCTTAAATATATATGACAAATTGATTCTATTTATGAGAGAAAAAAGGTTAGACATCTGAATAATGTTGAAAATGTATATATTCTACTATGTATTCTACTTACAGTTACACCACAGAGAAATTCTGCAAATATGTACATGTAAAAGAGTGGCAACAAGATATTAGAAACAACTAAATGCCCACCAATAGAGGCTTAGATTGGTGGACTTTGATACTGAGATGTTGGAATGCTATACAGAAGTTAAAACAAATGAACTAAATCTAACACAGGTAAACTCAAAGGTGAATAATGAATACAGAAAATTAGTTGTAGAAAGACCTCCTATGGTTTCGAGGGCACTAATCTGGTAAATTTACAAAAAGAATGCTATATTGATTACCAGTGCAAATTTATTGATTACCAGTGCAAATAAAAACATGGGCTAGAAGTATACTCACCAAATTCATGATACCATTTGCCTATGGAGGGAATGAAGGCAACAGGACTCAGGAGGGGAAAAGGAAGGCTTCACCTTTATTGTAAACCTCTTTCTTTTATAAACAAAAAAACATCCCCACCAAATGACAAAATCTTAGCATTTGCTATTATTGGAAGGTAACTACAACAGTATTTCTTATGACTATGACTTTCTATACTTTTGTGCAGTTTTAAGAGAAATGCCTTAAAGTAGGGCTTCTGGGACAGTGGAGTGAGGACCTTAGTAAATTATCTTCCCCTTAAAAGCAATGAAAATATTGGCAAAATTATAAAAATCTATCATTTCAGGACTTTGAAACTTAACCAAAGGCATACACCACGTTAAACAGCATTTATTCAAGAACCACCAGTGAACCTCACTGAGAACAGTCAAGTATCTGGTTTTACTTGGTGTTACTTCTCCCCACCCCCACCTCCACCCTAGACCCCTGGCTCCTCAACTCTGTGGTCCGGAAGGAATGAAAACTGGCATCCTCACAGTGACTGAAGGGAGCTCCACTGAAAGCCCCATCTCCAGAGTTTTGTTACTACCTTGACCTAACTTGGAACTTGGTTCCAAACAGTATATAGTAACTACAATCCCCATGAAAAAATAGAGAGCACCAATAAAGGTAATGTCCTGCAAGGTGTTAACGTGGCAGGCTTGGCTCCTTGGGAATGCATATTGTGGAATGTTCCCTATTTTGATTATTTTAGCCTACCTGGGGCACTGAACACCTGATTTTCTCCTGGGTGTTTAGATGCCTGGATGTGCCTATTTTTAGTTAGTGGGTCAACTGAGAATCTCCCACAAAGTGAAAAGGGCTTTCTAAAAAGTCTTATTTGCCACTTGGACTTGAACTGCAGCTATCTAGCCCTGCGGCATCTTGGCTTTGCATGAGAAAGGGGCAACTACCCCTGTAGGGATTTGTCTCCTACCAAGTGCCCAGCAATATGGGTAGAAATGAACCCTATTGGGACACATGAAAAAATGTTAGAAAGCAGGAAATAAAGGGGGAAAAAGTCTTAGAAGCTTCAGAGTTCTCAAAAGGAAAATTTCAGTCCGAAGACAATGGAACAATGCCTTCATAAGTCTAAGGGAAAGAAATGTCCATCCTAGAACTCTACTCCAAGCTTAACTCCCCATCTTGGATGAGGTTTCAACAAACGCTTTCAGATATTCAAAAATCTAAAAAAAAAAAATTTACCTCCCATGGACCTACATTCTTTCTTAGGAACGCACTGGAAGAATGAGCTCCAGTGAAATGTGGAAGAAGGCATGGCATTAAAGCAAATGAGGACTCCCAACAATGAGAATGTGGAGGGAATTCCCAGAATGATGGTGAAGAGAGACGTCAGGATGGTGGCTGCACAAAACAGGAATGAAGATAATCCACCCAGAAGGGAGTGGTCAGAGGGCCCCAGACATACTAAGGGATATGACATTGCTGGAGCACTTTTAGCTCTGGAAACATTTAAAATCACTCTGGATCATGGGTCATGAAGTATTTAAGCTGAACTAGCGAGAAGGACTCAGAGAAAGAAGCAAATGAAAGAAATAAGGCAATTATTAACCAGAGGAAACTAAAAGTTATACAGAAAAGGTAAATTAATCATAGGTTACTACATGGCTAAGCTGTCTATAGTGTTCATATAGTCATTTTGTTCATATAGTCATTATGTAAACAATAGTATTGATGGAAAGCAAATTTATGGTATAATCATACTGGGAACATGGGCAAACAAGAAGTGTTTGTGTTGCAAGGAAAATATACAGATGGCCAATAGGTACATGAAAAGATATTCAACATCACTAACCATCAGGGAAATGCAAATCAAAATCACAGTGAGCTATCACCTCACATCTGTCAGTATGATTACTATGAAAAAGACCACAACCAATGTTGGCAGAGATGTGGAGAAAAGGGAACCCTCCCACACTGTTGGTGGGAATGCAAACTGGTGCAGTCACTATGGAAAACACTATGAAGTCCCTCAGGAAGTTAAAAACAAAACTACCATATGATCCAGTAATTTTACTCCTAGTTATACAGCCAAAGAAAACAAAAACACTAATTTGAAAAGACACGTGCATCTCAATGTTCAAAACAGCGTTATTTACAAAAGCCAAGATATGGAAGCAATCTAAGTGCCCATCAACAGATGTATGGATAACGAAGAAACACACATACACAAACACATACATGCAATGGAATATTACTTAACCATAAAAAGGAATGCGATTCTGCCATCTGTAAGAACATGGATAGACCTGGAGGGTATATTTGTTCAGTTGCTAAGTCATGTCTGACTTTGCAACCCCATGGACTGCAGTACACCAGGCTTCCCTGTCCTTCACTATTTCCCGAAGTTTGCTCAAACTCATGTCCATTGAGTCTTGCTTAATGAAATAAGTCAGAGAAAGACAAATACTGTATGTTTTCGCTTTTATGTGGAATCTAAAAAAATAAAACCAATGAATGTAACAAAAAAGAAACAGACTTACAGATACTGAGAACAATTTAGCTGTTACCAATTGGGAGAGGGAAAGGGGAGGGGCAAAATAGGAGAAGGGGATTAAGAGATTAAAAACTGGGACTTCCCTAGTGGTCCAGTGGCTAAGACTATGTGCTTCCAATGCAGGTGGCCTGAGTTTGATCCCTGATCAGGGAACTAGGTCCCACATGCCACAACTAAGAGTTCACGTGCCACAACTAAAGATCCCACATGCTGCAACTAAGACTTGGCACAGCCAAATACATATTTCTTAAAATATAAAAATTACTAGGTATAAAATAAAAACCAGACACAGGGAATATAGCCAATATTTTAGAATAACTTTAAATGGAGTATAATTTATAAAAATATCAAATCACTGTGTTGTATACCTGAAATTAACACAGTATTATAAATCAACTATACTTCAAAAAAAGAAAAAAATTTGATATTCAAAAAAGAAGTCTTTGTGTGCATGTGTGTGAATGGCAAAAACAATGAAGTGAGCAAAATCTTCATCTTCCATAGCAGAAAATTTTAAGTAATTTCTGTAAGAAATATGTAAATTATAAAGAACAGAGATGCCAAAAATTATCTGCATATCCACCACTCATTAAAAAAATTATTTTTACCTTTGAAGTTCTTCATGTGCTCATTTCATTCTCTTTCTTCTCAGATAATCACTACCCTGAATTTTATATTTGCCATGCCCTGTTTCTCAGCTTGTTAGCTAAGACCAAGTACAGTATCATGCCCTTGACATTCATTATAGTTTTATCACATTTATTTTATTCTTTAAACAATGGACATGATTTAATTTGATAAAAATTAAAGCTTTTTTAATCAAAAGAGAATACTGCCCTAGGTCAGTAAATCTGAAATCTCAGATGAAACATAATTATCTTAAAAAATGACCAGAACTGATAGAAGATGGAGAAAACATAAATAAATCAGAAAATGTTCTTAAAAAAACTATAAATTTTACTCTGTAAATTTTACTCTATAAATTTCAAGTACTCTGTACTTGAAAGTTTTGCCTAAAAAAGGCTTCCTATCCAGATGCTGTTGTAGATGACTGTTATCAAACTCTTAAGAACAGGTATAATTCAGTCAATATAGTTTCAGAAACTAGAAAAAAAAAGGGAAAAGTACAAAGCCTTTTTTAATGCAGTGAGGATAACCTTGGATACCAGAATAAGAGAACAGCACAAGAAAAGAAAATCTAAGATCTGTCTCACTCTGAACATTAATGGAAAACTCTTAAACATGAGAAAACTGAATTCAATCAATTAAAAATGCTTTAAAACTAATTAAGAGTTTAGTGCAGGAATGCAAGAACAGTACATCAGAAAAATGTTAATATAATCTACCACATTAATAGATTAAAGTAGAAAAAAGTATCTTCTCAATAGATGCAGAAAATAAGCATTCAAGAAAATATCACACATTCATGATTTTTTTTAAATGTGTCAGTAAACCAGGGACATAAAAGCTTTTGATGAAAGGTATTTTTTCAAAAAACCACAGCCAATATACTTAATGGTGAACGTTTTAGAAATCACGTACTCTCTCTGTGCCTCAGTTTCTCATCTATAAAATAATAACCAGTTTCCTTTACAAGATCATTTAGAGGATTAAACTCTGTAATGTATATAAAGCAGACAGAGTACTGCATTTGTGGGACACAGCACACGCTTACACACTGACTATCATTACATTTCTATCATTGTCCTCACCATTATTTCCATTAGAATCAGAAACAAATAAGGAATTCACTATCATTATATCTATTAGACACTGTATTACAGGCCCTGACTAATAGAATGGGAAATGAAAAAGAAAATGTATAACTGGAAAAGACCCTGACACTGGGAAAGATTGAAGGCAGGAGGAGAAGGGGACGACAGAAGATGAGATGGTTGGATGGCATCACTGACTCGATGGACATGAGTTTGAGCAAGCTTCGGGAGCTGGTGATGGAAAGGGAGGCCTGGTGTGCTGCAGTCCATGGAGTTGCAAGGAGTCGAACACAACTGAGCGACTGAATAGAACTGATAATTGGAAATCCAAAATTGCTTTTAAGAAGATAATTGTTTACATAGAAGACCCAAGAGAATCTAAAAGCTATTAGTATTAATAAAAGCATTCAGAGAGGTTTCTGTACACAAATTGGATGTATAGATACCAACGCATTGTCATACATTAGTATTAACCAATTAGGAACCGTATTATGAAAATAAAATCCGAATCACAATTGCAATAATAGCTAGGAGGTATCTAGGAACAAGTGTAACAAAAGATGTGCAAGCCTGTCCTGAAGACAAGTTCAAAATATTACTAAATGGCAGAAAGGACAGGTTGAATAAGAGTTCACTGATGGTAAAACTCAATAGAGTAAAGATACCAAACCCCAACCTACTTCCAACTCATCTCCAAACACAGGTCAATTGGAATTGAAATCCCCAATAGTTTTCCATGGAACTTGACAAACTAATCCTTAGGTTCCTTTTTGAAGACCAAAGGGTCTAAAGAGATAACGAGAATCATCCTACCAGCTGTTAACAACATCAACAACAGTAAGAATGATATAACAGTTGACATTTATATAGCATTCATTAGGCACTTTTAAGTGCTTTATATATTTTAATTCATTATAAAGTTAGAAAAACATGCAAATAGCAAAGGGACAAACAGACCAATGGAACTAAATAGAGAGCCTTGGAACAGCCCCACACAGATATGGAACTTGACCTCTAGCTGAAGGGGTATCCCACACCACTGTTGAAAGGGTTCAGTATGTGGCATGGTACAAGTGGATGTCCACATGGGGAAAAAAGGTCAACTAATAGTTCCCTTCTTCATTAATTATATAAAGTTTAGGCAGATTTTATATATGCCTATATATATGTGGCAGAAAGCAAAGAAGAACTAAAGAGCCTCTTGATGAAAGTGAAAGAGGAGAGTGAAAAAGTTGGCTTAAAGCTCAACATTCAGAAAACTAAGATCATGGCATCTGGCCCATCATTTCATGGCAAATAGATGGGGAAACAACAGAAACAGTGAGAGACTACTTTTAGGGGCTCCAAAATCACTGCAGATGGTGACTGCAGCCATGAAATTAAAAGATGCTCGCTCCTTGGAAGAAAAGCTATGACCAACCTAGACAGCATATTAAAAAGCACAGACATTACTTTGCCAACAAAGGTCCATCTAATCAAAGCTATGGTTCTTCCAGTAGTCATGTATGGATGTGAGAGTTGGACTATAACGAAAGCTGAGCACCAAAGAATTGATGCTTTTGAACTCTGGTGTTGGAGAAGAATCTTGAGAGTCCCTTGGACTGCAAGCAGATTAAACCAGTCAATCCTAAAGGAAATCAGTCCTGAATATTCATTGAAAGGACTGACGTTGAAGCTGAAATTCCAATACTTTGGACACATGATGCAAAGAACTGACTCACTGGAAAAGACTTTGATGCTGGGAAAGATTGAAGGCAGGAGGAGAAGGGGATGACAGAGGATGAGAAGGTTGGATAGCATCACCAACTCAATGGACATAAGTTTGAGTAAACTCTGGGAGTTGGTGACGGACAGGAAAGCCTGGCATGCTGCAGTCCATGGGGTCGCAAAGAGTCAGACATGACTGAGTGACTGAACTGACTGAGGCAGATTTTAAGAAAGTAAAATGCAAAATTTGAATTTTTGGAAGAAAATTACATGACATCTTTATGAGCTCCGTCAGAGAAAAGTTACATGAAATTACACAAAAAGCACAAACTAAAAAATCAATCAATTACAAAGAAATTACATTACAAAGAAAACTTGTACTCAAAAAACACCAGCAATAACCAAGATGAAGAAAGAATACTAACTAAAAAGAGTGGACATATGTATATGTGTAACTGATTCAGTTTGCTGTACCTCTGAAACTAACACAACATTGTAAATCAACTATACTCTCCAATAAAAATTTTAAAAAAAGATACTGTGCTCGCTTCGGCAGCACATATACTAAAATTGGAACGATACAGAGAAGATTAGCATGGCCCCTGCGCAAGGATGACACGCAAATTCATGAAGCATTCCATATTTTTAAAACCTCAATGAGGTACCATTACATGCCAGTCAAAATGGCTGCTATCCAAAAGTCTACAAGCAATAAATGCTGGAGAGGGTGTGGAGAAAAGGGAACCCTCTTACACTGTTGGTGGGAATGCAAACTAGTATAGCCGCTATGGAGAACAGTGTGGAGATTCCTTAAAAAACTGGAAATAGAACTGCCATATGACCCAGCAATCCCACTCCTGGGCATACACACCGAGGAAACCAGAACTGAAAGAGACACGTGCACCCCAATGTTCATCGCAGCACTGTTTATAATAGCCGGGACATGGAAGCAACCTAGATGCCCATCAGCAGACGAATGGAAAAAGAAGCTGTGGTACATATACACTATGGAATATTACTCAGCCATTAAAAAGAATTCATTTGAATCAGTTCTAATGAGATGGATGAAACTGGAGCCCATTATACAGAGTGAAGTAACCAGAAAGATAAAGACCAATACAGTATACTAACGCATATATATGGAATTTAAAAAGATGGTAATGATAACCCAATATGCAAAACAGAAAAAGAGACACAGATGTACAGAACAGACTTTTAGACTCTGTGGGAGAAGGCGAGGGTGGGATATTCTGAGAGAACAGCATTGAAACAAGTATACTATCAAGGGTGAAACAGATCACCAGCCCATGTTGGATGCATGAGATAAGTGCTCAGGGCTGGTGCACTGGGAAAACCCAGAGGGATGGGATGGAGAGGGAGGTGGGAGGGGGGATTGGGATGGGGAACACATGTAAATCCATGGTTGATTCATGTCAATGTATGGCAAAAACCACTACAATATTGTAAAGTAATTAGCCTCCAACTAATAAAAACAAATGGAAAAAAATTAAGAAAAAGATACTGACTATATACAAAATCAGAATTGGGACTATATATAGAATCTGTATAAATGTGAAAAAGACAAATACCCCCAACAAAAACACAAATAAAGGATATGAACAAGTAAGCCACAGAAGAGGAAATCCAGTCCACACAAAATATGAAATGATAAATACCTTTACTTGTAATCAGGGAAACAAAAATTACAGTAAGATACCAATTTGTACTTAACAGATTACCAAAATGTAGCGTGTGCCCATGTATGCATACATGCTAAGTTGCCCCAGTTGTGTCTGACTCTTTGTTAGTCATGGCCCGCCATGCTCCTCTGTCCACAGGATTCTCCAGGCAAGAATACTGGAGTGGGTTGCCATGCCCTTCTCTGGGGAATCTTCCCGACCCAGGAATCAAACCCGTATCTCTTATGTCTCCTGAATTGGCAGGCAGGTTCTTTACCACTAGTGCCACCTGGGAAGCCCAAGGAGTATGCCCATACTACAATTCTATATAGAGAGAACAGTGCTATCATTGTAGAAAGTTCTCTTGCGCAGCACTGCTCTAAATCATGCATTGTCTGTATCATCAGTTTGGCTGCATAAGGTTACAAAGCTTTGCATTTTTACATTGATGCTTCCTGTTCAAAACCAGAAGTTTCAAATATTTCAGAAGCTACATCTGCCACCCAGTTGCAACCCATGCTCTGAAGGAACTGGCTTAACATGGTATCAATACAGCTCTTTGCAGGCCATCTGCTTTGAAAAAACTGTTGGTAGAGCCCTTTATTTTTACCAACAATCTCCACTTCTCTTGCCCACATCTCAAGATTCAACAATGATCTGTACACATGGATCAAGGTGATACTAACTTGGGGAGAGGGGTGAGGAGGCAGCTCCACTGTAAATTGGGAAACAGCAGTGACTTTTTTCTTAGTTTGATTCCAGCCTGGGGCTTTCTAAACAAACACTGCAGAAGCAGTAACAGCATGGTGACTATAGCTGTGTGTGTATGCTTGGTTGCTCAGTCATGTCCAACTCTTTGTGATCCCATGGACTCTAGCTGCCAGGCTCCTCCTGTTTATGGAATTTTCCAGGCAAGAAAACTGGAGCAAGTTGTAATTTCCTCCTCTGGGGATCTTCCCAACCCAGGGATCAAACGTCTCTTGCATCTCGTGCACTGGCAGACAGATTCTTTACCACTGAGCCACCTGGGAAGCCCAACTATAGCTAATAATACTGTATTGTGTATTTGAAAGTTGTTAAGAGAGTGAATCTTAAAAGTTCTCACTACAAGAAAATAAAATATTAAAAAAAAAAACCCTAGCCATTTCAAAGGCTGGTAATAAAATACTACCAAGTGCTTTCGCAGTCCAGAGACGTTTGCAGGACTTAAAGGAGTAGGTCAAAGCCACTTGGAGTCCCTCTGCAGTAAGACACCTTACAAGTAGGAGTAAAAAAAAAAAGTAGGAGTATTAAGGTTTAAGAAGCTGAGGAAGAAACCTTCAGACAGAGCTGCTGGAAAGCGGTGGCATTTTCTCTCTCACACAATAGGGGCAGGAGGAGTACTTTTGCCCCAGCCCTAATCTAGTAAGGAAAACTTCAAGGAGACAACCTGCTTTATATATGTCCAGTAGAGTCTGGGGGACACATGAGACTTGGCACCTGGTTTGCGACTAGAAAACTCTACAGGTGACAGGCAGGTTGTGGCAGTCTGTGGCCACAGAAAAGAGGTTGCATTGGGTGGCGGGGGAAGGTGATGAAGAGATCAAGGCCCCATCACACAGACACACATTCCACAAGCCAGATGTGGACCTTCTGGATAGAAACAGGGTTGGGTTACTTTGGAGAGGGGACTTTCTCCTAGCATCAAGGTGACCTCAGCAAAAAGAGACTGGATGTCTACGACAGTGCTGTTTGGTGAGGGCAAGAAGGAGATATATTAAATAACTTGCTGGAAAAGAGGCACAGCCTATATTGAGGGAACTGCAATCAAGGGCCCTAGCTGGGGCATCTCCAAGGAAACCATAAACATACCAGTTTGTGTGTGCTCAGTCATGTCCAACTCTTTGTGACCCTATGGACTGAAGCCCACCAATATCCTCTGCCCATGGGGATTCTCCAGGCAAGAATACTGGAGTGGGCTGCCATGGGGGTGCCATTTCCTCCTCCAGGCGATCTTCCCAGCCCAGGGATTGAACCTGTCTCTTACGTCTCCTGCATTGGTAGGTGGGTTCTTTACCACTAGTGCCACTTGGGAAGCCCAAAACATACCAGGGACAGAAAGAAATCGCTCTCTAGAATCTGCCACATGCAGAGGGTGTCAATATCAGATTATATCTTTACCAGTTAGGGCAAACTATTTTTGCCCTAACTCCCTCCTTCTTCACTTGCTTCACCCAAGGAGCCAGAGATGGCCTAGTTGGTGATTCAGCAAGTGGCAGGGGGAGTGGGGGGGAGAGCTTCCAGCCTGAAGCATTGAAAGAGGCATTAGCTGGGGGGAGAGATTTCCTTTTAAATGAAGTTCATAGTTTTCACTTCTACACGTTATTACTTTTTTAAAACTAAAATAAGACTACCACAGACCCTCAGAAATTAAAAGCATAATAAGGAAATACTATGAACAACTTTATGCCAATAAATTTGCCAACTTAGGTGAAACGGACAAACTCCTTGAAAGACACAAGTTACCAAAGTTTGTTCATGAAGAAATAATCTGAATAATCCAGTATCTATTAAAGAAATTGACACTGTAGTTTAATGCCTTCCTATAAAGAAAACTCCAGGCACAGATGACTTCACTGGGGAATTCTATCAAACATTCAAGGAAGAAATAACACCAATTTCATACAAATTCTCCCATTCTATGACTTCACTATCTTGATTGTAGTGATGGATTCTTGGGTGTTTACATGTCAAAACTTATCAAATTATACACTTCAAATACATGCAGTTTCTTGTATATTGTGGTATAATACAGAGAGGCTGAGACAGCTAAATCAGTTCTTAGAGGCAGTCATAGCATTCACAATACTTCTATTAGACAGGGAAGCTATCAAATGAATTATCTAAGCTTCTACCTTATGAAACTAGGAAAAGAGAAAATTAAATTCAAACTGGCAGGAGAATAGAAATAATAAAGATAAAAGCAAGAATGAATGAAATTAAGGTTTCCATTTCTAGGCACAATGCAGTATGTCTACTACAGCCCCTCTCCTACTGATTATTGCAACTAAGAACTCTGGACAAAACATATAAAGCAGCTATGCAGGATTCTGACAAGTTAAAAGCAAAAAAAAGCAGGCAGACTCTGAAGGTGAGTCAAAAAGTGAAGAAGCAGCCCGTATACCAGGGCATTTCTTTTTAGTCCCCATTATTTTTTCACAAGACTCTGTCCCAATGGTATATAAACCTCCTGAAGTCCTGAGCTCATCCAAGCAAAAGCCTCACACCAAAGCTTTAAGAACTGAACTAAAGTAATATTTCAACCACAGCTCAGTCTGAGACTAACACCTGAGTGACAAATGCATTCAGACAACCATGAAGCAGGCCAGCAAAGGTTCTGAAAACTGCACAAAGACTTAAACCATCACTCAAGTCTCAAATTAACCCCTGAATGGTGCATACACAAAGCAAAGGCTTTGAACACCACATCGATTAGAATCAGTACCCACAGAGGGCAACACAAAACCAGTGATATGAATCTAACTAGGTTTATTAAGTGATAACTAAAGATTAAAAGCAACAAAACAATCACCACTATCTAGGATAGAATCCAAAACCATTCAACGTAACAAACAACTAGCAAAATGTGACCAATTCTCAAGAGAAAAGATAACCAACAGATACCAGATGATGGAAATACCAAAGACATTTTAAGCAGCTATGGAAACAGTTCTATGAGGCAGACACACTTGAAGTGAATGGATAAAAAGAAGTTCTCAACTGAGATACAGAAACTATTAAAAAAATGGAAATTTTAGAACTAAAAAAGATACTATCTGAAATCAGAAAGACAAACAAACCAACACCTGGGGTGAACTGAGCAGCAGAATGGAGACAAGAGAGGCAAGAGTCAATGAACTTGGAGTTAAACTGACAGAAATGATCCAACCTGCCAATATGAGACCAAAAGACTGAGAAAAACAAAAGAAAGAAATACAGCATCAGGTATCCATGGGACAGTATCAGAAGGTCCAACATTCACATTATTGGAGTCCTCCAAGGAAATGAGACTAGTGCAGAAGAAAAGGTCTGAAGAAATAATGGTCAAAAAAGTCCCAAATTTGGAAAAAGACATAAAATGACAGATTTGAGATGCTCAGCATAGCAGAAACAACATAAACTCACAGAAACACCCAGGAATATTACAGTCAAATATCTGGAAAGCAAAGTTAAAGAAAATATCTTGAATGTAGTTAGTAAAAAAAAAAAAAAAAGCACATTGCATATGAATCAATTATTCAAATGACTGTGAGGTTCTCATCAGAAACAATGAAGGTCAGATGATACTGGAACTTCTTAAAATTACTAAAGGCAAAAAATTGTCAACCCAGAATTCTACACTGAAGCAAAGAGATTTTGTCATCAGATTTCTTCTAAGAGAAATGCAACAGGATTTTCTGCAGGGTGAATGGGAAGACCAACAAAAATGATAAAATATCTGGGTAACAATAAAAAAAATGGGCCAAAGAACCAAACAGACATTTCTCCAAAGAAGACATACATATGGCTAATAAACACATGAAAAGACGCTCAACATCACACAGTATCAGAGAAATGCAAATCAAAACCACAATGAGGTACCATTACACTCCAGTCAGCATGGCTGCTATCAAAAAGTCTACAAATAATAAATGCTGGAGAGGGTGTGGAGAAAAGGGAACCCTCTTACACTGTTGGTGGGAATGCAAACTAGTACAACCACTATGGAGAACAGTGTGGAGATTCCTTAAAAAACTGGAAATAGAACAGCCATATGACCCAGCAATCCCACTCCTGGGCATACACACCGAGGAAACCAGAATTGAAAGAGACACGTGTCCCCCAATGTTCATCACAGCACTGTTTACAATAGCTAGGACATGGAAGCAACCTAGATGTCCATCGGCAGCTGAATGGATAAGAAAGCTATGGTACATATACACAATGGAATATTACTCAGCTATTAAAAAGAATGTATTTGAATCAGTTCTAATGAGGTGGATGAAACTGGAACCTATTATACAGAGTGAAGTAAGTCAGAAAGAAAAACACCAATACAGTATATTAACGCATATATATGGAATTTAGAAAGATAGTAATGATGACCCTACATGTGAGACAGCAAAAGAGACACAAATGTAAAGAACAGACTGTTGGACTCTGTGGGAGAAGGCGAGGGTGGGATGATTTGAGAGACAGCATTGAAACATGTATATTACCATGTGTGAAAAATATCGCCAGTCCAGGCTCGATGCATGAGACAGGGCACTCAGGGCTGGTGCACTGGGACGATCCTGAGGGATGGGATGGGGAGGGAGGTGGGAGGAGGGTTTAGGATGGGGGACACCTGTACATCCATGGCTGATTCATATGAATGTATGGAAAAAACCACTACAACATTGTAATTAACCTCCAATTTAAGTTAATTAACAACAACAACAAAAAAAAAACATCTGGGTAAATATACAGAATGGGCTTCCCTGGTAGTTCAGCAGTAAAGAATCCACCTGCAATACAGGAGACTTGCAGAAGACACAGGTTCAATCCCTGGGCTGGGAAGATCCCCTGGAGAAGGAAATGGCAACCCACTCCAGTATTCTTGCCTGGGAAATCTCATGGACAGAGGAGCCTGGCGGGCTACAGTCCATGGGGTTGCAAAAAAAAAAAAAAAAACACTACAGGCTATTTTTCTCCTTTTGAATTCTTTAAGATATGTATGACAGTTGTGAATACAATACATTTGAAACCTAGAGCATAACATGAAGGAGGGCAGGGAAGTGACCTATATTGCTATAAACTTTCTACATATGACTTAAAGTCTTAAAATATAAATATATATGGTGAAAGGGTTAATAAAGCATGTATCTCTTAATTGCTAGAGCAACCACTAAATTAAAAAAAAACAAAGGAGACACTGACAAAAAGCAAATAGGTGTGTTTAAAATGAAATATTTAAATTGCAGTTGCATTCGCTATGCAAGACCCATGCACTCAAAACTACCAAATATTACTTAGATACTGAGATAAATTTTTATAGACCTAAATAAATTGAGAGATATACTATGTTTGTGAATTGGAAGACTCAATATTCTTAGTATTTCAATGATCCACAGACTCAATGTAATTCCAAACAAAATCCCTGTAGGCTTTGATGCAGAAATTGGCAAGCTGATTTTAAAATTTATATGAAAATATCAAGAACCAAAACATTATGAAAAGAACAGAGTTGGAAGATTCACTGTACCTGATGTGAACATGTAGGCTACAGTAATTAACAGAGTGCCGTATTGGCAGACAGATCAATGCATATGTGCTCAACTGTTTTTGATAAGGGTACCAAGGTAAGTCAATGGAGAAGAGCTAGTCTTCTAAAAAATGCTGCTTGAACAATTAAATATGCATATGCAAGAAAAAGGAAAACAATGACCCTTAACTCATACCAGGTAAAAATATTCATCTCATTATTGGCCATGGGCCTAAATATAAGTGAAAGTGAAAGTCACTCAGTCATGTCCAACTCTTTGCGACCCCATGGACTATACAGTCCATGGAATTCTCTAGCCCAGAATACTGGAGTGGGTAGCCTTTCCCTTCTCCAGGGGATCTTCCCAATCCAGGGATCGAACCCAGGTCTCCTGCATTGCAGGCAGATTCTTTACCAACTGAGCGACAAGGGAAGCCCAAGAATACTGGAGTGGGTAGCCTATCCCTTTTCCAGCAGATCTTCCTGAACCAGGAATCAAACTGGGGTCTCCTGCATCGCAAGTGGATTCTTTACCAACTGAGCTATCAGAGAAGCCTGATAAATATAAGAACTAACATTATAAATCCTCTGAAATAAAAATATGAGAAAATCTCTGTTACCTTGTGTTAGAGAATTGTTATACAGGGTATAACAGCATGAACTGTAGAAGAACAATTTGATAAATTGGACTTTATCAAAATTAAAAATGTCTTTTTTAGGAAAGA
The DNA here is from genome assembly GCF_910594005.1 of Cervus elaphus. Classification (NCBI taxonomy): domain Eukaryota; kingdom Metazoa; phylum Chordata; class Mammalia; order Artiodactyla; family Cervidae; genus Cervus; species Cervus elaphus. The sequence continues at coordinate 129,687,294 of NC_057848.1, forward strand.
CACTGTTAAGATAAAAACAAGCCACAGCATGGGAGTAAAGACTTGGAAAACACATAGTGATAGAGGGCTTGCATCCAGAATATATAAAGAACTCTCACAATTTAATAATAACAAAAATGGCAAAAGATTACAAGAAATAGTTCACCAAAGATATATAGATGGCAAACAAAAGAACATGAAAAGATGCTGAATATCAGTTATTGGAGAAATGCAAATTAATAGCACAATGAGTTACTCTTATACAGTATCTAGAAAGACTAACAATACTAATAATACCAAGTGCTGGCAAGAAAACAAAACACTGGAACTCTTATATGTTGCTGGTGGGCATCCAAAATGGTACAGTTACACTGTAAAACAGTTTGGTAGTGTCTTGTGAAGTTAAACATACACTTACCATATGACCAAGCAATCCCACTCTAGATATTTACCCCAGAAATATGAAAATATATGCCCACACAAATGCCTAAACATGAGTGTGTTCATATCAGCTTCTTTCATAATAACCAAAAAAAAAAAAAATTCAAGTGCATACCGTGGTCTATGGTAAGCAAATGGAGTATCATTTGACTACAGAAAGGAACAGACTGTTGAAACATGTCACAACACGGATGAACCTAAAAAGCATTAAAGTAAATGAAAGAAGAAAGATGTGTAAGGCTATATACTATGAGATTCATTTATATAACATTCTAGAAAAAAACAAAACTAGAAGAAAAAACAAGATTGGATGTGAGAGTAGGGGAGAAGTTTAATTGTAAAGAGGAACAAGGGAATGTTTTAGGGGAATGAAAATGTCCAATAGCTTGACTGTGATGGTATTTAAATGACTATATATTTGTCAATATATATAGAACTGTACACTTAAGAGAGGTGAACTTCATGGTATATAAATTATACCTCAATAACCCAAACTTCATTTTCAAGAAGAGGAGACTGCAGTTACATATATCATGACAATACATGGAAAATGCATCTGGAAATTACATTAAAGCATTACCACATACAACCCACTATCATATTGTGCTAGTTTTGCATTTCCTTTTATGAAAACACCTGTTAAGCATTAAGGATAGAAAAAATACTAAGAAATATTTAATTCTAGTTAATGATATGCCTGTGGGAGTATTTAGGTGTGAAGTGTACTGATATCCACAACTTACTTTGAAATGCATTCCACACACACAAAAAAGGGAGATTGATGGAAGAAGAGAGGAATTAGCACACAGATAGGCAATAAGGCAAATACAGCAAAACATTCATTGTAGAATCTAAATATTACATGGATGTTCAAACTATAATTATTTTGCTTGTTTTGTCTGAAAATTTTTATAATAAAATGTTGAAGGGAAAAAGACACTGATACAGAACAACAAAGTAAACCCAAAGAATTAGAAATGGAAATAAATGTAAAAGGAGAAATCAACAAAATGGAAAACACAATAAAGAAAATTAACAAAGGTAAAAGTTCTTTCTGTGAAAAGCTCAACAAATTGAAAATAATAAATATGACAGCAAGGCTACTCTTGATATGTGGATCTTGACAGAAGATGTTTATTATCTCAGAACAATCCAAGAATTTATGAGATTTGTCAGAGATTTCATCCAGGGCCCAGAGGAGAATATAAGCTCTGGAGTAGTTTGAAGAATGGAGGAATGGGGGAAGAGAACCAAGCTAACCAGTAGTGAGGCTGTGTGCTCTTATTTACTATCCCATCTGACTGACCCATGCTCCTGGGTGACGGCCTTGCTAAGTCTCACAGTCCTTTGAACCTCTGTCAGCAGACATTTAAAGCAATGAATCTGAACTAGACATGGATATCAGAACTATCTGGAATGTTACAATGCACATAACTAGGCCTCCACAGGTGATACACCTCTGGTTGACAACCATTACATTAAACAAATATTCTATATGGCTAATAACAACAATACAAAGAGTGATAACATATATTGAGAACTTCCTTTATTCCAAGGCACTTTTTTTGGTGCTTGACATTTATCAACTCATTAAATTCTGTCAGTCCTTTAAATTCTAGCATTTAGCCCCATTCTACAAACTGACAGCTTGTGAGTGAAAAGGCTAGAATCTGAATCTAGGCTGTAAGTCCCAGCTCTTCACCACTGGGCTATGGAAGAATAACAAACCTCCTTCCTCTGCCCCAGTCCAAAACTATCAAAGCAATACTTACTTAGTGCCTCTACAGACACCTGGATGAATGAAAACAAGATGTGGACTCTTGCCTCTAGGGGTTTGTGTTCCAGGTAGAAAATTCAGCCACAGGCATTTGGCTATGATTTAAAGAAAGTTACCAACTGGAATGCAAAAACAGAAGCTTAGCTATGTTGTTGAAAGTTACAAGGATAGTCAACAAAGAAAGGGAAAATAAAAACTTAATGAACATTGTGAAGCGCTACAGAGCAGAAGATCAAGGTTAATTGAACTAAATCCTTACTTTTCATAGGAGGGAAAGAAAACTGAGAAATGCAGATGTGAAGGTATTCCCTGGACCTTTGGAGATGCTCATCAGAGGAATTAGAAACCTTGAAAAGAAGCTGCCCTTGGAGGTGTGACTGGGAACGCACTGAGATTACATCATATCCCAGAATGTTCTGCACACTCAGACTCAACATGGGAAATGTGACTTCAAAGGGTGGAAGCTTCCTTTGAGTCTGTGCTTCCTCCTTCCACAATTAATATTGAAATAAGAATGCAACTCAATTCCTGGAAACAGTGGAAGCAGGAAAAAGCAGGCCATCAGCAGACCAGAAACCCTGATGAATCTCTATGGAGCAGCAGATATGGAATTGATTGATAAAGAGTAAATTGTAGGCCAAAATGTCCCTGGGAGAAGGTTCAGGAAGGCTCTGAGTGAGAGGGTGCACCTGCCAGGCAGGAGTGGGCTCTGGGGAAGCCATCTAGAGAGTCACCTGGAATCAGCTGCCCGTCTGACTACAGCTGCAGTCATGAAACTAATCTCTGAACAGCTGTTGAAAAGCAGATGCAGATTCAGTAAAGCTGAAGTGGATCCCAAATCTGCACTTCTACTCTGAGCCCAGGCCATGCCCAGGCTGCTGGTCCATGGAGCGCAGTGAAAGGTAACAGTGATCTAGACAGACTTCTTCGGGAGGGGCCGCTGAGTGGCCACTAAGAGCGGGAAAGAAAAAGACAAAGACTAATGTCTCGAGATTTCCTAGGTCACCATAAGAGACCCTGAGCAAAAACAAACAAACAGGAAAGCAGACAGTGCTCACTGAAGCATGCTGCTATGGAAGTAATATGCTCTCGGGTTTATTTATTTTAATAAATAGAGGTAAGACAAAAGACAAAAGAGTTGAGTGGGAGGGAAGTATTGATAAGAGGAGGAATCTGACAACAGGTGGAATCAAGTCAGATTTGGAATGGTCTGAGAGAAATGAGCAAACAGAAACCTGTGTGAAGTTGACACTGTTTAGCCTCAAAGTGAGAGCAGACAAGGACACGGTGGTACCTGGCCTGGTAGAGCTGAAGGTTACTAAGCAAAGCTCTCTTGTCCATCCTAACTCCAATAAATCAATAATTTCCTGAGGATAATTTCCCTGAGGTTAAAGACACTGCATTTCAGATTTTGAGGGCCCACAATATGCCAAATAAAGAGGAAACTTCATCCTTCCATCGGCTTGGCTTCTGATGAACATGTGAATACCCAAGAGAGAAGGCTTAACAGCTTTCAGAAAGGAGGAGAAGAGGAAAGAGACAAACCTGGGCACATCTCCATATACTGGAGATGCTAGAAGGTGGGGACAGGATCTAGAGAACAATAGCAGCCGCCTCTGTCTGAACCCCAAGAATAAGGGGCTGTGGAGGGGTGGCAGGTGGGGCATCATGTAGCTATCACAGCAGCTCATTCCATCAGCCCTGAGTTGTGTCCCCAAGCCTGGGGTTTCTGAGATAAGTTCCTGGGCGTGCTGCTGAGGCCAAGATCTCCCTGACCCGTGAAGGTCCCCCTGCCTGGCCCAGCTGGCCTGGCATGGGCTCACCTGGACAGCTCCACAGTGGGCTTTCTCCAGCTGCCATCCCTGCCTTCTCTTCTCCTTGTCCCAACCTGAAGATCCCATGTGGCTGGGCCACAAGGTATCCTGTTGAGAGGAAATGACAGAGGACTTGGTTATGAACATCTGCAGCATCCCAGAACCAAGGCCCATCCTTGCAGGGCAGTGATGGTCTGGCTTTGGTGACTGCCCTGTGAGCCTAGCCAGTGGGCCCTCAGTGCAGACCAGAGAAGGCGAGATAATGACCATCCTGGGCAGGGGGCAAACGCCATTAGGAATTCCTGACCGGGAGCCTGAGGCCTGACTTATTCAGGGCCCAGATACCCCTGAGCTGCAGCAGCCCAGAGAGGGAAACACAAGGGGGTGTGTTCCAGTCACCCTGTGGAGGGTCCCTCACCAACAGAGACCAGGTGGCTGTAGTTCTCCAGCATGACGTCCCTGTGGAGGTTCTTCTGAGCAGCGTCCAGCTGCTGCCACTCCTCCTGGGTGAAGTCCACAAACACGTCCCTGAAGGTCAATGTTTCCTGCAACAATACACTTCTCCATAGCCCACTGTCACAACTAGGGGGGGTTGGGGGTCAAGGCGCTGGTATCCCTCTACCCAGAGGGTAGAGGCCAGAGATGTTGTTAAATATCCTCCAATGCACATGGCACCCCTCCACAACATAGCATTATCTGACCCAAAGGTCAAGAGTGCTGAGGTGAGAAAAGTTAAGGTTGATCAAACACACAGTGAAATGGAACGGACACAGAAAGGACTAGAATGTGCTGTAATACGTGAAAAGGAAGAAAAGAAAAGAAAGGGGGATACTTCCATCGAGACAAATAAATGTGCACACATGATTTCTGGCAGCATGCATGAAATATGAAGGAGATATGGAAACAGGGTGAGAAGGAAAATTATTTTTCACCTTTTGTTGAACAAAGTGTTTGTTTGAATGTTTTATCATAGGTACTGAGTACTTTTTAAAAAATGCTCAATTCAATTTATTAATGCTCTATTCAGAACACATTTTTAGAATTTCCGCATCCATATGCTTAAATAAAAGTGGTCTTTCGCTTTTTACTTTTCTGTAGTATCTTCCTCGAATTTAGGTGGCATCATAGCATGAACTGGATTCCTTCTAATCTTTCAACAACAGCCTGGAAGAGTTGAACACAGAAATTATCTGGTATTTAAAATTTTGTGAAAGTACCAATCAGTCCAGGATTTGGGAAAGCAAATTTAAAGTGTGAATACCTTTGGTTCAAAAATTCTTCCAGGTGTACTCTCCGTAAATACCTGTACTAATGGGCCAACAGATACATAGAAAGCAGTTCATGAGGCACTATTTACGATAGAAAAATAAAACAAAAAACCCAAATATTCATGAAAAGAGAAATAGTTAAATGAGACATCCATACCACGAAAGAGGAACTGAAACAGTTTCTATGTACTGATGGGGACCACCACTCATAATATAATCAAGTGGGAAAAGCAAGATGGGTATGGGGGTGTGATGGCATTTGAGAAAAAACACACATTACATGTACCTCTGCTGCTGCTGCTAAGTCGCTTCAGTCGTGTCCAACTCTGTGCGACCTCATAGACGGCAGCCCACCAGGCTCCCCCGTCCCTGGGATTCTCAAGGCAAGAACACTGGAGTGGGTTGCCATTTCCTTCTCCAATGCATGAAAGTGAAAAGTGATAGTGAAGTCACCCAGTCCTGTTGGACTCTTTAAGACCCCACAGACTGTAGCCTACCAGGCTCCTCCATCCATGGGATTTTCCAGGCACAAGTACTAGAGTGGTTTACCATTTCCTTCTCCAACATGTACCTCTATTTTTAGTTAATTAAACTGAAGTAAATGCATTTACAGCACCTTATCACCAAACTGCTAACAGTGGGCATTTCTGAGGAAGAATGTGGTACTGGGAGAAGAAGAAATAGGGATCTTTTGGATACTGTTTATTTTATGCATATTAGAACATGAGATGTGGATTTACTTTCACAATTTTAAACATAATGAAAAGGCAAAAAGTGCACTGAAAGTGAAAGTGAATAGAAAAAGCAACATAAGTTTATGCATTTAAACAATTTTCTTTGAGAAGGCAAAAATATGAAGCGCAGTTCCAAGAGTAAGAAGTAGACAAAAATGTCTTTTCCTTTCTATATCGTTCTTTTGTTGTTGTTGTTGTTGCCTTTTTGGTGAAAAGAGGAAGGATTGGAGAAACCTGAGGTGGATGACAGGTTGAGCAGAAAACAGCCAAAGCTGAGGGAACTAACATATATTTTTTCAAGGTTGCAATATAATTTCCTAATTGCTACCTTAAATTAACTGGAAACAAAGTAGGGGTAAATTAGGAACTCACCTGGGACATGGCCATCTGGTTCTGCCCAGACCAAGGATGGAGATCTAGGAAGGCAGAATCAGGAGGGTTGAGGTCAGTGCACATAGCCCTGAGACCACCATCACCAGCCTAATAACAATCACCCCTGCCCCACAGTGAGGGTGATCAGGACACAAGGCCTGGTAGCTCCAGGCTGTTCCTTTGGCTAAGATCCCATGGGTTTTGCACAATCCCATGGAAATTGATTTTCTCTCCCTGGACAGATATAAGACTGTGTTTAAAAACTTCTACTCAGAAGCCATTAACAACCTGATATTTCCTTTCTCTCAAAAATTCTATGCCTGGGAATTTATCATAATTTATTTGCAAAGATATTAACTGTAGGTATTTCCACCATTCAACAATCTGGAAGCAACTAAACCTCCAGTAAAGGTGGCTCAAGTTTAAAAAAAATAAGATACACAAAATGGGAAATACCACATGGGCTTTAAAAATGCAATGGAATCCTGTTCTCATGTCTTAACATATTTAAAAGCAGGTTACCAGAAAGCATGTGGGTGGGATCTCCTTTGTTAAGCTATATGCATGTACTGAAGAAGAACATCTATTAAAACGTTGACCCTGCTTACCTTTGAGGGTTGATTTCACCTTTCCTTTTTTGTTTACTCGCATTTTATCACTTTTGACAATATTAATTACTAGTAAAATAAAAAGGAGAAATTATTACAAACCACCTAATTATCACAATGAGCCCTTCAGGTGACAAACCCTGAGCAAAGTCTGGAGACAGGGACAACTTGCTGCAGTTTGGAGGAAGGAGCCTAACCAGGGCTGAGTACAGGGAGGAAGGGAAAGGGGTGGAGGGCGGAAGGTAGGGGGACTGAGGGAGGTTAAGCACCTGGCATTGGTCAGGTCCACATGGAACTGGAAACCATTGACTTTGCTCCCCCCGACCCTGGTCCTTCCGGCCCACCACCTCCCTGTTCCCTCCCTAATTCTTCCTTATTTCCCATCATGGCCATTTGATTGCCAAGCTCTTCCTTATTTGGCAGTTTTCAAAACAAATTTTCAGCAATGAGCTTTTGTTAACCACTGCCACTCTAGCAATCCCTGCCTTAGTATCAGTGCAATAGGGTTCAGCAAGATGGAGCTTAGTGAGTCATGCTTCCAGACCCAGTTACTAGCATGAAAATGGGGTAGCATAGCTAGGTGATGGCTACCTAGAGACTACTCTGAGATTTCACAGACATGCAGAAACCAAAAACATCTCTCTGGTCATTTAGTCAGGGTAGAGGAGATTCAGCATTTCTGCTACAGGGAAGTGGGCTGTTCATACTATGGGACTGACTGAAATAGCCGACAGCACAAGAGGAGAGCACAAATGTGTGTGCACAAATGTGTTAAGAGTGGAGAAAGTCCTGGGAGGTAGGGAATCAATCTTTCCAGCCTGATCATGTCCTTGCTAGCACTACCACAGTGCAGCATCCCTCCATCCATCCATAACTTTCTCATCTCTCTCCTGCAATAGGGGTTCAACTGACCACCATGACACAGCTCTTGATGGTGGCTAGAAGTCTTGCTCTCTCTCAGCTGAAGGAAGGGACAGAGGGCACTGCAGGTTCAGTTCATTTAGAACCTGCTATCCTGTGAGCCACTTCCCTCTAACCACAGCATCTGAGTCTGTTCTGTGGGTCTCCCCACTCTGCCCTGAGGTCTGGGCTGGTGCTTTTCTTCCAACTCCCCACGGAGAAGCTGTCTTTTTGGGTTTTAGGGTTTTTTTTTTTTTTTTTTTTTGGTCTGGCTGCTCAGCTTGTGGGATCTTAGTTCCCTTACTAAGGATTGAATCCTGGACCCTCAGCAGTGAAAGCATGGAGTCCTAACCACTGGACCACCAGGGAATTTCCAAATGAGCTGTCTTATTACTAAGGAGGCAGGACCCAAGGATTCAAAGACAAAGAAAGATACCTTTGCTAGGACCTTCCCTTCAGGACCATGTCTCTACCTCTGACCAGGAAAACTCACCTCCTTCTGAGGTCTCAGGCTGGGTCTTCTGTAGACTAACTAAGGAAGCCCATGGTAGATCAGCCGGCGTCTGAAGCTGTGAGCTGTTGGCCGTTATGAACCCTGACCCTGGAAAGGGAATGACCACACAGGAGATGCAGTTAGCAACGTCTATGATGGAGTGAAGTTGAGGAAAATCCAAATGTTTCCCTTGACACTAGAAGGCACAGTGCCTCCCTCTAGTTTTAAGAATTGACATTTAGTAAGCTCAGTTACCACCACCATTAGATAAAGAGCTAAGCACTGCCTTACTTCCTAAGAGTCTGGGTTCTGGAATGAAACTGACCACCTGCTCTACTGCTTTTCTTCAGTTAATAACAGAGGTGAGTACCTACTTTGCCCATTCTACGTGAACAGAGTTCCCCCATCTTGAGGAGCCATATTCTTAGCAGGGGAGAGACAGTAAGCAATAAAGTTGATAAATTCGGGGTATATTAGTTAGAAATGCACAGATAGTATGCTGAAAAAAAGAAAAAGGATGCCCCTAGTTTACTGTGTGACTTTGGTCAAGTGTCCGAGCCTTTCTGTTCTTGCTTTCTCTCTGTAAAATGAAGAGAATCGTAGTACCTACCCCTGGGGCTATTGTGATGACTAAAGTGAAACAATGGTGTCTGGTATTCACTATGCACTAAGTAAACAGTTGGGCCAGGAAGATTCCCCTGGATAAGGAAATGACAATCCACTCCAGTATTCTTGCCTGAAAACTGCCACAGACAGAGACGGGCTACAGTCCATGGGGTCACAAGAGTCGGACAGGACTTAGCGACTAAACCACCACCAAGTAAACAGTTGCTAAAGCAATCAATTAATGAACCATTCACTCGTTAACTCCGTAGTCCCCTCTCCGCCCCACGGCCGTCACTCAACACCCCAGGGGTTGGGAGCTCATTACCCACGGCCCACTGCTCCTCCGACCTCCCCATCCAGCCCGCCCCCAACTTCGCCTCCCCTTACTAAACTACCAGGAACCCGAGGTCTGAGGGCGTAAAACAGCCAGCACCAATTCGCACTCCCCTCTGGGTGAGCAGAACACTTCCGCTCCCCGTTGCCCTGGGAGCCCAAGTGCTGCGCACGCGCAGAAGGGAGGTGAGGTGGCTAGGGGGATGGCAAGATAGCCAATGGGCAACATGGCGCCTTTCAGGGACGCTGGTTCTGACGTGGCTCCCTCTGAGGTTAGATGGAGCGACAAGGTAGTGCGACCATTTTCCGCGACGAGTCGTACGAAAGGCTGGGGGGCAGAGGGGGGAGGGCGTCTCGGGCGGCGGGAGGCAAGTGGGCTCCGCGCAGACTGTCGTAGCGGAGCCGGGTCCGCTGCCTCGGAGGCCCGCTCTCCTCGTCCTCTTGCGCCGCCGGGCCTCCTTGTGGCTGTGCTCCCTGGGGAGTTCCCATCCCTCCATCCCGCAAAGCCACGCTCTCCTCTTTCTTTAGATCATCAGAATAAGAAAACCGTAGTGGTGGCTACTGCCTCCGTGATAACTACAACCTACACGGGTGCGGCCATCTTGGAGGCGGGGCCGGCCGGTAGGAGCCGGGCTCTGGTGTCAGGTCAGAGATCAGAGAGCAGAGGTCAGGCACAGTTCCGGAAGCCGCCTGGAGCAGCGGATGGGAGCCAGGTTACTGGGCCGGCAGAATGCACGAATGAAGAAACCATGATGCCTGATTGTCCTGAAATAAATCGAGGAGTTTTGGTTTCTTGAAGCCTGGGGATCTTTGGAGAACCTGGGCTTTGCCCATTTTGAAAATGCAGCGTAAAGTAGGGGAGAACTGTTTCTCTGATGATGCCAGCCTGTGGCAACGTGGTCTGCTAAAAAGGCCTGTAGTGCTCTTCAGGAAAGTTTTCTGTTTCTTGTCAGGGTCTTGGAGAGAGAGGCTAAGTGTGTGCTGTGTGCCTGTGACACTTCCCTGGTTTCAGGCAGAAACTTGGTCTGGGCAGGGCAGAATCTAGGCTCAGGACACCCACTCCTGTGCTACAGCCAATATCTGCCAGGCACTGTTGAGAGATAACAAGTGAGGAAATCAGTCATGGCATCCAGCATACATTTATTTATTCTTCCAGGTGAACACATTGCTTTCTCCCTCTTTTTCCCTTTACCCCTATGAGGTAATTGATACTCCCAGGGTCGTTGGATGAATCATAGCCTTAATCTACAACCTGGAGGTCTCCTGGGAAGTGACTCTGTCCCAGTCTTGTGTAGGAGTCCTAGGAGAAGAGTCTGTTTACTGTCAGTCATGTGAGTGGGGACCCCCAGCTCCGTGAATTCTTTGTGCATTTGTAAATGATGGTCAGATTTGGGGATCCTAACATATTTCCAGAAGAAGTGACCTGATAACCTTTTCTGACAACACTGTCAAGAGGCAGGAGAAATTTAATAGAGTTAGTGTGATAGTGTCCCGAGGATAGTAGAGAAACCCCTAGTTGCAGAAAGACCTGGTCTTTTGTTCTAGTCAGACTCCCCGTATCCTGACTTGGCAGGAATGAGTGCTCACACAGAAAGAAGGGGCTGGTGAAGGACGTGTGGTGGTTGTTCACACAGTGCCAGCTTTTCTTAGTGTGACTTGGGCATCCAGGATCCAGGAAACATGCCAGGGTGTTCTTCTAGCCCACACTCTGCCCAGCTGTTGGGATCTTTCTGTCCATAGAAGAGAAGGTTTGGCTCCACCACTTACTGGCCCTTTGAGCCTCATTTACATCATAGCTAAGGACCACCCATCCAAATAGTTCTCATGATTGAAGGAACATCTCTAGAACTCCAAGCCCAGGACTTTGCCCACAGAAAGCACCTGGCAATTGGTGGCAGCATTTGTTGTCCTCTCCCCAGCACTAGGGAGCATGCTAGTCCCCATTACTGCTCCTTCCTGCACTGTGGACTTTCACTTTCCCACCACCCTTGCCCAGGATCACCACTCATACCCAACTGAAAACATTTCTACATGGCAATTGTCTGTAATTATTAATAAGTTAGAATTCATTGTAAATGATAACTCCAGAAGGTCCCAGTTACTGAAATATTCCAAAGAAAAGCCTGTCTGATGAAGACTGGTCCTTGTCCACTCCTGGGAAGCCACCCCAAAGACCCTGGCATGTTCTGCCTAGTAGGGTATTTCTGTATTCCAGCCCTCTCTGTTTCATCTGACCAGGTAGCTCCTGCTAACAGTGTGATTTATGGTGAGCATCTGTTTTGTATGTCTGAGGCCCTGGGCCATGCTGTGTTCATTTGACATCTGGGGGCTGTAGACTGAGTAGCTGAAGTGGTCACATGGAAGCTGCATGCCTGACCTCCAGTACAATCTCTGGACCTCTAGTTGTGACTGGTGACTGACTGGTGACACTGCATGCATTGTCACAGATCATTTCTGGGAGAATTAAGTGTTGTCCATGGGACTCCTTTGGGAGAGAACAACTGGATCTCACAACTGATTTCTGTTGGACTTCACCCTTGTGCCTTTCCCTTTGCTGATTTTACTTTCACTGTCATAAATCAACTATGTATATAACAGCTCAGTAATACTCCCAGACTCTGAGAAGTCATAATGGTGTTTCCAAGTCCTGAGTCATACTCGGGAATCATCAAGCCTTGGGGGTCCTGCACACATTGTTGCTGTAGATTCCTAGGTTGGTTGTTACAACCATCCCAGTGGGTGGGGCTTGTGAACTCAGTCTGACTGTGCCCTCAGCAGTACATCTGCTTAGTGTTTGTGAGGAGATGACCAACCTAAGGAACAGCACTCAGAGAGCAAGGCTGGGATTGACCCACCTCTGAGGAGCAGAGGTCCTGAGGATGTGCATTGGGCAGCAGCTATTGTTGTTCAGTCGCTCAGTTGTGTCTGACTCTTTGAGATCCCATGGACTGCAGCACACCAGGCTTCCCTGTCCTTTACCATTTACTGGAGCTTGTTAAAACTCATGTCCGTTGAGTCGGTGGTGCCATCCAAACATATCGTCCTCTGTCATCCCCTTCTCCTCCTGCCTTCTATCTTTCCCAGCATCAGGGTCTTTTCCAATGAGTCAGTTCTTCACATCAGGTGGCCAAAGTATTGGAGTTTCAGCTTCAGCATCAGTCCTTCCAATGAATATTCAGGACTGATTTCCTTTAGGATGGACTGGTTTGATCTCCTTGCTGTCCAAGGGACTCTCAAGAGTCTTCTCCAACACCACAGTTCAAAAGCATCAATTCTTCGGTGCTCAGCTTTCTTTATAGTCCAACTCTCACATCCATACATGACTACTGGAAAAATCATACCTTTGGCTATGTGGACCTTTGTCAGCAAAGTAATGTCTCTGCTTTTTAATACACTGTCTAGGTTTGTCTAGTGGCAGCTGAGGTTTTCAGCTCAGCAGTTTTCTTGCTGAGCTATAGGGTTCTGCTGAAGGTCCCTGGTACCTCCCTCTTCCTGGAAGTCTTCCCTGCAATGACTATGGTGACAGGTCTGTTGAGCAATGCCTTGGTGACATTCTGCTCTTTGAACTGCATGAGTTTCTGTAGGAAAAGGGAAGGCCAGTTCAAGTGTTCGTCTCCTGGGTGGACTGCATAGCTCTCTGAGCTGCTACTCCCGCAGATTTCCCGCAGGCAGGAAAGTGTGTGGAGTGAGTGGAGCTGGAATAGACAAGATGGGAATCGACCCCAGGGGACTGGTTGATGGCTCCAAAATAATAGCATGAATCCAATCTCACAGATGTCTGATGGCCTAGAGGTTAGAACCTCAGTCTTTGGGTGATTGTGTCCTTCAGTTGAGAAGGGTGTACACCATGCAAACCCCATAGGGGATAAGGTCTCTTTGTGTTCTTAAAAGATGTTATAAAAAGCCAGTGTGTAATAATATGTGCTGTGGACTTAGGCTGTGCCAGGCACTGTCCTATGTTATTTATATTCACTTCTAACTCAAAATTATTACTAGAATCCCTTGTTATTATACTATACTTTCCAGATAAGGAAACAGAAGGATGTGCGTGTCAAGTGACTTACCGAAAGCTTCACAGCTAGTAAATGAAATAAAGAATTAAGATTAGGCAGTTTGGCTCCAGAACATGTACCATTAACCTCTACTCCATTCAGTGGTTATGAGAGCAACCTCATTTAAGAATAAGGATGAGGGTGGTTACATATTTTGGTGAATTGTGTAGAGCAAGTAAAGGGCAGAACTCTAAGTAGAGCCTAGGTCTCCTGACTGCAAATCCCATTCTTTATTTTCAAGCTGACGTTGGTCTTTATCCCCAGGCCTCTGGAGAAGTACATCTGAGACTTGAAGGCACAGAGGGGTCCCCTTGGGATCAAATTGCAGACTCTGACTCAGTAGTTCTGTGGTGGGTCCCGAGAGTATGTGTTTCTAATGAGCTCCCAGGTGGTGCTAATGTACTGGTCCTCAGAATATATACCATGAATCCAAATAAGGTTTCTCAGACGCTCTAGTTTAGCAGCTATGACTTCTGCTTGGAACACAGAGAGACACAGATAATCAGGGATGAGGGGTAGGATTGGGGTGCTCTCTGAATCTCAGTACTGAGGCTTCTCACTAATTTCCTTCTGGGTTTGAAGACTCTGAAGCCCATGGAGGGAAAGGAAGCTTCAGAGAGTTGTTAATAGGCTGAGACTAGGACCTAATCTACTTGACTTCCCAGCCAATGTTCCTCCCTACTCCTTCCCTCCCTCTGTTGTACAGGAGCTTCTGAGGGAGGAGAATAGTAAAGGAATGGGTGCTCAGTGATGGATTACTTAAGACTTTTTAAGAACCACTGGGGTGATGTCCATTCCAGGCCTCCTTGTCCTCCGTGCTGTACAGGTCTCAGCCACCCAAGAGGACTTGGCTGTACTGAGCCTAGGAAAAAGGTCAAAATAGCTGTCTTTGTAAGTCTACATACCTGTGCTGGTAACACCATGGGGAAAATAGACCCCCAGGCACCTCTCAGATGCCCAGACACTATTTCTAAGCCCAGTTGCATGTCCACAAACTCCAGGGACTACCAGTAACTACATATATGGAACAACACTTGTATTAGGCTGAATTAGACCAAAAGATATATATATATATATATATATATATATATATATATATATATATATATATATATAATGCCTCAGACACAATTGCTTTCCTACTTACATACTTACATGGAAAGAAGAATGGAACTGAAGGAATCAACCTGCCTGACTTCAGACTATACTACAAAGCTACAGTCATCAAGACAGTATGGTACTGGCACAAAGACAGAAATATAGATCAATGGAACAAAATAGACAGCCCAGAGATAAGTCCACGCACCTATGGACACCTTATCTTTGACAAAGGAGGCAAAGATATGCAATGGAGAAAAGACAATCTCCTTAACAAGTGGTTCTGGGAAAACTGGTCAACCACTTATAAAAGAATAAAACTAGAACACTTTCTGACACCATATACAAAAGTAAACTCAAAATGGATTAAAGATCTAACTGTAGGACTAGAGACTATAAAACTCTTAGAGGAAAACATAGGCAAAACACTGACATAAATCACAGCAAGATCTTCCATGACCCACCTCCCAGAGTAATGGAAATAAAAGCAAAAATAAACAGATGGCACCTAGTTAAATTTAAAAATTTTTGCACAATGAAGGAAACTGTAAGCAAGGTGAAAAGACAGCCTTCAGAATGGGAGAAAATAATAGAAAATGAAACAGCTGACAAAGAATTGAACTCCAAAATATACAAGCAGCTCATGCAGCTCACCAGAAAAATAAATGACCCAATCAAAAAACAGGCCAAAGAATTGAACAGACATTTCTCCAAAGAAGACATGCAGATGGCTTCAAAAAACACATGAAAAGGTGCTCAACATCACTCATTATCAGAAAAATGCAAATCAAAACCACAATGAGGTACCATCTCACCCCAGTCAGAATGGCTCCCATCAAAAAGTCTACAAACAATAAATGCTGGAGAGTGTGTGGAGAAAACAGAACACTCTTGCACTATTGGTGGGAATGTAAATTGATACAGCCACCATGTAAGACATTATGGAGATTCCTTAAAAAATTAGAAATAAAACTACCATATGACCCAGCAATCCCATGCCTAGGCACATACCCCAAGGAAAACAAAATTGAAAAAGACCCATGTATCCCATTGTTCATCCCAGCACTATTTACAATGGCTAAAACATGGAAGCAACCGAGATGTCCATCAACAGATGAATGGATAAAGAGGTTGTGGTACATATACACAATGGGATATTATTCAGCCATAAAAATAAACACATTTGAGTCAGTTCTGATGAGGTGGATGAACCTAGAACTTATTATACAGAGTGAAGTGAGTCAGAAAGACAAAGTTAAATACCATATTCTAATGCATATATGCAGTTCAGGAAAAACAGTTAGAACTGGACATGGAACAACAGACTGGTTCCAAATAGGAAAAGGAGTATGTCAAGGCTGTGTATTCTTACCATGCTTATTCAACTTATATGCAGAGAACATCATGAGAAATGCAGGGTTGGAAGAAGCACAAGCTGGAATCAAGATTGCTGGGAGAAATATCAATAACCTCAGATAGCCAGATGACACCACCCTTATGGCAGAAAGTGAAGAGGAACTAAAAAGCCTCTTGATGAAAGTGAAGGAGGAGAATGAAAAAGTTGGCTTAAAGCTCAACATTCAGAAAACTAAGATCATGGCATCCGGTCCCATTACTTCATGGCAAATAGATGGGGAAACAGTGGAAGCAGTGTCAGACTTTACTTTCTTGGGCTCCAAAATCACTGCAGATGGTGATTGCAGCCATGAAATTAAAAGACACTCTTTGGAAGGAAAGTTATGACCAACCTAGACAGCATATTAAAAAGCAGAGACATTACTTTGCCAACAAAGGTCCGTCTAGTCAAGGCTATGGTTTTTCCAGTGGTCATGCATGGATGTGAGAGTTGGACGGTGAAGAAAGCTGAGAGCCAAAGAATTGATGCTTTTGAACTGTGGTGTTGGAGAAGACTCTTGAGAGTCCCTTGGACTGCAAGGAGATCCAACCAGTCCATCCCAGAGGAGATCAGTCCTGGGTATTGAAGGAAGGACTGATGCTGAAGCTGAAACTCCAATACTTTGGCCACCTCATGCATAGAGTTGGCTCTTTGGAAAAGACCCTGATGCTGGAAAGGATTGGGGGCAGGAGGAGAAGGGGATGACAGAGGATGAGATGGCTGGATGGCATCACCGACTCAATGGACATGGGTTTGGGTAGACTCCAGGAGTTGGTTATGGACAAGGAGGCCTGGTGTGCTGCGATTCTTGGGGTTGCAAAGAGTCGGACATAACTGAGCGACTAAACTGAATGTCAATAATTTTATCTTCTAATTTCTTGAGCATAGTCATCATAGTTTTTTTTTTTTTTAAGTTGTATTAAATATTTGATAACTCAAATACTTGGATCACTGTTAGGTTTGTTATCTTCTCTGTTTTATCTTGGTTTCCTTCTTCTGACTCATGGCATGTTTGTGATATTTTGTTGTTGTTAATGCCATAAATTGTATATGAAGAGTTTAAAAGATTTCTCTGGATGATGTTTCATCCTCTAGAAACAATTTACTTTTCTTCTGGGGGCCAGATATAGTAGAAGCAGATAATCTTAGTCATCAAGGATTAAAATGATTTCAGAATCCATTTTGTCTTCATGAAGGCTGATCCATAACTGGTTTGCCTCTCCTAGGACAAAACCATTCACAACTTTTATCTCAAAGCCTGGCAGACCCTGACCTTTAGTTTTCTATTTTTTGTGCCTCTATTGGTATGAGACTTCCAAAAGCTCTGCTTAAGTTTTTAGCTTTTTAGTTGTTGCTTTCCACTTGATTTCACGACATCTTGTCTTACATAGTTTAGAAATTGTGCTAAAAATTTGGAGCTCAATTTTCTGTGGTTCCTTTTTTTTAAAAATTGGATCTTGACCTTGAAGTCTTGGCTTTCTTAGTAACCATAAATCCAATTTTTGTGTCCTATTTCATGAAATTTCTCAAAGTTCTGAATCACTACCTTTTGCTCTTCACCCTGGCTCCACACAGCTTAGGAATTGACAAATTCCTCAAGGGAAAAAGAAGCAGCTCACCTCAATGTGTTTCCCTTCACTTAATCATTTAGACTTCTCTCATGCTGGTTTCCTTGCTTTATCTATGATACCTTTAAAAAGCTGTGCTCTTTTCTTATTTTATCTAGTTTTCATAGTTTCTATCAGCCAAAGAATTCTATGAGAGACAATAACCTGTCATATTTGGAAGAAGTCCTTGCTATAGAATTTCTGTAAAAATCAGTTGCCAGTTTAAGGAAGATTCCCTCTATCCCTGGTTCACAGAGAAGCTTTAATATGAGTGGATGTTAAATTCATTAAATGCCTTCTCTGTGTCTATTGAGATGTGATTTTTCTCCTTTATTCTGTCATTATAATATTGCATTAATTGATTTACAAATATTGCATTCCCAGAATAAACCCAGTTTAGTTTATTGCTTTCCCGGAATAAACTCTGCTTCTCTGGTGGTGTAGTGTTAAAGAATCTGCCTGTCAGTGCAGAAGATGCAGGTTCGATTCCTGGGTAGGGAAGATCCCCTGGAGAAGGAAATGGCAACCCATTCCAGTATTCCTGCCTGGAGAATCCCATTGACAGAGGAGCCTGGTGGGCTAAAGTCCAAGGGATCGCAAAGAGTCGGCCATGATTGAGTGACTAAACCACCAGTGTCTGTAATGTCTATGGTGATACTCCTTTTTCATTCCCAATATTAATTTATTTGTGACTTTCCACCTTAATCCAGTCGGGTTTTGAGCTAATTTAAATCAGAGCTTCATTCCTAGAAATGATAATGATCTATTTCAGTTCACACTTACTCCAGTTAAAATCTTGGAGTGGTTATAAAGATATCTCTGCATTGGCATGCCCTGAACTTTCAACAACCACCTAAGACTGCTGAAATCTGAGTAACAGCTCTCACTTGTAGACTGTGCAGAATGGTGATCACTTTGAGAGGAAAGCCAGCCTTTCTTGGCTTCCTTTTGCTTCTTGGTCTTAGCTGTACAGTCTTAATGCCTATGGTTCTATGATGCCTTTGAACAGTTGTTTTCCCCAATTTTTCCATTGTTTTCCATGTACTAGTTGGTCCAAAACAAGTAATTAATCTTTTGCTAGAATTTCTTATTACATGATGTTAATATTATGCCTCAATTTTATTGAGAAAACTAAATAAAAATTCTTCCCCAATGAATAAAGATCACATTTTTGTAGCCTTCAGTTGCACATGTTAAATAAAAGTACTTTGAGGTCTTTTTATTCAGAGGAATCCTTTTTTTTACATGAATCAAGCTTTGTCACACTTTGTCAAAGCTTTACCTAACAGAATTATCTAGTGGGAAGGATGTAGACTTTAGTGCAGATACCACAAGAGGGCAGACTCCTTCTGACTTTGCTTTTAACAGTTATTGGAAGTTAAGAAATAAAACCCCTCAAATTTCTCACCTATCTTATATCAAGAGTTGGACTCTTATCAAGAGTTGGAGTTTTGTCTAGTAATGATTAAGTGGAATTACATGGAGAGGGCATCTTTCTCAAATTAAAAAAATAAAAACCTGGGAATGAGGAATATTTTTTTTTTCATTAACCTCTTTATCTTTCATCTTTGTCCTTGCTTAGAATATAGATAATATCTTGTAGGAGCCCAGTCATCTTGTAAAAAGGAGGAAAGAAGCATGAGAGCAAACTAAGAAGTGGTTAAATAGTAACAGTCTGGATCCTTGACAGGATAATTGAGCCACTGCATCAGTTCCAGACTGGCTATCATCAGACTCCTTATTAAATGCGCTAACTAAGCATCTTGTTTTCTTAGGCCATTGTGAGTCAGCTTCCTGTTATTTGCAGCTGAAAATATTTCTAACTAATAGAGTTTGAAATTCAGAGTAACTTGGTTCTAATTCTAATGTGACCAGAGAGAAATGTCTATATTAAAAAATAATTGTATTTCTGTATACCAGCAAAGACATTTAGAAAAAAATTAAAACAGTTTATCCCAGACTTCCCCGGTGGCAGAGTGGATAAGAATCCACCTGCCAATGCAGGGGACATGGGTCTGATCCCTGGTCTGGGAAGATTTCCAAATGCCATGGAGCAACAAAACCCATGTGCTACAACTACTGAGCCTGCACTTAAAAGCTCATGAGCTGCAACTGCCGAAACTGTGTGCTGCAACTACTGAAGCCCACGTGCCCTAGAACCCACACACCACAACTACTGAGCCCACTACTGAAGGCTGAATACCTAGAGCCTGTGTTCCACAACAAGAGAAACCACTGCAATGAGAAGCCCGTAGACTGCAAGAAAGAGTAGCCCTGGCTCACCACAGCTAGAGAAAACCCACACAAAGCAATGAAGACCCAGTGCAACCCCCCCCCCAAAAAAAAACAGTTTATCCCTAGTGCCCAAATCTTGATCTTTAACTACCATTCCCACTAAGGGAAACAGAAATTTTTAGAGTGATATCATTTTCTAGGTCTGGACCTGAAAGAACATGTGATAAACATGAGTTATCTTCATATGCTAGAAAAGACACACCTAAAGACTAACATCCAAAGGACGCAGAAGGCATCATGAAGGGCCTTAACTGGCCACATTTGATCATTTGAGCACCAAGAAGATAATGGCTACAATTTGTTGTAATACATTAAATAAATAAAAACACATGAGTTCATAGTGATACTCTGAAAACAAACAAATGAAAAAAAGATGAAAAGAAAAGAAAGATCTTTGTCATTGTCTTTGTACAGGTTCTGGGTTAACAGAGATGGAGAGTTGCATACAGAAGATTTGTTGGGGAGAAACATCTGTAAGAAGTTAAGGAGAATAGGATTGACAAAAGGAGAATTTACCCTCAATGCAACTGCAACTGAGGACTCATTCTAACAGGAAGGTCTGGAGCTGGGATGGCCCTTCAGAGTTGTTCCAAATTGAGGACTGTACCTTTGTATTCCTGCTTAAGACACTTATTTAATACTACCTGCTCCCTGGGCAGAGGTGGGGAGGTGAAGGCATAACTTTGAGTAAGGCAGTCCCCTGTAGCTGAGGATAGTTCCTAATGAGGGATATGGCTATGAGATACAGCTGATTTTCCCAGAAACTGGGGGATAATGTATTGGCCCTGAAAAAGAGATCTGAGCAGAGCACCACAGTATTCACTACAGCAATTATTTTATAGAAGAATGCCACCCAATAAATATAGAAAGAATTAGAGAATTCAGTTACCTATTGCAGACTTTAAGGAGTGTCCTTGTGTGAGAGCAACACTATACTATCTGCATGTGCCCAGTGGCTTTGAAGGGGGAACTTGATCTGATGTGAACAGAAGTCACATCTTTCCCCAGCATGCACAGGCAGTTATCACCTTGGTAGGAGATTGGGCAGGAGATGGAGGGGCTAGGACATGAGCTAGATATAAGCCGAGGTTTCTACTCTGCTCAGTTGCCATCCCTACCCTTTCTGAGTTGGGCCTGGATCTCAAGTTCCTGGAGTAGAAGCACTGAGAGTCAAGTCCCAGATGCCTCCATTCCCTTTAAGTGTGTGCTCTCCCTATTCCAAGTACCAGCACCCTCGCCTCAGAGGTGGGGGCGGGGGGAGCAGCTCTGAAGCAAGAGAGGCTGGTGCAGGTGCTGGGCATAGGTTGGGGTGCAAGCTGTGGGGGGTCAGGCCACAGTCAGTGACCCTGACCACTTTCAATGCCCTGCCTGTGTAAACACCAGTAATGGCTGTCCCTACCCTGCTCAGATGCTACTCCTGAACTGGGCCACCTTTATCCTCAGCTTCAGCAGCCCTTGCCCTAATGTGGAGCTGCTTCATACAGCTGTCACTCAGCTCAGGCTGGGGTACACACCGGGGAGGTGGTGGAAAACTGACCAGTGACACATGAAGATTCAATGTGCACTCTCCACTCTGTCTTAGGAGTAAATGTGGGTTCATTCCTCATGAGCGAAGTCCAGACTTCCCACAGCCCTCCTGTTAGTTCCATTAGCCCTCCAACCAGCCAAGGGAACTCATCTTTCTGATGTCAGACCCAAGGGCTAAGGCACCCAATCTGTGACTTGAATTGTCAGTCCCCAGGGAGGATCTCTATTTAATCCACTTCCTTTCCTGAGTCCCCTCCTGGGGGAACAGATCCCAAACTGATTATATCTTTTTCCTTCCCATCTGATTCTGTATGGATCTTTCTTACAGTCTTGATTGTACAAGAATCTTTCTGCCAGTCTCCTGTTAGTTTTCAGGGAGAATTGTTCCACGTGAAGATGTATTTTTGATGTGTTTGTAGGGGGAGGTGAGTTCTACCTCCTCTTCCGCCATCTTGGTCTCCTCCTCTGTCTTGGCATTTTTGGATTTTGCATTTTGATTATCAAAAATCAACTGACTACAAATGTAAGGGTTTATTTCTGGAGTCTTGATTCTGTACCATTATGTGTCCTTGTGACAATACCACACTGTCTTGATTACTGTAGGTTTTTTGTAGTTTTTTGAAATGAAGTGAAAGTCCTTCAAGTTTGTTCTTTCTTAAAAATTCTTTTGGTATTCTAAGCCTTTTAAAGATAAGTTTCTAGGGGGGAAAAGCCAGTTAGGTTTTTATAAAGATTGAGTTGAATCAATAGATTATAGCTAACAGGTAACTGTTTTTCCTAATTTCATAGAGACAGAGAAAGTGAAGCAAAATAAGATGATAGAGGAATTCATTTCAACTGAAAGTGAAAACCCCTGAATAAATCTAATGAAACAGAAATAAACAATTTACCAGAAAAAGAATTCAAAGCATTACTAGTAATAATGCTGACTGAATTAGGGGAAAGAATGTAATAACACAGTGAGAAACTTAACAAGAAAATAGAAAATATTAAAAAGATCCAGTCAGAATTGAAGAACACAATAAATGAAAAACACACTAAAAGAAATTAACAGCAGACTAGGTTATACAGAAGAACACATAAGTGATCTGGAAGATAGGATAAGAGAAATCACCCAATCAGAGCAGCAAAAAGAAAAACAAATAAAAATTAGAAAGAAATCTCTGGGACATTATTAAGCATACCCCTTTGCATTATGAACCCTGATAGGAGAAGAGAAAGAGAAGGAGGTAAAAGATGTGCTTGATGAAATTATGGCTGAAAACTTCCAAATTTGAAGAAGGAAACAGATATCCAGGTAAAGGGAGCAGAGAGTCCCAAATAAGATGGGCCCAAACAGACCTCATTGAGACATACTATAATTAAAAAGGTGAAAGTTAAAGATAGAGAATTCTAAAGGCAGCAAGAGAAAAAATCATATACAAGGGAACCCCAGTAAGTCAATGGCCTGATTTTTCTGCAGAAACCTTGCAGGCTAGAAGTGAGTGCCATAATATATTCAAAGTGCTGAAGGGAAAAGCCTGCAACATAGGATACTCAACCCAGCAAAATTATCATTTAGAATTGAGGAAGAGATAAAGAACTTCCCAGACACGCAAAAACTTTTAGTTCATCAACACTAAACTGACCCTAAAAGAAATGTTAAAGGGTCTTCTCTCAGTGGAAAAGAAAAGGCTATAACAAGAAGTAAATATCTATAGGAAAAGCAAACTCCTACTAGTAAAGGCAGATATTAAAGGCTGAGAATCAACCACTTGAATAAGCTAGTATAAATATTAAAAGACAGAAATTTGTAAAAAAGCTGTAACTACAATAATAAGAGGATGAACATGAAGATGTAACATAGGACACCAAAAACATAAAATGTGGCAGAGGAGATGGAGAAATGTAGATCTTTTAGAATGTGTTTCAGTTTAAATAACTACCAGTGTAAAACCAGTAGATAAATTATAAGTCAACATATATGAACCCATGGTAACCACAAATCAAAAACCTACAATAGATATGCAAAAACTAGAGAGAAAGGAACTCAAACACACTAAAGGAAATCATCAAACTACAAGCAAATAAAAAAAGAAGAAAAGAACAGAGAAGAACTCTAAAAACAATTAGAAAACAAGTAACAAAATGGTAATAAGAGTGTACCTATCAGTAATCAATTTAAATGTCAATGGACTAAATGCCACAATCAAAAGACATAGGTTTTTTTCTGACCACAGTGGTATAAAACTAGAAATCAATTACAGGGAAAAAAGTAGAAAAAGCACAAGCATGTGTAGACTAGCTAACATGCTACTAAAAAACCAGTGGGTCAATGAAGAAGTTAAAGAGGAAATCAGAAAATACCTTGAGACAGATCAAAGTGGAAACACAACTTTCCAAAATCTATGGGATGCACTAAAAGCCGTCCTAAAAGGAAAGTTTATAGTGATATAAGGCTACCTCAAGAAACAAAATTCTCAAATAGATAGCCTAACCAACCATGTAAAGGAATTAGAAAAATCAAACAAAGCCCAAAGTCAGCAGAAGGAAGGAATAATAAAGATCAGAGAGGAAATAAATAGAGATAAAAAATAGAAAAGATCAATGAAATCAAGAGTTGGTTTTATGAAAAGACAAATAAATCTTTAGTCAGGCTCTTCCAAAAAAAAAAAAAAGAAAGCCCAAATAAAAGAATGAAAAATGAAAGAGAAGAAATAACAATTGATATCATAAGGATACAAAAAATAGTAAGAGTAATATGAATGGTTATATGCCAGTAAATTGGACAACCTAAGGGACACAGAAAAATTTCTAGAAACATAAAATCTTCCAAGGCTGAATCAAGAAGAAATACACAATCTGAACAGACTGACCTCTAGTAGTGAAATTGAATTTGTAATACATTCTCAGCAAGCAGAAGTCCAGTCCTGGATGGTTTCACAGGGGAGTTCTACCAAACATACAAAGAAGAGCTAATACTAATCTTTCTAAAACTATTAAAAAAAAAAAACTGAAGAGGATGGAATACTTGCAAATTCATTCTATAAGGCCACAATTACTCTGATACCAAAACCAGATAAAGACATACAAAAAAGGAAATTATATGCCAATATCTTTGATGAAGATAGGTGCAAAAATCCTCAACAAAATATTAGCAAAGTGAATTCAATAATATATTAAAGGGATCATATACCTTGATTTGGGGTCCCTGGTATCTCAGCTGGTAAAGAATTTGCCTGCAATGCAGGAGACCCTGGTTTGATTCCTGGGTTGGGAAGAACCCCTGGAGAAGGGATAGGCTACCTACTCCAGTATTGGGGGGCTTCCCTGGTGGCTCAATTGGTAAAGAATCCTCCTGCAATGCAGGAGACCTGGGTTTGATCCCTGGGTTGGGGATATCTTTGGAGGAGGGCATGGCAACCCACTCCAATATTCTTGCCTGAGAATCCCCAAGGACAGAGGAGCCTGGTGTGCTACAGTCCATGGAGTCGCAAAGAGTTGGACACAACTGAGCAACTAAGCACAGCACAGCACATACCTTGATCAGGTGGGATATTCCAGGGTGGTTCAATATTTGTCTACAAGTAACAAGTGTTGGTGAAGATGAAGAGAAAAAGGACCTCTTGTACATGAAAAAGGAACTCTTGTACATCTATAGTGGGGATGTAAATTGTTGCAGCCAGTATGGAAAACAAGTGTGGAGATTCCTCAAAAAACTAAAAATGAAACTATCATATGCTGCAACAATTCCACTTCTGGGTATGTATCTGAAAAAACAAAGCCACTAATTTGAAAAAGTACATTGTTAATCACCCCAGTCATCACTGTTGTTGTTCAGTCTATAAGTTGTGTCTGACTCTTTGTGACTCCATGGACTGTAACATGCCAGACTCCCCTGTCCTCCACTGTCTCCTGGATTTTGCTCAAATTCATGTCCATTGAGTCAGTGATGCTATCATAGCAGCACTATTTACAATAGCCATGATATGGTAGCAACCTAAGTGTCCATCAACTGATGAATGGATGAAGAAGATATGGTATATGTACACAATGACATATTACTCAGCCATAAAAGTGAGTAAAATTCTGCTACTTGCATCAATGTGGATGGACCTTGAACATATTAAGCTTACTGAAATATGTCAGACAGAAAAATACAAATACTTTATGTTATTACTTATATGTGGATTATAAAAAAATGAATGAATATAATGAAATAGAAACAGACTTACAGATGTAAAGGACTAATGGTTACAATGGGGAAAGGGAATGGGGAGGGGCAAGATAGGGATATGGGATTAACAGATGCAAACTACTATATATAGAATAAATAAGCAATAATGATATATTGTACAGCACAGGGAAATATAGCCATTATTATGTAATAACATTTTTAAATGATTTTTTAAAATTTATTTTAATTGGAGGATAATTGCTTTACAGTGTTGTCTTGGTTTCTGCCATACAACAACATGAATCAGCCATAAGTATACATGTATCCCTTCCCTCTTGAGCCTACCACCCCTCTATCCCACCCCTCTAGGTCATCACAGAGCACCAGGCTAAGCTCCCTGTGTCATACAGCAACTTCCTGCTAGCTATCTGTTTTACACATGGATATATATATATATATATATTTCAATGCTGCTCTCTCAATTCATTCTAATTTTTAAATGTGGACCATTTTTAAAGTCTTTATTGAATTTGTTACAATATTGTTTCTGTTTTATGTTTTGATTTTTTGGCCAGGAGGCATGTGGGATCTTAGCTCCCTGAACAGGGATTGAGTTTGGAAGCTGAAGTGTTAACCACTGAATGGCCAGGGAAGTCCTTGTAATAACTTTAAATGGGGTATAACCTATAAAAAAAAAGGAACCACTGTGTTTTACACCTGAAGATAATGAATATTGAAATCAACTATACTTCAATACAAAAAGTACCAAGGCAATTCAATGAAGAAAGGATAGTCTTTTCAACAGATGGTGCTGGGATAATTGGATATCCATATGCAGATTTGTACCCTTAACTCACAACATACACAAAAATTCAGTCAAAATGGGTTTTAGACCTAAGTGTAAGTAAGTGCTAAAACTGTAAAACTTTTAAAGGAAAATGCAGGATAAAATCTTAGTGATGTTGGGTTAGGCAAAAATTTCTAGTATACAACACTGAGAGCAAAATACATGAAAGGTCAAATTAATAAATTGGACTTCATCAAAATTATAAAGCTTTTGTGCTTCAAATGACATTAAGAAATTGAAAAGACAATCCACAGACCAGAAAAAAATATTTGCAAATTGTATTTCTGGCAAATGACAGTGTCCAGAATGTATGAAAACTTTTATAACTCAATCATAAACAGGCAACTAAATTGAAAAGTGAGCAAAACTTTTGAATACACATTTCACCAAAGAAGACATACAAATGACCAATAAGCACATGAAAAGATGCTCAACATTCATTAATCTTTAGGGAAATGTGAATAAAAACCACAATGACACACCACTTTATACCCATTAGAATGTTGGTAAGAATGTGGAGAAATCGGAGCATTCAAGCATTGCTGGTGAGACTATAAAGTGGGATAAATCACTTTGGGAAAAAAAAAAAAACAATTTGGCTGTTTCTTAAATAAAGTTACCATTGATTCAGCAATTCTCTAGGTATCTCCTCAAGAGAAATGAAAACATAACATAGGAAGACTATATCTTTTTTTTTTTCAGGTTTTTTATTTT
The DNA here is from genome assembly GCF_910594005.1 of Cervus elaphus. NCBI lineage: Eukaryota > Metazoa > Chordata > Mammalia > Artiodactyla > Cervidae > Cervus > Cervus elaphus. Next base: position 129,714,311 of record NC_057848.1, read on the forward strand.
ATTTTATTTTTAATTGGAGGATAGTTGCTTTACAATGTTGTATTGCTTTCTGCTGTACATTGAAGTCAATCAGCCATAATATACTTAAGGAAGACTATATCTTGACCTCCAATGTTCATAGCAACATTATTCATAATAGCCAAAAAGTGGGAAGAATTCAAATGTCCATAAACATATATGAATACAAAATGTGTTATATAAAAAGGAATGAAGTACATATACATGGGATAATATGATAAACCTCAAAAACATGCTGAAAGGAAGAAGCCAGAAACAAAATAGCATATTGTATGATTTAATTTAATTTTTTATATAATCTTGTGCCATGCTGCATGGCACGTGGGATCTTAGTTCCCCAACCAGTGATCAAACCTGCACTGCCTGCATTGGCAGCACAGAGTCTTAACCACTGGACCACCAGGGAAGTCCCTGCATGATTCCATTTAGATGAAATGTCCAAAAGAGGCAAATATATAGGGATGAAAAACAGTTTAATGGTTGCTTAGAGGGAGGAATTGGACTGAGTCTTGCAAACATCATGCAGGATCCTTTTGGAGTGATGGAAATATTCTTAAACTAGATTGTGTGGCTGGTCTCCCAGTTCTATAAATTTACTAGGAATCATTGAACTGTACATGTAAAATGGGTGAATTTGTGACATATAAATTATTCATCAATAAAAAAGTCAAAGCAGGCATGGTTCTTACCCACAAGGTGCGAGGTGCCTGACATTTAGCTGAGGAAACAGATCTGCAAATGTAGTATTTTAAGCTAATTTCATTTATAGAAGTATATTCAATGTGCTTGAATTGAATTATGTTTCATGCTTGATCTTAAAATTAAAAATTCTTCTTGGAAAATGTGGATTCAAGTAATATTAATAGTATCCTGAACTCTCTTCTCATTATGGAGCAGTCTCTCCAAATATATATCCCATTATAATAATGTAGGGAAAGACAGAATGGAAAGGCTACATGCAGTCGTTACTTTTGAGTAGTTTATATATAAGTCCATAAATAGAAGTTTTCCTAGTCATTCTGTCTCTTTGTCTCTTTCTTTGTCTCTGTTTTCTCTTCCAGGTGGAAGATACTGAAATTATTGGCTTGAGATAAATCAGATCAGTTCAGCCACTCGGTCAGGTCCGATTCTTTGTGACCCCATGGACTGCAGCATGCCAGGCTTCCCTGTCCATCACCAACTCCCAGAGCTTGTTCAAACTCATGTCCATTGAGTTGGTGATGCCATCCAATCATCTCATCCTCTGTCATCCCCCTCTCCTCCTGCCTTCAATCTTTCCCAGCATCAGGGTCTTTTCCAATGAGTCAGTTCTTCACATCAGGTGGCCAAAGTATTGGAGTTTCAGCTTCAGCATCAGCCCTTCCAATGAATATTCAGGACTGATTTCCTTTAGGATGGACTGGTTGGATCTCCTTGCTGTCCAAGGGACTCTCAAGAGTCTTCTCCAACACCACAGTTCAAAAGCATCAATTCTTCGGTGCTCAGATTTCTTTATGAAGCAACTCTCACATCCATACATGACTACTGGAAAAACCATGGCTTTGACCATACAGATCTTTGTCGACAAAGTAATGTCTCTGCTTTGTAATACATGCTGTCTAGGTTTGTCATAACTTTTCTTCCAAGGAACAAGCTTCTTTTAATTTCATGGCTGCAGTCACCATCTGCAGTGATTTTGGAGCCCAAGAAAATAAATAATCTGATTCAGTAGTTGTTGCCCTCTGAGTGGAGAAAAGCAAATGTATTTGCTTGGCTAAGCCCATTCCATGACAGATTTTTAAGGAGTGAGTGTAGGATGGAGAGATTATTTGAAAGAGACCTGAAAATAACCAATATGAAATTTGGTTGAAATTCTTCACAACTCTCACAACACATAGCTAAGACACTGGTTGAAGTAACTTGTAGAATTTGCTTACTGAATTCCTGGACATGAACTGTTTTATCAGTTTGGATATCTCAAAAACTTATGGAATTTAGAATGCCAGAGCAAGGGCCTTCAAGTTAAAAAGATAAACCAGAATTTACTACTGGAATCTCTTAGGCTGTCCTGGAGAGATTTAATTTTTTTAAACAAATTTTAACAGTTTAAGTACTATAGTTGACTTATAATGTTGTGTTAGTTTCAAGTGTATAGCAAAGTAATTCAGTTGTATATATCTATTCTTTTCAAATTTTTTCCCTTATAGATATTATAAAATATTAACTATAGTTTCCTTTGCTATACAGTAGGTCTTGATTGGTTATCTGTTTTATATATGTTGTTGTTGTTGTTTAGTCACTAAGTCGTTTCTGACTCTGCGACTTCACTGACTGCAGCTTGCCAGACTCCTCTGTCCATAGGATTTTCCAGGCAAGAATACTGGAGTGGGTTGCCATTTCCTTCTCCAGGGGATCTTCCTGACCCAGGGATTGAACCCGCGTCTCCTGCTTGGCAAGTTGATTCTTTGCCACTGAGCCACCTGGGAAACCCATTTTATATATAGTAGTGTGTATTTGTTGTTGCTGTTCAGTCTCTGAGTCATGCTTGACTCTTTGGGACCCCATGGACTCTAGCACGCCAGCCTCTTCTGTCCTTCACTCTCTCCCAGACTTTGCTCAAATTCATGTCCATTGAGTTGGTGATGCTATCTAACCATCTCATCCTCTACCACCTACTTCTCCTTTTGCCTTCAATCTTTCCTGGCATCAGAGTCTTTTCCAATGAGTCAGCTCTTTGTATCAAGTGGCCAAAAGTATTGGAGCTTCAGCTTCAGCATCAGTCCTTCCAGTGAATATTCAGGGTCGATTTCCTTTAGGATTGACTGGTTTGATCTCCTTGTAGTCCAAGGGACTCTGAAGAGTCTTCTCCAGCACCACAATTTGAAAGCATCAGTTCTTTGGCGCTCAGCCTTCTTTATGGTCCAACTCTCACATCCATACATGACTGCTGGAAAAAACATAGCTTTGACTATATGGACCTTTGTCAGCAAAGTGATGTCTCTGCTTTTTAATATGCTGTCTAGGTTTGTCATAGCTTTCCTTCCAAGGAGCAAGTGTGTATATGTGTTAATCCAAAATGCCTAATTTTTCAATTTTTGTCATTGGAGTTTATCAGGAACATGGAAAAGGAGAAGCCCCTTACCCAAGCTGCTGCTGCTAACTCACTTCAGTCGTGTCCAACTGTGTGCGACCCCAAAGATGGCAGCCCACCAGGCTCCTCTGTTCCTGGGATTCTCCAGGCAAGAATACTGGAATGGCTAGCCATTTCCTTCTCCCCCTTTACCCAAGACTGTAGCCTTATTGTCCACAATTCTAAATTTCACAGTTCTTTTTTTTTTTTTTAATTTTTTTATTAGTTGGAGGCTAATTACTTCACAACATTTCAGTGGGTTTTGTCATACATTGATATGAATCAGCCATAGATTTACACGTATTCCCCATCCCGATCCCCCCTCCCACCTCCCTCTCCACCCGATTCCTCTGGGTCTTCCCAGTGCACCAGGCCCGAGCACTTGTCTCATGCATCCCACCTGGGCTGGTGATCTGTTTCACCATAGATAGTATACATGCTGTTCTTTTGAAACATCCCACCCTCACCTTCTCCCACAGAGTTCAAAAGTCTGTTCTGTATTTCTGTGTCTCTTTTTCTGTTTTGCATATAGGGTTATCGTTCTACTGATGTTGTACTTTCATGTGATTGAGGGAGGCAAAGGATGAACTGTGGCCACATGGGGGCAGCAGACACTTGGCTTTTCTAGCTTACTCTCCTGGAACTGTGATAAATGAACATATTGATTCTCTTTGATCTAAATGCCTTTTCCAGACTGCCCAACTAAGAGAAATGACTATCCTTAAAATACTAAAAACAGAAACTTCATGTGTTAATTAGAGGTTGGGCAAGAGCTTGCTTTTTTTAAATTATTTTTTCCAGAGGTCACTGAGAACAAAGGATTGTTTTTAGATCATTGGATATCCTCAGGGCAATCATAGTACCTGGCATCTAGTGAGAATTCAATAAATGTTTGGTTTTCATTAGTGTTCTTAGAGGGTAACTGCTCCAGCTCACCAAAGCATAATCTCTAAGCTCTCAATCCACTGCATACAGAGGTGGCTGTCTCTCTTTATTTAAGGGTGTTCACACTGTCTAGCAGATCTGCATAGCTTCTACAGTTCTACTGTTGTGAATCTACACATAATTCAGTCCCAGGGTTCTCAATTAACCTTATAAAAATCAGTGATTTTGGGGAAAGAATATGGTGCCAGGGCAAGAACTACAGTTGGAGGTCTAAGGTGGGAGGACCAAGGTTGCAGTTCTGTGGGTCATCCTGCCTGTCCCCTTACCAGCCATAAACACCAGGGCCTCCTGAATGAGCGGAGACACTTATGCCTGCCCTGCCAGCTTCCCAGCTCTTTAGCTCTTTCAATGGCTCTATGCCATTTGTTTCACCCATTTGTTGAATGCCTACTCTTCCTTAGGTGCTCCTTATACATATCTCATTGCATACTTCTCTACATTGTAGGAAAGCTGATTCACACCTATTTTTGCAGGTGCTACTCCTTCTGCATGGAACATATTTTCCTTTTTCTCAATATAATTTGTATGTGTCTTTACCATCCAGCTAAAAGTATATCCTATTCTAGAAACCCTGGTACTTTTTTTTTTTTTTTTGGCCATGCCAATCAGCTTACTTCCCAGATGAGGGATTGAACCTGGGCCTTTAGTAGCGAGAGTGTAAAGTCCTAACCTCTGGACTGCCAGGGAATTCCCAACCCTGGTACAGTTCAGATATGGCCACAATGGACTCTCATAGCACTGGGTCTTAACCTGAGCACAGTGCTAGATCACAGGTTCACTCATAGTCTTCTTCTCCTATGAGACCATAGATTCGCTGAGGCTAGAGTCCTGCCTCATTTGGCTTGGCTTTGCCAGAGTCTATCAGAGCTTCTGCCACCTTGGAGCTGTTCCATACATGTTTGTGGAATGAGTAACTGAATCAATCCATTTATCACTGAACGAGATGTTTCCCTTCCTTTCCTCTCTCCAATTAAAATGCCTTGATATTTTAGAAAAATCTTCCTTAGGAAATTATTTTTAAAACAAGCAGTCAGCTTTTACCTCCTACACAAGGAACATCAGGAAATACCAATGAACTGTAATTTACAAGTGGGACTTGCTGAAGGATGAAGCTTGTAGTGTGAACCTCTCCATATCCTAGGTTCTGTGCAGTCCTATGGTGATATGGGCCAAGCTCCAGGCTTGAAGTCCTGGGAGATACCCCACATCAGGCTTCCAGGAGTCTCTCAGTGTTCTAAGGATGCTATTTGTCAATTCTCACAGCATCTCTAAATGATTAGCAGGAGAAATGGAGAATTTCTTACTTCCTTCTCCCTCTCTCTCTCTTCTTTCCCTTCTTACACTTGGAGAGTTACAACACAGAAAGACCTAAGCAAATTGCCTAGCATCACTTAAAAGAGAACAGTCAAGCCAGGACACACTCTGGTGTTCATTCCACAAAGCTGTGCTTCCTGTAACTGAACCAGGTCTGTGTTTTAATGAATTCACAGCATATGGGCCATAATAATCAGAGTGCCTGGCATTTCCTGGAATTTATGATCAGGTGGGGGATAGGTTGTTTTTTACTTTTGAATGAATTCTCACATGCCTAGTTCTGGAGTCAAGAAACCTGGCATACGTGAGAATAGTTTCTGGAAAAAGTAAGGCTTTATTGTTTGTTTGTTCTGATGTCTAGACTCCTATCTTCTCTTTATCTCCTCAAACCTCACCCCTACCCATGAAGTGCCATCACTATTTCTTCCCTGGCATTTTAATAGTCCATGGCAAAATATTGCCCTCAGAATCTGTGTCATGGGGGAAGAAAAATTATTTTGTTTGTTGTCTTCTCTGTGGACAGAGAAGTTCACAGTCCTTCAACCTCCAGTTGTTGGACACTGTGTGTAGACAAAGAACTTCCCTTCTAACTATTTTGATTTTGTGATTTCCAAAAAGCCTTGTCAAGTCATGTAGCAGTGAATATCTGTGAATTCCAAAATAGCCTGACCAGTGTGCTCTGTGTTTTGCAGTCTTCTGGAGCTTTCTTGAGGGTAAGAACAGTAACTGGATCCGAGGTTCTATTTGGTCCCACTTGCCAAGAAAGTGGCCATTGAGTATTTGTTGTGGCCATTTAATTCTCAATAAAGGTCACCCCAGTTGCTGCTAGTGAGCTTAAGCAAATACCTGTGCTACTGATATTGATGTTTGTATTATGTTCTTGAAGTGAATTGACGTTCCCCCTAAGCCTGACCTCCTCTCCAGCAAATCTGTGGTTGCAATGATGGCAGTGATTTTCTTTCCCCAAGAACTTCAAATTCAGTTTCTCAGGATTGCCTTTGAAAGATTTTCCCCTGCTTTTTTTTTTTCTTTCTTTCTAATATCTTATGTGAACAGTTCTTACCAGCTTATTAGAACTCTTTAAAATGGAATCCCTGAGTATATCTGTGAAATGCATTCTTTTCCAAGACAAACTGTCATGGGAGCTATTTAGAGCCTATATCATTCTGTTTCAGAGGTGAATGATGCACTTTTCCAAGCATATTCTTAACTCAAACAACAAAAGCCTACTGACTATTTCCAGACCCAGGCAGTTTGTCAGTGACCTGTATCTCTTCAGGATCTTCTCTCGCACCAACAGCCCTCCAGAAGCATCCTTGGAATTTCCAGAGTGAGTCCTCAGCATGTTGAAGCCACTGGCATGACCCTAGGTCTACTGGTGTCCAGGGAAAGTCTTTTTCTCTGTGTTAAAGTTACTCCTGCTGTACACCTTGGTTAAAATATTTGGAATTCCTAAGCTAATATAATCAAGAAGAGACTTCTAGGTTTCAAAGATCCAAGTTCAAATCTAAACATCAGGAAGGCTAGGAAGTAAGTCTCTAGGGTTTGGAATGCATTACAGATGTGCAAGTCTTTGGGTGTATGGGGCACACAAAGCCCGCCTCTCACTGGGGGGAGGCAGAGGCTAGGGGAGAAAAGAGAAACACTCCCAGGGAACTCAATTCAGGCAGGTACCCAGTATCTACACTGGATCTTGTTGATTAGATGGGACAAGAGGTTTCCCATGGCAATTCCCTGATATTAATCAGCTGTGACGGGGAAAGTGATAGCCACATGATTCATGAATGTGTGTAACCAAACTGTCCCAGGCACAGTTTACAGGGTCACATAGAAACCAGTCTCTGAGGTCAGGTTTCATGCTGCTGCATGTGCTGTCCTCTAAGCAGATGGAAAGAGAAGCATAATAATAATACCCCCACCCATGATTCAACACTAGTTAGGAAGGAATTTGTTAGGGGTATAAGATGAAGTGTTTTTTTTTTCCTTTCTTCTCCTAGGACAAGAATAGAAAGCTCATAATTTTACTTGGATTTCATTGAAGGTAGACTGGTATTATTTAATTAATTTGGATCTTATAGGGCTTCTCAGATTCACAGCTGACTTACCTGGTTTGTAAATTAGTTATTTTAAAACTTGAGTGATGCACATTCCATAGTTCAATGTGGGAAGAATTTAGAAGGGGAAACAATGACCCATGGTGTAAGGCCATAGGCACGTCAAAATCTGAATCTGTACTAATTAAAATAACTTCCTCTTGAATCTCAGATTACCTTGGGAAAATGTATGATTTTCTGTACCAGCATTTCAAAACATTTAAGCTTCTGTAATGCCTGCTTGATTTAATTCCAAATGCATTACCTTCTACAGATAGAACATGAGAACAGGGATTGACTTTGTAAGTACTATAGATCAAATGAGGCCCAGTGACTTACCCAAGCTAAGAAGTTACAAAGCCAAGACCAGAAAATCAGAATACAGGTCTTTATTTTCTGAGCAAGTTTACCTTAGTTTTCATTCCCTTTGGCTGCCCAAACAGTGTTAAATTTTGAAGTGATATGTTTATTAATTGGATTCTACTTCAGAGTCATTCAGTCTTATATTTTACTCTTTTTTTTTTTTTTTACAAATAGTACAGGAAAGAAATGTTGATATGACAGTTTCTGCTTTGTTATTTACAGGTTACATACACAAAGCACATACAAAATTGAAGTCACTTTAGTGTGCCTTTATAGTGTTAGGTTTAGGAATCTTAGTAGAATAGACGTGTTTATAAATGTTCTTTGATTTTTTTTTAGTAAATCTAGTGTTATTATAAGAAAGTGCTCTTCAAGTTAGTAGTCAAAAAATTTGCTTTCCTATAAGCATAGGCTTAGAATAAGCTGAAACCAGATTTAGGCAGGCTTATCAACTGAAGTTCAGGAGGCATCGCGATCTAATTTTAACACATTTCTATTTTGACAGTTAAGTTAGTAAATTCATTACTTTAAAATGGATTCTATTAAGAATGATATATTAAACAATGAGATTTTTTAATCCAACATAAGTTTTGCCCTGTATTTTCAACTAGTCCCACAATTGGTAGGGAAAGGCCCTGGTTTATAATGAGACAGTTGCTTTTACTCTTTTTGTTTATTTTTGGATTTTATTTTCAAGTAATACTATTATATTTTTGCTTGTAGAGAAATTATGGAAGGCATCTTATCTTATTTCAGAGAATGGAAGTCCTACAGATGTTCTATGACTATGTTCAAATACTAGTTCCTTTGTGAAGCATTATTAATTTCTACTCTTGCACAGATACCGGAATAGATTCCTTCCTCTTCAGTATTTTCAAGGTTGTTTTATTACACATCTATTCTGGTACTTAATTTAAATTTCCTGTCTGAGTTCATTTATTTGTTGAGCCCCTACTATTTACTAGGTACTGGTCTAGGCCTCGGGATAGAACAGTGAATGAAATAGACTGAAGTGAGTGAAGTAGACAAAGTCTCCAATAACATGGAGATTATATTATAGTGAATAAATGAATAACCATTGAGAGGAAGACAAAACAAGGTAAGAGTTAGGGAGTATTGGAAAGAGATGGGTTATGATTTTTTATTGGGTGATTGGGGAATCCTTTGGTGGGAAGGTCACATTTGGGCAAAAATCTTAAGGAAGGGAGGAAGTGAGCCATGCAAATACTTTGAGTAAGAGCATTCCAAGCAGAGGGAAGAAAGGCCGTAAGGCAGGACTGTGCTTGGCATGTTTGAAGAAGGACAAAGAGGACAGAAACATAGAGGGAGTGAGGGGGAAAGCAGGAGAGAAAATCAGGCTATGGAAAGGACTTGGCTTTCTACTCTGGTGAGATGTGAAGCCACTGGAAGGTGTTGAGCTGAGCAGTGATTGGGCTGCAGTGTTGAGAATAGACTGTTGGCAGGCAAACGGTGAAGAGGAGATGATAGTAGCTTGCCCTGGGAAGTAGTGAGAAGGGGTCATCTTCTGGATATATTTTGTGGGTAGAGCAAAATTGCAGAATTGGTGGATTGGACATGAGGAAGGTGAAAGTCACTCAATCGTGTCTGACCCTGCAACCCCATGGACTGTAGCCCACCAGGCTCCTCTGTCCATGGAATTCTCCAGGCAAGAATACTGGAGTGGGTTGCCATTCCCTTCTCCAGGGGATCTTCCCAACCCAAGGATTGAAGCTAGGTCTCCTGCACTGCAGGCAGATTCTTTACCCTCTGAGCCACCAGGGATTGGACATGGAGTATCAGAAATCAATGATGACTCCTGTGTTTCTGCCTGGAACAGCTGGAAATACGGAATTGTCAAATCCCAAGATGGGGAATGTGGTGCAAGGATTAGATGAGGGGGGCAAGATCGGGAGTTTTGTTTTGGATGTGTTAGCTATTTTTTACTTTAAAATAATTTTTAATATTGTATTCCAACAGAAAAGTGCTCATTTTAAATATTTTTTTTAATTGGAGGGTAATTGTTTTACAATTTGTATTAGTTTCTACTGTACAACAATGTGAATCAGCCATAAGTATAGATATATCCCTTCCCTCTTCAGCCTCTCTTGTACCCCTCCCCCCCCATCCCACCCCTCTAGGTTATCATAGAGCACTGAGTTGAGCATGCTCATTGAATTTTCACAAAGCGATTGCACCAGTAACCTGCAGGTGTATCAAGGAATAAAGCACTATAGTAGACCCTTAAGTAGAGATTTCAAGTAGGCATTTGGATATACAAGCCTGTAGTCCAGAGGAGAAATAAATTTGAGATTTATCAGCATTATAGATATTGGTTAAAGGCATGAAACAAGATGAAATCACCAAGGAAGTAGATGTGGATAGAGAGAAGAGGTTTGAGGACTAAGCTTTGGGAACATCCAACATTTAATGACTGAGGAGATGAAGTGTACATAAATGGTCAGTCGTGTCCAACTCTTTGCGATCCCATGGACTGTAGCCCACCAGGCTCCTCTGTCTGAAAGAAAAACATAATGAAAATAGATATGGGGGTTCTGATTTGGTTAGGAAAGGCATATCTGAGGAAGTGGTATTTTAGTCGAAGGTTGAAGGATGGAAAAGAATTATCCAAAATAAAATTGGGGGAAGTATTAGGTTGATAGGACTGCCATAACAAAATACTGTAAGCCAGGTGGCTTAAAACAACAGAATTTTATTCTCTTGCAGTTCTGGAAGTTAGAAGTCAGAAATCTAGGTGCAGCAAAGCCAGGCTCTGTCTGAAGTCTCTAGGTATGAATCCTTTCTTGCCTCTTCCAGCTTCTGGTAGCCCCAGGCATTCATAGGCATATGGCAGTGTAACTCCAGTCTCTGACCCTGTCTTCACATAGCCTTCTCTGTGTGCGTCTCTGTCTCCTCTCCTCTTAGAAGGACATCAGTTATTGGATTTAGGGCCCACCTTAAATCCAGCATAATTTTGTCTCAAGATCCTTAACTGCAAAGCCTCTATTTCCAGAGAAGGTCACATTCTGAGATTCTGAGTAGACATGAATTTGGGGGGAACACTATTAAACCTACTACAGGGGAGGACCAGAAGGAATAATATGTCTAAAGCAGTCATGTGTGGTTGTTGACTCAAACCAACTCTCAAGGGCTGATTGTTTAATTATCAGCACTTTTGTAATTTGGTTGATTTTACAATAGTGACTTAAAATTGGCCATGATGGGAGTATTTACACCATGAAAACTGTCAAATAGTACAAATCAGATTTGTTTATTTTTCTTCTGGAGAGGCAGTTATTAGCACTCACCAGTGCACTGCTGGTTTAAAGGCCTTGAATCTAAAAATAGGTGTTTCTCACTAATTATTAGAGAAATGCAAATTAAAACTACAATGAGATACCACCTCACACTGATCAGAATGGCCATCACCAGAAAGTCTGCAAATAATAAACATTGGAGATGGTGTAGAGAAAAAGGAACCCTCCTACACTGTTGGTAGGAATGTAAATTGGTACAGCCAATCCTCAAAAAACTAAAAATAGAGCTACCATATGATCCAGCAATCTTGCTTCTGGGCATATATCTGGAAAAGACTAAAACACCAATTCAAAAAGATACATGCACCCCAGTGTTTATAGCAGCACTGTTTACAATAGCCAAACCATGGAAACAAACTAAATGTCCATTGACAGATGAATGGCTAAAGAAAATACAGTACATATACAATGGAATATTACTCAATCATAAAAAGGAATGAAATAACGCCATTTGCTGCAACACAGATGGACCTAGAGATTATTATACTAAGTGAAGTAAGTCAGAGAAAGACAAATATCATATGATATCACTGATATAGAGAATCTAAAAAGGATACAAATGAACTTATTTATAAAATAAAAATAGACTCAGAGACATTGAAAACTAACTTAAGGTTACCAAAGGTGAAAGGGATTAATATATACACACTACTATATATATAAAATAGATAAACAAGGACCTGCTGCATAGCACAGGAAACTATATTCAATTTCTTATAATAACCTGTAATGGAAAAGAATCTGAAAAAGATTCCATATATATATACATGTGTGCTAAGTCACTTTAGTCGTGTCTGACTCTTTGCAACCCTATGGACTGTAACCCACCAGGCTCCTCTGTCCATGGGATTTTCCAGGCAAGAATAATAAGAGTGGGTTGCCCTGCTCTCCTCCAGGGGATCTTTCCAACCCTGGGATCGAACCTGTGTCTCCTTAGTCTCCTGCACTGGCATGTGGGTTCTTTACCACTGTGCCACTTTGCTGTATACCAGAAAGTAACATTGTAAATCAACTATACTTCAGTAAAGCAAGACATGTATCTACTATGGCTGTACCATAATGAAGTGTGGCTAGAGGGGGAGGTGCAGACCAAGTCATACAGGTCCTTGAAAACCACAGCAAGGATTTTGGATTTTAACCCAAGTACAACTGGGTGCTATCTGAAAGTTTAAATCAGGGGAGTTGAGGTGTCAGATATGTGTTATTGTTCTAATTGTTTATATACCAGTCTTTCCTGTCAGAGAGCAAGCTCCTTTTTTTCCCTCCCTTTTTTTCTCTAAAGAGTTCAGTCTTCTTGAAAGGAATTTCATCTTCATTGTTTTTTGTATCTCCTACAAAAATTTGCACATAATAGACATGCTATAAATGCTGGTTGATCTAAAAGGAGTTTAATAAATACCATGTGCATGGGTGCATGTTCAGTCACTTCAGTCATGTCCAACTGTATGTGACCCTATGGGCTGTAGCTCACCAGGCTCATCAGTCCATAGGATTCTTCAGGCAAGAATACTGGAGTTGGTTGCTATTTCCTCCTCCAGGGGATCTTCCCATCTCAGGGATCGAACCCTCATCTCCCACATCTCCTTCATTGCAGGCAGATTCTTTACTCCTGAGCCTCCAGGGAAGCCCCTATAAATACCGCACAGATTGGTAAAAACATTGGTTAATGAAGCCAGCAGATATGATCAAACTGAAGTATATCATGGGAGAATCATAATACAGTTGTGTCATTATTGCATGCCATCCATTCAGCAGACATGCATTTAGAACTTACTGTCTACAGGCGCTGTGGGGAGATATCAGTGAAGAAGATACAGTGCTGTCTAAAAGTTGGCATCTTGTAGAAAACACAGCAAAAGACTTTGAGAGTCCCTTGTAATAAACTGTGACAAGGTAAACATTAGAGGATCTTCTGAATTGGGAGGCCTTGGGGAAACTCCCCTAGGAAACACAATTTTTAGAGAAACTGTTACTACCTTTACTGTGCTCTGAGTTCAGTATCATTCTCTAAAATGGGTGATAAGCAGGCTTGGAACAATGAAGGAACTGAAGGGCTTTGTGCTTTTGAAATGACCTTGGAGGTTTGTTATACCCACTACTTGCCCACATTCACTATTTCTGTCACCTTTATCCTTTTGTGCTGTGGTAAGCAGAATTCTAAGATGGCTCCCCATAAGCCTTACTCTTGTATAATCCTCTCTCTTTTGAGTGTGGTTGGAACCTGTGAATATGATATTACTCCTATGCTGATGTTATATAGCAAAGGGTAATTGTCCTGGGTGGGCCTGACCTCATCAGGTGAGCTCTTTAAAAGCAAATAGTGTCCTCTAACTGGCTGCCAATGAGGAAGGCAGAGATTTGAAGCATAAGAAAAAATCAAGGCAGAAAAAGAAAAATATATGATATCACTTACATGTGAAATCTAAAAAAATTATATAAATGAACTTATTTAAAAAACAGAAATAGACTCACAGACATAGAAAACAAACCAGAGGAAGTAATAGTGAGGGGGAATAATTAGGGGTTTAGGATTAACGTATACACACTACTATTTATATATAAATAGATAAACAACAGGGACCTATAGTATAGCACATGGAATTATATTCAATATCTTGTAATAGACTATTTTGAAAAATAATCAGGAAAAAAAAATATCACTTTACTGTATAACTGAAGCTAACAGAATATAGTAAATTAAGTATACGTCAATTTAAAAAATGGTTTAAAAAAAGAGTCAAGGCAGTAAAAAGTTACGTGGATGTGTTTCTAAGAGTAGAACATGGCCCCCTGGTTGAGAACCAGCCAGGAAATGGGGACCCCAGTCCTCCAGCTTTACAAGTAACTGAATTTTGTCAACAATTAGAATGAGCTTGGAAGTAGATTTTGTCCCCAGAGCCTCCAGACAAAAAGCCAGTTAGGCCAATACCTGAATTTCAACCATGTCACACCCCAAGTGGAAAGCCAGCCACACTGTGCCTGACTTACAGAACTGCAAGATCCTTGATTTATGTTAAGTTGCCGCTTTTGTGGCAATTTCCTACTTAATGATAGAAAACTAATACAAGAACTTCCACTCTGGAGAGCTGGCTCAGGAACAGTGGGACAAAATTTCTTTTGCTCCTTCTGCTAAGGTGAGAAAAGGAAAACTCAGCACTATTTTGCAGTGCAGGAGCTGAGCAGAAAGAAATGTGCATGAGGCTCCTAAGGGGACAGGAGTGACACTATTTTACAAGGTGTTATTATATATGATTATGACTTCACAACCGTCCTGTAAATTAAAATCACGTTTGCGGTTTTCTGTCCCAGTTCTTATGTGGTGTGCTGTTATGAATAAGGATCATGACATGCTGTGAGCCTTATAAGCCCTGACGCAAATCCTGGCCATGGAAATGGAGTCTAATGAGACACTGCATCATGTCCTTTCAGAATCCAAGTTACTTTCTTGGAATGTAGTTATTCTTTTTTTGCAGGTTAGGCAGGGGCTATGGAGAATGTAGGGCCTTGGAATGTAGGGCCAGACTTCTGCTATATAGACACAGTAGCTGGCACCATAGAATCCTAGTGACAATAAGAGAATCACCATGTTGCTAGAGGTTTCCAGTCTGTGCAGGGGGAATAGGTTGCCCCTTGCAAGAGTATATCTCAAAGGAGAATTTCTGATGCAGTGATCCATGATAGAAATTTGTTTTAGTTTGTTATCTATTGATATAACTGATTTAATGAAGCATGCTCAGATGAACAATGCTGTTGAGTGATAGACGGTCCATGGCTACACTTTGAGTTAGTTTTTTGATGTCCATTTTCTTCAGATCCTCCCTGAACACAAGTTCTGACTTGAATTTCTAGCTTCTCTCACATACTTAAGGTTTGGTCTCTATAGGAATAATCAATCTTACCCGATTCTATGTAAAATCAATGCACATTGTGGGTATATATGATGAGGAATGGCTTGTAAGGAATCTTTAAAGGAAACAGAAGCATCTGCCCCTTCTCCCATGCAGATGTCTTTGAAAAATAATATAATGATGACATAATATCTTTCCTTTCTATAGCACTTTCAATTCTAAAGCAGCTATTATCTCTACTTCACATAGAGAAACAGTGAAGATCAATAGCTTCCCATTGAGTGAAAAACAAATCTGAAGCTAGATATGTGAATGAGAAGAGAATTATCAGTACAGAGCACTGGACAACAATGTCAAAGGTAATGATGATGTTGAGGAGGATGATTTTGGAAGAGTGTTGGAATCAGAGGGACCATCCTGGGTGTTTAACATTGAAACTGCCTAACTCAGATAGTATTTGAATCCAGCCAAAACTGATTGGGATTTGAACCCACGGGCTGGAACTCAAACCCACTGTCTTTTTTTTAATAAAAACTTTTTAATTGTCTTTTTAAGATTTTAATTAATTTATTTTGGCTGCACTAGGTCTTTGTTGCTGTGTGCAGGCTTTTCTCTAGTTGTGGCCAGTGGAGTCTCCTCTTTGTTGCAGTGCACAGGTTTCTCATTGTGGTGACTTCTCTTGTTGTGGAGCACAGGCTTTGGGGCACACAGACTTCAGTAGTTGCAGCTCGTGGGCTCTAGAGCATGGGCTCAGTAGTTGTGGTGCATGAGCTTTTTTGCCCCGCAGCATGTGGAATCTCTCCTGGACCAGGGATTGAATCTGTGTCCCCTGTATTGGCAGGCAGATTTTTAACCTTTGGACCACCAGGGAAGTCCTCAAACCGACGATTTTGTCATTAAGATTGCACACCTGGTCTTAGAACTTAATGATCAGGTTCTTTATGTCTTAGAACTTAATAATCAGGTTCTTTATGTCTCAGCACAGAAGGAATTCAGTGAGAGGCAAAGTGATAGGTAAGAAGTGGATTTATTTAGAGAGATACACATTCCATAGACAGACTGCAGTCTGTCTCAAAAGAAAAGAGTGGCTCTTAAGCCTTCAGAATGGGAGAAAATAATAGCAAATGAAGCAACTGACAAAGAATTAATCTCAAAAATATACAAGCAACTCCTGCAGCTCAATTCCAGAAAAATAAGCAACCCAATCAAAAAATGGGCCAAAGAACTAAACAGACATTTCTCCAAAGAAGACATACAGATGGCTATTTATTTTTCCTCCCACTTAGGTTGCCCTCCGAGATTCAAAAACTTTCCCCAGACCCGCCAGTGAGAGGGTTTCCTGGTGTTTGGAAACTTCCTCTATTACGACTCCCTTCCTGGGACAGTCCTCCATCCCTAGCTCTTTTGCCTCTCTTTTTATCTTTTATATTTTGTCCTACCTCCTTTCGAAGACAATGGGCTGCTTTTCTGGGTGCCTGATGTCCTCTGCTAGCAATCAGAAGTTGTTTTGTGGAGTTTGCTCAGCATTCAAATGTTCTTCCAATGGATTTGTAGGGGAGAAAGTGGTCTCCCCGTCCTATTCCTCTGCCATCTTAGCTCCTCCCCCCTCACAGATGGCTAACAAACACATGAAAAGATGCTCAACATCACTCATTATCAGAGAAATGCAAATCAAAACCACAATGAAGTACCATCTCTTGCCAGTCAGAATGGCTGCTATCAAAAAGTCTACAAGCAATAAATGCTGGAGAGGGTGTGCAGAAAAGGGAACCCTCTTACACTGTTGGTGGGAATGCAAACTAGTACAGCCACTGTGGAGAACAGTGTGGAGATTCCTTAAAAAACTGGAAATAGACCTGCCATATGACCCAGCAATCCCACTCCTGGGCATATACACCAAGGAAACCAGAATTGAAAGAGACATGTTTACCCCAATGTTCACCGCAGCACTGTTTACAATAGCCAGGACATAGAAGCAACCTAGATGTCCATCAGCAGATGAATGAATAAGAAAGCAGTGGTACATATACACAATGGAATATTACTCAGCCATTAAAAAGAATACATTTGAATCAATTCTAATGAGATGGATGAAACTGGAGCCTATTATACAGAGCAAAGTAAGTCAGAAAGAAAAACACCAATACAGTATATTAATGCATGTATATGGGATTTACAAAGATGATAACGATGACCCTATATGCGAGACAGCAAAAAAGACACAGATGTAAAGAACAGACTGTTGGACTCTGTGGGATAAGGCGAGGGTGGGATGATTTGAGAGAACAGCATTGAAACATGTATATTATCATATGTGAAATAGATCGCCAGTCCAGGTTCGATGCATGAGGCAGGGTGCTCAGGGCTGGTGCACTGGGATGACCCTGAGGGATGGGATGGGGAGGGAGGTGTGAGGGAGGTTCAGGATGGGGAACACAGGTACACCCATGACTGATTCATGTGAATGTGTGGCAAAAACCACCACAATATTGTTATTAGCCTCCAATTAAAATAAATAAAGAAAACACTAAAAAAAAAAGAGTGGCTTGGTTAGTTTTTATGGGCTGGGTGCTTTGATAGGCTAATGAGTGGGAGGATTATTCAAACTATTTTGGAGAAGGGCAGGGATTTCCAGAAATTGGGCCATTGCCCACTTTTTAGCCTTTTATGGTCAGCCCTGGAACTGTCATGGCACTGGTAGATGTGTCATTTAGCATATGTTAATACATTACAATGGGCCTATAATGAGGTTCAAGGTCTACTGGAAGTCAAATCTTCTGCCGTCTTGGGATGTCATCTTTATGTCATAGCCACAACAGCTATGACATTCTTTAAGGGTTGTGCCCTGCCCTCTTCCTTCCTGTTTCAATAGGGATCTTGATTAAAAAATTGTCTTTTTCATTTCTGATAATGAAATATCCACTAGTAGTGGACTGAGAAGGAAGGTTATCTCCCACTTGATAAATTCAAAGGGACAAACTAAGTTTTATTAATTTAACCCCAAACATTTCTTGCAAAAAATATTTCATGATAGTATAGGGCAAAAGAAATCTTTCCCCCCTTCCCTCCTGGGACCTGTGAATCAATTGATAAAATATTAATTAGCAGGAGAAAAAATAATTTCAATTTTATGTGTACACAGGAGAATTCACAAAGAAAAATGTAGCTTAAGTAAGTGGCCAGGTGATTGAGGCTATTATACCATCTTAGGCTAAACAATGGGACAGGGGTTTTGGGCTTCTGGGCAGGGGAGATAAATTATGGGAAGGAGAGGGGAGGAAGTGTGTAGTAAATAAGGGTTGTCTTGTATGCAGATAAGAGGTCTGAGTTGTCTTCTGAGAAGTATCTCTCTTCCTGTTGGGAGACTGTTTTATGAATGGAAATTTCCTCTGTAAATGTAAATTTCCTTTACAAAAGGGAAAATTTATACTCTATTTTCAGGCAGAGAAGGTGAGATAAAGAAATTTCCCTTTGTGTACTGGTTCTCAATTGACTCAAAATAATGTATATGCCAAAGAGGCAGATTTTAGAGTGGCACATTCTGATCTTTTCAGTAGGCACATACCAGCTTCTCTTTAGAAGTGGCTTTTTCAAAGTCATTTTATTTTGCAAATATTTTTTCCATGTATTTTTGCCTCTTTAAGTTAGAGACAGAAGAAAAAATCTATCCAGTTGATTTTGTTGTTTTTTAGTCACTCAGTTGTGTCTGTTTGTGATCCCATAAACTGTAGCTAGCCAGGCATCTCTGTCCATGGGATTTCCCAGGCAAGAATATTGGACTGGGTTGCCATTTCCTTCTCCAGGGGATCCTCCTGATCCAGGGATCAAATCCACGTCTCCTTCATTGGCAGGTGAATTCTTTACCGCTGAGCTACTAGATAGGCCACAACTGATTTACAGCAATATTACTTTATACGTTACTTGAGGTGAGACATACCTGGGGGAATACTTGGGCAGAGACAGATCCAAGTCAGTTCATTCAACAAGTAACTATTGAACTAGCAGTGCAGATAAGGTCCCTGCCTTCATAGAGCTTACAATTTAGTGTTGAGGACAGAGCAATTTAAAAAATGAAACTTAATAAGAAAATTTAAGGTGGGAAAGGGGATTGGAATATGTCATCCCAAAATATGGCACTTTGATATGAGGGTTATTTTGAGCTGAAGGCAATTAAGAAACAGTAGACATAGGATGGGGCTTCTTCAGTGGCTCAGTGCTAAAGATCTGCCTGCAATTCAGAAGGCTCAGTGTGGACGTGGGTTCAATACCTCAGTCGGGAAGATCCCCTGGAGGGGAGGGCATGGCAACTGACTCTAGTATTCCTGCCTGGAGAATTCCATGGACAGAAGAGCCTGGTGAGCTACAGTCCATACAGTCTCAAAGAGTTGGACATGACTAATCACAGCACAGACACAGGAGGATCTTTTTGCCCTCTCCCTTTCTGCCTAAAAGCATTTCCATTTGTAAAGGTGTTTCCTTTTCACATATGAGGAAGAGGAGAATACTCTTAATCACCAGTGATGACTCATCTCTGGAGATGGCACTGACTTGAGTCTGTATAACAAACCTTACCAAACAATCCTTATCTACCAATACCTCCCCCATATATTTACCTTCTCACAAATCCCCTTTCCTTTGACTAGTTACTATTCCACAATTTATCACTCTTTTGTTAAAATGGTATCCAAGCCCCTGAGTCTACCCACCACTTTGGAGTTTTACTTCTTTTCTGTATAGCACCCCCTCAACATAAAATTAGAAATGTCAATTAAGTATGTGTGCCTTTTTCTCCTGTTAATCTATATTTTGTCTATTTAATTCACAGGCCTCAAGTACAGACCCTAAGAGGTTAAAGGAAAGGTCCTCACAGTGATAACTGTTATGAAGAAGAGGAAGTACTGACACAGGGTATTGAGGAAGATGACTTTAGATAAGATATTTAGGGAAGGCTCCTCTGAGGAGAGGATATCTTAACTGAGACCTGTAGATGGAAAGACATAGGCCATACCAAGACCTCAGGAAATGCATTCCCGGGAGAGGGACTAACAAGCGAAACATTCTTGAGTTAGACATCAGCCTGGAGTATTTAATAGGCAGAAAGAAGACCAGAGTGGTTAGAGCAGAGTGGACGAGGTGGTGAGCTGAACTCCATGAGGTCAGTCTGCCACCAGACTATGTGGCATCTTGTAGGTGAGTGGTTCTCACACTTGAGAGAGCATCAGAGTCACTTAAGGGCCTGTTAAGCTAGCTTGCTGGGCCCTATCCCTCGAGTTTCTGATTCTGAGAATCTGGAGTAAGTCCAAGCATTTGCATCTTAGAATGGCATGAATTCTTATCATGAATGAATGAATGAATGAATGAAACCATTGATGTTTTTGAATGAAACCATTGATGTCATTGAGCCTAATTTTCTACTCGAATGTTAAACATCAATGATGAATACTTCATAGGTTGTTAAATGATCTCCTATATGTGCTAGAGCTAGGAAAACTTAAAGTCTTATGATTGTTAACAAAGATTATATTTCTGGGTTATAAACAAAGGAAATCACAAAGTAGTTGTGGGATGTGGTAAGTGAAAGGATGTAAGTAAAGACAAAGGAGAAGTCATGGAGAGTTACAGGCAGGCATGATTTTTTAAAATTAAAATTTAAAAATTTGTTGAGAGCCCAACTTGGGCAAGAGTTTTAGACTGAATTTTAATGGCTTCATTTTGAATTCACTTTTTCATGAAATTGTGTTTTTGGTCTTTTAAAAAATAAAATACTCTCTTAAAGGCTCAAAAGACTTTTGTCAGAGGAGACCAGTAAGCAATTCTTAAAACCTTTTTGAAGTGGAAATGATTCAAAGTACCTAATATTTCACCTGTCAGGGGCTATCTCTGATTGGACCCTTAATGCTGATAACAGCTGGGAATTTAACCTAAAGGTATTTGAGCATAATATGTGTATATGGGAAGAGTCAATATTTATTGATTTCAGATGACATAATTGAGAAAGACTGGAGATGGAAAAAAAAGGTCTCTGTGTGTGTTTGTGCGTGTGTGTATTTACATGTATGTAGGATAGGCACTAGTGGTAAAGAACCTGCCTGCCAGTGCAGGAGATGTAAGAGACACGGGTTTAATCCCTGGGTTGGGAAGATCCCTAGGAGGAGGGCATGGCAACCCACTTCAGTATTCTTGCCTGGAGAATCCCATGGACAGAGGAGCCTGGCGGGCTACAGTTCATAGGGTTGCAAAGAGTCAGACATGACTGAAGCTACTGAGCACACATGCACAGGATATTTCTGTTTCCAGTCTAATACCAGTCTGAGGAAATCTATTTGATCTGTGGTGAAGTTGGAGAGGAGGGTGGTAGTTAAAGCACTCCTGTTTTCTTATGCCTTAAAGACTGATGTCAACCAGCCATCACACATTTCTAGAGACAGACAGATCAGTCAGTTCAGTACAGTTCAGTCACTCAGCCATGTCCAACTCTGCAACCCCATGGACTGCAGCACATCAGGCTTCCCTGTCCATCACCAACTCCTGGAGTGTGTTCAAACTCATGTGCATTGAATCAGTGATGCCATCCAACCATCTCATCCTCTGTCATCCCCTTCTCCTCCCATCTTCCATCTTTCCCAGCATCACAGTCTTTTCCAATGAGTCAGTTCTTCATATCAGATGGCCAAAGTATCGGAGCTTCAACTTCAGCATCAGTCCTTCCAAGGATTATTCAGAACTGATTTCCTTTAGGATTGACTTGTTGGATCTCCTTGCAGTCCAAGGGACTCTCAAGATCTTCTCCAACTCCATCGTTAAAAAGCATCAGTTCTTCGGTGCTCAGCCTTCTTTATAGTCCAACTCTCACATCGGTACATGACTACTGGAAAAAATATAGCTTGACTAGATGGACCTTTGTTGGCAAAGTAATGTCTCTGCTTTTTAATATGCTGTCTAGGTTGGTCATAGCTTTCCTTCTAAGGAGGAAGTGTCTTTTAATTTCGTGGCTGCAGTCACCACCTGCAGTGATTTTGGAACCCAAGAAAATAAAGTCTGTCGCTGTTTCCTTTGTTTCCCCATCTATTTGCCATCAAATGATGGGAGTGGATGCCATGATCTTTGTTTACTGAATGTTGAGTTTTAAGCCAGCTTTTTCACTCTCCGCTTTTACTTTCATCAAGAGGCTCTTTAGTTCCTCTTTGCTTTCTGTCATAACGATGGTGTCATCTGCATATGTGAGGTTATTAATATTTCTCCTGGCAATCTTGATTCCAGCTTATGCTTCATCCAGTCCCATATTTCACATGATGTACTCTGCATATAAGTTAAAGGACATACTCCTTTCTCAATGTGGAACCAGTCTGTTGTTCCACATCCAGTTCTAACTATTGCTTCCTGACCTGCATACAGGTTTCTCAGGAGGCAGGTCAGGTGGTCTGGTATTCCCATCTCTTGAAGAATTTTCCACAGTTTGTTGTGATCCACACAGTCAAAGTTTTTGGTGTAGTCAATGAAGCAGAAGTAGATGTTTTTCTGGAACTCTCTTGCTTTTTCTGTGATCCAACTGATTTTGCAATTTGATCTCTGCTTATCTGTCTTTTCTAAATCCAGCTTGAACATCCGGAATTTCTCAGTTCACATACTATTGAAGCCTTGCTTGGAGAATTTTGAGCATCACTTTGCTAGTGTGTGAGATGAGTGCAATTGTGTGGTAGTTTGAACATTCTTTGACATTGCCTTTCTTTGGGATTGGAATAAAAACTGACCTTTTCCAGTCCTGTGGCCACTGCTGAGTTTTCCATATTTGCTGGCAGATTTTGCTAGCCAAATTTTCCAAATTTGTTGAATGCAGTACTTTCACAGCATTATCTTTTAGGATCTGAAATAGCTCAGCTGGAATTCCATCACTTCCACTGGCTTTGTTCGTAATGATGCTTTCTAAGGCCCACTTGACTTCACACTCCAGGATGCCTGGCTCTAGGTGAGTGATCACACCATTGTGGTTATCTGGGCCATTAAGATCTTTTTTCTATAGTTCTTCTGTGTATTGTTGCCACCTCTTCTGAATATTTTCTGCTTCTGTTAGGTCCATACATTTACTGTCCTTTATTGTGCCCATCTTTGTGTGAAATGTTCCCTTGGTATCTCTAATTTTCTTGAAGAGATCTCCAGTCTTTCCCATTCTATTGTTTTCCTCTCTCTCTTTGCACTGATCACTTAGGAAGGCTTTCTTATCTCTTCTTGCTGTTCTTTGGAACTCTGCATTCAAATGGGTATATCTTTCCTTTTCTCCTTTGCCTTGAGCTTCTCCTCTTTTCCAGCTATTTGTAAGGCCTCCTCAGACAACCATTTTGAGTTTTTTGCATTTCTTTTTCTTGGGGATGGTCTTGATCACTGCCTCCTGCACAGAGAGAGAGAGACCCAACAATCTTTTAATTTTATGTTTGGGAAATCCTGATATGTCTTGTTTTGCTAACTGCTTAATGTAAGCCCAAGTGTTTTATGTTTGAACTGTTTGAAATTAGGACATGATGGCCAAGGGACTTTCTCACTTTTAAGGCAAGGGTAGATTCCTATCTCATAGGAATAATGTCCAAGTCATGTTTTGTGCCTGTGAGCCAGATGGGAGTTTCGAGATATATCTGAAATAGCCTGCCAAATCCTCCTCCACTCATGTTTTCAAGAGAGAGGACAGGGTTGGGAAGGCTTTGCTTGGGTTTTCCTTATTGGAATTAGATATTCCAGGAACCTGTCACACTTTCAATTCTGATCAATTGACAGGGATTAATGAGACTGACACCTATATAGTGGCTTCCCAGGTGGAATAGTGGTAAAGAATCTGCCTGCCAGTGCAGGAGACACAAGAGGCATGGGTTGGATCCCTGGGTCCAGAAGATCCCCTGGAGGAGGGCATGGCAACTCACTCTATTATTCTTGCCTGGAGAATCCCATGGACAGAGGAGCCTGGTGGCTACAGTCCATGGGGCTGCAAATAGTCAAACCCCATGACTGAGTGACTGAGCACACACACCTAGATAGGTGGGTTGGGTACCAGGAGCAAAACAGGGGTGATGTTAGAAGTAGTGGGCTGGTGTTGCCAGCCAAAGAATGTCACTCACCGTCTGGCTGTGCAAGAGTTGGGTCATTATTCACTATAGTTGCTAACCTTTAACACTCTCCTGAAAGGAGTTCAGGGTGGAGATCAAGAATGAGGCACTCTGTGCTCTGGAAAAACTGGCAGAACAGGCCTTCAGATAGTTAGATACTTTCAGGAGCAATTTTTTATGAACTCCAATTCTTTCACTTTCCCGTACTTAGAAAAACACTAAACACTAACCCTGGAGTGGGCACCTTATCCCTTCTCCAGTGGATCTTCCCAACCCAGGAATTGAACTGGGGTCTCCTGCACTGCAGGTGGTTTCTTTACCAACTGAGCTATCAGGGAAGGCCATACTTAGAAAAGCACTAAAATAATTAAGATATCTGTCCCTTAGGACTAGCAGCAACTTTCTGCTGAGATGTGTGCTTGGTTGCATTTATTCCCTTCACCAAGATCACATATATACTGACATCTCTCCCCACATCTTTGGAACAGTTCCTCAGGGTTATCTGATAGGTTGTGTCCCAAGGTCCTGGAGCACACTGAATACACTTGACATACAGCTTTTACTTTGTGTTTTTCTTTTTCTGTCAAAAGTGTCAAAGGGCAGACTTTAACCAAAGTTTGGCTTGAAGCCCTCTCCTTCATCCCAGATGCAGTAGGCCCCACATGATGGTGGAAGAGGGTTTGAGTAGGACTCAGTTTATTTAGATTATTGGCTCCATTGTGGTATCATCTTGAAGAAACTTTTTTTTTGTTTTCTATTGTGTAGAATAAATACCTACCTGATATCATGTTCTTTTGACATTTTTCTCATGTGTCCAACGGCTACATAATGTGCTTTTCCCCTGGGAGGTTGTACTGGAGGACTCATTCTCCTCATGCCTCATCTCACCTCTCTGCCTGCTCTCAAAACTCCACTGAGTCAGCTTCCATGAAGGAGGTCATTCCAGGATGGATGATTTGTGGTGCAGGTACTCCTGGTGAACCACGGAGGTCGTTGACAAGGAACTTGGTCTCTGGAGTCAAATGGAGCTGTGCTTCCAGGGTCTGTAACATCAGGCACCCCTGTATTAGTCAGGGTTAGGGCAACAAAACAGAAATTACTCTCAATATTTCAATCAATAAGGGTAATAACACAGAAACGTGGGTGCTTTATATGACTGTTGGAAGGACTGGAGGAACAAAGGTCAGGGAAAGCCATTGCTAGCTCTCAGAGTCACTGCTAGTTTTCAGAGACTCAGGAATTTGTTTCAGCTGTTCATAAAAGGAATTTCAGGACATTGCCACCAGTGGTTGCAGCTGCCAGCAGCATCACGGAGGGTGATAAGCAGAAAACACCTGGAGGCTCATAAAAAAAAAAATCATATCTGTTGACATATATAGGTCTACCTGCTGGTGCCTTTTTGTCACCTTTGCTATTTTGTGCATATCCATTTCATTAGGGGAACCTAAACTGAATCCAAAATCCTGTTGCCAAGGAAATCTGGAAAATGTGGTTCCCAGATTTCTAACCCCTGAAAACCAGGCAAGGCATAGAAGGAGGTACAAGGAATGTCGAGTGCCAGCACAGTCCACCAGCACAGTTCAGCCCTGGACTGCACAGGCATTATGTCCCTGAGCCTGTGGTGTCATCAATAAAGCAGATGTCATTCAAAACTATACTATCATAAAAAAACAGTATGCAAAGTAACAGTGATACAAAACTCAAAACCCCTTTGTCCCTTTTCCTCCACTGGAAAAATCATCTTATGATCATAGAAATCCAAAACACTTTTTGAAGGGAAAAAAAAAAACCACCTTGGTGCTATTTATTCTTTTAAAATATAAGAAGAATTAAGGTATTTATAGTATTCATTTTGATCTGAAGGCAATTGAGAAGAAGTAGACACAAGAAAGGGTTTCCCCAGTGATTCAGTGGTAAAGAAACTGCCTGCAATGCAGGAGATGCTGGAGGATATGGGTTCAGTTTGTGGGTCTGGAAGATCCCCTGGAGGAGGGATGGCATGGCAACCCACTCCAGTATTCTTGCTGGGAGAATAATCTTTAGTTAAGATGCTAAATGAGCCCAAGTTCTAACCACCTTTTTGAGTTACTCATTACTGAGTATTCCTGTATGCACATGGAATACTGTATGCACAATGCACATGTTAATGAACTATGCTCATTGTCTTTTATTAATCCGTCTTTTGTCAGTCTAATCTACAGGGCCCCAATTGAAAAACGTAGGAGGGTAGAGGAAAAAAGTTTTTCTTGTCCTACAATAATAAATGCTGATTGTAAAAAATTTCGAAAATGTCGTCAAAGACAAAAATGCATTGGACAGTTAAGGAGATGATTTTATGTAGGCTATTGCACTGGTGGAGGGGGGAGCTTCCCACGTGGTGCTAGTGGTAAAGAACCTGCCTGCCAATGCAGGAGACATAAGAGACATGAGTTCGATCCCTGGGTTAGGAAGATCTCCTAGAGAAGGGCATGGCAACTCACTCCAGTATTTTTTTTTTCATTTATTTTTATTAGTTGGAGGCTAATTACTTTACAATATTGTAGTGGTTTTTGCCATACATTGACATGAATCAGCCATAGATTTACATGTGTTCCCCATCTTGATCCCCCCTCCAACCTCCCTCCCCATGCCATCCCTCTGGGTCTTCCCAGTGTACCAGCCCTGAGCACTTGTCTCAGGCATCCAGCCTGGGCTGGTGATCTGTTTCACACTTGATAATATATATGTTTCAAAGCTATTCTCTCAGATTGCCCCACCCTCGCCTTCTCCCACAGAGTCCAAAAGTCTGTTCCATACATCTATGTCTCTTTTTCTGTCCTGCATATAGGGTTATCATTACCATCTTTTTAAATTCCATATATATGCATTAGTATACTGTATTGGTGTTTTTCTTTCTGGCTTACTTCATTCTGTATAATGGGCTCCAGTTTCATCCATCTCATTAGAACTGATTCAAATGTATTCTTTTTAATGGCTGAGTAATATTCCATTGTGTATATGTACCATAGCTTTCTTATCCATTTGTCTGCTGATGGGCATCCAGGTTGCTTCCATGTCCTGGCTATTATAAACAGTGCTGCAATGAACATCGGGGTACACATGTCTCTTTCAGATCTGGTTTCTTCGGTGTGTATGCCCAGGAGTGGGATTGCTGGGTCATATGGCAGTTCTATTTCCAGTTTTTTAAGGAATCTCCACACTGTTCTCCATAGTGGCTGTACTAGTTTGCATTCCCACCAACAGTGTAAGAGGGTTCCCTTTTCTTCACACCCTCTCCAGCATTTATTGCTTGTAGACTTTTGGATAGCAGCCATTCTGACTGGCATGAGATGGTACCTCATTGTGGTTTTGATTTGCATTTCTCTGATAATGAGTGATGTTGAGCATCTTTTCATGTATTTGTTAGCCATCTGTATGTCTTCTTTGGAGAAATGTCTGTTTAGATCTTTGGCCCATTTTTTGATTGGGTCATTTATTTTTCTGGAATTGAGCTGCAGGAGTTGCTTGTATATTTTGAGAATAATCCTTTGTCTGTTTCTTCGTTTGCTATTATTTTCTCCCATTCTGAAGGCTGTCTTTTCACCTTGCTTATAGTTTCCTTCATTGTGCAAAAGCTTTTAAGTTTCATTAGGTCCCATTTGTTTATTTTTGCTTTTATTTCCAGTATTCTGGGAAGTGGATCATAGAGGATCTTGCTGTGGTTTATGTCCGAGAGTGTTTTGCCTATGTTCTCCCCTAGAAGTTTTATAGTTTCTGGTCTTACATTTAGATCTTTAATCTATTTTGAGTTTATTTTTGTGTATGGTGTTAGAAAGTGTTCTAGTTTCATTCTTTTACAAGTGGTTGACCAGTTTTCCCAGCACCACTTGTTAAAGAGGTTGTCTGTTTTCCATTATATATCCTTGCCTCCTTTGTCGAAGATAAGGTGTCCATAGGTTCGTGGATTTATCTCTGGGGTTTCTATTCTGTTCCATTGATCTATATTTCTGTCTTTGTGCCAGTACCATACTGTCTTGATGACTGTGGCTTTGTAGTATAGTCTGAAGTCAGGCAGGTTGATTCCTCCAGTTCCATTCTTCTTTCTCAAGATTGCTTTGGCTATTTGAGGTTTTTTGTGCTTCCATACAGATTGTGAAATTATTTGTTCTAGTTCTGTGAAAAATACCGTTGGTAGCTTGATAGGGATTGCATTGAATCTATAGATTGCTTTGGATAGTATACTCATTTTCACTAGATTGATTCTTCCAACCCATGAACATGGTATATTTCTCCATCTATTTGTGTCATCTTTGACTTCTTTCATCAGTGTTTTATAGTGTTCTATATATAGGTCTTTTGTTTCTTTAGGTAGATATACTCCTAAGTATTTTATTCTTTTTGTTGCAATGGTGAATGGTATTGTTTCCTTAATTTCTCTTTCTGTTTTCTCATTGTTAGTGTATAGGAATGCAAGGGGATTCTGTGTATTAATTTTATATCCTGCAACTTTACTATATTCATTGATTAGCTCTAGTAATTCTCTGGTAGAGTCTTTAGGGTTTTCTATATAGAGGACCATGTCATCTGCAAACAGTGAGAGTTTTACTCCTTTTCCTATCTGGATTCCTTTTATTTCTTTTTCTGCCCTGATTGCTGTAGCCAACACTTTCAAAACTATGCTGAATAGTAGTGGTGAGAGTGGGCACCCTTGTCTTGTTCTTGACTTTAGGGGATATGCTTTCAATTTTTCACCATTGAGGATAATGTTTGCTGTGGGTTTGTCATATATAGCTTTTATTATGTTGAGGTATGTTCTTTTTATGCCTGCTTTCTGGAGAGGTTTTATCATAAATGAATGTTGAATTTTGTCAAAGGCTTTTTCTGCATCTATCGAGATAATCGTATGGTTTTTATCTTTCAATTCGTTAATGTGGTGTATTACATGGATTGATTTGCAGATATTAAAGAATCCTTGCATTCCTAGGATAAAGCCCACTTGGTCATGATGTATGATCTTTTTAATATGTTGTTGGATTCTGTTTGCTAGAATTTTGTTAAGGATTTTTGAGTCTATGTTCATCAGTGATATTGGCCTGTAGTTTTCTTTTTTTGTGGCATCTTTGTCTGGTTTTGGTACTAGGGTGATGGTGGCTTCATAAAATGAGTTTGGAAGTTTACCTTCTGCAATTTTCTGGAAGAGTTTGAGTAAGATAGGTGTTAGCTCTTCTCTAAATTTTTGGTAGAATTCAGCTGTGAAGCCATCTGGTCCTGGGCTTTTGTTTGCTGGAAGATTTCTGATTACAGTTTTGATTTCCATGCTTGTGATGGGTCTGTTAAGATCTTCTATTTCTTCCTGGTTCAGTTTTGAAAAGTTATACTTTTCTAAGAATTTGTCCATTTCTTCCAAGTTCTCCATTTTATTGGCATAGAGCTGCTGGTAGTAGTCTCTTATGATCCTTTGTATTTCAGAGTTGTCTGTTGTGATCTCTCCATTTTCATTTATAATTTTGTTGATTTGGTTCTTCTCCCTTTGTTTCTTGATGAGTCTGGCTCACAGCTTGTCAATTTTATTTACCTTTTCAAAAAACCAACTTTTAGCTTTGTTGATTTTTGCTATGGTCTCTTTTGTTTCTTTTGCATTTATTTCTGCCCTAATTTTTAAGATTTCTTTCCCTCTACTAACCCTGGGGTTCTTCATTTCTTCCTTCTCTAATTGCTTTAGGTGTAGAGTTAGGTTATTTATTTGACTTTTTTCTTGTTTCTTGAGGTAAGCCTGTATTGCTATGAACCTTCCCCTTAGCACTGCTTTTACAGCGTCCCATAGGTTTTGGGTTGTTGTGTTTTCATTTTCATTTGTTTCTATGCATATTTTGATTTCTTTTTTGATTTCTTCTGTGATTTGTTGGTTATTCAAAAGCATCTTAATTTAGCCTCCATATGTTGGAAATTTTAATAGTTTTTTTTTCCCTGTAATTGAGATCTAATCTTACTGCATTGTGGTCAGAAAAGATGACTGGAATGATTTCAATTTTTTTGAATTTACCAAGGCTATATTTATGGCCCAGGATGTGATCTATTCTGGAGAAGGTTCCATGTGCACTTGAGAAAAAGGTGAAATTGTTTGGGGGTGAAATGTCCTGTAGATATCAATTAGGTCTAACTGGTCCATTGTGTCATTTACAGTTTGTGTTTCCTTGTTAGTTTTCTGTTTAGCTGATCTATCCATAGGTGTGAGTGGGGTATTAGAATCACCCACTATTATTGTGCTATTGGTAATTTCCCCTTTCATACTTGATAGCAGTTGCCTTACATATTGTGGTGCTCCTATGTTGGGTGCATATATATTTATAATTCTTATATCTTCTTCTTGGATTGAATCTTTGATCATTATGTAGTGTCCTTCTTTGTCTCTTTTCACAGTCTTTATTTTAAAGTCTATATTATCTGATATAATTATTGTTACTCTTGCTTTCTTTTGGTCTCTGTTTGCATGAAATATTTTTTCCCAACACTTCACTTTCAGTCTGTATGTGTCCCTTGTTTTGAGGTGGGTCTCTTGTAGACAGCATATATAGGCACCTTTCTTTTGTATCCATTCAGCAAGTCTTTGTCTTTTGATTGGGGCATTCAACCCATTTACATTTAAGGTAGTTTTTAATAAATATGGTCCCGTTGCCATTTGCTTTGTTGTTTTGGGTTCGCATTCATACAACCTTTCTGTGTTTCCTGTCTAGAGAAGATCCTTTAGCATTTCTTGAAGAGCTTGTTTGGTGGTGCTGAATTCTCTCAGCTTTTGCTTGTCTGTAAAGCTTTTGAATTCTCCTTCATATCTGAATGAGGTCCTTACTGGGTACAGTAATCTGGGTTGTAGGTTATTCTCTTTCATTACTCTAAGTATGTCCTGCCATTCCCTTCTGGCTTGAAGACTTTCTATTGAAAGATCAGCTGTTATCCTTATGGGAATCCCCTTTTGTGTTATATGTTGTTTCTCCCTTGCTGCTTTTAATATTTGTTCTTTGTATTTTATCTTTGTTAATTTGACTAATATGTGTCTTGGGGTGTTTCACCTTGGTTTTATCCTGTTTGGGACTCTCTGGGTTTCTTGGACTTGGGTGGCTATTTACTTCCCTATTTTAGGGAAGTTTTCAGCTATTATCTCCTCGAGTATTTTCTCATGGCCTTTCTTTTTGTCTTCTTCTTCTGGGACTCCTATGATTCGAATGTTGGGGCATTTCACATTGTCCCAGAGGTCTCTGAGGTTGTCCTCATTTCTTTTACTTCTTTTTTCCTCTCTGCTTCATTTATTTCCACCATTCTATCTTCTACCTCACTTATCCTGTCTTCTGCCTCTGTTATTAACCAACCAAGTGTTGTTTCCTTCCAGAGTGTTTTTTATCTCATTTATTGCATTATTCATTTTTAATTGACTCTTTTTTATTCCTTCTAGGTCCTTGTTAAACACTTCTTGCATCTTCTCAATCCTTGTCTCCAGGCTATTTATCTGTAACTCCATTTTGTTTTCAAGATTTTGGATAATTTTTATTATCATTCTTCTAAATTCTTTTTCAGGTAGATTCCTTATCTCCTCCTCTTTTGTTTCGTTTGGTGGGCATTTTTCATGTTCCTTTACCTGCTGGGTATTTCTATGCCTTTTCATCTTATTTAGATTGCTGTGTTTGGGGTGACCTTTCTGTATTCTGGTAGTCTGTGGTTCCTTTTTATTGTGGAGGTTTCTCCCAGTGGGTGGGGTTGGACGATTGTCTTGTCAAGGCTTCCTGGTTAGGGAAGCTTGTGTCAGTGTTCTGGTGGGTGGAGCTGGATTTCTTCTCTCTGGAGTGCAATGGAGTTTCCAGTAGTGAGTTTTGAGATGGGTCTATGGGTTTGGTGTGACTCTGGGTAGCCTGTATATTGATGCTCAGGGCTATGTTCCTGCATTGCTGGAGAATTTGCATGGTATGTCTTGCTATGGAACTTATTGACTCTTGGGTAGTGGTTGGTTTCAGTGTAGGTATGGAGGCTTTTGGATGATCTCTTATTACTTAATGTTCCCTGTAGTCAGTAGTTCTCTGGTGTTCTCAGGTTTGGGGCTTAAGCCTCCTGCCTCTGGCTTTCAGTCTTATTCTTCCAGTAGCCTCAAGACTTCTCCATCCATACAGCACTGATAATAAAACTTCTAGGTTTATGGTGAAAAGATTATCTGCCGTGAGGGACACCCAGAGAGGTTCACAGAGTTACATGAAGAAGAGGAGAGGGAGGAAGGAGATAGAGGTGAGCAGGAGGAGAAAAAGGGAGATTCAAGAGAAGAGAGACAGATCCAGGCAGTACTGTGCTCCCTAAGTGTTCTCCGCAGCCCAGAACACCCACAGAGATTCACAGAATTGGATTGAGAAGAGGAGGGGGAGGGAGGAAATAGAGGTGATCTGGGGGAGAAAAAGGAGAGTCAGAAGGGGGAGAGAGTAATCAAACCAGTAATCACACTCCTGAAGAAAAATGGGTACTGAAGGTTGGATTCTTAAATGTCCAAAATTGATATCAAATACTGAAAAACAAAGATTAAAAATCTAGAATAGAGATTAGACTCTTAAAAATACAATAGTAAAAAAAAACACAAAAAATTTAAGAAATATATATGAAGTTTGCTTTAAAAATAGGGTTCCCCCCCTTTTTTTGCAAGGTTATAGTGGGTTATAAAAATGAAAATTAAGGAGTAATAGAGGACTTTATAAAAAAAAGTAAAAAAAAAAGAAAATTTTTAATTAAAAATTAAAAATAGTAGTAAAAATATATCTAGGAATTTCTGTGGAGCTGTTGCAGGCAGTGTGGGTTCATTTCAGTTTCAGATAGCTCCTTGTTCAAGCTTACACTTCTCACTATCTATAGGCCCCTTCCAGTGTAGTCGGTGTTAACTACAGGGATTTTAATCTGTTGCACCTGTCACTTCTAAAGCGGTTCCCTTTGTTTATTTGGCTTCTGTTTGCAGGTTTCTACAGTGTCTACTTTCCGCCCTGACACAAGTGGGTGGAGGTGGTCTCTTGTTTAGGTTCGCTTGTTCAGTTGTGCTGTGGGGAGGGAGGAATGCTGCAAACAAATATCACTGGCATGTGTGGGGAGTACTTGCAGTGTTCTGGCCACACTGGGTTTGCCCCCACTCACGCTGTGTGTGCTTTCCCCATCTACACTGCTTAGGCTCCAGGCTGCTCTACAGGGAGCGGGCCCTGAGTCGTGTGCACTTCCCAGGCCTCAGCTGCTCAGGTTCAGGTTCTCGGGTACTCCACAAAGGCATAGACTTGGCTGGGCCTGCGTTTTGTGCCTTCCCAGTCGGAGCAGCTCAGGGAATCAGGAGCTTGACGAGCACACTCTCCCCAGCTACAGCGCGACTTCTCCCCTCCCCGTCCCCACCTCAGTTTCCGGGCGCCTTGTGCCTCTTCTGCGCCTTGTGTCTCTTCTGCGGAGCTGATCTCTGGCTGCGACCCTCCTGGCGGATGTCAACCATCCAGAATCTCAGGAATTCTTTGGTTAGAAACTGGAAGCCTGTTTGCAGTTTGGTAGGGGATGCTGTCTCTGAGGCCGAGTTTGCCCCTTTCCCCTCCCCCCTGCCTCCTGCCTCTGGCAGGGGATGGGCCGGTCCGCAGCCGGCTAGCTCTTCTCTGGAATTGCTCAGTCCTTCCTTTGTTCTGCAAAGGGCCGGCAGTGCCTTCGGTTAGGGCTTTTCGCAGGTTAATTCTCTCTCTCTCTTGCTATCCCACAGTTTAAGTTGCTATCTCACTTTAGCTACCTCCAATTGCCTTCAGGGCATTCAGGCCCAGTCCTTACCCTAAGCAATGCTGCCCGCTCCTCTCTATTCAGCCCCCACTTGCTGGTGGCAGATGTGAGCATCTAGGGTACTTTTCTGCTGGGAGTTGCTTTTAGGCATGTCATCTGTGGGTTTTATTTATTTTTCCTCATGGTTAGGTTGCCCTCTGAGATTAAAAAACCTCCCCCAGACCTGCCAGTGAGAGTGTTTCCTTGTGTTTGGAAACTTCCTCTATTAGGACTCCCTTCCCAGGACGGATCTCCATCCCTAACTCTTTTGTCACTTTTTATCTTTTATATTTTGTCCTACCTCCTTTCGAAGACAATGGGCTGCTTTTCTGGGTGCCTGATGTCCTCTTCTAGCGATCAGAAGTTGTTTTGTGGAGTTTGCTCAGTGTTCAAATGATCTTTCGATGAATTTGTGGAGAAGAAAGTGGTTTCCCCGTCCTATTCCTCCGCCATCTTAGCTCCTCCCCTCACTCCAGTATTCTTGCCTGGAGAATTCCATGAACAGAGGATCCTGGTAGGTGATAGTCCATGGGATTGCAAAGAATCAGACACAACTGAAGCAACATAGCATGCACCTACATAACATTGCACTGGGGAGAATGTTCATTAATTAGGAACATCTCAAAGAAGAAAGAACACCTGAAGTTTTACGCAGGCAAGTAGTAAACAAGGGAGTCATGAGGTAGGGTAGACAGGAAGTCTTAGGGGTGTCAGGAGGAACCATGAGGAATGGTGGAGGTGGGTCTTTATCTCTGAATACCAAGGGCAGGTAGTCCTTTGCATTTATTTTTTTCTGGAAAGGGAAAGCAAATTTCTTAACTGTTGCTGCTTTCTAGGAGCACAGGGTTCAGATAAAATTCAATGCAGTCACTTTCCACTTTTGTTCAAGACAAATATCATGAGTCACTGAACAACACAGAGGTGATTTTAAACCTCCTGAGTGGAGGAAGCAGAGGTCTACAAAATAGTCTTTCCAGGACTCTTGCTGGCATTGTGCCTGTAAAACCAGTGAAACCATCTTTTGAGATTCGCTGGCAAAGGTAAGTTATTCTAGGATCCCAGAGACCAGGCATTTCAAAAAAGGGTTGCCTCAAGTGAAAAAGGGAAACATAGAAAGCAATGTTGAGGAGTCAATAGTCAAACACTAAGGGTAACTAGTCCACTAGATTCCAAGAAATGGGTGGAGGAAAACCTTTAGCTCAAGAGTCAGACTGCAGATAGTTGACAGAGATTTCTCTGTTGGCATCTCACATGTGATTATGTGAAGATGTCAGAGAAGCTTTCTGGAACACACATATAATAGTGTGTCCACATGCACCCTTTCAGGAAGCCAGAATTAGGTGAGCACCAGTCAGTTAGGCAGCACAGTTCATTGCCTTTCTTGAAGCTGTCAAGTTAGTATGGTCATGCTCTTGGCCATGTTATCCATAGTCTTGGTTACCTCTTATATAAGGGGTGCATGACCTGATCGTTTCACTGGATTTCCTTAGTGGTCCAGGCAACAGCTTGTCTATGCAGAATTCTAGCCCATGCCTGATCGCTGCTGCAATAGTGAGTCCTTCAAAGTTTATATGGAGTCTTGGCAATTTAGCTTGCAAGGTTTCTTCAGGTCCTAGGGGGAAAAGGCCAGCTGCAAGGGAGCCCAGATTTTCAACAGGGATCTGGGTAGCCAGGTTTTAGTTCTTGGTGACTCTGAGTCAGGCAGGAGGGAGAAAAACTGGTTATGTTAGTTTGGAGGGTTGTAGCCAGATTTTGAAGAAAACTGGAAGAATGGACAATTTGGGCAAAAGTAATAGAATCCAGTCCAGTCTGCAAGTAAGACCCCAAACTGGTTTCTCTAGAGGGAGTGGAAGTTAATTAAGTCTTTGTCAGACAAGATGGAGTTTGTATATTTATCAGTTACCTATAATTTACAAAGAAATGCAAAATAGTTCAAAGACAATGAACAGGAGCAGAACTGTGATATAAAAGATGCAGAGTTCTCCATTGAAACAAAAATTTTCTCTGTAATACTGAGGAGTATTCACTTACTAATTCTGTGAACATTTGTTATATAATCAAGACCATAATGAATATTCAGTTCAGCATTTTGATTTATTTTTATGTGCTTTCCCCCTTAATTAGAAGAGAATTCTTTAGAAAGGGAAAATGTTATATATGTCAAGAATGGCACATCACTCTGAAAACTGAATCTATTTTCAATCCCAAAAAGTTAGCAAAGTTCAAAAATCAACAGGATGTAAATTGGGAAATAGAGGAGAAAGAAATGATATTACAAAATGCCAAATATTTATGTACTGGATGCTCACAAGTGACTTTTCGCATATTTATTTTTGCATCCCTCCAGCAGGAACATAGTCATCAACACTGAGAAGACCTTTATTGAAGTACAGGAATGAGTGTGTTTTGATATTAATTGGAAACAGAGTTTTGTCTGCTTCAGTGAAAGGAGAAGCTGAAGAAACACAGCAGCCATTGTTCCTGCTAATTTGTTGTTGTGATTCAATACAGGGTTGGGCCAAATCCAACTTTTGAGGAGAAAAAACTTTTTATCTATCCTCTTATGTTCAGTACTCAGAGACCTGCAAATTAAACTGACAATAGACAGGTAGGCAAGAAAAAAAAAAATCTTTACACATAGGTATACAATAGTTCACAGAAAAATGTGACTCAGGATGGCTAAAATTTGGAGCTTACATATCATCTCAATAGGGGATAGACAGAGCGGTACCTCTGCAAGAACAAATGACTTCTTAGAAAGGGGTGGGGGCAGAGAAAGAGTACTAATGGAAACACAAATGACTTTTTGGAAAGATAAATGAGCCCTTAGGAACATAGATAGGAGTTACTATAGTTTATGACATTGTCTGTTTGAGTGTGGTATCAATTTTCCCTCTCCCAAAGAAGAGATTAGAGTTGCTCCTGTGGAGAGATTTTTGACAGTTGAGTTCCTATGGAAGGTTCTGTTTTTAGGCTGATAAGGAATTTCTGGAAATCAAATGCCTTCAGCTCAAAATAATTCTTAATGCCAGAGTGACATCCTGGTCCCTTTCAAGGCCCACTGCCTGCTTTTATAAATAAAGCTTTATTGAAGTACAGTCATGTACATTTGTTTATATGTCTGTGACTATTTTTATCATAAAAATAACAGAGATCTTATGGTCCATAAGAGCTTATGGTTCAAAGCCTAAAATATTTACTCTGGCTCTCTTCAGGGGAATTTTACTGATCCCTTGATTTTGTTGTTCAGTCGCTCAGTTGTGTCCGACTCTTTAGGACTCCATGGACCCCAGCACACCAGGCCTCCCTGTCCTTCACTATCTCCCAGAGTTTGCTCAAACTCATATCCATTGAGTCAATGATGCCAGCCAACCATCTCATCCTCTGTTGCCCCCTTCTACTGCCCTCAATTTTTCCCAGCATCAGGGTCTTTTTCAGTGAGTCAGCTCTTCACATCAGGTGGCCAAAGTATTGAGCTTCAGCTTCAGCTTC
Organism: Cervus elaphus; assembly: GCF_910594005.1. Taxonomy (NCBI): domain Eukaryota; kingdom Metazoa; phylum Chordata; class Mammalia; order Artiodactyla; family Cervidae; genus Cervus; species Cervus elaphus. Next base: position 129,751,679 of record NC_057848.1, read on the forward strand.
AGCATCAGTCCTTCCAGTGAATATTCAGGGTTGATTTCCTTTAGGATTGAGTGGCTTGATCTTCTTGATGTCTAAGGCACTCTCAAGAGTCCTCCAGCACTACAGTTCAAAAGCATCAATTCTTTGGTGCTCAGCCTTCTTTATGGTCCAACTCTCACATCCATACATGACTGCTAAAAAAACCAGAGCTTTGACTACATGGACCTTTGTCAACAAAGTGATGTCTCTGCTTTTTAATATGCTGTCTAGGTTTATCATAGCTTTTCTCCCAACGAGCAAGTATCTTCATTTTATGACTGTAGTCAATTTCCACAGTGATTTTGGAACCCAAGAAAATAAAGTCTGTCACTGTTTCCATTTTTTCTCCATCTATTTGCCATGAAGTGATGGGACCAGATTCATTGATTTGGATATATACATATATCTGTATATAAATCCTTGATTTAGGTATATACATATATTTGTATGTTCCACATTTTGTCCCTGAAGATAAAAAATTTCATCCAGATAAAAACCTTGTACACAGGAATACATTGTGTGGCCTGTCTATTGTTAATAAGCTTCAATTTAATACATGATGATTGTTATTCTTTTGAGTTCCTACTATGTGCCAGGCCCATGCTTGAAACACAATGTTTACCTCTGCTCTTTGGGGGCTTTTCTAACAGAACAAGAGGCTGGAGGGCCTATAACCTGAGGCAGCCAGTGGAAGTGTTAGAACAGAGAAGAGCCAATCAATGGAAGAGCAGACATAGTCAAGGCACAGACTCTGTGAGGATCATCAGGGAAGGATTGTGGATGACGGATGATTTAAATGATAAATGGAGCGAATTGATTGTATTGAATACATAGACAGGTAAGGATGGGAGAAAAGAACATTGCAACAGGGAGAACACATCCATTCACTCATTCATTTAGCAGATATTTATAGTACACCAAACACAGTTTCTATTTTAACAGAACTTACAGTTACCCCATAGAGTATACAGTTCATGGAATTCTCCAGGCCAGAATACTGGAGTGGGTTGCCTTTCCCTTCCCCAGGGGATCTTCCCAACCCAGGAATTGCACCCAGGTCTCCCTCATTTTGGGCAGATTCTTTACCAGCTGAGCCACAAGGGAAGCCCAAGAATACTGGAGTGGGTAGCCTATCCCTTCTCCAGGGGATCTTCCCGACCCAGGAAATGAACCAGGGTCTCCTGCATTGTAGGCAGATTCTTCACCAACTGAGCTATGGGGGAAGGCCAAAACTTACAGTAATTTGAAGCAAAAAAAAACAAAAACAAAAAACAAAAAACCGATCTAGGAGGAGAATGCAATTATTCTGGCCTAGAGAATTGCATGGACTGTATAGTCCATGGGGTCACAAAGAGTTGGACACAATTGAGCAACTTTCACTTTCATTCATTTCTGAAATGACTTTCATTTCACTTTACAGTAATTTAAAGCAAAAAAAAGCTCTAGGAGGAGATGCAAGGTGTTGTTTTAGGGACCTATTGCATTGTCTTCTTTGACTGCAGAATAGGGTGCAGGGGATGGGATATTCGGAAGCCATCTTGTCTGGAAAAATGAACAGTGATGAGATCATGGGAGGCCTTTAACACAAAACTGAGAACTGTGTTTTGCTTTTCAGTTTGTTTTGTACTGTTTTGCTTGTTTCTGGTTTGGCAATAGGGAATCACTGGAAGTTTAGAAGATGATCTGCTTTGTGTTAATAGACTGATGTGCTCTAGTAGATAAAACTCTGGCTTAATGTAAATACAGTAGGAAGAACTGGAAACAGGGAAGGAAGCCACTTCAGAGGCAAGGGTTAAGAAGGATCTTTACTAGGATACCAGTGGTCGCAACAGACAGGGAGCAGGAAGAAAACAATTGCAGAGATACAAGTATAGTAATTAGCAAACTGACAGAACATAGAGGTGTTCAGATGTTTTAAGGAAGAGAGAAATGTTACTGCTATTAGAGAGAGCAGAAGCATAGGACAGGGAGGTTGAGGTGTGGGTTATAATAGATTATTTCTCTGCTTCCCTCTGCCAAAGGACAATCTAGAACGTCACAGTTCCAAGTTGTGAATTACTTTCTTAAAAAGCTTTCAAACTAGTTATTTCCAACTCTGGTTTTGAGACTTCTCAGTCTAAGAAATTATTTGAAGCACTGTCATGATATCGTTAACCATTTTGAAACCCCCCTTTTTTTTTTCATTTTAATTTAAACAAAAAATATCAGCTATACAACACTTTCAGGAATGGGATATATTAGCAAATAAAGATGGTAGCATTCACCTCTTCAGACATGGCAAATTGTCAGATTGTGAATTCTATTTTTCATACTGGTATTTTGGCTTTCTCTAGAGAGAACCTCTGTGATTTTTACATGCTGAATGAGTTAAGAATGGCATTGTTTTTTAATGTCTGTGAAAGAAGAGGCTGTAAAGCCCTGGGAGTGAAGAGTCAGTCTCAACAGAGGAAGGTAGAGTTGCTTAAAGGGAGGAGTCAGAAAGATATGGGCTGACTCCTGACTCTGTCATTTGCTAGTTGTGTTAACCTCTAAAGTTAGCTTGACAGGTTAGTCTCTTGTTGTCTCTGTCTCCTCATTTTAAGATGGAAATTAAAATATCTCTTTCAGATAGTTTCCATGAGAGTTAAATGATCAAATGCTGGTATGAAGTAGCCGGTGTGGTGTATGACCTTGGTCAATGCTAGCTATGCTTATATTTCTATTGGGTGTGCTCAGTCTTTGGTCCATGAGCAGGGCTGCTCTTTTCCCAGACTGGTACTCCATATGCCTCTGCCCAGTCAACCCAAAGGATTCCCATTTTTGTTTTCTGCACACTGTCAACATAGTCAGCAGAGTCTTGGTGTGAAAGCAGGAAATTCCTTTTAGAGATTTTGTCCTTCATATTCTCATTTTCTCCTTTAAGGATACTGTGTTAGTTCTGTCTCTTTGAGGGAACTTGTTTAGGGTTGGGAAAGAGAGATTTTGTTCTTGACAAGTTTGATTTTTGACTCTTCAGTGAAGTTCTGTTCCCACATTTCCAAGTCCTATGGCTAATCACTCTTAAGCTCAGGTTTTCAGAAGATTAATTTGAGGTTTACTGTCAAAATGTACTATCTAATAATTGATATTTTATAAAAGTCTATGGTGAGTTCCTATGTCTTCCCTATGGAAATTTAAAAAACTTGAAGACAACCATTCCTTCCTGCTATCATTTTATACCTTGGAAATTTGGGGTTAATCTTCTAAAAGTATATCACCAGGTGATATAAAAAAAAAAAAAAAAACATGCTCTCTATATCCCACAAAAGCATTGGTGTATTATTTAGGATTCTCCAGAGAAGCAGAACCAATAGGATAGACAGATAGGTAGATAGATATCATAGGAATTGGCTGGAGAGATAGAAAGATATCATAGGAATTGGCGCATGCAATTATGGAAGCTGAGAAGTTCCTGGTATGCTGCTTGCAAGCTAGAGAACAAGGAAACTTGGTGGTATAATTCATTCTGACTCTAAAGGCCTGAGAACCAGGAGTACCAGCATCAAGGAAAGGAGAGGATGGGTGTCTCAACTCAAGCTGACAGAGTGAACTTGCCCTTCATACCCCTTTGTGTTCCACTCAGGCCTTCAATGGGTTGGATGCTGCCCACCTGCCTCAGTGAGGGGAATTTTATTTGACTACTGATTTGAATGTCAATCTCTTCCAGAAACACTCTCACAGACACACACAGAAATAATGCTTTGCCAGCTGTCAGGGAGTCCCTTAATTCAGTCAAGTTGACACTTAAAACAACCACAATTGGCCCTCTATTGAAGGACTTTCCACTTTCAATTGTGTGTTTTGTGGCGGGGGGGGGGGGGAATCCCTTAAACTACGTTGCCAATAGCCAACATAGAAAATAAGGCCTTTCCTCATCCCCTCACCACTTTCATGAGCACAAGCACAATGGTGGTAACATAGATAAGAAAAGGTACCTGTCTTGTTAGATCGTTTTAAAATGCCCTCTTTTGTAGTTTCTTGGATCCTTTTGGCCTGGTTTCCATGGGATTTGGGGATGTGTGAGGAAACATGCAGGAGCTATTTGCTCTGGGCAGCTACTTGTACTCTTGGCCTTGTGATATGAGGAGTGTGGGAGGGCAGATCAAGGGCTGTGACCCTGAAACTCATGTCATTTAAAGCTGGGTAACTGATCCAAACCAAAAACTTAGAAGGAAAAAAAGGACCATGAATACTAGAATTATGGCTTCATTTAAAATTGATCATCTTTCCACAACTGGAGAAATAATTGACATAAAGAGTTACATAGATGTCAGTTGACTGTCAAAGCAAAATTGTTTCCTCCTTACCATGTTTTCAGAGACCTGGCAAATTCTGAGATTCTGGAGAGTGCTGGCCTTTGTGATAAAGAGATAAAGAGAGATGTATCTAGAACAGGATCTAGGAGGGTTTTCTTATCTTACGCCTACTTTGAATTCAGAACACAATGTGTTTAAGGATGATCAGCTGTGAGGGAGAAGTTATAAACTTTGCACCCTGCCCATCTCTATTTCTGTACTGTTTGGAGCATGCTTTTCACTAGGTGGCTCTTGGTACATTTAGGGGCAGAACGTGAGTCTCTTCATTTTCACTTGTATTAATTAAGGCGTGTTCACCTTTTATACAGTTCTCATAACTGAGTTTTAAGACCAACTAGCTGGTCTATTGTTGCAATTGTATGTATTAATTTTCTCTTCCAACTTAATTTCACTTGCATTTTTTTCTTTCTCATAAGTATTCCTTGAGGATGACATCTCTAAAAAACTCTTTATGTTTCCAGGTACCTTTGTGTGAATTAACTAACCCTGTGTTTAACTCAACAAAACACTTCAGTTCATTTGTTTAACTGTATGACAAGAGCTTTCCTCTTTTTTAGTGAGAAATAATTCTCTTCTCATCTTTTTCATTTAATATCAAACTTTCTTATTCATCTCCGTGTTATGTAAGGGCCACAAAAAGTTACTCATGGGAGGGAAGAAACTGACCTCATTGAAGATGCCTTTAAATGGAGGAAAATGTGACATCTTTGCCACTGGCAATCATAGTTTGGACATATTAGTTTATGTTCCCTGAGATCTAGTTTTCTTGTTTTGTTTTTATTTTTTATTAAAAAAGTTATTGACTGATTTATTTGGCTGCACCAGGTCTTAGTTGTGGCATGTGAGATCTTCAGTCTTCATTGCAGTATGCAGGGTCTTTTGTTGCAGCATGTGGGATCTACTTCCCTGAGCTGGGATGGAAACCAGACTCCCTGCATTGGGAGCTCAGAATCTTAGCCACTGGACCACCAGGGAAGTCCCATGTTTTGTTTTTAAATATGAGTTTTTATAGTTTGTAAACCACCATCTCAGCTCCTGCATCCATAACACATATGTATTGCACACTCACATAGCACACACCAGTTTATTTTGTTAGTGAAATTAAGACACTGGATGGTTAGGTTTTTCAAAACTGAGTCATTTGTCTGACACTTAGGGAGAAAAAAAGCTTTGATGGGATCAGTTTGTTGCTCAAAGACAAGCATGAGGGAGTGAGCCCCACAGGTCCACAGCAGCTATCCCAGCCCTTGCTGATACATGTTACAGATTTCAGCAGAAGAAAAACCTTTCACTCAAGGACCTTGTGATAATGCCTCAAACAACTGTGGAATGATGGTTCGGCAAATCATTAATGGATGTGTTCTTCTTGTAGTCACTTATTGCTCTCACAGAAACAACAAGTCCTGTCAGTGGTTAATTGAGTACGTAAGTTCTTATTTGTAGAGACAAGATAAAGTAGTCTCTCCAAAGAAGAGTTTTCAAAAATCAAAAAGGTCACCACTTGTAATAAAAAGGAAGTATGATGAAATACACTGCATAGAATTTTATAAATATTTGGCTTTAATATTGGTATCTTGGACCACCAAATATAGAGAACAGCCATTAGCAATGTTAATGATTTCAATTATATTTACATCTTATTATTCATTTCAACTAAAATTTTAAAGGTAAATCCCTTTAGTTTATCTTAATTATACTGCCTATCAGTAAGACATGATAGCAAGCTAACATTTCATGTTTGTGGCAATTTAATGCTCTTATACTTCCTTAACACAAAGCTATCTTCTGTTCATGTATTAACTGAATGGCAGACTATTATCGGTAAAAATATTATCACCCTTCTCTGTTCACTCAATGATGCATTCTGAGCACCTACTGTGGTGAGGCATAGGATCAGGCACATGAAAGAACAGTGTTCACAGTTTTTCCTATTTCCTGCTCCTGGAACATAGCTTGTTTGTGGGTTTTTTTTTTTTTCTTCCTATCTCAATTCTTCATTTACTTCTGTCTTGTCCACTTATAATGCCCTCTTTTACATCTATATAAATTCTCCCCATTCCCTTAGCCCTAGTTCCAGTGTCTTCTTGGCATATCTTTTTCAAACTACCTCAGGGCTTGGTGATTTCTCCCTTCTCTAAATTCTCAGGCAGTTAATTACCGGCAGTGTTTCTTCTACCATGGTATATTTTTCTTTCTTTCATTTGCCTAATAGTTATGATTGCCCTTTCATTTCATTTGTCTAAATAGATAGAAATGGGCAAGGAATAAGCATGAATGAGGTAAAGGGACAATGTCTTATCTTTGTGTTCCTCCTAGTGACTTTCTCACAGTGCATTCATTGCCCCTAAGAAACGATTTCAGAATTCAGCGAAGACAGTGATTCCTGGGGTAAGATCAGAAAAAGGTTCAAGGAGGTGAGATTTAATCTGTACTTAGAAAGGTAGGTAAGATTTAGTTAAGGAGAGAAGGTGGAGATTTTATTTCAAAGGAGTGTTGAATAAAAGACAAGTATGAGTTAAATTGAGGTCTTAGAGTGCATCCAACAGAAAAGTATAGTCTCGAAACTGTTAAAGCCTGCCAAGGAGATGGATGAGTTCTAGAGCATACTTGTGTACTGACCTCCTGAAGCACACAGTATTAAAACCCCAGAAAGCGGTGCAGAATAAATGATGCCCATGCAGCTATTCTTATTGGCTGCTTTTCTTCTTAGAAGACAGGCTGTGCTATATTTAACTTTCCTGGTATATATCCTTTTTCTACCTCTTTTTTTCCACCCTGATTTAAAGGATTATTTACTCAGACTATTAGGTAAGGGATTCAAAGGTCTCCCATTTCATCACAGGAAAAATTAGGAATAGCCCTCTCATGAAGATAAAAAGTCCTGTGACTCGTGTACCCTAAAAGAGGTGTCAAATCCTAGTTAAGGGTACACAGAATATGAAAGTAATTATTGACCAACGAATAAGCTTTTCCATCTTTTACTACTGGGAGAATAAGGATTACATGATATCAAAGGAGAGCATAAATTTTACTTTGCTCTTGCTTTGAGCACCATGATGAAGAATGCTTATGGGCTGTTTAGGAAAGTTTACAATGAGGTAATGTAAGATTAGGAGAGGTTATGGTGTTTGAAAGGGCTTCCCTGGTGGCTCAGATGGTAAACAATCTGCCAGGAATTTGGGAGACCTGGGTTTGATCCCTCAATTGGAAAGGTCTCCCTAGAGAAGGAAATGGCAATACTTCAGTATTCCTGTCTGGGGAATTCCATGGACAGAGGAGCCTGGCAGGCTACAGTCCATGGGGTCACAAAGAGTTGGATATGACTGATGGTGTTTGAGAAATTAGGGAATTATGAATCAATAATTTTCCACTCACTAAGTTGAGGAAATTGCTCTGTAGAGCCTTCATAGTTTAATGAAAGTCACTCAGTTTGTCTATATATGAGTGAGTGTGTAAATTATCCACTAGGATTCACTTATTAGTTTGACAATTATTTATCAAAGACCTACCATGTGCCAGGCCCTGTCTTAGGTGTGGAGGATATAGCAGTTAAAGAAACAAAGACTATGCTCTCATGAAACTTACCTTCAGGTTGGAGGAGACAGACAATAAATAAATAAATAAAATCTATAATGTTTCAGGTAGTAAGAAGAAAAACAGAACAGATAAAATACCAAGTGACAGGGATGTTGGTAGTAGGGGATGGGTGCTGTTTTAGATAAGATGTGAGAGCAGACCTCTCTGATAAGGTAACATTTGAGCAGAATGGACAAGAGGAATGGAGAACAAGTACAAATAAGGGAGTCCAAGACCAATTATGTCAAATGCCAGTACAAATTCCATGCAAATGCTTTTACTTCATGTGTTTGTGCAGAGACTTAAACGAAGTGGGGAGGGGGCAAGGCCTGTGATTATCTGAGGAAAGATGTTGTAAGCATAGGAAACAGTCTGTGCAAAGCCTGAGATGAGAGTGCACTTATGAAATAGTGCAGTGAGGCAGAAGGAGCTGTAGGTACCCTTGTCAGGGAGATCCTAAAGGTCCATGGCCCTAATGGTCAAAGTCAAGCCATAGTAAAGATTTGAATTTGTGTTTTACCAATTGTTTTCCTTATATCATTCAGTTTTTGTTTTATGTAGTTTAGTCCTCTTAATTTTTTTTTATCTGTACAAAGAGATTCAAGGCTGATATAGCTTCTTTGTAGACCATACTTTTATCAGTATAAAATATACTTCTTTGTCTAATGGTTTTTGACTGAAACTTAACTTTGTCTGATTTGATAGAATGTTTATGAAATATCTTCAACAATGCATTTATTGTAAATATTTTTAACATTTACCTCTTATGACATCAAGAATCCAGTATTTCTTTTTCTTTTAATAGAGGAATTTAAGCTCTTCCCTTTTATTATGATTGCTGATACATTTGGAGTTTTTTCAGTCATCTTATTTTGTGTTTTCTATTTGCTGTTATACCCTATTTCTTCACATTTTTCTTTCCCTTGCCCATCTATGTAAGGTCATCATAATCTGGTGTCTGATTGCCTTTCTGGTCCCATCACTAGTAACTCCTGCCTTGGCTTACTCTGCTCTGGACATACCAGTCTTGTCCATGTCTCAGGGGCTTTGCACTGGCTGTTGCTACTGTCTGGTATAGTCTTCCTCCAGAAATCCGCTTGACTTAATATTTCTCCTTCTTTACCTCTTTACACAAATGTCAACTTTCACTAAGGCTTTTTTTTCTGACCGCTATATTTATAATTGTACTCCCAATACTCTCTCTACCATTCTTTGTTTTATGTCTCTCCATAGCACTTTTTACCATTAAACATATGATGAAGGCACAGATTTTTTATCTGATTTATTTACTGCTGTATATTTAAGCCTAGCATAATGCCTGGCATATACTTCCATACTTAGTAAATATTTGTTAAGTAAATGAATGATGATTGATTGAGTAAATTAAGTTCAATAGCATTTTAAAAAATAGCAGCTGGATATTGACTGTACTCAGAACTGGGGAAATAGAGATTACTAATGAAATCACAGTTTCTGCCTGAAGGACCTTATATTTTAATGAAGGGCACCAATTTGAAAAGATACTGTCACTATATAATATTAATAGAAATAACTGGGTAATGTGGAGTCCACTAGAGTATCAGCCCTACAGAGGTGGGAAACAATTCAGGAAGCCCTCTGAAGGTGACATTGAGTATTGAAAGATGAGAAAAATTTAGCCAGAAGGAGAAGGGAAAAGCACTGCAGGAAATAAACATTGTTTTTGTTGTGGTAGTAGTTATTAAGAATGAAAAATTCCATAAGAATTGGGTGCTTCTCTCCGACATAAATCACAGCAAGATCCTCTATGACCCACCTCCCAGAATATTGGAAATAAAAGCAAAAATAAACAAATGGGACATAATTAAAATTAAAAGCTTTTGCACAACAAAGGAAACTATAAGCAAGGTGAAAAGACAGCCTTCAGAATGGGAGAAAATAGTAGCAAATGAAGAAACAGACAAAGGATTAATCTCAAAAATATACAAGCAACTCCTGCAGCTCAATTCCAGAAAAATAAATGACCCAATCAAAAAATGGGCCAAAGATCTAAACAGACATTTCTCCAAAGAAGACATACAGATGGCAAACAAACACATGAAAAGATGCTCAACATCACTCATTATCAGAGAAATGCAAATCAAAACCTCAATGAGGTACCATTACACTCCAGTCAGGATGGCTGCTATCCAAAAGTCTACAAGCAATAAATGCTGGAGAGGGTGTGGAGAAAAGGGAACCCTCTTACACTGTTGGTGGGAATGCAAACTAGTACAGCCACTATGGAGAACAGTGTGGAGATTCCTTAAAAAACTGGAAATAGAACTGCCATATGACCCAGCAATCCCACTGCTGGGCATACACACTGAGGAAACCAGAATTGAAAGAGACACGTGTACCCCAGTGTTCATCACATCACTGTTTATAATAGCCAGGACATGGAAGCAACCTGGATGCCCATCAGCAGACAAATGGATAAGAAAGCAGTGGTACATATACACAATGGAATATTACTCAGCCATTAAAAAGAATACATTTGAATCAGTTCTAATGAGGTAGATGAAACTGGAGCCCATTATACAGAATGAAGTAAGCCAGAAAGAAAAACACCAATACAGTATACCAATGCATATATATGGAATTTAGAAAGATGGTAACGATAACCCTATATGCAACACAGAAAAAGAGACACAGATGTATAGAACAGACTTTTGGACTCTATGGGAGAAGGCGGGGGTGGGATGATCTGATAGAACAGCATCGAAACATGTATATTATCAAGTGTGAAACAGATCGCCAGTCCAGGTTGGATGCATGAGACAAGTGCTCGGGGCTGGTGCACTGGGATGACCCAGAGGGATGGGATGGGGAGGGAGGTGGGAGGGGAGTTCAGGATGGGGAACACATGTAAATCCATGACTTATTCATGTCAATGTATGGCAAAACCCACTACAATATTGTAAAGTAATTAGCCTCCAACTAATAAAAATAATTGGGGGAAAAATAAATAAAATGCTAATAGTAACAAAAAAAAAAAAGAATTGGGTGCTTGAAAGAGGCTTTTAAACTCCCATATCTAGATATTTTTCAGCTGCAAATTTTTTTTTTTAATTTGATAGTAAAAACTTGTTTTATGCAACCATCTTTCCTGGACATGAGCGAGAAATCAATGTATGTCATATATTCTGTAACTTTTATAGAACTGTAAAGTTTATGTTTCCATTTCAGTTAAATAGTCATTTTCAAGATACTTACATGGAAAGCATTAAAGATTCAGAACTGCCCCATAGTGTTGGGCAGGTTGTACACTGCACAGCTCCAATGCATAGACTAGGATGCATAGCTTACACAATCATTTTGTAGAGATCCTATTACAGGACATCATGATGAATAAGAATCCTGAACTCAGATTTATAAGAGGAAGAATAGAACAAATGCCAAAAAATGACTCTCTTCTTTATGAGGCTTCAAAGGCTGATGAGGTTAAAGCTAATTGAGGCTTCTTGGGAGAAGATAAGCGTGAAGGTGGCATCAATTTGCTGAAGGGGATCAAGCAAAAGTTGCAGACTGCTGACTGCATACTGTGGTACTTCTATGATTATACATATTGTATGCTGCCCAACCAGAAGGATGCTATTTATGTTGTGTTCTACATGAATGATGCCTATAGGGTTTTGTAGTACACAGCCATACACAATGGCTCTGACCCATAGACTCTTCTGCTATAGGCTTTTAGCCCCTACACCAATGGCTCACATAGAGATTTTCTCAATTGTCTAATTAGTTGCCAATATTCTAAATATATGTCAAGTAATAACATGGATGTCATTGTATTACTGTATACAAGTAGTGTACTCAATCCCTAGATTCAGCCATTTCACCAAGGAACTCGAGTTCCTTTTATTAGAGCATAGGATTTAAAAGCCAAGATCTGGGCACTGGATGTGCTCATTGGTACTGAGATGTCATTGCTTCTAGACCATCTTGGCAGACAAAGAAATGAAATAGATGTATGTATACTAACTCTTGTATACACAAATATCTATAATCTTATATCTATCTATAAATATCTACCTACCTACCTTCCTACCTACCTACCTACATTCATAGTGATATTTCTGATTCTAATCCAGCACCCCAGGCACCTCTGGGTTTATTCTAGCCTACCCCATTACTTTTGCTTTTTCATACTGTTCATGGAGTTCTCAAAGCAAGAATACTGAAGTGGCTTGCCATTCCCTTCTCCAGTGGACCACATTTTGTCAGAAATCTCCACCATGACCTGTCCATCTTGGGTGGCCCTACATGGCGTGGCTCATAGTTTCATTGAGTTAGACAAGGTTGTGGTTCATGTGATCAGTTTGATTCAGTTCAGTTCAGTGGCTCAGTTGTGTCTGATTCTTTGCGACCCACGGACTGCAGGATGCCAGGCTTCCCTGTCCATCACCAATTCCTGGAGCTTACTCAAACTCATGTCCATCGAGTCAGTGATATCATCTAACCATCTAATCCTCTATTGTACTCTTCTCCTCCTGCCTTCAATCTTTCCCAGCATCAGGGTCTTTTCCAATGGCTCTTCACATCAGGTGGCCAAAGTATTGGAGTTTCAGCTTCAGCATCAGTCTTTCCAATGAATATTCAGGACTGATCTCCTTTAGGATGGGCTAGTTGGATCTCCTTGGAGTCCAAGGGATTCTTAAGAGTCTTCTCCAACACCACAATTCAAAAGCATCAGTTCTTCGGTGCTCGGCTTTCTTTATAGTCCAACTCTCACATCCATACATGACCACTGGAAAAACCATAGCTTTGACTAGATGGACCTTTGTTGGCAAAGGCCTCTGCTTTTTAATATGCTGTCTATGTTGGTCAAAACTTTTCTTCCAAAGAGCAAGCATCTTTTAATTTCATGGCTTCAGTCACCATCTGCAGTGATTTTGGAGCTCCAAAAAATAAAGTCTGTCACTGTTTCCATTATTTCTCATCTACATGCCATGAAGTGATGGGACCAGATGCCATGACCTTAGTTTTCTGGATGTTGAGTTTTAAGCCAACTTTTTCACTCTCCTCTTTCACTTTCATCAACAGGCTCTTTAGTTCTTCTTTGCTTTCTGCCATAAAGGTGGTGTCATCTGCATATCTGAGATTATTGACATTTCTCCCAGCAATCTTGATTCCAGCTTGTGCTTCATCCAGCCTAGCATTTCTCATGATGTCAGTTCAGTCACTCAGTCGTGTCTGACTCTTTGCGACCCCATGGACCACAGCACACCAGGCCTCCCTGTCCATCACCAACTCCTGGAGTCTACCCAAACCCATGTCCATTGAATCGGTGATGCCATCCAACCATCTCATCCTCTGTCGTCCCCTTCTCCTCCTGCCATCAATCTTTCCTGGCATCAGGGTCTTTTCCAATGAGTCAGCTCTTCACATCAGTTGGCTAAAGTATTGGAGTTTCAGCTTCAGCATCAGTCCTTCCAATGAACACCCAGGACTGATCTCCTTTAGGATGGACTGGTTTGATTTCCTTGCAGTCCAAGGGACTCTCAAGAGTCTTCCAACATCACAGTTCAAAAGCATCAATTCTTTGGCGCTCAGCTTTCTTTATAGACCAACTCTCACATCCATACATGACCACTAGAAAAACCATAGCCTTGACTAGACGGACCTTTGTTGGCAAAGTAATGTCTCTGCTTTTTAATATGCTGTCTAGGTTGGTCATAACTTTCCTTCCAAGGAGTAAATGTCTTTTAATTTCATGGCTGCAATCACCATCTGCAGTGATTTTGGAGCCCAGAAAAATAAAGTTAGCCACTGTTTCCCCATCTATTTGCCATGAAGTGGTGGGACAGGATGCCATGATCTTAGTCTCATGTTGTACTCTGCATATAAGTTAAATAAGCAAGGTGACAATATACAACCTTGACGTACTCCTTTCCTGATTTGAAACCAGTCTGTTGTTCCATGTCCAATTCTAACTGTTGCTTCTTCACCTGCATACAGATTTCTCAGGAGACAGGTCAGGTGGTCTGTTATTCCCATCTCTTTAAGAATTTTCCACAGTTTGTTGTGATCCACACGGTCAAAAGCTTTGGCTTACTCAGTTTGATTAGATTTCTGTGATTGTGGTTTTCACTCTGTCTGACCTCTGATGGATAAGGATAAGAGGCTTATGGAAGCTTTCTGATGGGAGAGACTGACTGTGGAGGAAACTGGGTCTTGTTCTGATGAGCGGGGCCATGCTCAGTAAATCTTTAATTCAATTTTCTCTTTATGGGTGGGGCTGTGTTTCCTCCCTCTTGTTGGACCTGAGACAAAACTATGGTAGGTAATGGAAATAATGGCGACCTCCTTCAAAAGGTCCTATGCATGCACTGCTGCACTCAGTGCCCCTGACCCTACAGTAGGCCACCACCAACCCATGCCTCCACTGGAGAATCCTGGACACTCACAGGCAAGTTTGGGTCAGTCTCTTGTGGAGTTACTGCTCCTTTCTCCTGGGTCCTGGTGTGTACAAGGTTTTGTTTGTATCCTCCAAGAGACTTTTACCCCAGTGCTGTGTAAGTTCTGTAGTCAAATCCCTCTGGCCTCCAAAGTCAAATTCTCTGGGGATTCTCAGTCCCTTTGCCAGATCCCCAGGTTGGGAAATCTGTTGTGGGCCCTAGAACTTTCTTAACGGTATGAGAATTTCTTTGGTATAATTGTTCTGCAGTTTTTGGGTCATCTGCTTGGTGGCTCTATGATGGGGTTAATGGCGACCTCCTGCAAGAGGGCTTATACCACAGGATGTGTGACTCAGGCAGCTTCACCCAGAGCCCCTGCCCCTGCAGCAGACCACTGCTCACCCATACCTCTGCTGGAGACTGAAACACAGGTCTGGCTCAGTCTCTGTGTGGTCTCTGGGTCCTGGTGCACACAAGGTTTTGTTTTAGCCCTCTGAGTGTCTCTGGCACGTATGGGGTTTGATTCTAAACACGATTTTGCCCCTCCTACAGTCTTGCTGGGGCTTCTCCTTTGCCCTTGGACGTGGGATATCTTTTTTTGGTGAGATCCAATACTTTGGCCACCTGATGCAAAGAACTGACTCATTGAAAAAGACTCTGATACTAGGAAAGATGGAAGTCAGGAAGAGAAGGGGACAATAGAGGCTTAGATGGTTGGATGGCATCCCTGATTCGATGGGCACAAGTTTGAGTAAGCTCCGGGAGTTGGTGATGGACAGGGAAGCCTGGCGTGCTGCAGTCCATGGGTCACAAAGAGTAGGACATGACTGAGTGACTGAACTGAACTGAACCCCATTACTTATTTTTAAAGTTCTTTCCCTGGTAGGGAGAAATCTGGGTCCTCTTACCACAAATTTAGTTTACTTATTTGTTCAACAATAATAGTGAAAAGTGGGCTTCCCTGATGGCTCAGATGGTAAAGAATCTGCGTGCAATACAGGAGACCCGGGTTCAATCCTTGGGTCAGTAAGATCCCCTGGAGAAGGGAATGGCTATCCACTCTAGTATTCTTGCCTGGAGAATCCCATGGACGGAGGAGCCTGGTGGGCTACAGTCCATGGGGTCGCAAAGAGTTGGACATGACTGAGTATGCACATACACACACACTAATGTAAAGTAGTTTTAGAATTGTTGCTGTGAGAAACAAATTTATCAACTAGAATACAATGTATATATACAGTTCTTTTTTGTGTTTAGCCTTAGATTATCCAGTAAAAATACTGTTTTCCCAAGTTAATCAGAAATGCTTAAATAAATAGATAAATGGGGAAGAAGAGACAGTCTTGCTTACAAGAGAATTCCAAATAATATAGGTTGATAACTCACTCTTCCAGGAGATGGAACCTAATCTTCTCCTAGGGTGGGCTAGACTGTGACTCATATCCAAAGTTAAGTAGGGAAAAGGAAAAATAATAGCTTTACAATGGAGAGACATGGCAAACACTACATTAACCAAGTGGTGTGAAGGTTGTGTGTTTTGTTGCTCAGTTGTGTCTGACTCTTTGCGACCCCATGGACTGTGATCCACCAGGCTCCTCTGTCCATGGGATTCTCCAGGCAAGAATACTTGAGTGGGTTGCCATTTCCTTCTCCAGGGGATCTTCCCAAGCCAGGGATTGAACCCACGTCTCCTGTATTACAGGTGGATGCCTTACCATCTGAGCTACTAGGGAAGGCTGATGTGAAGGTTGACATCATTAGTAATAAGTGAAGTTGATAATATATACCACATGATACGATGTGATAAGAAAGGCATTTGTGGGACATTCTACTGGATATAAAGCCAGTATCCCTCAAGATAATGAAGGTCAGGAAAGACTGAGAAACTGTCAAAGACTAGAAGAGACTGGGGAGACATAACTAAGCTTAATGTGGTATCCTGGATTGTGTCCTGGAGTGGAAAAGACAATATTAATAGAAAAACTGGTGACATCCAAATAAAGTCTGCAGTTCAGTTAATAGTAATGTACTGTACAACAGTAATGTTGGTTTCTTAGGTGACAATTGTACTATGGAAATGAGAGATACTAACAATGGGGAGAATTGAGTGAGGAGTATATAGGTACTCTGTACTATCTTTGTTAACTTTTCTGTAAATCTGAAATTATTCAAAAGTGTTTTTTTTTTTTTAAGTTAATGAAATTGGCTTTTTTCCCCTCACAAGCTTCATTGAGGTTCTGTCATGCACTTATAATATACTGAAATTCATTTGTCACATATTTCATTACATCCTAGGATGCCCTGGTATCTTGGTTGGTTTTAATTCTACTCTTTGTTCTGTAAAATTCGATGGGTTTTTACAAATGCATAGAATTATGAATCTACCACTCTAGTACCACACTGAAGAGTTAGTCTTGTCATACAAAAATCTTCTTGTGCAACCCATTTGTTGTTAACTAGTCTTCTACCTCAGTCTCTGGCAGCTACTGTTCTGTTTTCCATCCCTATAGTTTTACCTGAGTCTCCTGCATTGCAGGCAGATTCTTTACCATTTGAGCCACAAGGGAAGCCATAATGTCAGCTAGGTAGAATCATACAATATATAGTCTTTGAATATGTTTTTTTTTTCACTTGTAGAAATACATTTATGAATCATCCACCTTGTTGCATGAATCAAGTATGCTTTTTTTAATTGCCTACTAGTATTCCACTGTATAGCTATAACATTGTTTTTGATAGTTGTCTTTTAACAGACATCTTGGTTATTTCTGGTTTGGAGTGATTATGAATAAAGCTACTCTTTAAACATCAGAATACAGGTTTTTTGATATGAATATATAGTCTTTCAGTTACCTTGGGTAAATACTTAAGAGCAGGATTACTGGATCATATGATAAATATATTGTATGCATTTACAAGAAACTGCCAAATTGTCTTCTAAAGTGGCTATACCATTTTGAGTTTCCACCAGTCATAAATGAGATGTGACTGTGTGTCTTTGACAATATTTGGTATTGTTATCAGAGGAAACACCACCCTTAAGTTCAATAATTCACTATAAGAACTCACAGAATTCAAAAAAAGCTGTTAAGCTCATGTGGTGGTGGTTTAGTCACTAAGTCATGTCCGACTCTTTCGATCCCATGGACTGTAGCCTGCCAGGCTCCTTATCCATGGGATTCTCTAGGTGAGAATACTGGAGTGGGTTGTCATTTCCTTCTCCAGAGGATCTTACCAACCCAGGAATCAAACCTGGGTCTCCTGCATTTGCAGGCAGCTCATAGTTATGGTTTATTTCAGAGACAGGATACAGATTAAAATCAGCCAAGAGAAGAGGTGTATAAGACAGGGTCCAGGAGAGTTCCAAGTGAGAAGCTTCCAACTGTCCTCTTCCAGGAGAATTGTGGATAGAACTGACTCTTCTCAGCAATGATATGTAATAATACACACAGAGTATTGCCAACTAGGGAAGCTCACTTGAGCCTTTGTATCCAGAGATTTTACTGGGACTCAATCACGGAGACACATGACTGCCTGTGTGACTGATCTTAGTTTCCTGCCCCTCCAGAGGAGGGCTGATACCACATGACCCAAAGCCCATCATAAATCACATTGTTAGACTATCTGGTGTGGTCTAAGCCTCCCCAGTGAAACAAAGACACTTATCAGGTAGGACTGTTAAGGACTTTAAACATTATGTCCCTGGAGCCATGGACACAAGCCAACCTCTGTTCAGGTAAGGTTAATTTTCAACTATGCAAATAAAAACTTCATATTTTCTAATCTATTATCTGTGCTCCTGCTAAGTCGCTTCCATCATGCCCAACTCTTTGCAACCCTATGGACTGTAGCCTGCCAGGCCCCTCTGTCCATGGGATTCTCCAGGCAAGAATACTGGAGTGGGCTGCCATTTCCTTCTCCAGATCTTCCAGGGATCTAACCCATGTCTCCTGGGTCTCCTGCATTGGCAGGCGGGTTTTCTACCACTAGCGCCACCTGGGAAGCCTTAATCTATTATCTGAGTTTACATAAAATAAAAAAACACTGAAGCTTTTTATATAAACAAAAATAGTTAACTTTTCACTAAAACTCCATAATACTGTGTGTGTGTGTGTGTGTGTGTGTGTGTGTGTGTGTGTGTGTGTGTACACAGAAAGAAAGGGTAGGGAGAAGGAGGGAGGAAGAGTTATATAGAGAGACTGAGATTATAGTAATAATATACTTAGGAAACTTTCTCAGACTATATCACTATCATTTATATGTTTGGTTCTCTTCTTCATGTTAGTTGCTAGGAAGTATGAGGTAAAGTTATACCAAGGCTTTTCTCTGTTGTTTCCTCTTTTATAAACTTCTGATATCAATATTATTGAAATTTTAGTTAGATCATAAATTTGTATTTTACTTTGTTTCATTGTATTTTCTATTATTTTAGGGTTGATAGGACACAAATATCCTAGACAAATTTTTCAAAGGTCATTGTTAGATCATTGTCAGATTTCAAGCACAAGATGAGAAACCAACACTTGTATTTGCCTTGCCTTCCTTCCAAAATCCTAGTGACACATCCAAATAGATATTTTAAAAATATTGATCCATAAAAGCTCTGAAAAAAGAGGGATATCATTGGTGAACCAGAGCTTTTAAGTGATTTTTGGAAGATGGAATGTGGAAAGGTCCCTATCTATGGAAAAAACAAAAGAAGACAGCTGCCTGGAGAGGGCCCGCTTCTTCGCCAGAGACCCAGTGACATACCAAACTCTGAGCTCACAAGCACAGAGAAGGAGAATGGTCATTATTATAGTAAGAAGGTCCTCTAGTGAAGACATAACTTGTATGTTTAGTGCCTCCAAGTTCATACAGCACCTTTCTACATTTAAGATGGTGCTCCTTCTTGGCAAGTGAATTACAAAATAGTACATCTTCCTCATGAGTTTGCACACACCAGGGCACAGAGTTTTGAAGGTGAATGCAACTGAATTGCAGTCCTACTCACTGCCTCAGTGGGATATCTCTGTTCAGGAAAAAACCTCTACAACCTTAGCTGGTTTCCTTGGTTTTTGTTTGTTTGCTTGTTTTTGTTTTTGTTTTTTTTCCACTTTATTGCATCTGCAAGATAGGTGTGTAGGAGTACCTCTGTTCTTCGTAGGGAAGGTAGTTCTTCAAGTGCTATGTGGAAAAGTTTCCTCTAAGGTAGCACAAACATTATTGTATGCTTTTAACATCTAGGCCCTCTTCAGGGGCTCTCAAATCTAATATTAACTTCCACTTCCATCTGTACAAATGGAGTAGCCCCATTCCTACCACCTCCTACGTCTTACAACTGAAAAACCAAAATCAAACAATAACCCTGGTAATAACACACAAACAAGCAGAAGAAGGCTCTGAAATATGGAGAGAAGAAAGTTGATGGTCCAGAAACCTCAGGACTTGAGGAACAACATGGTAGTGAGTTTCCTCAGCTTCCTTATGGCCTCTATATTGTGGACAATGGACTGCAGATGCCTCCAATCTGGAATGGCCAACAGGCATAGACAGGGAAAAAAAAGCTCCAAGAAAAGCCTATTACCCCTAGGCAAAGGAGCAGGAAAAGGGTGGCCTTCCAGAAGAGAACATCTTTTTGATAATACACACCCTGCTCCAGCCAACTACACCACACCCCTCACCACAGTTCCAGTGGGGCCAAACAGGGAGCTGATCTTCCACTCCTGGCCCTATGGAAGCAGGCAGTGACATTCCAATGTCCCTACTCAATGGTGTTAGGGGGCCAAGAAGATTACGTTAGACCTTTTAGGTGATTGTAAAGCCTTGGATTTTTACTTTGAGAATCCAGTTGATGGTTTTGGGCAGGGAGTGACATGATCTGACTTAGTTTTAACAGGATCTGGCTGGTGAGTTGAGGATAGACAGACAGGGAAGGGGCAGAAACAGGTTTTATTTTCTTTGTCGAACTGCAAGAAAATTCAGTAAAGTTGTGAGAACATGCTTTATCAAGACAACAGAGACTCAGAGAGGTAAAGTAGCATGTTCAAGGTCACACAGCTAGTAGAGGACAGAGCTGCATCTAGCGCCAGATTTTCAATCTTCTGTGAAAGGAGTAGCTAAATTTACAGAATGCAGCATCACTTCAGGAAGATTTTTAAAGAATCCCTGCTAAAATGCTGCTAAGTATTTGTGAATATTGCATCAGAAAGGGGGATTAGGAGAGAGCAGAGATTTTTTTTTTTTTAAGGGGGCGGACAGATGCTAAATGTAGGCCTGCACTGTCTCCCTTCCACCATTAGATGGCAATTTTTTATTTGTTACAGAGGAAATGGTGCCGCAGTTTACTGGGCAGTTGACAGAAATGAAGGAATTATGAACTAAAACCAACGAATACATGGATCAAGGCTTTGGAAAAAAAAAAAATCCAATTGATCCAATACATGTGTGGGGTGGTAAGACAGGGGGATCCGGGCTTTGAGAGCAGTGGTAGAATGAACAAAAAATTTTGACAATCACAGCTGACAGCACAAATTAGAACATTGATTTTCAAACAGCAGGTTGTAAAGAAGAGTAGTTCCTAAAATCAATTCAGCGAGGGACAATTGGCAGTCTTTTAATTCAAAAGAACAGAATAAAAGAAAATAACAGAATAGAAAATGTTGGAATGCATTGCACATTGTAAGATCAGAATTAATTTGGGAATCTTGTCTAATTTTACAAAAGTCAATATGTATATATTGAGCCATAATACAAAATGTATTTAAAATTTTTTTATCATGAGTATAGTCAAAAAAAGTTTTAAGAAACACTGGACTAGATGAAATGTAAATGAACAGAAGGATTGCACCTACTTGAAACACATTATTTTGTGGAGGTATTTATCTTTATTTTAAACTTTCTTTTTTTTTTCTTCCCCCTACGTCCTAGTCTCGGGGCCTGTTATGGGCTGAATTTGTGACCCTCCCAGCAAATTCATATGTTGCAGCCCCAATTAATCGCTCAGTTGTGTCCGACTCTTTGTGACCCCATTGACTGTAACCTGCCAGGTTCCTCTGTTCATGGGATTCTCCAGGCCAAGAATACTGGAGTGGGTTGCCATTTCCTTCTCCAGGAGATCTTTGTGACCCAGGGATCGAGGGGGGAGGGGGGAGGAAGGGAGAGGGAGGAGGGCGGGTCTCCTGTATTGCAGGCAGGTTCTTTACCACTGAGTCACCCCTGAAGCCCTATGTTGAAGCCCAACCTCCTGTAGCTCAGAATGTGACTTTATTTGGAGATAGGGCCTTTACTGAGGTGATTAAGTTAAAATGAGGCCATTAGGGTGGTCCCTAATCCATTCTGATGTCAGAGGAAAATTTGGACACAAAAAGAGACATCAGGGATGTATGTCCACAGAGGAAAGAACATGTGAGAACACTGGGAAGAAGCTGGCCACCTACAAACCAAGGAAAGAGTTCTCAGGAGACACTGAACCTACTGACACCTTGATCTTGGACTTCTAGCTTCCAGAACCATGAAAGAAATTAATTACTGTTGTCGAGTCACCCAGCCTGTGGCATTTTGTTATGATAGCCCTAGCAAACTAATACAGGACTATAGTCTGCTAGTCTATTTCTGGGACCTGGGACAAGAAAAGACCTGGGTCAACTGAATGTTCTGCTGCTTTTCAAACAAGAGTTCCTGGATTCAGTTCAGTTCTTCACAGAGGAAAGTTCATAAGCTCCTATGCCAAATGTACCTGCATTCTTATAGCCATTCCATCATTTTAATAAGGGTGTGATTTTGCTTTTTCACCTCTCCAAGATTAAATTTCCTCATAAATAAAGTCACATTAATAATACTTTTCCTCAATGTTGATGTAAAGATTAAATGATATACAGTTGGCTTTCTATACCCACAGGTTCCACATCTACAGATGCAACCAATTCTGAATCATAAATACTTGGGGGAAAAATCCAAAGTGTTCCAAAAAGCAAAACTTCAATTTGCTGCATGCCAGTGACTAATTACATAGCATTTACATTGTATTAGGTATAATAGGTAATCTAGAGGATTTTGAGAATCCATGGATTTTGGTATCCATGAAGTGTCCTGGAGCCAATCCCCTGTGCATACCAAGGGACAACTGGAATTATCTAAAATTGTTAGCAGTCAATAAATCACTGTAGATTTTCCTGCTGTTGTCATTGTAGTTGTTTATTATTATGTGTTCATTTTGTGGCTGTTCCAATATCTCTCTTTCCTTGAAAGGTATGTTGTCTTCTGGAACAGTAACTAAAACGGTTGAGAGGTAGAAAGCGGGAATGAGAAGCTGAAAAGATCGAAATTATTTGATCCAATGTAGAAAGGTTTGACTAGAGGAAAGAAGTGGTTGTCACACGGTTGTGTGATACAGCGCCAGTTCAAGGAATTGAAGTTAACTAGGAAATAGATCAGAGAGTTTAATAATAATTTAAAAACTCATACAAATAATAGACAAACATGAATGAGTTTCTTTTTAAGATTTTTTAGATAATTGTGTATGCATATACAGTTGTAATAAATAATACAGAGAGATCCTGTGTACCCTTTACCCAGTTTCCTTGAATGATAACATCTTGCAAAACTATAGTACAAGCAGGCAGATTCATAAAGACAGAAAACAGAATAGAGGTTGCCAAGGGCTGAGAGGGGAAATGGGGAGTTATTGTTTAATGATTATAGAAGTTTTTTTTTTTCTTTTTTATTTATTTATTTTACTTTACAACATTGTATTGGTTTTGCCATACATTGACTTGAATCCACCATGGGTGTACATGTGTTCCCCATCCTGAACCCCCCTCCCACCTCCCTCCCCATCCCATCCCTCTGGGTCATCCCAGTGCACCAGCCCCGAGCACCCTGTATCATGCATCGAACCTGGACTGGCAATTCTTTCACATATGCTAATTTACATGTTTCAATGCCATTCTCCCATATCATCCCATCCTTGCCCTCTCCAACAGAGTCCAAAAGACTTTTCAATACACCTGTGTCTCTTATGCTGTCTCGCATACAAGGTTATCGTTACCATCTTTCTAAATTCCATATATATGCGTTAGTATACTGTATTGGTGTTTTTCTTTCTGGCCTACTTTACTCTGTATAATAGGCTCCAGTTTCATCCACCTCATTAGAACTGATTCAAATGAATTCTTTTTAATGGCTGAGTAATATTCCATTGTGTACATGTACCACTGCTTTCTTATCCATACATCTGCTAATGGACATCTAGGTTGCTTCCATGTCCTGGCTATTATAAACAGTGCTGCGATGAACACTGGGATACACGTGTCTCTTTCAATTCTGGTTTCCTCAGTGTGTATGCCCAGCAGTGGGATTGCTGGGTCATATGGCAGTTCTATTTCCAGTTTTTTAAGGAATCTCCACACTGTTCTCCATAGTGGCTGTACTAGTTTGCATTCCCACCAACAGTGTAAGAGGGTTCCCTTTTCTCCACACCCTCTCCAGCATTTATTGCTTGTAGACTTTTGGATAGCAGCCATTCTGACTGGCATGAGATGGTACCTCATTGTGGTTTTGATTTGCATTTCTCTGATAATGAGTGATGTTGAGCATCTTTTCATGTGTTTGTTAGCCATCTGTATGTCTTCTTTGGAGAAATGTCTGTTTAGTTCTTTGGTCCACTTTTTGATTGGGTCATTTATTTTTCTGGAATTGAACTGCAGGTGTTGCTTGTATATTTTTGAGATTAATTCTTTGTCCATTGCTTCGTTTGCTATTATTTTCTCCCATTCTGAAGGCTATCTTTTCACCTTGCTTATAGTTTCCTTTGTTGTGCAAAAGCTTTTAATTTTAATTAGGTCCCATTTATTTATTTTTGCTTTTATTTCCAATACTCTGGGAGGTGGGTCATAGAGGATCCTGCTGTAGTTTATGTCAGAGAGTGTTTTGCCTATGTTTTCCTCTAGGAGTTTAATAGTTTCTGGTCTTACGTGTTTTTTTCTTCCCCCCAGATGTGTTTTTTATAAAGGACCATCTTAAATGAGAATGAAGATGAGACAATACATGAGGAAATAACCACTGATATGGAATATCACGTTCCTGGGAAACGGTCTAATTCTCCACGTCTTTTTGGCAGATGATAGGGGTGGAATGAAACTAGGATTCTAATTGACCCTCTGATAGTCCTACTCCTTTCTGCTCACTCCCCCTTCCAGGTGGCTGAGAAAGAACATACGACCCACCTTGCCTCGGTCTCGCAGAGGTTGTCAGTGTTCGGGCGATCCAGTCGGTGACCCTGTGCAGGGCGGCAGAGCGCCGCGGTGGTTTTCAAACATGTGGTCTCAGCCCGCAACGCGATGAACGCGTTCCAGAGCAGGGCGCCGGGCAGCATGTTCCAGTGCACCTGGCAACAGCGGTTCATGTTGAGAGAGCTGAGACTACCCCCGGCCAAGAGTCAACGGAAGTTCCCCAAGCGCGTTTGACATCATTTGTTTTCCATCAAGGCTCCAGCACAATACAATCATAGCGACTGGTATTTAAGCACTGAAAGAAGGCACAGCGAGGTTTATTCGGCTCGGGGACTGACAACCGGGAGCAGCGGTACAACGCTTCCCTGGAGGCACCCGGCTGGGCCGTGCTGGTCATCAGAGCTTCGCCTTTCTGGACAGGAAGCTCACGATGGCATTCATGCACTCGTCTGACAGCCACCTCGCCCTCAGGACACTGCTTTCTTCCGCGTTGACCACTTGCAACTTTTCTTTCTCCCCGTTTCTGATGATCTGCTTGGAAATTCTCATGGCATTTGGGGGGAGCTTTGAATATGCCTTCAGCCTGTCCTAAACTTCTTTCTGAAAAGTGCTGTCAGGAAAAACTTCAGTAAGGAGTCCTTGGGCACACGCTTCCTGGGCCGTTAACTTCTTCCCAAAAAGGAGCATCTCTGCCGCCTTGCTTGAGCCCATTATCTTGGGAAAAGTGTAAGAGGAACAGCCTTCTGGACTCTGGCCCAGGTGACTGAACGGGGTGTGAAAGGTTGCCCGGTCGGTCGCATACATGACGTCAGACAGCCCAATGATGGTGATGGAGATCCCCACAACTGGCCCATTGACCACGGCCACCAGAGGCTTCGGGAAATTTATGAAACAGTTGACAAAATCCCTCAGGAGGACCTCTCTGCTCCTGGCCATCTCCAGCCCACCGGCGGGCAGATTCGTGAAGTTGGTCAGGTCGTTCCCGCTGCAGTAGTAGTCCCCACTGCCTGTTAAAACAGTTATGGCTGACTCATCCTTGCTTGCAGCCTGAAGTGCAGCTATGATGTCATGATACATCTGTGTGGTGAGAGCATTTCTTTTGGTTGGACGGTTCAACCGGATGGTGGTGATGCCGTCTTCGGAGGTCACCACCAGGCTGTCGCTTTCTGGTTGCTTCCTGTCTGCTGCAGGTGCCTCTGAGCTGGGGGGCTCAGAGGAAGCAGACTGGACACCAAGTCCACGTAGTTCTGTCAGGCAGCTTCCTTGGACAGACTTCCAAGAGCATTCCATGCATCCCATTTGGTCTTATAGATAAAGTCCAGCATACCTGGTTTGTGCACGTTACAAGGTCCTTCAGTGGCCTGCTTGTAGAGTGCATAGAGTTTCAGCTTCACTTCATTGACCGGATCCTCCTTCAGGAGCTTCACCTGGTTCACTGTGTTGTTAAAGTCCTTCTGGCTGGTTCACATGGCAGGGCTGCCCACGTGCAGCCCAAGGGCTGGGACCTGCGGGGGACTGGGGGAATCCACTTGGCCTGGATGCTAGGCTGTGAAGCTCACTAAGCAGACACACTCAGTCCTCACCTCCAGAAGTCTAAAAAGCCAGCAGCAGAGTGGGGACAGCAAGCGTGGCCAGGTAAGTCCTTTTTAAGCACACACTGCGGAGAAGCCCAGAGCACCAGTGCCTGGTGAGCTGGCCTGCCAACCCCGCCATGGCCACTCAAGGACAAGGGCGGGACTGCCGGGAGAGGTTTTGTTTTGACTGATGGAAAAGTTTTGGAAATTGATTGTGGTAATGGTTATAACACATTGTGAATATGCTTAATACCACTGATTGGTACCATTGAAAGTGGCAAACTTCAAGCTATGTATATTTTATCACACTAATTTAAAAATCTTTTTATGGACTGAATGAGTCTCACCCAGAATTCAAATGTTGAAGCCCTAACCCCTAATATGATAGTATCTGGAAGTAGGGCCTTTGAGTTAATTAGGTTCAGGTGATGTTATGAGAGTGAGGCCCCCACGATGGTGTTAATATTCTTACAAGAAGAGAGACACCAGAGTTCTCTCTCTTGTGCCATCTGAGGATACAGCAAGAAAATGGCCATTTACAAGCCAGGAAGAGGGCCCTTACAAGAAACTGGATCTGTCAGGACTTTAATTTTGGGCTTCATAGCATTCAGAACCATGAAAAATAAATGTCTGTTGCTTAAGCCACCCAGTCCATGGTATTTTCTTGTGGAGGCCTGAGCAGACTGACACACCTCTAGTAGAATATCACAACTAGTATATTGACATTAATACAATCAAGATACAGAATGGTTACATCACAGCAGGGATCCCTCATGTTGTCTTTTATAGTCACACTCTCCTCTCTTATCCCTGTCCTATGGCAACTACATCTCTCCATTTCTATAATTTTGTACTTTTAAGAATGTTATATGGATAGAGTCATGTGGTATGTGAGATTTGGGGATTGACTTTTTTTTCTCTCAGACTAATTCCTTTGAAAGTGAAAGTGTTAGTTTCTCAGTCGTGTCCGACTCTTGGTGACCCCATGGACTGTAGCCCGCCAGGCTCCTCTGTCCATGGGATTTTCCAGGCAAGAATACTGGAGTGGGTTGCTATGCCCTTCTCCAGGGGATCTTCTCCACCCAGGGATTGAACCCAGGTCTCCTGCCTTGCAGGCGGATACTTTACTGTCTGAGCCATCAGGGAAGCCCTAATTCCCTTAAGATCCATCCAAACTGTTGCTGTATTGTCAATAGTCTGTTCCTTTTTCTTGCTAAGAGGTATTCCATTGGTATGGATGTACCACAGTATGTCTGTGTCTAACCAGTCCCCAACTGAAGGACATTTGGGTTATTTTCAGTTTTAGGCTATTATTCAGTTCAGTTCAGTTCATTATTAATAAAGCTTATATGAACATTTGTGTTTTATGCCAAATAGTGCAATTTCTGGGTTGTATGCTAAGCCGTGTTTAGTTTTCTAAGAAAGTGCTGTACTCGTTATGAGAGTGGCTGTACAATTTCCCATTCCCACTAGCTATGTATGAGTGATCCAGTTTTTCCACATCTTTGCAAACATTAGGTGTTTTTATTATTTTTTATTATAGCTATACTGATATTCAAATGTTGAGCCAGTCTTTCATACTTAGAATAAATCCCACTTGGTAATGGTGTATAATTTTTTATAGAATTCCACTTGGTAATGGTGTATAAACTTTTACATATTGCTGGATTAGATTTGCTAATATTTTATTGAGGGTTGTGTGTATTTAAGTTCATGGGAGATATTGTTTTATAGTTTTTTATTTTCTGTACTGTCTTTGGTTTGGTATCTGACTAATATTAGTATTACAAAATAAGTTGGAAGGTGTTCCCATTGCTGCTATTTTCTCATAGCGGTTGTGGAAAATTGACATTAATTCTTCTTTAAATGTATGGTAGAATTTTCCAGTGAAACTGTTCAGGAGCTTTTCATTAATAATCACAAATTCATTTTTTTTTCAGTGCTTATAGGACTATTTAGGTTACCTATTTTGTTGAGGTTGAGTATGATAGTTTGTGGATTTGGAGGAACCAGTCCACTTCTAAGTTTTCAAATTTATAAGAGTATAGTTCATAGTATTCCTTTATTGTCCTTTTAATGGCTTCAGGATCTGAAATGATATCTGATGTTTTATTTCTTATATTGATGATATGGGTCTTCTCTCTTTCTTCATCTTTGTCAGTCTTGCTAAAAGTTTATCAGTTTTTATCGATTTCTTAAGAACTTTCTGTTTCATTGATTTTCTGTCTTGTGTTCCTATTTTTAATTTCATTGATTTCTGCTCTTATCTTTCTTTATTATTTCCCTTCCTGTGCTTCCCTTGGGTTTATTTTGCTCTTCTATTTCTAATTTCTTGTTTTTACCCATTCTGATATTCTTCTTTTCTTTTTGAAGTTTCAAACCTTCTGTTATCATCTTTGCTAGTTAGAAAAACTCCTTTAGCCATTCTTCAAGGGTAGGTTTGCTAGTAACAAATTCTCTTAGTTTCCTTTGACAAAGAATGCT
This sequence comes from Cervus elaphus, assembly GCF_910594005.1. NCBI lineage: Eukaryota > Metazoa > Chordata > Mammalia > Artiodactyla > Cervidae > Cervus > Cervus elaphus. The sequence continues at coordinate 129,780,295 of NC_057848.1, forward strand.
TTTACTTCCTCTTAATTCCTGAATGATATTTTGACTTGATATAGAGTTCACAACTGACAGATCTTTTCTTTCAGTATTTGAAAAATGTTGTGCTATTTCCTGCTGGCCTCCATGGTTTCTTTTGAGAAATACCCTGTAATTCAAATTGGTATTCCACAATAAATAATGTGTTGTTTCTCTCTGGCTGCTTTCATGTTTTGTTGTTTCTTTTCAGTTTTCAAAATTTTTCAGAAATTTTGTGCCTTGACATGGATTTTGTTAGGTTTATTCTGTGTGAGGTTCACTCAGTTTCTTGATTCTTCTTGAATTCACCACATTTGGGAAGTTTTCAGCCATTACTTCCTCAAAAACATTTTCAGTTCCATTCTCTCTCTCTTTCCTGCTATCCCAAGATACAGATGTTAGATCTTCTGTTACTCCATTAGTCCCTGAGACTGTTCATTTTTTTTTTCACTTGTTTTTCAGATTGGGAAAATTCTATTGATGTGTCCTCAAATTCACAGATTTTCTTCTGTCATCACTCTTTTTATCATTGTATTTTTCAGTTCTATAATCTCTATTTGGTTCTCTCATATAACTTCTATTTCTTTGCTGAGATTTTTCTAGACTTTTTCATTTGTTTGAAGAGAACTTGGAATTGACTGTTGAAGCATTTTTATGATGGTTGCTTTAAAATTCTTGTCAGATCATTCCATCATCTGATTCATTGCCTTCTTGGTGTCTGTTGATGGTCTTCTCTCATTCATGTTGTGATTTTCCTGGTTCTTGGTATGATGAGTGACTTTTTTATTGTTTCCTGAACATTTTGGATATCATATCAGTAGACTCTGGATCCTATTATTTTTTTTTTCTTTTTAAACAGGCAGCCCCCTGGTTGAGTTGTAGCAGGAGGGCTGAGTGGTGTATAAGTTCAGCTTCCCTCTGGTCCCCAATGATTCTACCCCAGCAACAGTAAGCAGTGACTCCTACTGCCATCTTAGATATGTGAGCTGGAAGTTCAGCAACCCTCCCACCCCCAGCTCCATGACACCTTCCCTGTGAAAACAGGGCACTGACACATGACATCTCACTGCCTTCTAGTGTGGATATAGGCTTACTTCCACTGGTCCCCACTGACATTAGTGAGGGGCAAAGCCCAGAGTTGGCTCACTGCTTTTTTGCTACAGGGTGGGGGCAGTAGCTTGACTTTGTGCTGAGCCCTTCAGACACAAAGGGAGAGGAACGGGAAAGTGGAATGCCAACAAACTCCACCTCTCAACAGCTCCTTCTGCATTGTTGATGCATGGTGGGGATGGAAGTTCATCTCCTGACCCCACTGATACTAGGAAGCGGAGTTTGGATTAACTCACCTGTTACCACCTCATTCAGCCTCATTGTTAATCCTGGATGGTGCTGGAGGCCCACCTCTCCACTGGGACCTGCTGATGCGGTGAGTAGGGGAGAAAAGCAGTGCCTACTGGCCCTGTTTCACATTACTTAATTCAGTCTTGTTGCTACTGGGTTGCTATGGAGATTCAGCTTCCTACTGCACCATGCTGACACAAGAAACATGAGAACAATGGATAGTGGAGCACTGACTAGACCTGACTAGCACTGTCTTGTCCAGTGTCCTTGATGCCAGGTTGGGGTGGATACTTAGCACATGTCTCCACTGGGCATGGAGGGACATCAGAGTACTGACTAGCTTCATTTCTCTCGGCCTCATGAAGTCCCTTTTATGACCCAGTGGGGTGCATGCTCAGCTCACTGCTGGATCTTCTAACTCTGCCCTCTGGGGGAACCCAAGCACTGCCTGCTTCCTTCTGCAAGGATTGAAGCTCAGCTCTCTGCTTAGCTCTGTCAGTCTCCCTGCAAGTTAATTGGAACACCACCTGCTTCTAAGTGGGGCTTGAAACATCCCACACAGGGAGAGGTGCTTTTTTTTCTGTTGGTTGGTTGGAGTAGTGCCGGTTTTGCCAAAAAGGTTTTCTGTTGTTACATGGTCCTTTTCCTGATTCTTCAACTAGGTATCAAGCTTTTCTGAAAGCTTCTTCTTTTGCTCGTGCCCATTGGCAGTTCTTCGTTGGAGGTTTCTGCAGGGCCTTGTCTGGGATATAAGGGAGGCAATAAGGAAACCCAAGGACCTCCCTTGTGTTGTCATGTTTGAGGTGCCTAGGAAGTCTGACTTCTTTTCGCCTTTCAGAGTCTTCCTGTGCTTGTTTGTTGTGTTATATCCAGGGTTTCTTAGTTGTAAGGGGAAGGCCCTGGGAGGAATGGGGCACTCCATCTTGGCCCAAATCAGAAGTTCCTTGTTATTTCTTTTTAATACGAGAGTCAGTCAGTCAGTTCAGTTGCTGACTCATGTCCGACCCCATGGACTATAGCATACTAGGTTTCCCTGTCCATCACTAACTCCCAGAGCTTGCTCAAACTCATATCTATTGAGTCAGTGATGCCATCCAACCATCTCATCCTCCGTTGTCCCCTTCTTCTCCCACCTTCAGTCTTTCCCAGCATCAGGGTCTTTTCCAATGAGTCAGTTCTTCGCATCAGGTGGCCAAAGTATAAAAAAACTTTTTAACTATGACTCAAAACTTAGAATCAATCAATAAAAGATGAATAAATATTCTTTTTTTTTTTTTATTTTTTTTAATTTTTTTATTAGTTGGAGGCTAATTACTTCACAACATTTCAGTGGGTTTTGTCATACATTGATATGAATCAGCCATAGATTTACACTTATTCCCCATCCCGATCCCCCCTCCCACCTCCCTCTTCACCCGACTCCTCTGGGTCTTCCCAGTGCACCAGGCCCGAGCACTTGTCTCATGCATCCCACCTGGGCTGGTGATCTGTTTCACCATAGATAGTATACATGCTGTTCTTTTGAAACATCCCACCCTCACATTCTCCCACAGAGTTCAAAAGTCTGTTCTGTATTTCTGTGTCTCTTTTTCTGTTTTGCATATAGGGTTATCATTACCATCTTTCTAAATTCCATATATATGTGTTAGTATGCTGTAATGTTCTTTATCTTTCTGGCTTACTTCACTCTGTATAATGGGCTCCAGTTTCATCCATCTCATTAGGACTGATTCAAATGAATTCTTTTTGACAGCTGAGTAATATTCCATGGTGTATATGTACCACAGCTTCCTTATCCATTCATCTGCTGATGGGCATCTAGGTTGCTTCCATGTCCTGGCTATTATAAACAGTGCTGCAATGAACATTGGGGTGCACGTGTCTCTTTCAGATCTGGTTTCCTCAGTGTGTATGCCCAAAAGTGGGATTGCTGGGTCATATGGCAGTTCTATTTCCAGTTTTTTAAGGAATCTCCACACTGTTTTCCATAGTGGCTGTACTAGTTTGCATTCCCACCAACAGTGTAAGAGGGTTCCCTTTTCTCCACACCCTCTCCAGCATTTATTGCTTGTAGTCTTTTGGATAGCAGCCATCCTGACTGGCGTGTAATGGTACCTCATTGTGGTTTTGATTTGCATTTCTCTAATAATGAGTGATGTTGAGCACCTTTTCATGTGTTTGTTAGCCATCTGTATGTCTTCTTTGGAGAAATGTCTGTTTAGTTCTTTGGCCCATTTTTTGATTGGGTCATTTATTTTTCTGGAATTGAGCTTCAGGAGTTGCTTGTATATTTTTGAGATTAATCCTTTGTCTGTTTCTTCATTTGCTATTATTTTCTCCCAATCTGAGGGCTGTCTTTTCACCTTACTTATAGAATGAAACTAGAACACTTTCTAACACCATACACAAAAATAAACTCAAAATGGATTAAAGATCTAAATGTAAGACCAGAAACTATAAAACTCCTAGAGGAGAACATAGGCAAAACACTCTCTGACATAAATCACAGCAAGATCCTCTATGACCCACCTCCCAGAATATTGGAAATAAAAGCAAAACTAAACAAATGGGATCTAATGAAACTGAATAAATATTCTTAAAATGAAAACACAAAATCAAATGTAAAAGGATGAACCTGGAGAAAATATATGACAGACAAAAGATTAATTTCGCTAGTAAATAAAGAGATCTTAACAATGAAGATGACAAAGTCTAAAATTCTGATAGAAAAAAAATTGATAAGTGGCAGGATTCACAGAGAAATGTAAATGAAGATTTGAAAAGATGCTTACTTTCACTCATAATAATAGGTATGCCAGTTACAACTACATTGCTACCATTTTACCAAAATCACATTGACTAAAATCCCCAAGTTTGAGAAAACAACACTGTTGACAGGGCTATGAAGAAACAAGTACTGTCATATGTTACTGATGGGAATGCAACATGGTATAATCCCCGAGGAGGGGAATTTGGATTATCTAACAAAATTACACTTACCCTGTGACCTAGCAGTCTCCCTGCTAAGGATTTACCTGATAAGTATCCCTCTATAATTGTGAAATACTAAATGTACAAGGTTATTTACTGTGGCGTTATGTTTAATAATGAAAACTAGAACTCTGAAATGTCCACCTTTAGAGGATCTATGGAATAAATGAAGATTTAGCCTCGTGTGTTTGTGCTCAGTCGTGTCTGACTCTTTGTGACCCTTTGGACTGTAGCCCGCCAGGCTCCTCTGTCCATAGGATTTTTAAGGCAAGACTACTGGAGTGGGTTGCCATTTTCTTCTCCAGTGGATCTTCCAGACCCAGGGATCAAACCCACATCTACTGTTTGTCCTACATTGCAGGCAGATTCTTTCTGAGCCACTGGTGAAGCCTCATAATGAATACCTCATAATGAAGTATTATACAGTTGTATAAAAAGAATGAGAGGATGTCTATGTTCTAATATGGAAGCTATTTTGCTAAAAAGATGTACAGAGCATGTATATAGTGTTTTATCTTTTGTATATGAAAGGAGGAAAATAAGAATATGTATATATATTTGCTTTCCCCCTGCCCCAAATACTGGAAGACTGTGTTGTGAAAAGTGTTAGTCACTCAGTCATGTCTGACTCTTTGTGACCCCATGGACTAGGCCCACCAGGCTCCTCTGTCCATGGAATCCTCCAGGAGAGAATACTGGAGTGGGTTGCCATTTCCTTCTCCAGAGGAACTTCCTGACCCAGGGATCGAACCTGGGTCTCCTGCATTGCAAGCAGATTCTTTACCAACTGAATCACCAGGGAATCAGCACCCAATAGTAATAGTTCCCTGTAGAGAGCTTGGAGCGGGGCTGAGGAGAAGAAAATAGGAACTGGAGAGAAATTTCTCTATGTCTTCTTAGATAGTTTGACTTTTGAAATATTTAAATGTTTAACATTCAAAAAAACAGCAATATAAAAAAGAAAGCAAAGCAAAGTCTCAAATTGGAAAGAAAAAAATAAACCTGACCATATATCAAAGGTAACAGAATCACACAGAGACAAGAATTATTTCAAATAACTTATGAACATCAAAGTTAGACTATACTGAAGTCAAAAAGAAGTGACAAGAATCTTACATGTTACATTGTAGTTTTATTGTTAGTGATAACATTGATATTGAAGTTTTGAAACATATGTTTGTATTATAGATAAAACAAGTAAGTAACTATGTTATTACATTCAGAACCAAAATCTTCAGTATCATAGAAAATAAACACATGTTATAAAATAACTTTTGGAAAAACCTTATAATGTTAAATTTGAATGGAAAATATTAGTATGACCTCATGATTAATGTATCAATATAACATACATATCAATAAGATATCATGATTAATATATATTATATATATAATACACATATTATCTTACACATAAATTGTGTGTGTGTGTATATATATACATATATATATTTCAGGACCAGGTACATAATTTGTGTGGCCCAGTACAAAATGGAAATGTGAGGCTACCTGTTCAAGAAGCAGGAATGAAGTGCTGTCAAAGATAAAACATAAAGCCTTTTCCTTTCTCTCACACTCTATTACTCACTCAACTAGTCATGGTGTTTTTTCTTTGCTATTTAATCTTGTTCTAGGTAAGGAAAATTAAAATTTTAAATTGTTTTAAAATGAATTTTAACTTTTGTCTCTGTATTGTGTGATGTCAGTTTTAAAACAAATGTAAAAGCATTTGATCTGCAAGTGGAATAGCTAAAATATCACAATTGGTATTTTCTTATTTGTCTTGGAGACTGTCTTGAGCTGGCCAGAAGAGGCTCACACAAACCAGATTCAGGAAGTGGGAAGGAAAAAAATAAAGCATCCCTTTGCACAGGATGCTTAAGAGATGCATAGGAGACAAATGCAGATGCTTCTAGGCCACCAGGGGCCCTGTCTTGTGACAATGGGGTTTGACAAATGGGATGTAAAAACATCACACTGGACTCCACTGACTGGGCCAGGGGCAAAGAAGTCAATCCAGACATTTCTCCTTCCCATGGGCCTGCAACCCCAAGCCAACAGCTAATGGGAGCCTTCCAAGCATAGTGGAACCTTAGTGCTGGAGTACACTAGGGACTGGATTGGTGGTAGGGGAGAGCCTGTCCTTGCCTGGTCACCTGCTGAATGTGATGAGGCATTGCCAACCTGGGGTTGTCCACTGTGCCTTGTCCAAAGATATTGTGGGGCAAATGCACTCACCCCCAACCTTCCCTGCACTCACCCCTGACCTTCCCTGTACTCACACCCAGGTTCTCATTGAGGACAGAGGGCAGTGGTGGTTGCTGGGAAGGGTTGAAGACTGGGAGGCTGGGTAGGGCGCAGGGCACCAGGAGGCAGGAGTGAGACCCCTGTCCTGGGGAGCCAAGCATGAAGTAAGTCTCCAAGCCCCTGGTGCAGGCTCCATTATCATTTGGACTCCACTGACCAAATAAACTGTGGAAAATTCTGAAAGAGATGGGAATACCAGACCACCTGACCTGCCTCTTGAGAAACCTGTATGCAGGTCAGGAAGCAACAGTTAAAACTGGACATGGAACAACAGACTGGTTCCAAATAGGAAAAGGAGTACGTCAAGGCTGTATATTGTCACCCTGCTTATTTAACTTATATGCAGAGTACATCATGAGAAACACTGGGCTGGAGGAAGCACAAGCTGGAATCAAGATTGCTGGGAGAAATATCAATAACCTCAGATGACACAATCCTTATGGCAGAAAGTGAAGAGGAACTAAAAAGCCTCTTGATGAAAGTGAAAGAGGAGAATGAAAAAGTTGGCTTAATGCTCAACATTCAGAAAACTAAGATCATGGCATCTGGTCCCATCACTTCATGGCAAATAGATGGGGAGACAGTGGAAACAGTGGCTGACTTTATTTCGGGGGGCTCCAAAATCACTGCAGATGGTGATTGCAGCCATGAAATTAAAAGACGCTTACTCCTTGGAAGGAAAGCTATGACCAACATAGATAGCATATTAAAAAGCAGAGACGTTACTTTGCCAACAAAGGTCCGTCTGGTCAAGGCTATGGTTTTTCCAGTGGTCATGCATGGATGTGAGAGTTGGACTGTGAAGAAAGCTGAGTGCAGAAAAATTGATGCTTTTGAACTGTGGTGTTGGAGAAGACTCTTGAGAGTCCCTTGAACTGCAAGGAGATCCAACCAGTCCATCCTAAAGGAGATCAGTCCTGGGTGTTCATTGGAAGGACTGATGCCGAGGCTGAAACTCCAATACTTTGGCCACCTCATGCAAAGAGTTGACTCATTGGAAAAGACCCTGATGCTGGGAGGGATTGGGGGCAGGAGGAGAAGGGGATGACAGAGGATGAGATGGCTGGATGGCATCACCAACTCAATGGGCATGAGTTTGAATAAATTCCGGGAGTTTGTGATGGACAGGGAGGCCTGGCGTGCTGCGATTCATGGGGTCGCAAAGAGTCGGACACGACTGAGCAACTGAACTGAACTGAACTGACCAAATACAAATATTATAAAGATAAAATTGCAACTAATTTCAAGACAGTGATGACAGAATTAAATTCCAAGCACACAGTCCTCCTAGGCATGAGTGCTTCTGTGACTGTACTGGTAGCTTGCCCATGAAGCTGACCCTTCTACTTCATAGCCCTGTTCACTGCTCTGGTCTAGGTAGAAGCGACATCATCTCAATAGCAATAAGCTTATATTGAAACCAGATCTTGGCTTCTAAATGAAAGTGAAAATGTTAGCCGCTCTGTCATGTCTGATTCTTTGCAACCCCAAGGACTGTAGCCCACCAGTCTTCTCTGTACATGGAATTCTCCAGGCCAGAATACTGGAGTGGGTTGCCATTTCCTTCTCTACCATTCCCTAATAAAAGGAAGCACTGTCTCTGCTTTTTTAATATGTTGTTCAGGCTTGTCACAGCTTTTTTTCCAAGGAGCAAGCGTCTTTTAATTCCATAACTGCAGTCACCATCCACAGTGATTTTGGAGCCCAGGAAAATACAGTCTGTCACTGTTTCTATTTTTTCCCCCATCTATTTGCCATGAAGTGATGGGACCAGATACCATGATCTTAGTTTTTTGAATGTTGAGTTTTAACAGCTTTTTCACTCTCTTCTTTCACGTTCATCACGCTCTTTAGTTCCTCTTCGCTTTCTGCCATTAGGGAGTGTCACCTGCATATCTGAGCTTATTGATGTTTCTCCCAGCAATCTTGATTCCAGCTTGGGCTTCATCCAGCCTGGCAATTCACATGATGTTCTCTGCATATAAGCAGGGTGACAATATATAGCCTTGATGCACTTCTTTCCCAATTTTGAACCAGTCCATTGTTCCATGTCTGGTTCTAACTGTTGCTTCTTGACCTGCATACAGGTTTCTCAGGAGGCAGGTCACATGGTCTGGCATTCCCATCTCTAAGAATTTCCCACAATTTGTTGTGATCCACACAATCAAAGGCTTTAGTGTAGTCAATGAGGCAGAAGTAGGTGTTTTTCTGGAATTCTCTTGCTTTTTCTACAATCTGAGTAGACTGAGGTTACACACTATAACATGATGTGATGCAGTATTTAGGGCAGAGACATCACTTTGCTGACAAAGATCTGTATAGACATAGCTGTGGTTTCTCCACTAGTCATGTATGGATGTGAGAGTTGGACCATAATGAAGGCTGAGAACCAAAGAATTGATGCTTTTGAACTGTGGTGCTGGAGAAGAATCAAGAGACCCTTGGACTATAAGGAGTTCAAACCAGTCAATCCTAAAGGAAATCAATCCCAGATATTCATTGGAAGGACTGATGCTGAAGCTCCAATACTTTGGCTTCTTGATGTGAAGAGCCAACTCATTGGAAAAGACCCTGATGCTGAGATAGACTGAGGGCAAAAGGAGAAGGGGTTGACAGAGGATGAGATAGTTGAATGACATCACCAGCTCAATGGACATGACTTTGAGCAAATTCTGGGAGATAGTGAAGGAAAGGGAAGCCTGGCATGCTGTAGTCCATGGGGTCTCAAAGAATTGGACATGACTGAGCAACTGAACAACAGATGAGGGGCACAGTGTCACCTAGGTAGTATTCTTGCCAAAATTTTCAACCGAATCTGATCAAGTCTCTAGAGCTAACATCCAGTTATAGGTATATTAGTTTGCCAGGTTGCCGTCACAAAGTACAACAAACTGAGTGCCTCAAAGAACAGAAATTTATTATCTCACAGTTCTGGAGGCTGAAGTATGAAACTAAGGTGTGGGTAAGGTTGGTTCCTTCTGAGGGCTGTGAGGATGTGTTTCATGCCTCTGTCCTAGCTTCAGATGGTTTGTTGGCAGTCTGTCATCTTCCTTGACATGTAGAAGCATCACCTTGATCCATACCTTCATGTTCACTTGGTGCTTTCCCTGTGTGCATGTCTATCTCTGCATTTCTCCTTTTATAAGGATACCAGTCATTTTGGATTAGGGACCCATGCTACTCCAGTATGGCCTCATCTTAACTAATTATGACCACAATGACCCTATTTCTAAATAATGTCATATTCTAAAGTACTGTGGGTTGGGCTTTGTAAAGGAGGAAAAATAATTTTCCCTCTACCTTTCTAGATTCTTGGTTGAGACCTCTGCATAACAAAAAGACAGATTAACAGGAGAAAAAACAAGCAGAAGTTTAAGAACACGTATACTGCTTATATGGGCTTCCCAAGTGGCGCTAGTGGTAAAGAACCCCCCTGCTGATGCAGGACACATAAGAGATGTGGGTTTGATCCCTAGGTCAGGAAGATCCCCTGGAGGAGCACATGGCAACCCACTCCAGTATCCTTGCCTGGACAATCCCATGGATAGAGGAGCTGGTGGGCTACAGTCCATAGGGTCTCAAAGAGTCAGACATGACTAAGCAACATAGCATGTACACACATGCATACTGCCTATATATATGGGAGACACTCAGGAAAACTGAGTAATCCCCTCAAATGGCTCAAGTCACCACCTTAAATACCATTTCCAGCTAAAGGCAAAAGACAGATGGGAGAATTGGGGACCCAGTTATGGCAGGCTACCAGGAAAAGCACAAGGAGAATGAAGATTTAAAAAAATGGTATGGTTGTTAAAAAGATTTAAGTCTATGCCATCTCCATTGATAAGAGTTTCACCAGGCTTCCCTGGTGGCTCAGATGGCGAAGAATCTGCCTACAATGCAGCAGACCTGGATTTGATCCCTGGGTCAGGAAGATACCCTGGAGAAGGGAATGGCTACCCACTCCAGTATTCTTGCCTGGAGAATTCCATGGACAGAGGAGCCATGGGGCCATAAGAGTCAGACACAACTGAGAGACTAACACTTTTCACTTTCATCTCCATTGATAAGAGTTTGTAGAGATTTATTCATCCTTTCTTCCTTACTCATCCTCCCTCCCTGTAAGGGAGACACCCTTACAAATGGAGACCTCCCTTATAAATGTAAATGTTCCTTACAAAGAGTAACTTCTACTCAGTTTTCAGAGCTTTTGCTATGACTTCTGTTTCTTAAAAATAATCAGACAAAATAATCCATATTCAAAGAGGCAGATTTTAAAGTGACATATTCTGCACTCCTTTAGCTTCAACATATGATTTCAGGGAACAGACACAATTCAACCCATAAAAACAGGAAATCTGGGAGAGAGAAGAACAAGTTAAATACCTCCACAAGGAAATAATCAGACAAGTCCAGAAATGAGACTTCCTATAAAGTCTCTTCAAAAAGATAATGTCATCTAAAAAAAGAAGTAGAGGGACTATTCCAAAAAGACTAAAGAAACCATTCTGGTTTAAAAAAGAAATTCAAACTTAAATGTACTTACAAATCAAAAAAAAAAAAAAAAGAAATTGTTATGACATTAGGGTGGAAATCGGGGTGATTTGAATATGGACTGGATATTCTAAAAGTTTCTAAGGGATTCCCTGGTGGCTCAGACAGTAAAGAGTCTGCCTGCAATGTGGGAGACCTGGGTTTGATCCCTGGGTCGGGAAGATCCCCTGGAGAAGGAAATGGCAATCCACTCTAGTATTCTTGCCTGGAGAATTCCATAGATGGAGGAGCCTAACAGGCTACAGTCCATGAGGTTGCAAAGAGTTGGACACAACTGAGTGACTTCACTTTCTTTCTTTCTTTCTTTCTAATCTAAGAGTTATGTGATATTATGGAATTACTGGTAATTTCCTTAGAGGTGTTCATGATATGATAGTTATATATGAGAATAAACTTATATTAAAATATACAGGCTGGTGTTTGGAGTAAAGTGTCATGATATCTCCAATACACTTTTTAAAAAATAATTTTATTTATTGATTTATTTTTGGCTGTGCTGGGTTGTTGTTGCTGCACAGGCCTTCTCTGGTTGTGGCAAGTGGGGGGCTCCTCTCTAGTTGGGTGTGAGCTTCTCATTGTGGTGGCTTCTCTTATTGTGGAGCACAGGCTCTAGGCATGCAGGCTTCAGAAGCTGAGGCTTATGGGTTCAGTAGTTGTGGCTCCCAGGCTCTAGAGCTCAGGCTCAATTGTTGTGGCATATGAGCTTAGTTGCTCTGAGGCATGTGGGAGCTTTCCAGATCAGGGATTGAACCTGTGTCTCCTCCGTTGGCAGGTGGATTCTTTACCACTGACTCACCAGGGAAGCTCCCTCCAATTTACTTTTATTTTTAATTTTTATAATGCAATCTTTTAGGAATTGTTTTAATTTAATTTTTATATTATATTGAACTGTAGTTGATTTACAATATTGTGTTAGTTTCAGTGTACAGAGAAGTGATTTGGTTATACATATACATACATCCATCCTTTTTCAGATTATTTTCCTATATAGATTATTACAGAATACTGAGTAGAGTTTCCTGTGCTGTACAGTAGATCCTTGTTGATTATCTGTTTTATGTATAGTAGTGTGTATATGTTAATTCCAACTCCTAATTTATTTCTCTTTCCACCTTTCCCCTTTGGTAACCTAAGTTTGTTTTTGAAGTCTGTAAGTCTGTTTCTGTTTTGCAAATAAGTTCATTTGTATCATTTTTTTCAATAGATTCTATATATAAGTGATATCATATGGTAGCCTTTCTCTGACTTACTTAGTATGATAATCTCTAGGTTCATCTGTGTGGCTCAAATGGCATTATTTCATTCTTTTTAATGGCTGAGTAATATTCCATTGTATCTATATACCACATCTTCTTTATCCGTTCCTTTCTTGGTGGGCATTTAGGTTGCTTCCCTGTCTTGGCTATTGTAAACAGTGCTGCAATGAACATTAGGGTGCATGTATCTTATTGGATCATGTTTTTCTCCAGATTTATGCCCAGGAATGGGATTGCAGGGGTCATATGGTAGCTCTATTATCAGTTTTTTAAGGAATCTCCATACCGTTCTCCATAGTGGCTGCACCAATTTACATTCCCACCAACAGCATAGGAAGGTTCCCTTTTCTCCACATCCTCTCCAGCATTTATTGTTTGTATACTTTCTGATGATAGTCATTCTCACTGGTGTGAGTTGATACTGTAGTTGTGATTTGCATTTCTCTAATAATTAGCAATGGTGAGCATCTTTCCCTGTGCTTTTTGGTCATCTGTATATCTTCTTTGGAGAAATGTCTTTTTAGGTCTCCCACCCATTTTTTAATTGGGTTGTCTATTTTTTAATAATGAGTTGCATGAATTGTTTGCATATATTGGAGATTAATCCGTTATCAGTCACATCATTTTCTCCCAAATATTTCTCCCAAATATTTTCTCCCATTCTGTGAGCTGTCTTTTCATTTTGTTGATGGCTTCCTTTGCTGTGCAAAAGTCTTTAAGTTTAGTTAGGTCCCATTTGTTTATTTTTGGTTTTATTTTCATTATTCTAGGAGGTGAATCCCAAAAAATATTGCTATGATTTATGTCAAAGAGTGCTCTGCCTAGGTTCTTCTCTAAGAATGTAATAGTATCTAGACTTACATTTAGGTCTCCAATTTACTTTTAAATAGATTAGCAAAAAAAGTGTATACAAACATAAAACAAATATGTATATATACTGTGTATATAGATAAAGCAGATATACCAAAAGGTATCTGTTGAATTTAAATAGTGTGAGTATATGGGATGGTCACAGTACTATTTGTTCAACTTTCCTGTACGTTTGACTTTTTGCATAATAAAATGTTGACAGAAAATAATGAAAAAAGTGTTTTTTAAGATTAGATTCTCTCCACCACCTCTTGATTGAAAATGGAAAAAAAAAAACAAAAAACACCTCAACAGGCTTAAGGTATAGAAGATGAAGATCCAGTTAGTGAAAAGAGAAATTCTCCAGGGATGTTAAAACAGTTGGGCTGGTTTCCACATGATTCCTTCCCTCAAATCTTCATTCCTGGGAGTTAGAAGTTGGAGCACAAGGCTCTCAATCAAGAATGCTTTGAGGGCCCCCCAAAGACCTGCTGACCTCTAAATATCTCCCCTGCAGGCTTCCCATGTGGCCTGAAATCCCTGTAACCTGGGTCAGTTCTTAAGAATCAAGTATTTTCTCACTATTCTGGGGCCCCCTTTTAAAATGCAAAGCTGGTAGGGTGCTGGGGTCCATTAATTGGGAACAATTGTCTGCAGAGCCAGTGCCCGCCCAGAGGCCCTCCATTCTAATAGCTCGCTTCCTAACCCCTTACCACCACTGAGACGGGACAATACGTGCTCTAGGAAACTGAAATTGGACAATGTGTGCTTTAAGCAACTTCTTAGGTGAAGATACCATTTCAAGAAAGCATACTTTCTGTGAATAAAACAGGGTGCATAAGGTCATTGCTGTTTTTACTTTGTCAACTGGGTGGCCTCTGAAATCTTCTTAGAACACTTCAGAGGAAGCCTCCTCAACTCTTCCAGCCCTCCACCCCTTCCCTTTGTAACCGAATTCTTACTGACCCTGCAGCTTTTCACTGAATGAAGAGTTTCCAAGGGGTCTAAAAAATACCTGTGACAATTAGAGAAATGAAAACCAGGGGGTCAAGATGAATTGACCCTTGGTGGAGGATTTACATAAATAGGTCCTAACCTCTGGCTGTGAATAAAAGATAAATACCCCATTAGGTTCAGAACCACAGTTCAAGGGCGTTCGCAGGACCAAGCCTGGCTTCTCTGCTATGTCAGGAATTTCAGGAATGCTACTGATCATTGTGTGTTGGCAGAGCACAGGGGGTTGCAGGCCAGCTAACAGAAACCCAACCCTGCCCACTGGGTGAAACTGCAGCTCTCCCACGCAGAGACCTGCAAATGGAGAGTGTGGGAAACCTGCAAGTGGAGAGACAAGCCGGAAGTAATGCCTTCGAAAATGGGAAGGATGCCTTCTCCCAAAAGGTGACCAAATGCATGTGGTGGATGGTGGTCTTGTGAGTGCATGTGTACTCAGTTGTGTCCAACTCTTTGCGACCCCATGGACTGTAGCCCACCAGGCTCCCCTGTCCATGGGATTTCCCAGGCAAGAATACTGGATGGTGGTATTAACCTGAAAGATTTGAGAGGAGAAAGGGTCTGTCCCCTGAGAAGAGCTAGTTTGCTCCCCTTATCTGTAGATCAGATGACCTAGTACTAGCTTCCTGCAGCCTGAAGGCCTCCAGCATGTTTCCTTCTGCTGCTCCCCAAGGAAGAAGTCTTACAAGGGTGTTACAAGAAAATTTGTAACAAGAAAGGTAAAATCATGACACCCTCATATAGACATAAAAATAAATGTGTTAAAGATTTTACTTGTAATAACTGAGGGAACCAGGCATGTGTTATAACTGATTTTAAAAAGCAGCCCAGATTTATAGGGAGCAAAGAATGTTGAAATGAATTACAAATTCATTACAAATGGATGTAACCCTCCCCCCCCCCCCTCACCCAAGGAAGCCAGTTGAACCAGACAGGACAGAAATTACAGCTATGGTTTTCCAGTAGTCACGTATGGATGTGAGAGTTGGACTATAAAGAAAGCTGAGCATCGAAGAATTGATACTTTTGAACTGTGGTGTTGGAGAAGACTCTTGAGTTCTTGAGAGTCCCTTGGACTGCAAGGAGATCCAACCAGTCCATCGTAAAGGAAATCAGTCCTGAATATTCATTGGAAGGACTGATGCTGAAGCTGAAACTCCAATACTTTGGCCACCCAGTGGGAAGAACTGACTCATTGGAAAAGACTCTGATGTTGGGAAAGATTGAAGGCGGGAGGAGAAGGAGATAACAGAGGATGAGATGGTTGGATGACATCACTGACTCAATGGACATGAGTTTGAGCAAGCTCCGGGAGTTGGTGATGGACAGGGAAGCCTGGTGTGCTACAGTCCATGGAGTTGTAAAGAGTCGGACATGACTGAGCGACTAAACTGACTGATCCCTTCCCTACAACTTACAGAGTTATAAAATAGCTCCTGTAGGAAGCTAGGGGGCTTCCCAGGTGGCGCTAGTGGTAAAGAACCCACCTGCCAGTGCAGGAGCTGTAAGAGACATGGGTTAGATCCCTGGGCCAGGAAGATCCCCTGGAGGATGGCAACCCACTCCTGTATTCTTGCCTGGAGAATCTCATGGACAGAGGAGCCTGGCTGGCCAGAGTCCATAGGGTCTCAAAGAGTCAGACATGACTGAAGCGACTTAGCATGCACAGGAAGCAAGAGCTGTAGAAAGTAAAGTTTTCCACTGAAGTATGAATTTTCTCTAAAAGGCATGAAATTTTGCTTTCTACATATTACCTTAAAAGAAGTATCCCCTCTATCTGCTTACTTCTTAACCCCTGTCCTGCTTTTATGCCCGCCCCCCCACCCCCGCCACAAAAAAAGAAAAAAACAAAAAAGTCGTATACATACCTTTTTTGAACCAAAGAGTGAGGTGAGCTTGAGAACCTTTGGCCAAAGTTGATTTCCATCTTCCACAATTTTCTACCTTCCTTTATTTCTTTGTTACATAAAGATGAATAGAATCCTTGTTGGTTTGTTCCTTGGCAAGGTAAGAACGATGATGAAGATGCTGCCTTGCCCATGTCATCTTGCTCTCTGTCGCACTTCTTACACTAAAGAGAAACCACGAAGAAAATGGGAACTTGGGACGGAGAACCCACTTGCTCTGCAGCTTTTTTGACCAACAGATGCCTTAATACTGGTGGCCATTCTGAGCTTATTTTGCTGAGAGTCTCCAAAGTGACCCATTGAATCATGGGATATCTTGGATTTTACTGCTTAGAAAGTATGTTTTCCTCCCTGCCCCACTCCCCTACCCCTCGTTGCATCAAAGAGGTCTGTCAAGCTTTCTGAAAGTACTAACTCTGACCTGATATCTAAAGTAATAGATGGAAATGTGGGTTCTTTAGATGGAGCTCTTTTCCCTAAACCTGCCTCTAAATGAAGAGGTGGAGATTCAAACCAAAGCCATATTGGAGAATTATTTCTCATTCCTGGATTTAATGTCTTATTTTTATATTGTTGCATGAGAAATTGACTCTAAAAAGCATCTGTTTTCAAATTTGAGAAACATTGTTCTAGGCTCATGTATTTAAAGATCAGCAATTAAAAACACCAAAGCCACTAGGCCAGGCCTTGATTGACTACCCTCTCTGCCCATTTTCCTCTGGGGCAGTGATTCTGAGGCCACTGCATGAATTTCACTCTATTATCTAATGAAGAAAGCCAAGGCCGATGATACCAAGAAAGTATGAGAGAAAAAAAGTTGTCACAGTGACAGCATACTTCTGCGGAGCTCCATCCAAAAGCAAACACCTACTGTTTTGCTTTTACCTACTTTTTTACCAAAAAATACCTACTATTTTTGCAAATACCAAAAGACCTACCTACTGTTCAGTAAAACACAGGGCAGATTCTCACATGAAAAAATTGCCCTCAGAAGTGTGTGTGAGACCCTAATATGTGTAAAGGAATTTATGCAGGGCTCTCTTCACATTGGCATGCAGGTATGTGAGTGTGGGTTAGCAGACATTCCTTTCTGACTCATTACCCATTTTGCCCCTGCATTCCCCACTCAGTGCTTGAGGCACTTTTTACCCTGGGCTGGGACAGAGATTGATGGTATCTTAGAGCTCTCTAAAGAGAAGCTGTGCCCCTTTGCACTTTCCGTTTGCGACTAGTCATTAAGACTTTCTGTCAAGCTCTATTATATGAGCATGGCACAGCTGCCTCTGAGCTGAAAGCTCTTACCTGTCACAGGCTCTGGTACATGTAGACTCTCCTGGCAGTCTGTCAGTCAAAACATATTTATCAACTGGACAGAAATAAGACAGATAGTAATTTAGGGGAGAAAGATTTTACCCTATCCTCTTCTGTTCTATAGCTAGGACCTGTGAATTAAACTGTTAATGTTTTTACATTCATGGTAGCTTCACAGAAAAGAATTGAAATCCCAAAACGTTTTTGGATTTGAGTGCTTATATACCATTTTAACAAAGGGTAATAAATTGTGGAGAGGTGACTAGATAAAGGAAAGGGGGTGGGCTTTCAGGGGCAATAAATTGTGGGAAGGTGACTAGGAAATGTGTGGGGGAAATTAATGACAGACAAAAGCTACTTAATAGGTTTGTTTATGCAGACTCATGCTCTTACCTTCTCTGTCTCAGTGATGTGTTATTATCCTCTTCCTGGTATGGGAATTGCCTTCTCAATTGCCTTAAGTTCAAAATAATCCTTGTGCCTTCCCAGGTAGCGCTAGTGGTAAATAATCCACCTGCCAATACAGGAGATGAAGGAGACGTGGGTTCGATCCCTGGGTCGGGAAGATCCTCTGGAGAAGGAAATGGCAACCCACTCCAGTATTCTTGCCTGGAGAATCCCATGGACAGAGGAGCCTGGCAGACTATAGTTCATGGGGTTGCAAAGAGTCAGACACAACTGAAACCACTTAGCACATGCCAAAGTGGCATAATTTGGGTATCATATTCTGATCCCCTTCAGTGAGAAGGTATCAAAATGTTTTTCAGGGCTTTAAAATACTTGTATCACTGAAATAAGGAAGTGAATTCTAGCATAGCCTAGAGAATCCAGAGGCTGTGGTAGATGAGGCCAACTTCCCTCCTTTGAGTAGAAGACTCAAGAGGCCTGGGGGAGCCCAAAGCAGGGATGGGAGCCAAGGAGGAAGCATTCCAGGAAGGGCATGAAAAAGAGGGTCCTTGATCAAGAATTACCCGTAGACCACAGCTGCCCCTATTGCCCCAAAGCTACATGTTGAAATGGGATGAAGAAAGAGTCAAAGTCTAGTATCTTACATTCTGAAAAGAGACTGAGGGAGAAAAGAAGATGGAGAAAGGAGCAATGTGATATGGACCCACTCCTGTGCTGCAAAGCCCTGGGAATTTCTCATTGGTTCCTATGTCCTGTTGTTCTCTACTATCTGCAAAGGAAAGATGAAATTGATTGCCTTGCTGGCATAGATATAATCAACAATGAAGGGGATGCTACCCTAGAACATGCTACTCTAAAATATGCCATTTTGACATAAAGATTATTTTGAGCTCAAGGCAATTGAGAAGCAGCAGATACAGGAATAACTCTCCCTTTCTGCCTAAAAGCGGGGCATAAATTTCATTTCATATGGTAAAAGGGATATAAACTTCTGTTTGTAAAGATATCCTCCTCTCCCATACCAGGAAGAGGACAAGACTCTTATCAGAGAATAATTTGAATCTGCATAACAAATTCTGCTGAACAATCCTTATCTACCATACATTTCCTACTCACCTTCCCACAATTTACTACCGCTAGAAGCCCAGATCCCTTTTCCTTTGTTTAATTACATCTCCACAATTTATTGCCCTTTGTTAAAAGTTCTAATTGCCTTTGGGTTTCACTTTTCTGTGAAGCCCCTGTGCACATAAAAATATTGTCATCAATAAAGAAACATGCCCGTTCTTCTGTTAATCTGACATTTGTTATTTAATTCACAGTCCCCAAGAACTGAACATAAGAGGGTAGAGGAAGTTTTTCCTCAGCTATACCACCATTAGTATTCTTTTGCTTGACTTTGTTTGATTGCTTAGGAAATGAGTTATTGGATTTCTTTCCCCCTATTTCTATTAAACATGTGGTTTAACATTGTGCTGGCTGAGTATCAATTAGAGATCTCCATAGAGGCTCCTCTAACATGTTACGTATTCTGGAAGACAAGCAAGTAAGATCCATGTGGCCATGTGTTTAAAGTTTGTTTCCCTGTGGACTGCTGCTTTGTACCTTTGAGTGTTGCCTTATTGAGTCCCAGCAGTCCAGGAAAATTCCCTGGATTCAGACTTTCCCATTATTCTGGAAAATTCATGTTTCCTTTCTCCCACATGAGCCTGCTTAGAGAGAGTGACTATAGACCACTGACTATAAAGTCATGGTCAATGAAAGAAAATGGCTTCTCCATTCCATGCCTTCAGAACTAATAACAGAGACCTAAGGACTCCTGAGGTACCAGAGGGAGGCACTAGGCTAGTCTCCCAGTGAAACCAAGCAGAGAATAGCAAAGAGAGGAATCATCAGGGGGGCTGTTGTTTGAATTGTTTGAATTTTATGTTTGCAATTTAATTCTGTAAATCAAAAAAAGGAGATTCACTCTGGTTCTGTGTGAAAGTAAACGTGTTAGTTGCTCAGTTGTGTCTGACTCTTTGCAACCCCCATGGAACTGTAGCCTGGGATTCTCAAGGCAAGAATACTAGAGTGAGTTACCGTTTCCTCCTCCAGGGGATCTTCTCCACCCAGGGATCAAACCCAGCTTTTTGTGTCTCCTGCACTGAAGGCAGATGCTTTACCATCTGAGCCACATGGGAAGCCCCCTGGTTCTGTGTAGCACATGATAAACCACCATATTGTTATAAAAAAACTTTTTTCTCTCTTTATGGTCAGTGGCCTCTTACCAAAAGTGTGTATTTTGAGTTTTGCAATGCCTAACAAATAAGTTGTAAAGAAGAGGTATTTTTCAAAGGCTAAAGAGATATATGGAGAGCAGCAAGATCTTATATTGGGAACATTTCTGAAGGGTATATGTTTATCAGAGTATCCAGCTATTCTATGACTAACTTAATTTTCTATGGTTTTTCTTAAGAAAACATTCATGAAAATATCCAATTATGCTTACAAACTACTTCCTGTGAATTATCTGTGGTGTCTACATTGATTTCCCCTCAAGACTTATACAGCCAGGATGTTTGAAAGCTTGGGCATCATCTCCCCTGACAGAAACAATTTTCTGTGAAACCTTTCCATGTTAACTTGTAGTAGTTGATTCTCAAAGCTGATATACATTTAATATATTCTCTTTTCCCACAAAATGTCTTTGATGCTAACCATTTTGCTGTTATTCTCAAAGTATACACTCTCTTCTAACCATGGGCCCCAAAACCCACACAATGAGGGTGAACCACAGAGTACCTGGGTGTGTGTGTGCTCAGTCGTGTCTGACTGTGACCCCATGGACTGTAGCCTGTCAGGCTCCTCTGTCCATGGGATTTTCCCAGACAGAATACTGAAGTGGGTTGCCATTTTCTCCTCCAGGGGGAAGCACAGAGTAGCAGAAAGAAAAGAATATTGCTTTTCTTCCATGAAGACTTTCCATTCAATTCCACCTCTCTGTTCTGTGGATATTATTTGGTGTTGGGGAAATAGTAGCATTCACAATTTGATCTTCCAAATTTAATTTATAGCTCTTCAATTGGTGTCTTAAAAAAAGCACCTCCAAAAAAACAAGCAAAATATATTTTGCTAAATGCCTGATTTTCCCTAAATGACTGATTTTCTCCTCCTTTGGCCCAAGGGGTACCCAAGGCTCAGTATATATTCATTGTCACCAAAATACTACCTTGTAGATATTTTTGAGAGCCAGAGATGAATTTGTAATGTTTTACAGGCCTGGTTCAGAGCTCTATGTCCTTTTCCTTTCTGGTAGTCAACTTGTTATATCTGTGACGAAAACAGTCACTGTATATGTAAGTACTTTCAGAACCAGAAACCAACAAAACATCAAGATTCCAATAACTCAAGAGAATCTACCAGATTCTGACCATCTGACAATCTCATCTCAACATGGCCTGGTCTGCAGTGACCAGAAAGGTGATCGAAGCAAGCCCTGAGCTCTTGATTTTATCACAAAGTCCTTTTTCTTTGCGGGTGTCTTGGATCTGGAGATAGAGAATCAGGCGATCAGATAAAGCTGTGAGGAGGGTTGAGAGTTTGCTGGAATGACGCTCAGGGCACAGTTTTTGCTGTTGGAGCGTTTCCTGTGTGCCCTTTGAAACCTCTGAACTCAGTTCTTCAAAGTGAGAGCTACCTTATTCTGTCTTCCCACTGAACAAATGTGTTTGCTGCTTATCATCTTTTTTTTTTTTTTTTTGTCACCCCCACCCTAGTTGACTTAGCCGAGGTTGATTTATCACAGCAAAAGAATTGCCCTGACTGAGTCATAAGTTACACTTTTACCTAACATTATCTGGACCTTTGGAAATGAAAGCATACAAATAATGGACGTTTTGTGCACAGGGCTACACATACACACATATATGTGTCTTTCTGTTTGCTTCATTCATCATGTTCTCCATACTCCCACTGTTTGTCTCCCCATTCCCACCCCTCCTCACTCCTAGCAGTTTTGGAGAGAGTTATGTTTTCTCATGAGCCAAAGGGTCATTTTTCAAGTTGAGTCCTGTTAACCTCAGTGACAGATGCTTGCTTTTCAGAAGTTCCTCTTTGCAAAGCTGTTTTAGGACAGAAAATTTATTTCTCTTTAGAGAGCTGGTGTGGTAAGAGGAAACTGAAGCTGGTCTCTGGGTGTGTGTTTGTTCTCATTTGCTGTACAGTAAATATGGATATGGGTCAATAAAAGCTGTTCTTTGATCTACTGCTACAAAGGATTCATTGTAAATATATTACTGGATAAGAGGGTTATGGCTGTGTAATTGCCCCTTGTGAACAGTGCCCTGTGCCACCCTTTAGCACGTGCAAGAAGTGAGACTTATGGGTTCAACCTGCCTGGGATTATTTTTTATTGAGGTAAAAAAACACATAACACAGTTTACCATCTTAACCATTTGTAAGTGTACAGTACAGCAGTGTTAAATACAGCCTCCCTGGATTTTACTTGCTTATTTATTTATTTTTTACTGAGTAGCCTTTCTAACATTTCATTTCTGGGTATCCTCATTAAAGGATAGTGTTTAGACACAGAAATAACCTTAAAAGAACAATAACAATAATTGCAACAAAAACTTAGCAATAAGAAGTAAATAAAGTCAAACAAGGCCAATATTCCTATAGCTAACTCTTTTGAGTTAGTTTTTGTGGTTGTTTGCTGTTCAGTTGCTAAGTCATGTCTGACTCTTTGCGATCCCATGGACTGCAG
Source organism: Cervus elaphus (assembly GCF_910594005.1). Classification (NCBI taxonomy): domain Eukaryota; kingdom Metazoa; phylum Chordata; class Mammalia; order Artiodactyla; family Cervidae; genus Cervus; species Cervus elaphus. Next base: position 129,802,980 of record NC_057848.1, read on the forward strand.
CATGCCAGGCTCCTTGTCTTCCGCTATCTCCTGGAGTTTGCTCAAATTCTCCTGAGTCGGTGATGCCATCTAACCATCTCATCCTCTGCTGCCCCCTTCTCCTTTTGCCTTCAGTCTGTCCCAGAATCAGGGTCTTTTCCAATGAGTCAACTGTTCACATCAGGTGGCCAAAGCATTGGAGCTTCAGCTTAAGTATCAGTCCTTCCAGTGAATATTTAAGGTTGATTTCCTTTCAGATTGACTAGTTTGATGACCTTGCTGTCCAAGGGACTCTCAAGAACCTTCTCCAGAGCCACAGTTCAAAAACGTCAGTTCTTTGGTACTCAGGCTTCCTTATGGTCCAACTCACATCTGTACATGACTACTGGAAAAACCATAGCTTTGACTAGATGGACCTTTGTCAGCAGAGTGATGTCTCTGCTTTTTAAATATGCATTCTAGGTTTATCATAGCTTTCCTTCTAAGGAGCTAGCATCTTTTAATTTCATGGCTGCAGTTACCATCCACAGTGATTTTGGAGCCCAAGAAAATAAAATCTGTCACTGCTTCCACTTTTTCCCTTCTATTTGCAATGAAGTGAAGTGACCAGATGCCATGATCTTAGTTTTTTTATGTTGAGTTTTAAAGCCAGCTTTTTCACTCTCCTCTTTCACCCTCATCAAGAAGCTCTTTAGTTCCTCTTCTTTATCTGCCATTAGAGTGGTATCATCTGCATATCTGAGGTTGTTGATATTTCTCCTGGCAATCTTGATTTCAGCTTGTGATTCATCCAGCCTGGCATTTCCCATGATATGCTCTGCATTATAAGTTAAATAAGCAAGGTGACAATATACAGTCTTGATGTACTCTTTTCCCAATTCTGAGCCAGTCAGCTGTCCCATATCTGGTTCTAACTGTTGCTTCTTGACCTGTATACAGGTTTCTCAGGAGACAGGCAAGGTGGTCTGGTATTCCCATCTCTTTAAGAATTTTCCACAGTTTGTTGTGATCAACACAGTCAAAGGATTTGGTATAGTCAAGCAGAAGTAGATGTTTTCCAGGAATTCCACTGAAACTCTTGCTTTTTCTATGATCCAGCGAATGTTGGCAATTTGATCTCTGGTTCCTCTGCCTTTTCTAAATCATGCTTGTATATCTAGAAGTTCTTTGTTCAGTTCAGTTCAGTTCAGTCACTCAGTCATGGCCGACTCTTTGTGACCCCATGGACTGCATGCAGCACACCAGGCTTCCCTGTCCATCACCAACTCCCAGAACTTGCTCAAACTCATGTCCATTGAGTCAGTGATGCCATCCAACTATCTCATCCTCTGTCCTCCCCTTCTCCTCCTTCCTTCAATCTTTCCGAGCATCAGGGTCTTTTCCAATGAGTTAGTTATTCGCATCAGGTGGCCAAAGTATTAGTCCTTAGTTCACGTACTGTTGAAGCCTAGCTTCAAGGATTTTGAGCATTACCTTGCTAGCATGTGAAATGAGGGCAATTGTATGGTAGTTTCAACATTCTTTGTCATTGCCCTTCTTTGAGATTAGAATGAAAACTGACCTTTTCTAGTCCTGTGGCCACTGCTGAGTTTTCCATATATGCTGACATATTGAGTTAATACCAGTTATTATTACATGCCTAGCATTGGCCACAGCACTGTAAAAAAAAAAAAGCAATGAGAGATGATCAATGACCTCAAGATGTTTACCCTTCTGTTATGGGATAAAGGTATCAGAATAAATTATATTCACTAAACTAGGAATCAAGATTTCAGCTATATCTCCCTAAATCAGTGATTGTATATGGAGGTACATTTCCTTTTACCCATAAATGTATAGTTTGCATAATTACATAGCAAAGCAGAGCAGCCAATTATAAATGTCATTCTTTGAAGTCAGAGAACATGTCTAGGTGTGATAGTGGCAATCCCCTGATGGTGGCAGGGGATTTGGAACCAGCCTCTGCTGGGGCTGGTGTTGGGCCAGCGTGGGCCATAGGAGTCTCAATGGGGAGAACAGGGAGATAGCCTTATGATAGAGATGCGATCTTGACTGTGAATTTCAGGTCTCCATGATAAGCCTCTAACTAAGCCACTCTCCTTTTAGCTGCTTTGTGAGACTGGAGGCCAAACTGGAACCCAAAAGATATACCACTGTCCCCCATATTGCTTGCTTGTCAAGACAAACAAAAGAAAAACATTCCCCTTTCTTCTCTCCTTCGTCCTTCCCTCCCTCCCTTCCATTTTTGGAAATGTGTCTGGATGTGGGATGAGTTATTGAAAAGATGTGGATCATGAAATCCCTAACACAAAGTTGGTACGTATTCCATGAATAAAGACCTCATCTCTCAGATCCCATTTAGACAATGTCCCTGGTGGTTCAGATGGTAAAGAGTCTGCCTGCAATGCAGGAGACCTGGGTTTGATCCCTGGGTTGGGAAGATCCCCTGGAGGAGGGCATGGCAACCAACTCTAGTATTGTTCCCTGGAGAATCACATGGACAGAGGAGCCTGATGGGCTACAGTCCATGGGGTCTCAAAGAGTCGGACATGACTGAGTGACACTTGCAATGTTTACACTGTTTACTGTCATAGTCAGCCTTCAACCACTTCAGCCAAGTTGATCCTCTAAGTAATGATTTATATGAAAGCGTTTATAATGTCTAACATGCTAAGCCACTTGAATGACATGGTTTCAGTTTTTATGTTTTTAAAATGAAACTTTCAAATGTCACTTCTTTGATATTTCCTGTAAAGGCAGCATCACCTACCCTGGATCCTGAGGGGAGAAAGGGAAGAAAGGGATTGATTTTCTCTGGTTCACAATAAATCAAATCGGGCCAACCTCGCCTCCAGTCTGAGTCAGTAGCTCTCATTTGTTTTTGTTTTTTCTTGTTTACCTTGACCTATTCTGCCATCAGCATGTACATGTGTGCGGTGCCCCCACAAGCGAATGCACTCAACAAAGCATATTGGACTACATAATTGCTATAGTGATAACCTTGAATCTGTTCTAATCTGTGAAACAACACATCATTCAGAAAGCTCCATACTTTATTATTATTAAGATATTACTGGTGACTCACCTCACAAATGACCCCAACAACACCTGTGATTGTGACTCAGTGTTCCCAGCATCAGGCTGATGCTCTGGCAACAGAATTGTTCTGTTTTCCCTTTGCATTGACTCCAGTTCTGGGAAGCTTCCAGATCCTTTCAGTTCAATGATTTCTAGTCGGTTTCACAGACACTGATCACCTAGTGTGCTCAAGTACTCAGCCTATTCAGGGGACACAGACATAAAGCATTCCTGGTTTCCACTGTTCTGATGCTTACAGTCTAATGGCGAGTTGTTTCCCTGCTGCTCTGCCCAACTCCCTCTCTGCTTCTTCCACTGGTGCTTTCTGGTCCCACCTTTCTCCCATCTCCCCACAACTGAGGTCACAGCAAAGCTTGTGAGTGACCTTTCAAGGGTATCTAAGACTCCTCTTTTCTCTCATAGACCTCTAGATTTATACTGACCATTCCATTTCAAGGTACACTGGGTTGCGTCTTAGCCAGTGTGCCCGGTTCTGTGTGCTTAGCTCCATTTAATCCTCACAACCCTACGGAGTAGGTGCAGATGAGGAAACTAAAAGTGAAAAAAGCCGAGCAGCCTGTCCCAAGTCACACAAGCAGTAGCAGATGAGTCCCGGCCTGATTCCAGAATCTTTGTACTATTCTAAGAGTGAAGCAAAACTTGGTATCCACGACTCATAACAATCAAGTATGTGACATGTGAGCAAATAGTCTATGATTATTTGAAGACCCTATATGTTTTTAAAAAATTATTGAGATATAGTTGATTTACAATGTTGTGTTAGTTTCAGGCATATGGCCAAGTGATTCATATATATATATATATATATATATATATATATATATATATATATACACATCTAGTCTGTTTCAGATTCTTTTCCTTTATAGGTTATTACAAGATACTGAGTATACTGCTCAGTGCTGGAGTGACTGTGAGGAGATACCCCACGTTCAATGGCAGAGAAGCCCCAGAAGACGGTAGGTGCTGGAGCAGCAGCTGCATGGCACTGGAGTGGCAGATGTGTGGAGCTGGAGAGATTTTGAGGAGATACCCCACATCCAAGGGCAAAGGAGAAGCCCTAGCAAGATGGTAGGAGGGGCAAAATCGCATTGAGAATCAAACCCCATAACTTCCAGAGATGCTCAAAGGGCTCAAACATACCTTGTGTGCACCAGGACCCAGAGACCCCACAGAGACTGAGATAGAACTGTGTTGGACTGTCTCCAGAGGAGGTACAGGTCAGCAGTGGACTGCTGCAGGGGCAGGGGCTCTGGGTGCAGTAGACCTGGGTATGGCATAAGCCCTATTGGAGGAGGTCGCCATTAACCCCACCATAGAGCCACCAGAATTTACACAGGACTGGGGGAACAGGCTCTTGAAGGGCACAAACAGAACCTTCTGGGCACCAGGACCCAGGAGAAAGGAGCAGTGACCCCACAAGAAACAGACTCAGACTTGCCTTGAGTGTCCATGAGAAAGGAGCAGTGACCCCACAAGAAACAGACCCAGACTTGCCCGTGAGTATCCAGGAGTCTCTGGCAGAGGCGTGGGTCAGCAGTGGCCTGCCGCAGGGTTGGGGATACAGAGTGCAGCAGCCCATGCATGGGACTTACGTGAACTGTGAACTTCCAGATGTTCAAGCTGGTTTTAGAAAAGGCAGAGGAACCAGAGATCAAATTGCCAACATCTGCTGGATCATTGAAAAAGCAAGAGAGTTCCAGAAGAGCATCTATTTCTGCTTTATTGACTATGCCAAAGCCTTTGACTGTGTGGATCACAATAAACTGTGGAAAATTCTTAAAGAGATGGGAACACCAGACCACCTGACCGACCTCTTGAAAAACCTATATGCAGGTCAGGAAGCAACAGTTAGAACTGGACATGGACCAACAGACTGGTTCCAAATAGGAAAAGGAGCACGTCAAAGCTGTATGTTGTCACCCTGCATATTTAACTTATATGCAGAGTACATCATGAGAAACGCTGGGCTGGAAGAAGCACAAGCTGGAATCAAGATTGCTGGGAGAAATATCAATCACCTTAGATATGCAGATGACATCACCCTTATGGCAGAAAGTGAAGAGGAACTAAAATGCTGGAGAGGGTGTGGAAAAAAGGGAACCCTCTCACATTGTTGGTGGGAATGCAAACTAGTATAGCCACTATGGAGAACAGTGTGGAGATTCCTTAAAAAACTGGAAATAGAACTGCCATATGACCCAGCAATCCCACTCCTGGGCATACACACCGAGGAAACCAGATCTGAAAAAGCCTCTTGATGAAAGTGAAAGAGGAGAGTGAAAAAGTTGGCTTAAAGCTCAACATTCAAAAACTAAGATCATGGCATATGGTCCCATCACCTCAGGGCAAATACATGGGGAAACAGTGGAAGCAGTGTCAGACTTTGTTTTCTGGGGGCTCCAAAATCACTGCAGATGGTGATTGCAGCCATGAAATTAAAAGACACTTACTCCTTGGAAGGAAAGCTATGACCAACCTAGATAGCATATTAAAAAGCAGAGGCATTACTTTGCCAACAGAGGTCCATCTGGTCAAGGCTATGGTTTTTCCAGTGGTCATGTATGGATGTGAGAGTTGGACTGTGAAGAAAGCTGAGCACCGGAAAATTGATGCTTTTGAACTCTGGTGTTGGTGAAGACTCTTGATAGTCCCTTGGACTGCAAGGAGATCCAACCAGTCCATCCTAAGGGATATATGTCCTGGGTGTTCATTGGAAGGACTGATGCTGAAGCTGAAACTCCAGTACTTTGGCCACCTCATGAGAAGAGTTGACTCATTAGAAGACCCTGATGCTGGGAGGGACTGGGCACAGGAGGAGAAGGGGACGACAGAGGATGAGATGGCTGAATGGCATCACTGACTCAAAGGACATGAGTTTGAGTAAACTCCTGGAATTTGTGATGGACAAGGAGGCCTGGCGTGCTGTGATTCATGCGGTCGCAAAGAGTCAGACATGACTGAGCAACTGAACTGAACTGAACTGAAGCCACTATCTTCATTACCTCAAGCATAGTTTGGCCTCAGGTGAAATAATAGGGAGGGAACACAGCCTCACGTATCAACAGAAAATTGTATTAAACATTTACAGAGCATATCCCCGCCCATCAGAACAAGACCCAGTTTCCTCCATAGTCAGTCTCTCCCATCAGGTAGCTTCCATAAGCCTCTTATCCTTCCCCATCAGAGGACAGATAGACTGAAAACCACAGTCTCAGAAAACTAACCAATCTGATCACATGGACCACAGCCTTGTCTAATTCAATGAAACTATGAGCCATGCCATGTAGGGCCACCCAAGACGGACAGGTCATGGTGGAGAGTTCCGAAAGTGGTCCACTGGAGAAAGGAATGACAAACCACTTCATTATTCTTGCCTTGAGAACCCCATTAACAGTATGAAAAGGCAAAAAAGACAGGACAATGAATGGTGAACTCCCTAGGACAGAGAGTTCTCCTCCAGAAAGAATAAAGAGATGGAGCCAAAGCAAAAACAACACCCAGTTGTGGATGTGATGCGTGATGGAAGTAAAGTCCGATGCTGTAAAGAACACTATTGCATAGGAACCTGGAATGTTAGGTCCATGCATCAAGGCAAATGGAAGTGGTCAAACACGAGATGGCAAGAGTGAACATCAACATTTTAGAAATCAGCAAACTAAAATGGACTAGAATGGATGAATTTAACTCAGATGACCATTATATCTACTACTGTGGGCAAGAATCCCTTAGAAGAAATGGAGTAACCATTATAGTCAACAAAAGATTCCGAAATGCAGTACTTCGATGCAATCTCAAAAATGACAGAATGATCTCTGTTCATTTCCAAGGCAAGCCATTCAATATAACAGTAATCCAAGCCTATGCCCCAAACAGTAACGCTGAAGAAGCTGAAGTTGAACGATTCTATGAAGACCTACAAGACCTTCTAGAACTAACACCCAAAAAGCATGACCTTCTCATTATAGGGGACTGGAATGCAAAAGTAGGAAGTCAAGAAACACCTGGAGTAACAGGCAAATTTGGCCTTGGAGTACAGAATGAAGCAGGGCAAAGGCTAATAGAGTTTTGCCAAGAGAATGCATGGGTCATAGTAAACACCCTCTTCCAACAACACAAGAGAAGACTACACATGGACATCACCTTATGGTCAACACTGTAATGGGACTGATTAAATTCTTTGCAGCCAAAGATGGAGAAGCTCTATACAGTCAGCAAAACAAGACCAGGAGCTGAATGTAGCTCAGATCATGAACTCCTTATTGCAAAATTCAGACTTAAATTGAAGAAAGTAGGGAAAACCGATAGACCATCCAGGCATGACCTAAATCAAATCACTTATGATTATACAGTGGAAGTGACAAATAGATTCAAGGGATTAGATCTGACAGCATGCCTGAAGAACTATGGACGGAGGTTTGTGACATTGTACAGGAGATGGGGATCAAGACCATCCCCAAGAAAAAGAAATGCCAAAAGGCAAAATGGTTATCTGAGGAGGCCTTACAAATAGCTGTGAAAAGAAGAGAAATGAAAGGCAAAGGAGAAAAGGAAAGATATACCCATTTGAATGCAGAGTTCCAAAGAACAGCAAGGAGAGATAAGAAAGGGTTCCTAAGTGATCAGTGCAAAGAAATAGAGGAAAACAATAGAATGGGAAAGACTAGAGATCTCTTCAAGAAAATTAGAGATACCAAGGGAATATTTCATGCAAAGATGGGCACAATAAAAGACAGAAACAGCATGGACCTAACAGAAGCAGAAGATATTAAGATATGGCAAGAATACACAGAAGAACTATACAAAAAAAAATCTTCACGACCCAGATAATCATGATACCATGATCACTCACCTAGAGCCAGACATCCTGGAATGTGAAGTCAAGTGGGTCTTAGGAAGAAGCATCACTATGAACAAAGCTAGTGGAGGTGATGGAATTCCAGTTGAGCTATTTCAAATCCTAAAAGATGATGCTGTGAAAGTGCTGCACTTAATATGCCAGCAAATTTGGAAAACTCAACAGTGGCCACAGGACTGGAAAAGGTCAGTTTTCATTCCAATCCCAAAGAAAGGGAATGCCAAAGAATGCTCAAACTACCACACAATTGCACTCATCTCACATGAAACAAGATAATGCTCAAAATTCTCCAAGCCAGGCTTCAGCAATATGTGAACCGTGAACTTGCAGATGTTCAAGCTGGATTTATAAAAGGCAGAGGAACCAGAGATCAAATTGCCAACATCTGTTGGATCATTGAAAAAGCAAGGGAGTTCCAGAGAAACATCTACCCCTGCTTTATTAACTATGCCAAAGCCTTTGATTGTGTGGACCACAACAAACTGTGGAAAATTCTTCAAGAGATGGGAATACCAGACCACATGACCTGTCTCTTGAGAAATCTGTATGCAGTTTAAGAAGAAACAGTTAGAACTGGACATGGAACAACAGACTGGTTCCAAATAGGAAAAGGAGTATGTCAAGGCTGTATATTGTCACCCTGCTTATTTAACTTATATGCAGAGTACATCATGAGAAACACTGGGATAGATGAAGCACAAGCTGGAATCAAGATTGCTGGGAGAAATATCAATAACCTCAGACATGCAGATGACACCACACTTATGGCAGAAATTGAAGAAGAACTAAAGAGGCTCTTGATGAAAGTGAAAGAAGAGAGTGAAAAAGTTGGCTTAAAACTCAACATTCAGGAAACTAAGATCATGGCATCTGATCCCGTCACTTCATGGTGGATAAATGGGGAAACAATGGAAAGAGTGACAGACTTTATTTTGGAGGGCTCCAAAATCACTGCAGCCATGAAATTAAGATGCTTGCTCCTTGGGAGAAAAGTTATAACCAACCTAGACAGCATATTAAAAAGCAGAGACATTACTTTACCAACAAAGGTCTGTCTGGTCAAAGCTATGGTTTTTCCAGTGGTCCTGTATGGATGTGAGAGTTGGACTATAAAGAAAGCTGAGTGCTGAAAAATTGATGCTTTTGAACTGTGGTATTGAAGAAGACTCTTGAGAGTCCCTTGGACAGCTAGGAGGTCTAACCAGTCCAACCTAAAGGAAATCAGTCCTGAATATTCATTGGAAGGACTGATGCTGAAGCTGAAATGCCAATACTTTGGCCACCGCATGATGTGAAGAACTGACTCATTTGAAAAGACTCTGATGCTGGGCAAGATTGAAGGCAGGAGGAGAAGGGGATGACAGAGGATGAGATGGTTGGATGGCATCACCAACTCAATGGACATGAGTTTGAATACACTCCGGAAGTTGGTGATGGACAGGGAGGCCTGGCTTGCTGCAGTCCATGGGGTCATTAAAAAGTCGGACACGATGGAGTGACTGAACTAAGTCATCTGAGTATAGTTCCCTGTGCTTATATAGCAGGTCCCTGTTTTATATATAGTAATGTGTATATGTTAATCCCAGACTCCTAATTTATCCTTCTCCCTCTTTTCCCCTTTGGTTTCTATAAGTTTGCTTTCTATGTCTGTGAGTCTGTTTCAGATTTATAGATAAGTTCATTTTTATAATTTTTTAAGATTCTACATTTAAGCGATATCATCAGTTATTTGTCTCTCTCTGTCTGGTTTGAAGACCCTGTACTTTTTTGTTTTTCCATTTCTGTATATCCCTGATTCATAATATTGGGTCTTAAGAATATTTTATGACTGCTCTATCCACTAAAATCTTAATACACTTATGACAAGGATTAAAAAAAATACAAAAAACTTTTTAAAGACCCAGTAGTTACCACTCCCTCCCCCCATTCCAGGATTCTAGCCTAATTGGCAAGCAAGCACTCTTCCCATGAGGTCCATCAACCATTGATGACATAGGACTCATTGCCAGAGCCCACACAGTAGATTCAAGCACTGGGGGGAGCCCTGGACTCTGAACAAAAGTTTTTGTGGAGAAGCAGCTTTCACTGCATATGTAAAGAGGCCTGGATTTGCTTTGTTTTCTTTCTGTTATGAGAAATGGCTGGAGGGCTGCCTGATGTGCCAAGTAAGGTAGAATCAATGAGACCCACATTTCCCAGAAGCGGACACCAATATTATCTTTGTGGTTGATCTGTAGCACCTACCACCTTGTGACCCTTCTTGAAGCTTTAAATCCTGTAAATACAAATGGATTTTTCAATCCACTTTGAATTTAAAATTGCCCAGAACTGGGAGAAATTGGTTGTTACCATGGTAGCCCACCTACATAACAAAAAGTTTTCTAATGTATTATTTTCTTTGCATGTGCTTCAATTAATAGCTTGTGGGCAGCTTCTACAGACCTTTAACTTAATATGCTGAGATCCACAATCTAAGGGCTGGGCATGTATCTCCCTCATTTATGAAAGGCTAAAGCCAACAATTGGACTGGCTATGCAGGGAACCTGGAAGGCCCCTGGACCTCTATGCCTTTCTGATGTGTGTGCTGTTAGGTGGCAACCAGAGCTGGCAAAACTTGCAAAGGAGTACAAACCTGCCATGTGTCCAAGAATACTCCTGCAGACTCAAAAAGATAGGCCCAGTATTGGAAGCAGCAGTACTTTTCTTCCTGTTAAAAAGCCTACTGATGAAGCCAGATGCTTTGCCCCAGATCAGTGATTATATTGTTTTATCCTACTCTGTGCAGAGCCAAACAGATTAAGAAATGGGATTAGGCACTTCTCCTGTGCTTTCCCCCAGGATCTTCTCTGTTCTGATTGCCAATTGACCTGTTTCCCAAACTGGACTGCTAATTTCAAAGAGGCCAGGGCTATTTTTGTCTTGTTCATCCCATAGCAAGGACTCAATCAATATTTGCTGAGAAGATGAAATCACAGAATGAATGAAGCTTTAAAAAATTCTCCTTCCATGAAAAAGTTGATAATAGATCACCATCTCTATGGAATTCAGTGATCTGATTAGAGCCAAAATAGAGAGAAAGGGAAGCTGTTGAAAGATATTTGAGGTTTCAGAGTGAAAGAGGACATCCTCCCATTTGTGACAACCTGGATGAACCTTGAGCACACTAAGCTAAGCAAAAGTCAGACAGAAAAAGACAAGTACTGTATGACATCACTTGAATGTGAAATCTAAAAAAGTGAAATCTATAGGGGGAGGAGCCAAGATGGCGGAGGAATAGGATGGCAAGACCACTTTCTCCCCTACAAATTCATCAAAAGAACAATTCAATGCAGAGTAAACTTCACAAAACAACTTCTGATCGCTAGCTGAGGACATCAGGCACCCAGAAAAGCAACCCATTGTCTTCGAAAGGAGGAAATGTTTTAGTTTGAACCTTAAAACCAGATTTATATATTGTAAAAAGATTTTCACAGAAACTGTGTTTTAGGAGGCCTCAATCATCTGCGTGGGATGTACAAAAACTTAAGAATAAATATCATTTTTATGTCATTTCAACACTCCCAAGGGAAAATTTCAATTCCCAGTTCACCAAAAGATTAAATACTAATTGACTGAATGACCACTATCCTGCAGATAATTTGAAATAGTAAAGGTTAAATTTTGACTGGTGCTTAGACATTCCCTCATTACATTAACTCAAGCAGACAGCAGTATATTAACCTGAATCACACCTGTAAGGAACTTACCTTCTAAATTTGACTTTGTTCTTCATCTCCAGGGCCTTAATAAGAGTGTGTTAAAACACATGACTATTTTACAATGATAGATCTAAATAATTTATTTTTTATTTCAAGAAAGAGAAATACACGTTAGAGAAACAAAACCCAAGATTTTATTTTATTTTTAAAGCCATATTTTTGTGCTAGTAGCACTTAGATTGTTCCATATGTGAGATCCATATCAGCATTTCATTATCTGGGTTTGTTCTAAAAGAAGATTTATTTTTGTTCTGTGAATAATTTTTGATGGTTCTTGTACATGTATAGATATAGATACGTTTGAGGTCTTTTATTGATATTCCTACGAAGAATATAAATTAACTTTAAACAAAAAAAAAAAAAGTGAAACCTATAAAAAATAGTAGAATGGCTGATACCAGAGAATGGGGGCAGGGGCATCAGAGTGATGGTGTTTAAGGGTATAAACTAAAAAAAAAAAAAAAAAAAACCTGAAAAAAAGGATATAAACTTGTAGAGAATAGTAAATGAACCATAGAGATCTAATACACAGTATAATAAGTGTAAACAGTAATATTGTACTGTAATTATATAATGTGATAAATATCAATATATGAGCAAATATATTACAATATGTACATGTACACCTTTGATTCGTACAATGTTACATGTCAAAGTTATTCACTAAAAATTTGAGAAATGATTCACATAACATTTAAACAAAAGAAACTGAGACTCCAGGGGCATGCCATTTTACTCAAAGATAGAAGAGTTGTGGTGAGCGCTTGGGAGAGGAGCATTGTGGCTGATCAGAGGCAAGTCAGAAAAGGACTGGAGGGTGATTTTGTACTTTGAGGGAGCAGAGAAACACAGTGCGAAGGAGGGTGGGGACTGAAGTGAAATCCTAGAGAATCAGAGAGCAATCTTCCACAGGGAGCTAAGAGAGCTGGTTTACAAGTGGGGCAGGGAGCATAACAGAGGAAATGATCGGGGACAAGGAGAACAGTAGATGCCTTAAGCAGCATAAGGCGGGTTCCACGAGCAGCCAGGTGTTACTTATGCCTAAGGTAACCCTGAGACAATTTCACAGTCAAGAGATTTTGCATCAAAGAGCTGACTCTTCAGTGGTGAGGGTCCTAGTGGGACTGCCTCCATTACAAGTGTGCAGACCCAAGATAGGCAGACTGGGCTGGTAGGGGCCAAATCCAATCTGCCACCTGTTTCCATGAATAAAGTTTTTTTTTTTCTCCTTACATTTTAAAAAAATTGGAATATAGTTGATTTACACTGTTGTGATAGTTTCTGGTGTATAGCAAAGTGATAAAATGATTCAGTTATATATATATTATATGTATATATACACACACAAATATATATTCTTTTACATATTCTTTTCAATTATGGTTTATTACAGGATACTTAATTAATTCCAACAACACAATAGATGAATCTACACATGGACATCACCAGATGGTCAATACCGAAGTGAGATTGAATATATTTGCAACTGAAGATGGAGCTCTATACAGTCAGCAAAACCAAGGCCAGGAGCTGACTGTGGCTAAGATCATGAACTCTTTACTGCCAAATTCAGACTTAAATTGAAGAAAGTAGGGAAAACCAATAGACCATTCAGGTATGACCTAAATAAAATCCCTTATGATTATACAGTGAAAGTGACAAATAAATTCAAGGTATTAGATCTGATAGACAGAGGTTCTTAACATTATACAGGAGGCAGTGATCAAAACCACCCCCAAGATAAAGAAATGCAAAAAGGCAAAATGGTTATCTGAGGAGGCCTTACAAATATCTGAGAAAAGAAGAGGAGCAAAAGGTAAAGGAGAAAAGGAAAGATATATCCATCTGAATTCAGAGTTCCAAAGAATAGCAAGGAGAGATAAGAAAGCCTTCCTAAGTGATCATTGCAAAGAAATAGAGGAAAAAAACAAAATGGGAAACACTGTAGAGATCTCTTCAAGATAATGAGAGATATCAAGGGAACATTTCATGCAAAGATGGGCACAATAAAGGACAGAAATGGTATGGACCTAACAGAAGCAGAAGATATTAAGAAGAGGTGGCAAGAATACACAGAACTATACAAAAGAGATCTTAATGACCCAGAAAACCATGATGGTGTGATCACTCACCTAGAGCCGGACATCCTGGAGTGTGAAGTCAAGTGGGCCTTAGGAAGCATCGCTACGAACAAAGCTAGGGTATGTGATGGAACTCCAGCTGAGCTATTTCAAATCTTAAAGGATGATGCTGTTAAAGTGCTACAGTCAATATGCCAGCAAATTTGAAAAACTCAGCAGTGGCCACAGGACTGGAAAAGGTCAGTTTTCATTCCAATCCCAAAGAAAGGAAATGCCAAAGAATGTTGAAACTAATGCACAATTGCACTCGTCTCATTCACTTAGTGCTCAAAATTCTCCAAACCAGACTTTAACAGTACATGAACCGTGAACTTCCAGATGTTCAAGCTGGATTTAGGAAAGGTAGAGGAACCAGAGATCAAATTGTCAACATCTGTTGGATCATAGAAAAAGCAAGAGCATTCCAGAAAAATATCTACTTCTGCTTCATTGACTACACTAAAGCCTTTGACTGTGTAGATCAGAACAAACTGAAAAATTCTTCAAGAGATGGGAATACCAGACCACCTGACCCGCCTCCTGAGAATTCTGTATTCAGGTTAAGAAGCAACAGTTAGAACTGGACATGGAACAACGGACTGGTTCCAAACTGGGAAAGGATTATGTCAAGACTGTATATTGTCACCTTGCTTATTTAATTTATATGCAGAGTACATCATGTGAAATGCCAGACTGGATGAAGCACAATCTAGAATCAAGATTGCCGGGAGAAATATCAATAACCTCACATATGCAGATGACACCACCCTATGGCAGAAAATGAAGAGGAATCAAGGAGCATCTTGATGAAAGTGAAAAAGGAGTGAAAAAACTGACTTAAAACTCAACATTCAAAAAACGAAGATCATGGCATCTGGCCCCTTCACTTCATGGTGAATAAATGGAGAAACGAGGGAAACAGTGACAGACTTTATTTTCTTGGGCTCCAAAATCACTGTGGATGGTGACTGCAACCATGAAGTTAAAAGACACTTGCTCCTTGGAAGAAAAGCTATGACAAACCTAGACAACATATTAAAAAGCAGAGACATTACTTTGCCAAAAAGCTCCATATAGTCAAAGTTATGGTTTTTCCAGTAGTCATGTATGGATGTGAGAGTTGGACCATAAAGAAAGCTGACTGCCAAAGAGTTGATGCTTTGAACTGTGATGTTGGCGAAGACTCTTGCAAGTCCCTTGGACTGCAAGGAGATCAAACCAGTCAATCCTAAAGGAAATCAGTCCTGTATACTCATTGGAAGGACTGATACTGAAGCTGAAGCTCCAATACTTTTGCCACTTGATGCAAAGAGCTGACTCATTGGAAAAGACCCTGATGCTGAGAAAGATTGAAGGCAGAAGAATTATTGGATGTCATCACTGACTCGATGGTCATGAGTTTGATCAGGCTCTAGGAATTGGTGATAGACAGGGAAGCCTGGCATGCTCCACCATGGGGTCACAAAGAGTCAGACACAATTGAGAAACTGAACTGAACTGAACTGCATATTTAATATAGTTACCTGTGCTATACAGTAGGACCTTGTTGTTTATTTATTTTACATACAGTCTTGTGTATCTGCTAATCCCAAACTCCTTATTTATCTTTCCCCACCCCTTTTCCCCTTTGGTAACCATAAGTTTGTTTACTATGTTTGTGAGTCTGTTCTGTTTTTTAAATAAGTTCATTTGTATTATATTTTATATTCCACACATAAATGATAGCATATAATAATTGTCTTTCTCTTTCTGATTTACTTCACTTAGTATGATAAATTCTAGGTCCACCTGTGTTGCTGCAAATAGCATTATTTCATTATTTTATGAGTGAGTACTATTCCATTGTGTGTGTGTATATATGTGTGTGTGTGTGTGTGTGTGTGTATATATATATATGTATATATATGTAAGCATACCTGTATACATGTATATACCACATCTTCTTTTCTGTTTCTCTGTCAATGGACATGTAGATTGCTTCCATGTCTTGGCTATTGTGAGTAGTGCTGCCATGAACATTGTGATGCATGTATCTTTTTGAATTAGAGTTTTTGTCTTTTCTGGATACAGTGTGTGCCCAGGAGTGAGGTTGCTAGATCATATGGCAACTCTATTTTTAGTTTTTTAAGAAACCTCCATACTGTTTTCCATCGTGTCTGCACCAATTATAAATAAAGTTTTATTGGCTCACACCCACTCCCATTTCCTCACATATTATGGCTGCTTTCCTGCTACAATTTCACAGTAGCTGTGACAGAGACTGTATGGCCCACAGTGCCTACACTCTTTAATATTTGACCCTTTATAGAAAAAGTTTAGGGCTTCCCTGGTGACTCAGATGGTAAAGAATCTGCCGGCAATGCAGGAGACCTGGGTTTGATTCCTGGGTCGGAAGATCCCCTAGAGGAGGGCACCACTCCAGTATGCTTGCCTGGAGAATCCCATGGACAGAGAAGCCCGGTGGGCTACAGTCTATGGGATCACAAAGAGCTGAAGTTTGCAGACCTTGGTGTAGACAGTCATTTTGGAGGGCCTCTCTGTGTCGTCCATGGTGATGCTTGGAGAATGGGCTGAGCATGGTGTGTAGAGTGGAACTGGCCTGCTGGTCCCTGGTTCAGGTCTTAGTTCATTGCAGACAAGTCACATAACTTCCAGAAGCATGCGGTATCAATCATGGTGTGGCTCGTAATTACTACCCTTTCTACTTCTTATGAGTAGCAAATGGGTAAAGCTGTGGGAAAATGACCCACAAAGTTCACCAGTGAGTTGGCCCCCAGAACAGCCAGCTCAGGCATTAAGAAGTTGTTTGTCACATGGCGCAGGCATGGAATTTTTGTGTCATACACCCTCTCCTAAGAAATCTGTGGCAAAGCCTCTGTTTCATGAATCTTTCACATTTTCTTATTGCAATAAATACATAGGACATAAAATTTCTCATCTTAAAACATTTTAAAGTGTACATTTCAGTGGTATTAATGTTGTGCAACCATCACCACCATCAATTTCCAGAACTCTTCTCATCTTGTAAAACTGAAAGTCTGTATTTTTTAAAATAACTGCCCAGTTCCCCTGCCCCCAGGCCCTTGAAACCACTAGTCTACTTACCAAAAAAAAAAAACTTTATTTATTTTTGCCCGTGCTGGGTCTTTGTTGCTGCATGGGCTTTCCTCTAGTTGCAGTGAGCAGGGGCTATTCTCTAGTTGTGATACTTGGGCTTCTCACTGCAGTGGTTTCTCTTATTGTGGAGTATGGGCTTCAGTAGTTGAGGCTCCTGGGCTCTAGAACACAGGCCCAGCAGTTGTGGCACATGGCCTTAGTTGCTCCACTGCATGTGGAATCCTCTGGGACCAGGGATCGAACTCATGCCTCCTGCACTGGCAGGCAGATTCTTTACCACCGAGCCACCAGAGAAGCCCCACTATTCTACTTTTTGTCTCTATGATTTTGATTACTCAAAGCACTTAAAATGTGAGACACTTCAAGTATCTCATGTAAGTAGAATCATACGGTATTTGTCTTTTTGTGACTGACATTTCACTTAGCATAATGTCTTTGACGTTCATCTCTGTTACAGCATATGTTAGAATTTCACTCCTTTTGTAGTGCAAAAGCTTTTAAGTTTCATTAGGTCCCATTTGTTTATTTTTGCTTTTATTTCCAATCTTCTGGGAGGTGGGTCATAGAGGATCTTGCTGTGATTTATGTCGGAGAGTGTTTTGCCTATGTTCTCCTCTAGGAGTTTTATAGTTTCTGGTCTTACATTTAGATCTTTAATCCATTTTGAGTTTATTTTTGTGTATGGTGTTAGAAAGTGTTCTAGTTTCATTCTATAAGTAAGGTGAAAAGACAGCCCTCAGATTGGGAGAAAATAATAGCAAATGAAGAAACAGACAAAGGATTAATCTCAAAAATATACAAGCAACTCCTGCAGCTCAATTCCAGGAAAATAAATGACCCAATCAAAAAATGGGCCAAAGAACTAAACAGACATTTCTCCAAGGAAGACATACAGATGGCTAACAAACACATGAAAAGATGTTCAACATCACTCATTATCAGAGAAATGCAAATCAAAACCACAATGAGGTACCATTACACGCCAGTCAGGATGGCTGCTATCCAAAAGTCTACAAGCAATAAATGCTGGAGAGGGTGTGGAGAAAAGGGATCCCTCTTACACTGTTGGTGGGAATGCAAACTAGTACAGCCGCTATGGAGAACAGTGTGGAGATTTCTTAAAAAACTGGAAATAGAACTGCCATATGACCCAGCAATCCCACTTCTGGGCATACACACTGAGGAAACCAGATCTGAAAGAGACACGTGCACCCCAATGTTCATAGCAGCACTGTTTATAATAGCCAGGACATGGAAGCAACCTAGATGCCCATCAGCAGATGAATGGATAAGGAAGCTGTGGTACATATACACCATGGAATATTACTCAGCTGTTAAAAAGAATTCATTTGAACCAGTCCTAATGAGATGGATGAAACTGGAGCCCTTTATACAGAGTGAAGTAAGCCAGAAAGATAAAGAACATTACAGCATACTAACACATATATATGGAATTTAGAAAGATGGTAACGATAACCCTATATGCAAAACAGAAAAAGAGACACAGAAATACAGAACAGACTTTTGAACTCTGTGGGAGAAGGTGAGGGTGGGATATTTCAAAAGAACAGCATGTATACTATCTATGGTGAAACAGATCACCAGCCCAGGTGGGATGCATGAGACAAGTGCTCGGGCCTGGTGCACTGGGAAGACCCAGAGGAATCGGGTGGAGAGGGAGGTGGGAGGGGGGATCGGGATGGGGAATACGTGTAAATCTATGGCTGATTCATATCAATGTATGACAAAACCCACTGAAATGTTGTGAAGTAATTAGCCTCCAACTAATAATAATAAAAAAAAAAAAAAGAATTTCACTCCTTTTTAAAGCCGAATAATACTCTATTGTATAGATATACCACATTTTGCTTACTCACTTATTTATCAGCCGACACTGGGTTGCTTCCATGTGTTAGCTATTTTGAATAATGCTGCTATGAACATGGGTTTACCATTATCTCTTTGAGAGCCTGCTTTCAATTCTTTGGTATATATTGATTTTCTTGATTGAATTTCAGCATTGAAAATTAGGAGTTTTT
Organism: Cervus elaphus; assembly: GCF_910594005.1. NCBI lineage: Eukaryota > Metazoa > Chordata > Mammalia > Artiodactyla > Cervidae > Cervus > Cervus elaphus. The sequence goes on from NC_057848.1 coordinate 129,821,951, forward strand.
CATACAATTTGGAAAGCTTTCAGCCATTATTCCTCTCAATATTATATCTGCCCTTTTGTCCCTCTCCTTTCTTCCCAGCCCATTATTCGTATGTTTGTGTGCTTAACGGAGTTTCTGCTGTCTCTGAGATTGTTCATTTTCTTCATTATTTCTTCTTTTTCTCCTTCAGATTACATAATCTCTTTTGATGTATCTTTAATCTCTCTGATTCTTTCTTCTTCCAGCTCACATCAACTGTTGAGCTCCTTTAGTAACTTGTTCGTTTCAGTTATTGTACTTTTCAATGGTATACTTTCTCTTTGGTTCTTTTAAAAAATGTGTATCTTTTTATTGCTATTCTTTATTTCAGGAACCCTGTCACCATATCTTTATTTTTTAAACATGTTTTCCTTTGGTCTTTGGACATATTTATAATAGCTACTTTGAAGTATTTTTCCTACTAAGTCTAACATCTTGTCCCCTTCAGTGGCAGATTCTATTGCCTGGTTTGCCTTGTGCATGGGTTACAGTTTCCAGCTTTTTTGTGGGACTATTCTACCATTCTGGTGAAAATTGGACATTTTATAGAGTATGTTATATTAACTCTGGATTGTGATTATGCTGGTCCACTTCCCTCCTGCCCTCCCTCTTCTTGTTCTTGTTACTCATGTTATGTTGTTTGCTTATTTGTTTAGTGACTTGCCTGGACAACTTCTGTAAAATCTATTTCTCTTGCAGTGTGCAGCTTGTGATGTAACTGCTCATTTTTTTCCTTATTCTTATTTTAAGCCTGGCATCCTGGAGGTCATCCATGGTCAGCAGAGCTTCTTGGTCAGTCAGTGATTGGCCAGAGATTGAGCTTATGCCCCCTGAGCCAATAAACCTTCCACCATTTGCTGTTCAATGTGTGTATGGCTTGAGGACTGTTTTCAAAGTTTGGAGACTTTAGAATTATGTTCCACATTCAGTCCCTAGTGGCTCAGATGGTTAAGAATCTGCCTGCAGTGCAGGAGGCCCGGATTTGATCCCTGGGTTGGGAAGATCCCCTGGAGAAGGAAATGGCAACCCTCTCCTGTATTCTTGCCTGGAGAATCCCATGGACAGTGGAGCCTCACCGGTTACAGTCAATGGGGTGGCAAAGGGTCAGACACGACTGAGCTACTAACACCGTTACTTTTCACATTCATTCAGGGACTGGAAGTTCACAAGTACCCTTTCTGGATGCTCCTAAGAGGGCCAGTCCTGCGTATGCATGCGGTTTTCAGGAGCACCAGGCATGAATATGATTTTAGCAGGTCACTCTTTGCCTATCTTTTTCCTGGATCACCCTACTGAATTTCTGTCTGGTCTGTCATTTTGTTTGTCTGTACTAGTATCATGTAGCTGTTGGTCTTCTCTAATTTTTAGACAGTATAATCTCTAATGTTTTTAATAATACTCCTGGGCATAAAGTTCCTCTGTGTTCTCTGAGTTCCTCTGTGTCAAAATTAAGTCATCCCTCTTAGGCACAGCCTCAGATCTACCGGTCTTCACAGTTTTCCATGCCCTCAGCTCTCCCCCTTACCCCAAGGAGAGTTGGAGCCATAGGGACATATATAAGCTACTGTTTTTCCTGAGTTGCTTTTCCCTCCCAGAGTCAACCCTTTGTGCTACAGATCTGGAGCCATAGTGGGGATGTGGAGAGGAGAGCCACTGGCCACATACCACCCCACCTAAAGTGGAACCTCCATACTGTGGAACCAGAGCTGAAGGAGGATGGGAGCTGGTGGTCTTCATGGGCTGCATGAAAGTGAAGTGAAAGTGAAGTCACTCAGTTGTGTCCAACTCTTTGCAACCCCATGGTATGTAGCCTGCCAGGCTCCTCCATCCGTGGGATTTTCCAGGCAAGAATACTGGAGTGGGTTGCCATTTCCTTCTCCAGGGGATCTTCCTGACCCAGGGATCGAACCCAGGTGTCTTGCATTGCAGGCAGACTCTATGGTCTGAGCCACCAGGGAATGCCCATACAGCATGCTGCTAAGTCACTTCAGTCGTGTCCGACTCTTTGTGACCCCATCCCTGGGATTCTCTAGGCAAAAACACTGGAGTGGGTTGCCATTTCCTTCTCCCATGCATAAAAGTGAAAAGTGAAAGTGAAGTCACTCAGTCATGTCTGACTCTTCGCGACCCCATGGACTGCAGCCTACCAGGCTCCTCCGTCTATGGGATTTTCCAGGCAAGAGTACCGGAGTGGGGTGCCATTGCCTTCTCCACCCATACAGCGTAGATTTTCCCTAATACAGAACAGGTTGGGGTGGGAGCAGCCCCTGGCTCAAATGTTCCCATTGTTCTCACTGAGATTCAGTAGATTTTACTGTGCCTCTCAATTTACTGTTGTTTTTAACAGTTACCCCAGTTTTATCACTGTCTTTCTGGGGAGAGCATTGCTGAACTCCTTATACAGCCACTGTGCAAGTCCCACCTCCAATCCCACGATGTTTTGACAGCAACAGCTGAATACTTCCTGTCTGCGAAACCGTCAGATTCATGGAAATTTGGGGTGAGGCGTAAATCATCAAAGTTCATTTGAAGACTCACAGGTTAGTTCCTTCTGATTATATTCCTTAGTGAGGCACACTGTACCCTTTACTGAGGTGGATGGTTTTGGTCAGACCCCATGGGTCCCCTACTGATCCTTTGCCCTTTGTTTACAAGTGTTTGGCAGAGTGGATTAAATTTGTGCATCTCTAGCTCAGGGAAGATTGACAACCTGATAACAAAAGACTGTTCATACCCTTTCATGGGGCCCTGTTAGGCTCTCCTGACCTTTGCATACGCTTCTTATCAGGTTCAGTGAGCACATACCCAGGTCATCTGTGGCCCCAATCCCTGCATCTTCCTCTCCTCCTACTTGCCTAAATTACTCTGGATACCTTTGGTTCAGCAGACATCACACAATAGATATTGCTATTCATTGTTTTTGCCTCTGCCTCTCTCTTGCCAGACTTGCAGCCCCTCTGGGTCAGAGAATCTCATCTTATCCAGGACCAGTCACTAGACAGCCTCACACCAGTCACTGTGGTGTATCCTGGGTCAGAGTCCTCAAATTACACTGAGTTTTTATAATTGGCTTTCAATTATACCTGATATGTTATTGAAGTGGTAGCATTTATAATAGTAATAACTAAATAATACTATGACAATAATACCTAAAATTAAATGCTAACTATGGCCCAGAAACTGTTCTAAACACTTTGCATTTATTAACTCACTGAAGCTTCAAAACCATCCTATGAGGGATCTCCATTTTGCAGATGAGAAAACTGAGGCACAGACCATGTACGTAATCTCTTAGAAAACTATATCTGCTAAGAGAATAACACTTTGAATTTATTTATATATTTTACTGAAGTATAGTTTATTCACAATGTTGTGTTAGTTTCTGGTATACAGCAAAGTGATTCCATTATATATATATATATATAATTCCATTATATATATATATATACACACACACACTATTTTTTGGGCTTCCCTGGTGGCTCAGTGGTAAAGAATCTGCTGGCAATGCAGGAGACCCTAGTTCAATCCCTGCATCAGGAGGATCCCCTGGAGGAGGGCATGGCTATTCACTCCAATTTTCTTGCCTAGAGAATCCCATGGACAGAGGAGTCTGGTGGGCTACAGTCCGTAGGGTTGCAAAGAGTCAGACGCAACTGAAGCAACTAAGCACTCACACATATTCTTTTCTATTAGAATAATAATTTGAAAAAAATGTCAGCTACAGAAAAGGCAGCCAAACCATGTCAAGTCTTGGATATAACGAAGTCCAGGGATGCAGGGAGACAATGGTGTTTGTTGATCTTTCTCTGATGTTGGGGCAACAATGATTTTCTGTTTCTAAGGCCTCAAAGCAGCAGCATCTCTCACGTGTGTCAGTCTATGGCTCGGTTACTTCATCCAGAGGCTTTGGGGTGCTAATGGACCCGGGATTTGAGGCTTTCCCCTGCTGCTTTCTCTCAGCATTGCCAGGGCAACTTCCAGAGGGTGGGCTGCTCAGGTCAAGAACGAGCTCCCTGCAGGGGGCACATGTGCTCTCAGGCCTGAAATCTTTTGTCATTTCAGCTCCCTTCTTGGCGGTGCAGCAGCAATGTATTTTTGAGACTGCAATTTCTTTCTTTTCTCTCTCTCTCTCTTTTAAGTGAAAGCTAGAAATCTGTGACTATCCTGGAGCCATTTCTAATTTCTAGCTTTTCAACAACAACAAAAAATGTGAGTAAGAAGAGTCCACTTCCTCACTCACACAGGCCTGAATTAGATGCTTGGAAGGATGCAGGGGCAGAGCCTCACGCTAGTCATTGTGGTCAGAGTCCTCACATTACACCAAATTTTTATAATTGACTTTCAACATGACTGTCCATTACCTTTGCCATGGTAACCCCACAGGTTTGCCTACACTCAAGCGATAAAGTGGCAGAACCTGCAGGAAAAGCATTGCTCTTTGCTTCTGGTTGTAAACAATTTATTGACTAATTTCCAGGCTCAGAGGGCACACAGCATCAGACCCTTCAGGCTACCTTTCTTCCTAGAGGCCAGAGACCAAAATGCATGTGACAACTTGAGAATTTTCCTAGCGGCAGTTGGTGCTGCTCACTCCACCCATAGAAAGAAAAACTGGCAGGGACATTTATCCTTTGGGGTCACGATTACTTTTTGAAAAGGGGCAGTCACAACTGTGGAATGGCTGAGTCAGGGAATTTTCTGTATTTAAGATAAAAATGCTATGGGTTCGTGTCATTGGTGACCTGGAACCTTCCCTTCTACCCTAAAATCTCCCAAAGCCCTCTTCTTGGGGTGGGGGTAGCTGCTCGATATTTCTAACTTTCTCCTCTTAAAAGCTCTTTCTCATATATAACTGAAGTTGGACTGTTCCCTTCTATGAGGCTGAACCATATGCAGTGGTTCAACCTAATCGAGTTAGAAGTTTTCTTTTGAGCAGGAGAGAGAGAGACATCACAGTTAATAAGCACTGAGAATTGGAGACAGAGCAAATCCTTAGAGAGGCCTGGAGCCAGAGGCAAGGGGTAGACCGGGATGAGGGATGGCCTCCAAGCACCATCCCCAGGTGCGGGCACTGCAGCTGGTGCACCCATGCCTTGACTTCAACCTCAGCCCGGAGAGAAGATGCTTGTTGGAGTGGGGAGGACAAACCCCAAGGAACATCAGCTTCACTGAAGAGTCATGAAACCCTTCAAAGTCAAAGCAGGTTGTTGTGGTTGAAAAATGTCAACGACTATGTCTTTTGCAGAGTTAGAAAACATTGCCCATATTCACATGCAAAGGAGCATTTTCAACCTCCAGTATTTCCCTTGCTTGGGCAATGCTGAGCTTTGATTTTTTTTTTATTGATATTTTTCTCTCATGTTCTTTATGGCAGTTGCTTTCCCAGATTAGAAAGGTTTGCATATTCTTGCATCTTTCTCTCAGGCCAAGCATGGCTATTACATTATTTGAATCAAAGTAATAACCAAACCAAACCAAATCCCAAAAGCTCTGTTAGAACATGTAGAAACTAGTTGCTTGGAGAACCAATGTAACCTTTTAATCTGCTAAGGAATGGGTTCTAAATTGATTCATGCCAATGAATAACTAGGAAAATGAAGACTGCAGTTTGAAATGGCAGACCTTTGCTTTTCTTCCTTAGTATCACAATAAAAGTGTGATTTGTGCTCCTGTTGGTTGCAGCATAAAATATACAGGCTTTTTAAAAATTTTTGGTCAAGCCATGTGGTATGCAGGATCTTAGTTCCCTGACACAGGGTTTTATTGGGATTTACCTAGCTAGAGGCCACTGAAAGAATTCATCAGATTTCTTCAGCAACCAACATGCTAAAAAGAGACTCACTTCTCCTTGCATCCTTGTGAAATTTGCAGCAAATAGTCAGAGAAACCTGAGAAAGCATTCAGTTCCTGGACAGTGTTCCCTTTAACCACTGGGCCCAAGGCCTCACTGCAGTATCTCTGATTTTGGCTATTTTTTATGCAAATCACAAATCATCCAGTGCCATGTTAGTGATCTTGATCCTGATTCTGGCTCTGTTTTAGAAAACCTCAGGTCCCTTGACCATAGCACCACACCCCCACCCAGAGTCTCCTGGAAATATTAACAGTATACTAGACTTGTGTAACCCGATGCTCTCATCTCCTGTAAGGATTCTTACCACCTGAGTAGTGTAGTATTGGTTGTTGTCATTTGTTGTAGTTCAGCTAATCTCACAATTTATTAACTAACAAGTTTCTTCTTCTGCAATCTGGTGTAATAACACTACCTTACAAAGGTGTTGGACTTCCCAGGTGGCACTAGTGGTAAAGAACCTGCCTGCCAGTTCAGGAGATGTAAGAAACATGGGTTTGATCCCTAGGTCAGGAAGATCCTCTGGAGAAGGAAATGGCAACCCACTCCAGTATTCTTGCCTGGAGAATCCCATGGACAGAGGCGCCTGGAAGGGTATATAGTCCATAGGGTCGCAAAGAGTGAGACATGACTGAAGTGACGTAGCACGCATACATGCCCAAAGGTGTTGCTGTGAACATTACGATTAGATTAGTTGAGAAAGGAAGGATTGGGAGTTTGGGATTAGCAGATGCCAACTATTATATATAGGATGAATAAACAACAAGGTCGTACTGTATATCACAGGGAACTATATTCAATATCCTGTGATAAGCCAGAATGGAAAAGAATATGAAAAAGAATGTATATATGTGTATAACAGAGTCACTTTGCTGTACAGCAGAAATTAACACAACATTGTAAATCAACTACAATTCAATAAAAAATTTTAAAAAGACTAAAAAAACAAAGATTAGATTATTTAAAGAACCTAAAACAGAGACTGACATAACAGATGCTCAAGAAATGTTTATTATCCTCAACTTAAAAAAAAAGCACAACTCACCAATTTCAAGCATTACTTTGTGATAACATATGAAAACTGGCATCCAGCGGTTTCTATTTCACTTCACTTTGCTGATGGTTCACTAACCATCCTGAGACTTGGATCCCATATCAGCCCTCATGGGCCCCAAGCTCAAGCCTCACAGCCTCACATTACCTGAGCTGGGGACCTCCTGGTGACTTCCATCAGCTGTCTTGAAGAGCAGCAGTTCTTATACTCGGGATGTGGGACCAGCAGGAGCAGCAGCACCTAGGAACTTGTTAGAAATGAAAATTCTTGGGTCCCATCCAGAACTACTGAGTCAGAAACCCTGGGGTTGGGACCCAGCGGGTTTCAACAAGCTGTGCAAGTGATTCTGATGCACTAAGTGTGAGAACTCACTGCTGTAAAGTGTGAGCCATGGGGGAGAGGTAAGGGCAGGGAGGAAGGCTTGGCTTCTTTTCTCTGGGTGTCCATTCTCTGTCCTTATCACGAGATTTTAAAAAGGGAGCAAGAAAATCCCCTTTTTATTGCCAGCAGAAGATATTAGGAAACACCTTTCATTCAGCCTCTCAATTCCCAAATGTTTTCCCTCTCCTCTGGGGACCACGAGTTGCAGCTTGAGCGGGTCCCCTTGGCTCCCGTGTTCTGGGTGCCTTCTCTGGCCTTTCCTCATAACACCTCTCAAAAGTCATAGCAACAATCTACTTTCCTGAGACTTGATCCCATTTAAATATTAGTCTAGTGAATGGTGATAAGAAATAAAAATTGGATGTGTTCTTATGGTTACTAAAGGGGAAAGGGAGGGAAGGGATAAATCAGGAGTTTGGGATTAACAGATATGCACTACTGTATATAAAATAAATAACAAGGTCCTACTGTATAGCACAGGGAACTATATCTAATATTTTGTAATAACCTATATGGGAAAACACAGAAAAGAAGCACTTTGCTGTATACCTGAAACTAACACAACACTGTAAATCAACTATACTTTAATAAAGTAAAGAAAATTGGGTGTGTAAAACATCATATATATATATATATATATTTAGTATGTATTTTATTGTGAGAATTTCAAACATAAAAATAAACAGACATAATAATATAATGAAACCTCCCTACCTATCACCCAGCTTCAGCAACTGTCTATTCATGGCCAATCTCGCTTCATCTGTGCCCCCATCCACTTTTCTCCTCATATTTTTTGAAGGAAATCTCAAATGTCATGTTATCCATCACTATTTCAGCATGTACCTCTGAATGGTAAGGACTTTACAAAAATATAGCCATGAGACCATTACCAGACTTTTATTTTTAAAGAAAAGTAACAAAAATTTCTTAATGTCATCAAGTATCCATTGTGTTCAAATTTCCAATTTTCTTATAAATAGCATAAATTATTATTCATTTTTAAATTTATTTTTAATTGAAGGATAATTGCTTTACAAAATTTTTTTGTTTTCTGCCAAATATCAACATGTATCAGCCACAGATAAATTATTTTTTAAATCATGATCCAAACAAGGTCCACATATTGTTTATTTGGCTTCTAGGTGCATTTAAATCTACAAGTCTGTCTCTTCTTGCAATTGATTTGTCATTTAACATGACATGCTCTCCTGTCTTCTGAATTTGCTGTAAAATGTTATTTGAACTATACTTGATCATATCCAAACTTGATTTTTTTTGCAAGAATGCTTCATATATGCATATAGCATATTTCACAAACATATTAAAAATTATAGGCTTATCAGCTATTTTGAATTACATGACTCACCATCCCAGCAGATTCTTGAGAATCTATAGTATCTCCTTGTATATTTTAAGTCAATTTCAATTCTTCAGAAATTTGTAAACTTTTTTTTTTCTGTAGAAGTCTATGTCTCTGTCTGTATAAAATGGGAGGGTATTAAGCTCTAAATCAGACCAAAGTCCCTTTCGGTAAACAATTAAGTCCTTTTCTTTCTTTTTGCAAATGTCTCTAGAAAAGTTTTCCAGAGGTAAAATCTAAGTCAAACAAATAAACAGTCATGTAATTTTAACTGGGGTTCTAGTTTAGAATGTCTAAAGGTATTCCCATCAGCAATAAGATAGTCATCTATTAACAATAATTTTATTTTCTTAATGTTTTCTACAACCTCAATTTCCATATCTAAAACTGGATGATCTTTGAGAATGCCACCCAAATCTATTAACTAATTGTAGAAGAATGCTCCTGAAAGTCTTTATCTTCCTAAAAGTTTAACCTAAAAGAAAAGATGGTCCAAATTATGCTTGCAAATGAATGTGTGTCCATATTGTCAGGTCACAAGAAAAGGAAATAAGATACTAGTAACATTTGTTCATAAAGGGCAAACAGCTATCTGTAAAGCTGATTTAAATTTCTATTCACCTCACATGTGTGCTTAGAAAAAACATTTTCCCACCTGTAGTAGTTTTCTATCGCTGCTGTAACTGTAACAAGTTACTATAGACATAGTGCCTTACAGGGCTTCCCTGGTGGCTCAGACGGTAAAGAATTTGCCTGTAATGCATGAAACCTGGGTTCCATCCCTGGGATGGGAAGATCCTCTGGAAAAAGGAATGGCTACCCAGTCTGTTATTCTTGCCTGGAGAATCCCCATGGACAGAGGAACCTGGTGGGCTATAGTCCACAGGGTCACCAAGAGTCAGACACAAATGAGCAACTAACACTTTCACTAGTGCTTACTTGCTCAGTTATGCCCATCTCTTGATGACCCCATGGACTGTAGCCTGCCAGGCTTCTCTGTCCATGGGGATTTGCCAGGCAAGAATACTGGAGTGGGTTGCCATGCCCTCCAGGGGACCTTCCCAACCCAGGAGGGCATGGCGACCCACACATTTATTATCTTATGAATGTGGAAGTCTGATGTCTAATATGGGTCTCATTGGGCTAAAATCAAGGTATCCATAGGGCTGCATTCCTTCTGGAGGCTCTAGGAAAGAATCCATTTCCTTGCCTTTTCCAGCTTCATGGGCCATCCACATTCCTTGCCTCATGCTCTCTTTCCTCCATCTTCAAAGCCAGCTACAGCAGGTTGAGTCCTCTGTTTCCATCACTCTAATCTCTTCTGCCCCCTTTTTTGCCTGTAAGGACCCTTGTGATTACATTGGGCACACCCAGATAATCCAGGATAATCTCCCTATCTAAGGTTGAGTGATTAGCAACCCTAAGCCCATCTACAAGCTTAAATTCCTTTTACCTTGTAACAAAAAGTACTCACAGCTTCCAGGTAATTAGGTTGTAGACATCTTTGGGGGGGCCATTGTGCTACCTGCCATACCAGTGTTGGAGATCTTTCCAGATTTAATCAAACCAAATAGCTGGGTTAAATATTTGAATTTATTTGTTTTTGTGAACTGACTCAGGTTCCTTTGAGTAAGGCAAGATATAAATAACCAAACCAAATGCTGTTTTAGTATTGAAAATAAACAAAAATAAATACCTTAATATGTACCAAATAAGAATGAACGTGGGTCTATATCTTACATCCTGGTTCTGTTTATTGTCCTTTACTTTCCAAAAGAAAGAAAGTTAAGTAAATTTCTCTGAATTTCCAATCTAAAAAAGATTTTTAGCAGATATGTTCATTATCTTTAGTTTTCAGAAATTCTATTTTAATATATCTGGGTATGGATATGAGTTATATACTTGGGTTTTTCTCACCTTCTTGAATCTGTAGGTTTCTTTTTCACCAGATTTGGGAAACTTTCAGCCATTATTTCTTTGATTCGTTTGCAGCCCCATATTCTCTTTTTTTCTTCTTCTGAGACTCAGATGACATGAATCTTAGATTTCTTGTTATTTTCACATTTTTCCAATCTGTTTTCTCTCTGTCATTCAGATTGGGTAATTTCTTTTGATATATCTTAATTTTCGGTGATTATTTCCTCTGTCATCTCCATTTTGCTGTTGAACCCTTATGAAGAGTTTTAAATTTTGGTCAATATATTTTTCAGTTGTGAAATTTCCACTAGTTTCTTCTTTACATTTTCTATTTCTTTGCTGAAACTGTTTGTTTTCCATTTGTTTCAAGAATGTTCATAAGTGCTTATTTTAAAAAAAAATACTTTATTTATTTATTGGCTGTGCTGGGTCTTCATTGCTGTCCGTGGGCTTTCTCTAGTTGCAGTGAGCAGGTGTTACTCTCTAGTTGCAGTGTGAGGACTTATTGTGGTGGCTTCTTTTATTGTAGAGCACAGACATGAGGGCTTCAGTAGTTGCAGCACACTGACTCAGTTGCTCTGCAGCATGTGAGATCTTCCTAAACCAGGGATTGAACCTGTGTCCCCTGCATTGCAAGGCAGATTCTTAACCGCTGGACTGCCAAGGAAGCCCTCATAATTGCTTATTAACCATTTTTATGATAGCTGTTTTTGTAGGTTAGAGTTTTCTGCATATACTTACAATCATGTCATCTGGGAATAAAGACCGTTTTATTTCTTCCTTTCTAATCTGTATGCTTTCTATTGTTTTTCCTTGCCTCATTGCACAAACTAGTAATTTGAATACAGTTTTCATTAAGAGGTGTGAGAAAACGTATCCTTGCCTTGTTACTGTTTTCAAGGAGAAAGCATTCAATCTGTCACCATTAATTGCAATGTTAGCTACAGGTTTTTTCGTAGAGAGCTTTTATTTGGTTAAGGATGGTCCCTTCTATTCTTGGTTTACTGAAAGGTTTTATCATAAATGGATATTGAATTTTGTTGAAAGTTTTTCTGCGTTTATCACTGCAGATGGTGATTGCAGCCATGAAATTAAAAGACGCTTACTCCTTGGAAGGAAAGTTATGACCAACCTAGATAGCATATTAAAAAGCAGAGACATTAATTACTTTACCAACAAAGGTCCGTCTGGTCAAGGCTATGTTTTTCCAGTGGTCATGTATGGATGTGAGAGTTGGACTGTGAGGAAAGCTGAGCACCGAAGAATTGATGCTTTTGAACTGTGGTGTTGGAGAAGACTCTTGAGAGTCCCTTGGACTGCAAGGAGATCCAACCAGTCCAACCTAAAGGAGATCAGTCCTGGGTGTTCATTGGAAGGACTGATGCTGAAGCTGAAACGCCAATACTTTGGCCACCTCATGCGAAGTGCTGAACCATTGGAAAAGACCCTGATGCTGGGAGGGATTAGGGGCAGGAGGAGAAGGGGACGACAGAGGATGAGATGGCTGGATGGCATCACTGACTCGATGGGCATGAGTTTGAGTAAACTCCGGGAGTTGGTGATGGACAGGGAGGCCTGGCGTGCTGCGATTCATGGGGTCACAGAGTCGGACACAACTGAGCGACTGAACTGAACTAAACTGATCAATATGATCATATGGGTTTCCTTAGTCTTTTCATATGTCTAAACATTTTAAATTTTGATTTTTGAATATTCAACTGACCTTGTATTGCTGGTATGAACCCCACTTGAACTTGATATCCTTTTTATATACACGACTGAACTCTATTTGCTAACTTTTAAAGGATTTTTGCATCTATGTTTGTGAGAGATATTGGTCTGTATAGTTTGGTTTTGATTGGGATAATGCTAACCTCATAAAATGAGTTGGGAAATGTTCCTTCCTCTTGCATTTTCTATAAGAGGTTGTGCAGTATTGATATTGTTTTGTTTTTTTTTCTTCCTAAATGTTTGGTACAATTCACCAATGAAATCATCTGGGCCAGGAGTTCTTCTGTGGGGGAAGGTTTTAAACTATCACCTCAATTTCTTCAATACTTGGCTATTCAGTTTATCTCTTTGTCCTTGAATATATTTGGTAGTTTCTGTCTTTCATCTAAGCTGTTCAATTTATGGTCATAGAGATGTTTATCAGTTCAGTTCAGTTCAGTCGCTCAGTCGTGTCCAACTCTTTGAGACCCCCATGAACTGCAGCACGCCAGGCCTCCCTGTCCATCACCAACTCCCAGAATCCACCCAAACCCATGTCCATTGAGTCGATGATGCCATCCAACCATCTCATCCTCTGTCGTCCCCTTCTCCTCCTGCCCTCAATCTTTTCCAGAATCAGGGTCTTTTCCAATGAGTCAGCTCTTCACATCAGGTGGCCAAAGTATTGGCGTTTCAGCTTCAGCATCAGTCCTTCCAATGAACACCCAGGACTGATCTCCTTCAGGTTGGACTGGTTGGATCTCCTTGCAGTCCAAGAGACTCTCAAGAGTCTTCTCCACCACCACAGTTCAAAAGTATCAATTCTTCAGCACTCAGCTTTCTTCACAGTCCAATTCTCACATCCATGCATGACCACTGGAAAAACCATAGCCTTGACTAGACAGAACTTTGTTGGCAAAGTAATGTCTCTGCTTTTTAATGTGTTGTCTAGGTTGGTCATAACTTTCCTTCCAAGGAGTAAGCGTCTTTTAATTTCATGGCTGCAATCACCATCTGCAGTGATTTTGGAGCCCAGAAAAATAAAGTCAGCCACTGTTTCCACTGTTTCCCCATCTATCTGCCATGAAGTGATAGGACCGGATTCCATGATCTTAGTTTTCTGAATGTTGAGCTTTAAGCCAACTTTTTCACTCTCCTCTTTCACTTTCATCAAGAAGCTCTTTAGTTCTTCTTCACTTTCTGCCATAAGGGTGGTGTCATCTGCATATCTGAGGTTATTGATATTTCTCCCGGCAATCTTGATTCCAGCTTGTGCTTCCTCCAGCCCAGCATTTCTCATGATGTACTCTGCATATAAGTTAAATAAGCAGGGTGACAAAACACAGCCTTGACGTACTCCTTTTCCTATTTGGAACCAGTCTGTTGTTCCATGTCCAGTTCTTTTTTTTTTTTTTTCCAATCATTTTTATTAGTTGGAGGCTAATTACTTTACAACATTGCAGTGGTTTTTGCCATACACTGTCATGAATCAGCTATGGATTTATCCATACCCAGTTCTAACTGTCACTTCCTGACCTGCATACAGGTTTCTCAAGAGGCAGGTCAGGTGGTCTGGTATGCCCATCTATTCTCTTAGTAACTTTTTCATATGATTGGCTGTGATCTCCCTCTTTTATTCCTGATATTGACCATTTGTGTATTCATTTTTATTTTCTTAGTTATGCTGGCTAAGTAAGTGTTAATCACTTAGTTATGTCCAACTCTTTGAGATTCCATGGACAGTAGCCCACCAGGCTCCTCTATCCATGCAATTCTCCAGGCAAGAGTTAATGAAGTAGATGGCCATTCCCTTCTCCAGGAGATCTTCCTTATCCAGGGATTGAACCCAGGTCTCCTGCATTGCAGGCAGGGAAGCCCTTGGCTAAAGGTTTACCAATTTTATTGCTCTTTTCAAAGATATGAGTTTTGCTTTTATTGAGTTCTCTTTTCAATTTCTTTGACTGCTCTAATTTTTATTACTTTCTTTCTTCTGCTTGCTTTAGGTTTAATTTGCTTTTCCTTCTCTAGTTTCCCAAAGTCTAAGCTTACATTAGTGATTTTAGATATTTCTTCTTTTCTAGCATTTTCATTTAATGCTGTACTGTAAATTTCCATTTAAGCACTGTTTTATCAACATCCTGCACATTTTTTACACATTTTAAATTTGTAGTACAATATACATAAGTCTTCCCTGTTGGCTCAGTGATAAATAATCTGCCTGCAATGCAGGAGACACGGGTTCAATCCCTGGGTTGGGAAGACCCCCCTGGAGGAGGGCATGGCAACCCACTCCAGTATTCTTGCCTGCAGAACCCCATGGACAGAGGAGCCTGGTAGGCTATAGTCCATGGGGGTCACAAAGTGTTGGACACGACTTAAGTGACTGAGCATGCACACATGCACCCATACATAACATAAAAGTAACAATTTTAATGATTTTTAAGTGTGAAATTTAGTGGCATTAAGTACATTCACAATGTTATATAACCACCACTATCCTTTTCCAGAACTTTTTCATCATCTTCCTCCAGTCCCTCCTCACCTCTACTCTATTTTCTATTTCTATGAATTTGCCTTTTTCAGGTAACTCAGATACATGGGATTATTAAATATTTGTCCCTTTGTGTCTGACTTTTTTCACTAGGCAGAATGTTTTCAAGGTTCATCCATATTGCAGCACAACAAATTTTTATACATTTTCGTTTTAGTTTGAGTGGAGGAGAAGTGGCTGCCTCGCTGATCCTAGCCAACTGATAGAATCATGAGCAATAGGAAATGGTTGTTGTTTTCTTAAACTGTTATGTTTTGGGTTGGTTTGTTATGCAGCAATAGATAACTAAGACACCTGTCTTCTCTACTAGATGATCATATTTTTGAGAGCCAAGATAACTCTGTAATTTCCACTTTGTCAGCATAGCACCTTATGTCTTACAAGTATAAACATTTGTTAAATCATTAAATTGGGGTAGTTAGAAAGATCTTTGTGAACTAATTAAGATAGACTGAGATAGGGGAGTTGCAGAGTGATTACATTATTTCCATCTGTACATAAAAGAAGGGTATCTCCACTCCTGTATGAAATCTAAAAATACTTACAGTTTTTTAGGATTACTATGCTAGAAGTGATTTGTTTGATTTTCTTTCAGGGGCTGTACTATAGTGTAAAGAATACTCCTTGAAATATAACAGTTCAATTCTCAGTTCTACCTTTGCTCACTACTTTTATGAACTTAGGCAAGTCTCTTGACCTCACCAGTCTCATCTTGCAGCAGAGATAATAATGGCAGTTCTACACAGTTGTCATGAGGTGTTAATGCATGAAAAATGCTTTGAGAGATGTAATGTACAGTGTAGATATAAAGTATCATCGGAGACTTTGGATTGATGGTACTTACTTAATTTTTATTAATTTTATCCCTTCTAACCCATCATTTGTCATAAATACTTTTAAATATGGCTGGCATCTCAATATCATAGGGAATATGAACACTTGTAAAATAATAACTTCTAAATAGTACTTTATGTATATTTATATACTATAAATAGTACTGAATATCAATAACCTCAGATATGTAGATGATATCACCCTTATGGCAGAAAGTGAAGAAGAACTAAAGAGCTTCTTGATGAAAGTGAAAGAGGAAAGTGAAAGAGCAGGCTCAACATTCAAAAAACTAAGATCATGGCATCTGGTCCCATCATTTGATGGCAAATAGATGGGGAAACAATAGAAAGACTGACAGATTTTATTTTCTTGAGCTCCAAAATCACTGCAGATGCTGACTCTAACCATGAAACTAAAAGACGCTTGCTCCTTGGAAGAAAAGCTATGACCAACCTAGACAACATATTAAAAAGCAGAGACATTACTTTGCCAACAAAGGTCCATCTAGTCAAAGCTATGGTTTTTCCAGTAGTCATGTATGGATGTGAGAGTTGGACTATAAAGAAAGCTGAGCACCGAGGAATTGATGCTTTTGAACTGTGATGTTGGAGAAGACTCTTGAGAGTCTCTTGGACTGCAAGGAAATCAAACCACTCAATTGTAAAGGAAATCAGTCCTGGGTGTTCATTGGAAGGACTGATGCTGAAGCTGAAACTCCAATACTTTGGCCACCTGATGCAAAGAACTGACTCACTGGAAAAGACCCTGATTATGGGAAAGATTGAAGACAGGAGGAGAAGGGGACAACAGAGAATGAGATGGTTGGATGGCATCACTGACTCGATGGACATGAGTTTGAGCAAGCTCCAGGAGTTGGTGATGGGCAGAAAAGCCTGGCGTGTTGCAGTCCGTGGAGTCACAAAGAGTCAGATATGACTGAGTAACTGAACTGAATGAAATAGTACTTTTCCTTTTATTTTTCTTACACCACATCTTCACCACCACCAATTACCCCACTGAATTTTGTCAGAAAAATAATCAGAAAGGTGGTATTGAAATCAGATTTTTTCCCCCAAGCACATCACATCTTCCTACCTCATCCTTTTACCTCTCTTACTGACATTCCTTTGAGTTCAAAAAAGAACAACTACAGCAGCAACTAACAGAAGATTGTAAAGTAACTATACTTCAATTAAAAAAATAACAAAAAGCAGAAAGGGAGAGAAATAAAAAAGAACAACTGCAAGATATTGATAAGATAATATTTGTTATGCCCCACCAACCTTCCCTGGTGGCTCAGATGGTAGGAAACCTGCCTGCCAATGCAGGAGACCTGGGTTCGAGCCTGGGTCAGGAAGATCCCCTGGAGAAGGAAATGGCGACCCACTCTGATATTTTTCCCTGGAGATTCCCATGGACAGAGAAGCCTAGAGGGCTACAGTCCCTGGAGTTGCAGAGAGGCACAACTGGGCAAATAACACTTTCACTTTCAACAACCTTAGTGGACTCTGGGCCCCTCTTACTGAGTTAGTTTTGATAATGTCAGGTGATGATGCCCCCAGCACTTTGGAAATGATCCACAGGCCTATGAGAGCCACTTCTGGATTCTTCAGGTTCATATCTGCAGCCCAGAGAATAGAATCCAAAAGGGCTGCCAAAACCTTGCTGTGAACCTTCTTAAAGATGCTGTAGTTCCCCAGGGTCTTCCCTAATATGTTGCCTTGATGCCATTTATAAAACATTGATTGTCTTCCTGGGTTTCATAAGGTGCTAGCTACCCCCTACACTTACATGCACCCTATCAACTGCAATAATTTTGAGTATCTGTCAGTTTCTAACATGAATAAAAGATTATAGCTGGAAGAAGTTTTAGAGATTTGAGCTCTGACCCAGAAATTAGTTGTCATGACTTGACAAGATTCAAGGGCTAAGAGTAATGCCTTATAGGAGTATGTGAACAAGTTCTAAGAGTTCAAAAAGAAAAGGTTTAAACCAGAGGAGCCTGAAGACATAGTGTTAAGTTCCAGGAATAGGGTGGGGGAGCATGGGAATGCGAGTCAGCCTAAGCAAGTTAATATTCTGGATGAGAAATCAGAATTGAAAGATATTTAAACAGCTTGAAAAAATTAGCTGAAAAAAGGCCAATTTCCAGAAGTAAATATAAAATATTTCACATAGATTCCAAAATCAAGGATAGAGGCACATAAGAGAAACCAGGTTTAATGGAAATTCAGTGAAACACTTAGGTTTCAGCTGCCAAGGTCAGAATGAATCAATCACATAACATAATTTTTTATAATATGAATGCAGTCTTAGGGTGCGTGGATTAAGCCCAGAACAAAGGAGGTAATGGTCCCATTCTCCTCTGATTGAGTTACATATAAACAGTATATTCTGTGCTGTATTTTAAATTGTATGGATAAATGATACTGTATTTAGAGAAGGAATACGATATGGTGAAAGGTTTAGAAACCACTTCACCTGAGGAATGGTAAGTTAAACTGGGCTAGTTGCCAGGTAACAGAAGATAGCTGAGGGAAAATGTCAGGTGTTTTCAATAATTTGAAGGCTTGTTATATGAAAGAAGAATTAGACTTATTTTTATGGGCCTTAAGGATAGAAGTTTGATAATTGGATGGAAGCCATAATGGGCAAATTATGGCTCAGTGACATTGAGAACCCTGCAGTGAAAGTTGCCCATACATGAAGAGGGATTTAGTATAATAGGGAAATGCTTTTTATCACTGGGGATATGCTCAAAAAGAGGCTGAATGACCCCTTACCAGTAACTCTGAAGAGTGGATTTCTATACTGGGTGGTGGGGAGAGTTTGAATCAAATGATCTTCAAGAGCTCTATCACCTCTCAAGTTTCATGACCTTATGATCCCCTGTACTAGAGACATGTAGGTATTCAGAGGTTAGTGGTAGCCTAGCAGTCTTAACTTGCACATAATTACTCAGTGGACGGGGCAGCAAAATGCCCAGTAGGTCTAGCTAGGTTCAGTGTAGGATGCCCATATGATCCAGGCATACACAAGGCCCTGAACTTAACTATAAACTTCTAGAAGGCAGAGAGAGACTCTTATCTTCTTGTGTAGCAGTGCCTGGCACATAACAGGTGCTTATCAAATGTTGGCAAAATGAGTGGACAAATGAATGTTGGGCCTGTATTAGTCTTCTAGGTATGCCATAACAAATTACCACACATGTGGTGGCTTAAAATAGCATAATGTTGCTCTCTCACAATTCTGGAGGCCAGAAGTCTGAAATTAAGGTGTCAGCAGGCTGCACTCTCTCAGAAGGCTCTAGGTAAGAATCTGTGCTGTAGCTCTTCCAGCTTCTGGTGGCTCTGGTATTCCTTAACTTATGGCTACATCACACTATAGTCTCCACCTCCATGATCACATTACCTCCTTCTCTTATATTTGTAGCAGAAGACCCAGTTGGAGCTGATCTGGATTCAGACCTTGGCCATGTCTAAGAAACTGGTACATAAGTGGTTATTCAAGTATTTACTGGTATGTGTTGATTTTGCCTGGGGAATGCAGGTCTGTGAGGAGATGTGTGCTCTTTATGTCCGAAAAGACCAGGACATGAGGAAGCATCTTAATTTAGGAACCTCCAGAGGTAGACTTGAAGACAAGGATTTGAGTGCAAGTAGTTTTATGGGGGAGATAACCCTAACAAGCTCTAATAAAGGACTGAGGAAGTGAGACAGTAAGAAAAGAGCCACTGAATGAATAATGTCTTATCAAGGCAGTTACCACTGTGGTTAACTGGAGTTTCCTTGTATTGGGGAACTCTCGAAGCCTAAGTAGAACACAGGCTCTGAAGTTAACCACACCTATTCTTGTCAATCAATGCCCAGGGACTGTACCCAAGAAGCCTGCCTACAAACAGGGCAGGCAGGCTACTGAAGAAGGCCTCAGGCAAAGTGATGCAGCTGTTTGGCCATCAGTAAAGCCTAAGAAGATACAGGCAGAATACACAGGGCATGCAACTCAGGAGAAAAACATGGCATGCACCCCAGCTTATGGTCAGCTAGGAGGTGTGAGGCCCATGAGCAAAGGGGCTTCTGGCAGGAACTAAGAAAGGTTTCCTCATAAGGCTTCCTGTAATACTCAGGAAGCAAATGGTGCTTCTAAGGGGCCAGGTGACAAAATGCAGCCTGGAGCTGGGAGGTTTTCCCCTCATGAATGCCCAGAGAGCAGTGTGGTGCATCAGAGTAAGGACTCAAAGTGAACCAGTTCTACTCAAATACCTCATGATCCACAGCTTTGAGGGGAAGCAAAAGCTGCTTCTCTGGCATGGAAAATGATGCTCCCATGGAGAGCACTGAATCTGGGGGAAATGGTGAGAGAAATGGTGAAGAGAGGCCTGTTTTTGGCTTCACAAGACTTGGGGACTGCGAAACCAATGCTGAGGTGGGAGAAAATTTTGTGAACACATATAAAAGATTTCCATGAATTCTCAGAAATAAGTGGAGAGACTTCGGAGAGCAAGGTGTCCTGATGCAGGTGAGGAGACTGAACCAGTGGGATGAGTTTCTACTGCAAGGAGATCCAACCAGTCAATCCTAAAGAAAATCAACCTTGGATATTCATTGGCAGGACTGATGCTGAAGCTGAAGCACCGATACTTTGGCCACCTGACATGAAGAGCAGACTCATTAGAAAAGACCCTGATGCTAGGAAAGATTGAAGGTGGGAGGGGAAGGGGATGACAGAGGAAAGGATGGTTGGATGGCATCACTGACTCAATGGACATGAGTTTGAGCAAACTCCAGGACAGGGAAACCTGGCATTCTGCAGTTCATGGGGTCACAAAGAGTTGGACACAACTGAGCAACTGAACAACAACAACTGTTTCTACACAAAGAATTGTGCAGCCCCTGGAAATTTAACTTTCATGTGACTCCTTTCCTATACACATCCAAAAGAGACCACTGGTATTTATTCAGTTCAATTCAGTTCAGTCATTCAGTCATGTCCAACTCTTTGTGACCCCATGAACCACAGCACACCAGGCCTCCCTGTCCATCACCAACTCCTGGAGTTTACACAAAATCATGTCCATTAAGTCAGTGATGCCATCCAACCATCTCATTCTCTGTCATCCCCTTCTCCTCCTGCTCTCAATCTTTCCCAGCATCAGAGTCTTTTCAAATGAGTCAGTTCTTCACATGAGGTGGCCAAAATATTGGAGTTTCAGCTTCAGCATCAGTCCTTCCAATGAACACTCAGGACTGATCTCCTTTAGGATGGACTGGTTGGATCTCCTTGCAGTCCAAGGGACTCCCAAGAGTCTTCTCCAACACCACAGTTCAAAAACATGAATTCTTTGGTGCTCAGCTTTCTTTAGAGTCCAACTCTCACATCCATTAATGACTACTGGATAAACCATAGCCTTAACTAGACAGATCTTTGTTGGCAAAGTAATGTCTCTCCTTTTTAATATGCTGTCTAGGTTGGTCATGACTATCCTTCCAAGGAGTAAGTGTCTTTTAATTTCATGGTTGTAGTCACCATCTGCAGTGATTTTGGAGCCCAGAAAAATAAAGTCAGCCACTGTTTCCACTGTTTCCCCATCTATCTGCCATGAAGTGATGGGACTGGATTCCATGATCTTAAGTTTTCTGAATGTTGAGCTTTAAGCCAACTTTTTCACTCTCCTCTTTCACTTTCATCAAGAAGCTCTTTATTTCTTCTTCACTTTCTGCCATAAGGGTGGTGTCATCTGCATGTCTGAGGTTATTGATACTTCTCCCGGCAATCTTGATTCCAGCTTGTGCTTCCTCCAGCCCAGTGTTTCTCATGATGTACTCTGCATATAAGTTAAATAAGCAGGGTGACAAAACACAGCCTTGACGTACTCCTTTCCCGACTTGGAACCAGTCTGTTGTCCCATATCTAGTTCTAACTGTTGCTTCCTGACCTGCATACAGGTTTCTCAAGAGACAGGTCACATGGTCTGGTATTCCCATCTCTTTCAGAATTTTCCACAGTTTATTGTGATTGCCACAGTCAAAGGCTTTGGCATAGTCAATAAAGCAGAAATACTTGTTTTTCTGGAACTCTCTTGCTTTTTCGATGATCCAGTAGATGTTGGCAATTTGACCTCTGGTTCCTCTGCCTTTCCTAAAACCTGCATGAACATCTGGAAGTTCATGGTTCACGTATTGCTGAAGCCTGGCATGGAGAATTTTGAGCATTACTTTACTAGCGTGTGAGATGAGTGCAATTGTGCGGTAGCTTGAGCATTCTTTGGCATTGCCTTTCTTTGGGCCTGGAATGAAAACTGACCTTTTCCAGCACTGTGGCCACTGCTGAGTTTTCCAAATTTGCTGGCATATTGAGTGCAGCACTTTCACAGCATCATCTTTCAGGATTTGAAATAGCTCAACTGGAATTCCATCACCTCCACTAGCTTTGTTCATAGTCATCCTTCCTAAGGCCCACTTGACTTCACACTCCAGGATGTCTGTCTCTGGGTGAATGATCACACCATCATGATTTTCTGGGTCATTAAGATCTCTTTTGTATAGTTCTGTGTTTTCTTGCCACCTCTTTTTAATATCTTCTGCTTACATTAGGTCCATACCATTTCTTTCCTTTATTGTGCCCATCTTTGCATGAAATGTTCCCTTGATATCTCTCATTTTCTTGAAGAGATCTCTATACTCTTCTCCATTTTGTTGTTTTCCTCTATTTCTTTGCAATGATCAATTATGAAGCCTTTCTTATCTCTCCTTGCTATTCTTTGGAGCTCTGAATTCAGATGGATATATCTTTCCTTTTCTCCTTTGCCTTTTGCTTTTCTTTTCTCAGATATTTGTAAGGCCTCCTCAGATAACCATTTTGCCTTTTTGCATTTCCTTATCTTGGGAATGGTTTTGACCACTGCCTCCTGTACAATGTTAAGAACCTCTGTCCATAGTTTATCCAACACTCTGTCAGATCTAATACCTTGAATTTGTTTCTCACTTCCACTATATAATCTTAAGGGATTTGATTTAGGTCATACCTGAATGGTCTGTTGGTTTTCCCTACTTTCTTCAATTTAATTCTGAATTTGGCAGTAAGGAGTTCATGATCTGAGCCACAGGCAGCTCCTGGTCTTGTTTTGCTGACTGTATAGAGCTTCTCCATGTTTGGCTGCAAAGAATATAATCAGTCTGATTTCGGTGTTGGCCGTCTGATGATGTCCACCTGTAGAGTCTTCTCTTGTGTTGTTGGAAGAAGGTGTTTGCTATGACCAGCACGTTCTCTTGGCAAAACTCTATTAGCTTTTGCCCTGCTTCATTCCATGCTCTAAGGCCAAATTTGCCTGTTACTCCAAGTGTTTCTTGACTTCCTTCTTTTGCATTCCAGTCTCCTATAATGAAAAGGACATCTTTTTGGGGTGTTAGTTCTAGAAGGCCTTGTAGGTCTTCATAGAACTGTTCAACTTCAGCTTCTTCAATGTTACTGGTCAGGGCATAGACTTGGATTACCATGATATTGAATGGTTGCTGGTATTTATGGACCCCCCTGTTATGGTGCCAAGCATTCTGTAGATTTTATCTCATTTATTCATTGTTATGAACCCAATGCATAGGTGAGGAATTTGAGGATCGTTGAAGATAAATGCCTGCTTAACATAGTTAGTAGATGGCAGACCTGGTATGTGAGCCCTAACTGGTTTGAATGGGAACCCATGCTTTTTTTTCACACTACCTCCTTATGCTACCTGGTAACATAAACATATCTGCATGTGTGCTTGTGCACATATATATAGAGTTTGAACCTGGAAATGGATTTCAAGTTAAAAATAATCTTGAGAAGCTGAAACCATAAGCATTTATTGAGTTATGTGAGATCCTTAAGTTATGCAAGAGATTTTGTGTTTTAGGAACAACTCCAGCAGTATTTAAAACCAAAGGATAAAGAACTGAGGATGGAGGAAGTAATTACCATTATTATTCACTGACATGGAAAAAAAAAGAAATGAAAGAATGACACACCTCTGCCTTTTCTCCTAAGGTGAATAATTGCTATGGGCTTTATAATGACTTTTTTTTTAAACAGGTGGATGAAATCTGGGTCCATATATTGGAGGATCACTTTTCTGCCTGGGGTATAGTGAATTTTTTAAGGGCTAAAAATTCCCTTTATAAAATGGTTACCCAAACCATTCCAAAAACAGAGACCAAGTGCTCACATTGGGATCTCATTCTTGTGTTGAAAGCTCTGGTATGTCTCTCTGACTGCTGTTATACCTATGAGAAGAGTTGACTTTATTTTGAGGGTTGAGGCCATATGTTGATCCATGATGCCCTTGAGAAAAAGGGGGAAGGAAAACAGAAATGGGATTTGGAATGAAAAAGCTTATGCTCTCACATATCTGGAGTGAGCAAAATCTAAGTATAGCAAGTAAGACATATAAAGAAAGCATTGGGGTTCTATATTCTCCTTGCTGTTGGCAAAAAAAGATGTCAAAGATGTAAATAAGTGGCTGAATAAATACATGGAAAAATATAAACCGAGGTATTTTTTTTTTCATAATGTTAGTGTATCCTCAAGGAATGGAAGCATTTTATTATTACTTGGAATGATTCATAGTTAGTAAAATTACAGATAACATTTACTATGCATTCATTGTATGGGAGGCAGTAGGCTTTGTTGTTTGTTTTTTCACCAATTTGTTCTTGTTTTGTTTTGTTTTTGGCTGCACCATGTGGCTTATGGGATCTTAGTTCCCTGACCAGGAACTGAACCCAGGCCCTTGGCAGTGAGAGCATGGAGTCCTAACCACTGAACCGCCAGGGAATTCCCAAGCGGTATATGCTTTATATATCTCACCTAATTATCTCAAGGGCACCCTAAAGTGGTCTATATTTCTAAACGAGGAAACGGGCTTAGAGAATTTACACAACCCAAGGTCTTACAATTTCTAAATGGTATACTTGGAATTTGAACTCAAGTAGACTCTAGAACTTATTATCCAAGATGAGTATGTGATACTGCTTCCCTGTCTGCTAAAATAGGAGCATGGTCCTGGTCATAAAATTTTTTTCTTAACTGTAGAGTTGCATATTTTTGGACTATCTCTTCCTTCCAGCATTCCTCACCCCTGTGAGTAATTTTCTGAAATATTCAATGTATGTGTCTGTCTTGTTCATCTCTGTGTTCCAGCACCAGGACAGTTAATAATGATACAGAATAGACATGAAGGAATTTTTGTTGATTGAATAAACTCTGCATTCCTCTATTTCTGTTAACGAGGAGGATGTTGAGGGGAGTGACCCAAGAGTTGCTGTGAAACAGATCACCAGCCCAGGTGGGATGCATGAGACAAGTGCTCGGGCCTGGTACACTGAGGAAACTAATACATTTTTAATTGATTGGTTTCTGAAACGGTGGTGTCCTGCCCTGATAGCTCTTTACACTTGTGATATCTAATTTTTCAGGAGGCACCACTTGTTAGCTGCCTTATTTTAGGCAGAATGTCAACTCATAGATGTGAATTCATAGGATTCATAAGTGTACATTTTGAAGCATCCATGGGGGTGGTACTTTTAATATACTTAAAAAAAGCTGCACTCAAAGGAACTAATTTGGGTTTTGCTTTTGGCTGACAAGTTTTCCTAGGTGTGGCTGAGACTCTAACAAATCTAGCCTTCCAGTAATGTATGCCTGTCATAGGGAGCTGTACAAGGAGTGGCCTTTGTATGCTACTTCCCTTCCCCTAGAACCTTAGGAAAGGAGCTTATGTTGGATCTTTCCATATTCTGCAGTTGTGTGACCTGTGAAATGTTTTACTGACATTGAATTCACAGTATCCAAGTTGAATTTTATGGTGCTCAGTATGGTGTGCTGTACACGGTAAAGGAAAAGTGAAAGTGTCGTCGTTCAGTTGTGTCTGACTCTTTGCAACCCCATGGACTGTAGCTCACAAGGCTCCTCTGTCCATGGGATTCTCCAGGCAAGAATACTGGAGTGGATTGCCATTCCCTTCTCCAAGGGATCTTCCTGACCCAGGGATTGAACCCAGGTCTCCTACATTGCAAGAGGATTCTTTACCACCTGAGCCACCAGGGAAGCCCATATACAAAGTAAATGCCGGTTAGGTGACTGAATAAATGAATTCATGAAGGTATAGTCTGAGTCAACTTGGTAGAATCTGAGGAGACAGGAATGCACTCTGCAGATGATTAAAACTCTCATGTGCATCCATTTGGGGGTTAACACTTTGGTAGGCAGTTAGAATGCAAATCTACTGAATGAGTTCCTAACCTACTATTATACCTTCAATGAGCATTACAGATTTAGAACTTTCCAAGCTCTAGATGAAAAGGAGGATTCAAAAAGATGGGATGTGGGACAGATCCATTTTAATGAAGAACATGGGATGTGCAGAGGTGCAGAGAAGCTATGTGCTGGATAGGAAATCAACAGAAGGAAGGATGCCATAGTTAGACTGCGGATAGAGAGGATAAGGGGCCTGGGGAGGCACCATAGGTCATTTTCTGGCTTCCCATTCACCACATGAATCCACTCAGATTGCCACGTGTTGGCCAGCAGAGCAATACTGCAGCCCAAAGAGACAGGCTGCTATCTGTGACTTTGGAGCAAGTATTTAACTTGGTGAGAGTGTCACATGTATGTCTCTGGTACTTGTGGGACTGAATGCTTGACAACTCCAGCTCTCTCAGCCCCACCAGAGTGAGCTGAATTTTTGCTGTGTTAGTCAGCCTTCAAGATGGACTGTGGCTAAGATGGTAAAAAAAAAAAAAATCTGCTTGCAATGCAGGAGACCCAGGTTTGATCCCTGGATCAGCAAAATCTCCTGGAGAAGGGAATGGCTACCCACTCCAGTATTCTTGCCTGGAGAATCCCATGGACAAGAGGAGCCTGGTGGGCTGCAGTCCATAGGGGTCACAGAGAGTCTGACATGACTGAGTGACTAACACTAAGATGGACTGTGATGATCCTTGCCTCTTGGTATTAATGTTCTTGTGGAGACTCTTCCTACACTGAATAGGACATCACAGAAATGATGGTGTGACCTCTGAGATTAGGTCATAAAAGATACCACAACTGCAAATTTGATCTCTTGGACAGCTTGCTCTGGAGGAAGTGGGCAACATGAGGATACACATGCAGCCCTGTGGAGATGACTGTGTAGAGAGGAACTATATAAGGCCTCCCACCAAGAGCCAGCACCAACTTACCAGGCATGTGAGTGAGCCCCCTTGGAAGTGGATGCTCTGGCCTAGGTTGAGCTTTGAGATGACTGCAGTCCTGGCTCTTGAGTACAACCTCATGAGAAACCCTGAGCTAGAACCACCAGCCAAGCCATCCCCAGATTCTTGACCTACAGAAACTGCAAGATAATATTTGTTGTTTTACATCACTAAGTCTAGAGTAATTTTTTTTACACAGCGTTAGAGGTGAACACATTTTTTTTTGTCTTAAAGTCCGTGATCATAATTACTATTGTACTTACTGCTCTGTCAGATGAGTGTCAGGTATTCCTGATCTCTTTAAAGGTAGTGGTGGTTGGTTCTTTCTTTGAGCTTTATATACATACATAAGAGTATGGGGATGTAGAGCAAGGCCTCTAGAGTCAGGCAGCCATGAATGTAAGTTCTGGTTTGGCCACCTGTGTAACTCTGATCAAGTTACTAAATCAAACTCAAATTTATTATGAGCATTAAAGGAGCAAATGCATTTCAAGTGCTTAGGATAGTGTATGACTCATGGTAAAAATTCAACAAGTGTGATAGCTATTATGGTTAGTAACTGTATGAAAAGATGCTTCTAAGGGCCTTGCCTTAAGGGTAAAAAACACTAGTCAGTTCAGTGAAGTAGCTGAAGTATGTTTTACATCTTAAGTGAAGGATTTGGTTTCCATTAGAATTATTAAATAAATTTATTAAGGTGTAACTGTATACTGTAAATTCACCCATTTTAAGGGTGCAATTAATGTTTTTTTTTTTAATTTACTGACTTGTGTAGCTATGACCATCATCCAGTTTTAGGACATTGTTTCATCATCCCAAAAGAAATCACATGCCCAGTTACAATCAATCAGCCCCAGGTAACCACTAATCTACTTTCTGTCTCTATATATTTACCTTTTCTGGACATTTCATCTAAATAGAACCATACATTTTGTGGCCTCTGATGTCTAGCTTCTTTCTCATACTATGTTTCTGCGGTTCTTCCATGTCATAAGTATTTCATTTCTTTTTATTTTCAAATAAAGTTCCATTGTTTGGATATATCACCTTTTGTTTATCCATTATTCATTGATGGACACTTGGGTGACTTCCACTTTCTGGCTTTCATGGATAATGCTCTCTAAAAAATTTAAAAAATTTTTAAAAATTTTTGTGTGGTATGTTTTCATTCAGCTTTATTTCATTCAGGTAGATATCAAGGAGTGGAGTTGCTCAGTAATATAGTAAGGTGAAAGTGAAAAGTGTTAGTAGCTCAGTTGTGTCTGACACTTTGTGACCCCATGAATTGTAACCCACCAGGCTGCTCTGTCCATGGGATTCTCCAGGCAAGAATACTGGAGTGGGTTGATATTCCCTTCTCCAGGAGATCATCCTGGCCCAGGGATTGAACCCAGGTCTCCTGCATTGCAGGTGGATTCTTTACCATCTGAGCCACTAGGGAAGCCCAACTTTGTTTAACTTTTTAAAAAATTCCTCTTAAAAAACTGGAAATAGAACTGCCATATGACCCAGCAATCCCACTTCTGGGCATACACACTGAGGAAACCAGATCTGAAAGAGACACGTGCACCCCAATGTTCATCGCAGCACTGTTTATAATAGCCAGGACATGGAAGCAACCTAGATGCCCATCAGCAGATGAATGGATAAGGAAGCTGTGGTACATATACACCATGGAATATTACTCAGCTGTTAAAAAGAATTCATTTGAACCAGTCCTAATGAGATGGATGAAACTGGAGCCCATTATACAGAGTGAAGTAAGCCAGAAAGATAAAGAACATTACAGCATACTAACACATATATATGGAATTTAGAAAGATGGTAATGATAACCCTATATGCAAAACAGAAAAAGAGACACAGAAGTACAGAACAGACTTTTGAACTCTGTGGGAGAAGGTGAGGGTGGGATGTTTCGAAAGAACAACATGTATACTATCTATGGTGAAACAGATCACCAGCCCAGGTGGGATACATGAGACAAGTGCTTGGGCCTGGTGCACTGGGAGGACCCAGGGGAATTGGGTGGAGAGGGAGGTGGGAGGGGGGATCGGGATGGGGAATACGTGTAAATCTATGGCTGATTCATATCAATGTATGACAAAACCTACTGAAAAAATAAATAAATAAATAAATAAAGGAAAAAAAAATAAAAAATTCCTAAACAGTTTTCAAAGTGGCTGTACCATTTACATTTCCCCCAAGAATGTATGAGCTCTTATTTCTCCATATCCTTGCAGCATTTCTTATTGTCTACCTTTTTGATTATAGCCATTCTAGCAAGTGCAATATGATATTCCATTGAGGTTTTAATTTGCATTTTCCTAATGACTAATGATAGTGAGCATCTTTTAGTGCTTATTGGCTATTCATATATTTTCTTGGGGGAAATATCTATGCAAATCATTTGCCAGTTTTTAATTGTTGTTTGTCTTATTCTTGTGTGTAAGAGGTCTTTGTACAGCTTCCCTGGTGGCTCAGTGGTAAAGAATCTGCTTGCCAATGCAGGAGCTTCAGGAGACACAGGTTCAATCCCTGGGTTGGGAAGATCCCCTGGAGGAGGAAATGGCAAGTCACTCCAGTATTTCTTTCCTGGAAAATTCCATGGACAGAGGAGCCTGGCAGTCTACATCCATGGGGTTGCAAAGGGTCAAACATGACTGAGCACCCACACCAAGAGTTCTTTGCATATTCTGTATACAAATCTTTTACTGGATATGTGATTTGCAAATATTTTCTCCCAGGCTGTGGCTTGTCTTTGTATTTTCTTAGTAGTATCTTTTGAAGCACAATAGTTTAAAATTTTGATGAATGCCAATTTAACAATGTTTTTCTTTTATGGATCATGTTTTTGGGATTGTATCTAAGATATCTTTATAGAACCTAAGGTCTCAAAAATTTTCTCCTAAAAGTTTTTTTTATATACAGCTTTAAGTTCAGTTCAGTTCAGTTGCTCAGTCATGTCCGACTCATGCGACCCCGTGAATTGCAGCACGCCAGGCCGCCCTGTCCATCACCAGCTCCCAGAGTTTACTCAAACTCATGCCCATCGAGTCGGTGATGCCATCCAGCCATCTCAACTTCTGTCGTCCCCTTCTCCTCCTGCCCCCAATCCCTCCCAACATCAGGGTCTTTTCCAATGAGTCTACTCTTCGCATGAGGTGGACAAAGTATTGGAGTTTCAGCTTCAGCATCAGTCCTTCCAATGAACATCCAGGACTGATCTCCTTTAGGATGGACTGGTTGGATCTCCTTGCAGTCCAAGGGACTCTCAAGAGTCTTCTCCAACACCACAGTTCAAAAGCATCAATTCTTCAGTGCTCAGCTTTCTTCACAGTCCAACTCTCACATCCACACATGACCACTGGAAAAACCATAGCCTTGACTAGACCTTTGTTGTCAAAGTAATGTCTCTGATTTTTAATATGCTGTCTAGGTTGGTCATAACTTTTCTTCCAAGGAGTAAGCGTCTTAATTTCATGGCTGCTGTCACCATCTGCAGTGATTTTGGAGCCCCCCGAAATAAAGTCTGACACTGTTTCCACTGTCTCCCCATCTATTTCCCATGAGGTGATGGGACCAGATGTCATGATCTTAGTTTTCTGAATGTTAAGCTTTAAGCCAACTTTTTCACTCTCCTCTTTCACTTTCATCAAGAGGCTCTTTAGTTCCTCTTCACTTTCTGCCATAAGGGTGGTGTCATCTACATATCTGAGGTTATTGATATCTCTTCTGGCAGTGTTGATTCCAGCTTGTGCTTCTTCCAGCACAGCATTTCTCATGATGTACTGTGCATATAAGTTAAATAAGCAGGGTGACAATATACAGCCTTGACATACTCCTTTTCCTATTTGGAACCAGTCTGTTGTTCCATGTCCAGTTCTAACTATTGCTTCCTGACCTGCATACAGGTTTCTCAAGAGGCAGGTCAGGTGGCCTGATATTCCCATCTCTTTCAGAATTTTCCAGTTTATTGTGATCCACACAGTCAAAGGCTTTAGCGTAGTCAATAAAGCAGAAATAGATGTTTTTCTGGAACTCTCTTGCTTTTTCGATGATCCAGCGACTTGACCTCTGCTTCCTCTGCCTTTTCTGAAACCAGCTTGAACATCTGGAAGTTCTCGGTTCCCGTATTGCTGAAGCCTGGCTTGGAGAATTTTGAGCATTACTTTACTAGTGTGTGAGAAGAGTGCAATTGTGCGGTAGTTTGAGCATTTTTTGGTATTGCCTTTCTTTGGGCCTGGAATGAAAACTGACCTTTTCCAGTCCTGTGGCTACTGCTGAGTTTTCCAAATTTGCTGGCATATTGAGTACAGCACTTTCACAGCATCATCTTTCAGGATTTGAAATAGCTCAACTGGAATTCCATCACATCCACTAGCTTTGTTGGTAGTGATGCTTTCTAAGGCCCACTTGACTTCACATTCCACGATGTCTGGCTCTAAGTGAGTGATCACACCATTGTGATTATATATATAAATATATATAAATATATAAATATAACTGATTTTCATACATTGGTACTGTATCCTGCCACCTTGCTGAACTTGTTTATCAGGTAATGTTTTGAGATTTCTCTAGGATTTTTCTCTTCAAAGGTTTATGTCATCTGTGAAATTTTGCTTCTTTTCAACCTTAATGCTTTCTACTTCCTTTTCTTACATGGTTGCACTGGCCAGACCCCAAGTGCATTGTTAAATAGAAATAGTGAGATGGACATTGTTTCTTTGTTCCTGATCTTAGGAGCAAAGCATTCAGTTTTTCACCATGAAATATGATAGCTATAGAGTTTTCATAGATGCCCTTTCTCAGCTTGAGGAAGTTCCCTTGTATTTCAGGTTTGTTGAGAGTTTTTTCATGTATAGGTGTTGGATTTTGTGAAATGCCTGTTCTATATCTGTTGAGCTGATCATGTAGTATTTGCCCTTTATTCTCTTAATACGGTTTGTTATGTTAATTGGTTTTTGGCTTTAAACCAACCTTGCATTCCTCTGATAAATCCCACTTCGTTGTGGTGTATAATCCTTTTTGTATTTCACTAGATTTGGTTTCCTAATGTTTTCTTGAGGATTATAGTGTTTATATTCATGAAGGATGATGCTTTTTAATTTTCTTTTCTTTGTGATGTCTTTGTCTGGTTTTGGTATCACGGTAATACTGCCGCATAGAAGGAGTTGAGAATTATTCCCTCTTCTTGTATTTTCTGGAATTTTGTGTAGTATTGGCATTATTTCATTTTTACATGTTTTCTAGAATTTACCATTTAATCCATCCAGTCCTGCATTTAGCTTTGCGGAAAGATTTTAAATTACTAATTCTATTGCTTTACTTGTTATATGTCTATTCAAATTTTCTGTTTATGAGTCAGCTTTGCTAATTTGCGCCTTTCTAGGTACTCATCAGTTCAGTTCAGTTGCTCAGTCATGTCCAACTCTTTGGGACTCCATGGACTGCAGCACACCAGGCTTCCCTGTCCATCACCAACTCCCATAGCCTACTCAAACTCATGTCCATTGTGTCTGTGATGCCATCCAACCATCTCATCCTCTGTTGTCCCCTTCTTCTCCTGCATTCAATCTTTCCCAGCATCAGTCTTTTCCAATGAGTCAGTTCTTCACATCATGCAGTGGCCAACATATTGGAGTTTCTGCTTCAGCATCAGTCCTTCCATGAATATTCAGGACTGATTTCCTTTACGATTGACTGGTTGGATTTCCTAGCTGTCCAAGGGACTCTCAAGAGTCTTCTTCAATACCACAGTTCAAAAGCATCAATTTTTCAACACTCAGCTTTCTTTATAGTCTAACTCTCACATCCATACATGACCCCTGGAAAATCCATAGCTTTGACTAGACAGACATTTGTTGGTAATGTCTCTGCTTTTTAAAATGCTGTCCATGTTGGTCATAACTTTTCTTCCAAGGATTAAGCACCTTTTAATTTCACGTGTACAGTCACCATTTGCAGTGATTTTGGAGCCCCAAAAAATAAAGCCTGTCACTGTTTCCACTGTTTCTCCATCTATCTGCCATGAAGTGATGGGACTGGATGCCATGATCTTAGTTTTCTGAATGTTGAGTTTTAAGCCAACTTTTTCACTCTCCTCTTTCACTTTCATCAAAAGGCTCTTTAGTTCCTCTTCACTTTCTGCCATAAGGATCATGTCATCTGCCTACATAAGGTTATTGATATTTCTCCTGGCAATCTTGATTCCATCTTGTGCTTCATCCAGTCCAGCATTTCACATGATGTACTCTGCATATAAGTTGAAAAAGCAGAGTGAGAATATACAGCCTTGATGTACTCCTTCCCCAATTTGTAACCAGTCTGTTGTTCCATGTCCTGTTCTAACTGTTGCTTCTTGAACTGCATACAGATTTCTCAGGAGGCAGGTCAGGTGGTCTGGGATTCCCATCTCTTTGAGAATTTTCCACAGTTTGTTGTGATACACACAGTCAAAGGATTTAGCATAGTCAATAAAGCAGAAGTAGATGTTTTTCTGGAACTCTCTTACTTTTTTGAGGATCCAGCAGATGTTGGCAATTTAATCTCTGGTTCCTCTGCCTTTTCTAAAACCAGCCTGAACATCTGGAAGTTCATGGTTCATGGTCTGTTGAAGCCTGTCTTGGAGAATATTGAGCATTACTTTGCTAGCATGTGAGATGAGTGCAATTGTGCAGCAGTTTAGATATTCTTTGGCATTGCTTTCTTTGGTATTGGAATGAAAACTGACCTTTTCCAGTCCTGTGGCCACTGCTAAGTTTTCCAGATGCTCTGGCGTATTGAATGCAACACTTTCACAGCATCATCTTTTAGGATTTGAAATAGCTCAACTGGAATCCCATCACCTCCACTAGCTTTGTTCGTAGTGATGCTTCCTAAGGTCCACTTGACTTCACATTCCAGGATGTCTGGCTCTAGGTGAGTGATCACACTATCGTGATTATCTGGGTTGTGAAGATCTTTTTTGTATTGTTCTTCTGTGTATTCTTGCCACCTCTTCTCAATATCTTATGCTTTTGTTAGGTCCATACTATTTCTGTCCTTTATTGTGCCCATCTTTGCCTGAAATGTTCCCTTGGTATCTCTAATTTTCTGGAAAAGGTCTCTAGTCTTTCCCATGCTATTTTTTCCTCTATTTCTTTGCATTGATTCCTGAGGAAGGCTTTCTTATCTCTCCTGGCTATTCTTTGGAACTCTGCATTCATATGAGTATATCTTTTCTTTTCTCCTTTGCTTTTCACTTCTCTTCTTTTTACAGCTATTTGTAAGGCCTCCTCAGACAACCATTTTGCCTTTTGCATTTTTTTTTCTTGGGGGTGGTCTTGATCCCTGCCTCCTGTACAATGTCACGAACCTCCGTCCATAGATCTTCAGGCACTCTGTCTACCAGACCTAATTGCTTGAATTTATTTGTCACTTCCACTGTATAATTGTAAGGTAGTCATACATTTCATTTAAATTCATAGGTATTTAAATTTATAGGCATTCATACATTTCGTTTAACCGGAAAGATATATTTCATTTAAACTGACTTGTCATAAAGTTGTTCATGGTATTCCCTTATAATTCTTCTATGTTCTGTAAGGTCAGTTTGTTATCTTTTCAGAGAATTAACTTTGGTTTAATTTGTTTTTCTTTATTGATTTTCTGTTTCATATTTCATTGATTTCCATTCTAATTTTTATTTTTTCTTTCTTCTTGCCATATGTTTAATTATCTCATTTTGGGAGCAGATTCAGCCTATTATACAGAGTGAAGTAAGTCAGAAAGAAAAACACCAGCACAATATAATAATGCATATATATGGAATTTAGAAAGATGGTAATGATGACCATATATACGAGACAGCAAAAGAGACGCAGATGTAAAGAACAGACTTTTGGACTCTGTGGGAGAAGGCAAGGGTGGGATGATTTGAGAGAATGGCATTGAAACATGTATATTACCATATGTGAAATAGATCACCAGTCCAGGTTCGATGCACCAGACAGGGCGCTCAGGGCCAGTGCACTGGGACAACCCAGAGGGATGGGATGGGGAGGGATGTGGAAGGGGGGTTTAGGATAGGGGACACATGTAAACCCAAGCTGATTCATGTATGGCATGAATGTATGGCAAAAACCACTATAATAGTGTAAAGTAATTTAAGCCTCCAATTAAATAAACTAATTTACAAAAAAAAAGCTTACTATATTGATTTGAGGTCTTTCTTCTTTTCTAACATAGCTGTTTATGGATATAAACTCCTCTCTTACCATTGCTTTAGCTGCATATGAAAAATTTTATATGGTGTGATTTCATTTCCATGCAGTTCAAACATACTTTTCCTTGTAATTTCTTCTTTTACCTATGGGTAATTTAGAAAAGTGATATTTAATTATGAAATATTTTTGGAGCTCACAATATTTTCTGTGTTTTATTTCAAATTAAATTCCATTATATTTCAGAGAATATGCTTTAAGTGATTTCAATCTTTTTAAATTTGTTAATGCTAATTTTATTGCTTAGAATATGGTTTATCCTGCAAAAAGTTCTATAGGTACTTGACAAGAATGTGTATGACATTGTTTAGTGGAGCGTTCTATAGACACCAGTTAGATCGAGTTGTTTGGTATTGTTGTATTTGCAAGGCATAGCAAGTCTTCTACATCCTTGCTGATTTTCCAGCTAGTTGTTTTCTCAGTTTTAGGGGCTTCACTGGTGGCTCAGACAGTAAAGAGTCTGCCTGCAATGCAGGAGATCTGGGTTCGATCCCTGGATCAGGAAGATCTCCTGGAGAAGGGACTGTCAGTTGCTCAGTTATGTCCAATTCTTTGTGACCCCATGGACTGTAGCCTGCCAGGCTCCTCTATCCATGGGATTCTCCAGGCAAGAATACTGGAGCAACTGACACTAACTAACTTAGGCTTTTGTGTGACTTTGAGTAAAACTACTTAATTTCATTAAGCTTCAATTTTGTATCTTTAAAATGTTTTAATACTGATCACAGAATAATATATATTAAATATTGAGCTCCTCAAACAGATGTTAAAAAATAGAGAGAAAATAATCTAAAACTCATTTTGTGCAATGAGAGGTAGTGAGTTTGAAAACATTCACTGCCCAGGCCCTGGGAGGCAGCAACTCTTTTTCACAAAAACACTAAGGGTAAAACACAGAGTAAATCTTGAGATTGCTTTATATTTCACAACAAATGACATGACCAATTCTGATTTTCCTTCACATTCTGTACTTTTAGCTGCAAGGGAGAACTGTCTCACTCAGGCATCTGAAAACCTTTTTGCTGCCATGGTGAAGCAGAAACTCCTCCTCCACCCCATTTCTTTTCTCATCCTTTGATTTGGAAAATTTCAGGTAAGACCTCAGCTCTTTTTCTGTGACTTTAATACTGAGAGTGAGCCCCTCAGAGAATCCAACTAGCACCTCCATTTCTGGAACCCCTCTGTGTGTTCTTAATTTGGACTTGCTACTGTCAGCCTCCTCTCCAGCATCTTCCCTGCCTCACCACACTCCTGCTAACACACACCCACTGACACAATTTACACCCACACAATGACTCCAACATAAAGTGTAGGCTTGTGAAGCAGCAGACTTTTTGAGAACCACAAATGCAGACATCAAAGTAATCTTCAGTTACATAAATTGCAGGGCCCGGTGTGAAAGAAAGATGTGGGGCCCTTTGTTCAAAAAGCAAAAACAAAGTGACATTAAAGGTACTAAATGGTACTAATTTGTCCTTTCCTCCATGGTCTCTCTCCCAACTTGTCATGATATTCTTTATTTGCTATTTAATGTGATTATAAATCAAGAAAAATTACAAATTCGAATTATTAGTATGAATTTTACCACTCATCTTTATATTGCCTAATTCTGCTTTTAAATGCAAATTAACCTGTATGCCGAATCACCAAAATTAGGCAGTTGATATTTTGTAGCTCGTAGGCACATATATATTTAATTCTTACTGGAATAGTGGAAATACGACATACAATGAAGCCGATTTTTTTTTTTTTTTTTTTTTTTTGCTTATGTCTCTTTTGCTTTATTGTCTCATTGGACTTAACCTACAAAACACAAGATCAAAAATGAAATTGTTAAAAATTTGAAGATGAAGCCAAATATTTTTATCTCACTTCTTGGTATGCTCACATGCTACCAGCACTTCAGCTTACTGATGAGTAAGGAAAAACTGAAAAGAACTGTGGGTTACCCTATCTTTCCCTTTTCCTTCTGTGTCGTCATTTTCAGAATAAGTGGTTGGCTAATGCAGCAAAGTAACAAGAGTAAGAAAAGATATAATAGGCCCCTTGATTGTTTGTGTTTCTTAGAACACTGACATCCTAGCAAGTTGTAGTTTAAATGGTACATGTGGCTTCTATAGGCTGTCACTGCCTCTCCTTAGCCATGGATGTAGCACACTTGCCCCTGTACTCACTTTTAGTGTCACTGAACTCTTCAAAAAAGTCTTTATTTATTTTTGACTGCACTGGGTCTTCATTGCTGCATGCAGGCTTTCTCTAGTTGTGGTAAGCAGGGGCTTCTCTTTATTAAAGTACACAGGCTTCTCACTGTGGTAGCTTCTCTTGTTGCAGAGCATGGGATTTAGATCACAGGCTCAATAGTTGTGGCATGTGAGCTTATTTCCTCCATGGCATGTGGAATCTTCCCAGACCAGACTGAATTCATGTGCTCTACCTTGGCAGACAGATTCTTAACTACTGAGCCATCAGTGAAACCCTGTAGGGTTACTGCACTCTTGATGCAACATGGATCTACTGGAATTCTGTGCTCATGAGATACCGTGAATTTTATATGTGAACAGGATCACAAGGAACAGTAGATACACATGTTGCCCATATATTCTCTGCTGACACTCGTGCTCCATTGTTCCATCAGATTTCCCTTAGAAAATACAAGTTCAAAGATAAAATTATTAAGAAAGTCAAGACAGTGACAGCACAGCTTTAAACCAAGTGCAAGACCTTTCTGACTGTGGGGTCCTGTATGACTGCACAGGTTGTACTCCCATGAAGTTGGCCCTGAAGCAGTCTTTTCATTCAACTTCCTCCTATTTAGCAGATATGTCAGTTTTTCTGCTTATTTCCTCTCTGACTCATTTTCTGAAGCAGTGTATAATTGCACGTTTGTATCCTTCCCTGATAGTTGGTATGCCAAGGGCAGGTGCTCAAGCAGGACTGTTCTTCCTCCTAATCTGCCCCTCAAACTGCACACAAGCTGGATGTTTTAGGTGGCTCTCTGGAAAAGAATACTGAACCCTTTGCAATCCCCTATTGTACCATGAAGTCACACTTATGGGTTCAAAAGACGCTGAAAGCAGTCTGAAGGCTTTGGCCTTGATGTCACCGAGGAGGTCCTATGATTTCCCTATACATAGGTTGTAGCTGGCAAGCACTCCTGCCTCATCTATTTTTTCTATTTTATTATTTACTTTATTCTAATAACAACCTTATTAAGATATAATTCACATACTGTAAAATTTATCCTTCTAGAGTATACAGTAGTTTTTAGTATATTCACAAAGTTGTACAACCATTGCTACTATCCACTTCCAGAACATTTTCATCACCCCACAAAGAAACTCCATATTCATCAGTAACCATTCCCCATTCCCTCTCAAATGCAAGTAAGGACAAACATGGTGCACTCCTTTTGGCAATAAGGAGGTCCCTGCTGACTTTTTCCAGAGTGGTTTCAGTGAAATGATGGACAATGCAGTAGCACAGAGAAAATAAGGGAAGAAGTGGAGACAGTGAATGGAGACTATTCCTTCAAACAACATACCCTGTTCTGTGATTCTCAAACCTTTGAGACAAAAGATGAAGACTGGCTGTTCTGGGGTTTGCAGTGCTCCCTTGTAGGAAGTTAAGTGAAGGCAGAGACATTTTTGTCTTGGTCAAACTAAATCCACACTACCTACCTAGCACAGTACCTTGCACATAGTATGTGCTCAAGAAATATCTGTTGAGTACTGAAATATTACTGTAGGCATTGAGGAGGGATGAGAAACTGAAACTCCAGGTTAGTAGCTCAAGGTTAATATAATTGACATAATTTGAGGGAGACTCTGGGTCAAAATGTTTCTCCAGTGGCCAGGTCTGGACTCTCTTTGTGTGAGACTCTGTCACCTTACTCATGATGAGAAAAAGGGGGTGAATAACCCATGGGTGAGCACGTGATCCAACTTTCTTACCTTCTTTCTTAGCTTTGGGTAGAGAAGATACCCTTTTCTCTCCAGAACTGAAAGTGAAGTCGCTCAGTCGTGTCCAACTCTTTGTGACCCCATGGACTGTATCCTATCAGGCTCCTCTGTCCATGGAATTTTCCAGGCAAGAGTACTGGAGTGGGTTGCCATTTCCTTCTCCAGGGGATCTTCCCAACCCAGGGATTGAACCTGGGTCTCCCATATTGCAGGCAGACGCTTTACCATCTGAGCCACCAGGGAAGCTCTTCCAGAGCTGAGGGCATCAATATTTGAGTCCAGAACTGCCAGAGGCCATGTTCCCTAGCACAGAAAAAAAGTCTTCAGATAGTAGGAGAGACCAAAGCCAAAATGCTGAATAAGCCAGAGGGCAGGTCCTAAGGAGTTTAAGCTCCTGGAACTGTTTGTCCCTGAGGCCAGCTCAACCATGGTTAGGTTACCTGAGTCACTAAGTACTCCCTCTTCCTGACTGCATTTCCTTTGAGCTCATTAGAGTTGGGATTCTGGCACCTGCATCTGAAAAAGATGGAGAGACAAGGCTGTAATTAGCAGCCCAAACTTTTCCACTACATTTCATATCTGCCTGGTACTGATGACAGACCAAGATGGCTCCATGTTTTCAAAAGGACAGGTGAAAACCATAGGCACTTATTTTTGTAAATAACATTTTATTAGAACACAGCTTTGTCCACTATTTGCATTTTGTTTATGGCTCCTTTTGTGTGATGATGATAGAGCTGAATGGTTGTGACTGAGACTATGGCAAAAGCTTAAACTCTTTTTTTATTTGTCCCTTCATAGAAAAAGTTTGCTGACTCCTGATTTAGAAGATAATGGTAGAGGGGGTGGTAGATGCTGCTGCTGATGCCTCATCCAGTTTCCCCTTTCCTGCCCTTGCACTCATGTCCCAGCTGCTGGGACTGTTGGCTGATAGCTTATGGAATAAGTTCTCCAGAGAAATTGCCCAGCAATCTGGGCAGAATTGCCCCCAATTCTGCTCTTCTCTTTACTGCAGAGTTAGGCCAATAGTGGCTCATATGGTAAAGAAACTGCCTGTAATGCAGGACACCTGGGTTCAATCCCAGGGTCAGAAGATCCCCTGAAGAAGGGAATGGTAACCCATTCCAGTATTCTTACCTGGAGAATCCCATGGACAGAGGAGCCTGGTGGGTCACAGTCCATGGAGTTGCAAAGAGTAGGACATGAGTGAGCAACTAACACTTACTTGCTTACAGGTATCGGATTAGTGTTCTAGAGCTTCCCTGTGGGATCAGACTGAAGCTACACTTCTGCATAGATCACATGCCTGCTAGCTACATCACCACCCCTTCCATCCCAGCCTAGGGCTCTTCCTCAATACATCCATTTCTATGTCAACCGCTGCTTCTATGAACCCTAGTAAAGTCATGCGGCAAAAGATATTTTGCAGTTATAGCCTAGTCTTGGAAACACACTTCATGGAGACTGGTTATGATCTTTCTAATGTCCCTGGATAGGTGAACTTGACCAACACAATTACCCCACACATCTGTTCAAATGGACTTATTCTTTTGCCCTTGTAGGTGATGGAATTTCAGCTGAGCTATTTCAAGTCCTAAAAGACGATGATGTTAAAGTGCTGCACTCAATATGCCAGCAAATTTGGAAAACTCAGCAGAAACCACAGGATTGGAAAAGGTCAGTTCTTATTCCAATCCCAAAGAAGGCAATGCCAAAAAGTGTTCAAACTACCGTACAAGTGCACTCATATCACACACTAGCAAAATGTTGCTCAAAATTCTCCAAGCCAGGCTTCAACAATACGTGAACTTAGAACTTCCAAATGTTCAGGCTGGATTTAGAAAAGGCAGAGGAACCAGGGATCAAATTGCCAACATCTGCTGGATCATCAGAAAAGTAAGAGAGTTCCAGAAAAACATCTATTTCTGTTTTATTGACTATGCCAAAGCCATTGATTGTGTGGATCACTACAAACTGTGGAAAATTCTTCAAGAGATGGGAATAACAGACCACCTTACCTGCCTCCTGAGAAACCTGTTCAGTTCAGTTCAGTTGCTCAGTCGTGTCTGACTCTTTGTGACCCCATGAACCACAGCACACCAGGCCTCCCTGTCCATCACCAACTCCCAGAGTCCACCCAAACCCATGTCCATCCAGTCGATGATGCCATCCAATCATCTTATCCTCTGTTATCCCCTTCTCCTCCTGCCCTCAGTCTTTCCCAGCATCAGGGTCTTTTCCAATGAGTCAGCTCTTTGCATCAGGTGGCCAAAGTATTGGAGTTTCAGCTTCAGCATCAGTCCTTCCAATGAACACCCAGGACTGATCTCCTTTAGGATGGACTGATTGGATCTCCTTGCAGTCCAAGAGACTCTCAAGAGTCTTCTCCAACACCACAGTTCAAAAGCATCAATTCTTCAGTGCTCAGCTTTCTTTATAGTCCAGCTCTCACATCCATACATGACCACTGGAAAAAACCATAGCCTTGACTAGACAGACCTTTGTTGGCAAAATAGTGTCTCTGCTTTTTAATATGCTGTCTAGGTTGGTCATAACTTTCCTTCCAAGGAGTAAGCATCTTTTAATTTCAGGGCTGCAATCACCATCTGCAGTGATTTTGGAGCCCAGAAAAATAAAGTCTGCCACTGTTTCCATTGTTTCCCCATCTATCTGCCATGAAGTGATGAGACCGGATTCCATGATCTTAGTTTTCTGAATGTTGAGCTTTAAGCCAACTTTTTCATTCTCTTCTTTCACTTTCATCAAGAGGCTCTTTAGTTCTTCTTCACTTTCTGCCATAAGGGTGGTGTCATCTGCATATCTGAGGTTATTGATATTTCTCCCAGCAATCTTGATTCCAGCTTGTGCTTCTTCCAGCCCAGCGTTTCTCATGATGTACTCTACATATAAGTTAAATAAGCAGGGTGACAATATACAGCCTTGACGTACTCCTTTTCCTATTTGGAACCAGTCTGTTGTTCCATGTCTAGTTCTAGCTGTTTCTTCCTGACCTGCATACAGGTTTCTCAAGAGGCAAGTCACATGGTCTGGTATTCCCATCTCTTTCAGAATTTTCCACAGTTTATTGTGATTGCCACAGTCAAAGGCTTTGGCATAGTCAATAAAGCAGAAATAGATGTTTTTCTGGAATTCTCTTGAAACCTGTATGCAGGTAAAAAGAATTGGACCATAAAGAAAGCCAAAGAATTGATGCTTTTGAACTCTGGTGATGGAGAAGACTCTTGAGCGTCCCTTGGACTGCAAGGAGATTAAACCTATCAATCGTAAAGGAAATCAGTCCTGAATAGTCCTTGGAAGGACTGATGCTGAAGCTGAAGCTCCAATACGTTGGCCACCTGATGCAAAGCACTGACTCACTGGAAAAGACCCTGATGCTGGGAAAGATTGAAGGTGGAGGAGAAGGGGACGACAGAGGGTGAGATGGTTGGATGGCATCATTGACTGGATGGACATGGGTTTGGGTGGACTCCGGGAGTTGGTGATGGACAGGGAGGCCTGGTGTGCTGCAGTCCATGGGGTCACAAAGAGTTGGACACGACTGAGCAACTTAACTGAACTGAACTCCCATTCTTGTCAAAGTCCCATCTTGACCAAAGGTTCTTCAAGTGAAAGTCACTCAGTTGTATGCGCCTGTTTGTGACCCCATGGACTATACAGTGCATGGAATTCTCCAGGCCAGAATACTGGAGTGGGTAGCCTTTCCCTTCTCTAGGGGATCTCCCCAACCCAGGTATCAAGCCCAGGTCTCCTGCATTGCAGGCGGATTCTTTACCAGCTGAGCCACAAGGGAAGCCCAGGTTCTTCAAAGTTAAATATAAAAAGAAAAAAATTCCTTCCTGGTATCGGAACCAGAACAAATATAAAGAGAACATGGTTTTGGGTTAGGGCTGAATTTGTGACTTCTAGGAGAAAACTCGATATTTTGACTGAAATCATTAAGTTAGTTCTTTCAGGTTCTTCCCTTCTTTCTTGCCTTTGACCTCTCCCTTCCTTACACAAAACTTCAAGACTTTGAATTTCTTTATGATCAGATATTCAGATCCTGTGAATGGTAGAGTCTGCCATTTCTGGAAGAATGTATCACCAAGCTGAGAAATGTATGAGTGAAGCTAAGTTTATCAGCTTTACATTTATTCATAGCTTGGTGTTACTCATTTTGTATTCATTGAGTCTGGCCCAAAGTAGCTGCTTAATTCTTGCTTGCCAGTGAGTCAGCCTGTGCCCCCCTGCTGAATAGGGAAATACAAGATTGTGTGAGCCTCTTGTAGCCTCTGGGAAGAGGGAAGAGATCAGACCAGCTCATTTCCTCATAGACACAGGTGTTCCTTAGCCCTGAACTTGCCCTCTGGCTTGCGTGTGAATTACAGCTTCAGGAGTGGCCAGTGCCATAGTGTTGGGCAAAGGTGTGGCTGGGCAGATTTCAGGAATGCATTGTTCCAGAAAATTTGTCCAGTTATTTTTTGCCTCCCTTTCCCTGGCTGGCTGCATTTTCAGTCAAAATCTGCCCATGAGGG
Source organism: Cervus elaphus (assembly GCF_910594005.1). NCBI lineage: Eukaryota > Metazoa > Chordata > Mammalia > Artiodactyla > Cervidae > Cervus > Cervus elaphus. Next base: position 129,865,618 of record NC_057848.1, read on the forward strand.
GTTTGCTTTAGCTGCTATTGCAGTGGCCAGAGCACACTTGCTATATTTGGGAGACTCATTCCCAAGGTCCTACTAGATGCAAAGCATAGATTTTTAACAACAAGCAATTGGACATATTCTCTCACCTATCTGAGTTTATGACCTTTTTAGATCAGCAGTCAAACTCTCACTCTTGAACCAGAAGAATAACCCAAGGGGAATCAAGCAGCCCTCTTTGCAAAAGTTTCATTTCCAGCAAGTGATGCAAAGGAACTATGTGAAGAAGCTAAAAGGCCCAGAATCAATTCAGATGTGTTCACCACCATCTGGGTTGGATTTTATGCTTCAGTTATCATTAAAAACCCTGTGGGCTTCTAAAAGTTTCAATGCAATGCCAGTTTTACATATGGTCATTTGTGAAGCCACTCATGCCACCAAAAATGTCACCAAACTATTGCAACACTCAAGAAATGCCAGAATTCCAGAAGTTGTTGTCCTCTGATGACGGGTATTAGACATCACCCTGATATCTAGGAGATGCACTTGTGCAGTTGTCAGTGGTGATTGCTTCACACATACCATCTTGAAACTTTCTGATGTCTCTTTGTTGAATGAACACAATTTTGAGGCCAAGCAAGACATTTTTTGAGTGAACAATGGAGTCCTGTCTTCTAGGACCTATGGATCGTCATCAAGTGATTGGGGAAGAAACCTCTTTCCCTGGGTCTTCACAACAGGGATATGGTTCATGGGACGCACTTTGACCAAGAGCCATTGATCATTTCCTTTTCCTTCTTATGGAAAACCCCTCCTCAAGTGCATCCAATCTGATTTAATCAAGGCTGACGGCACTATCCTGTCTAAATGAATGACCCAAACTATGGTTCAAGACTGAAGACTGAAGAACAAACTGCTCCTCCAACTTTCTATGGGGGCCTTCTTTATTCAATTTCTGAACCTTGTACATCCCTCTAATTTAGTTTTCACCCCCAAAAGATTTTCCTGGAGATGAAAGTAATTTATCTTGGCCAAGAGGAAGAGCTATAAAAGAATTAAAGCAGATCTTGATTTTCTTTGCCTGGACCTTTGCCTCCTTTTCTCTTTTTGCCCTCTCTTCTCTTTTCCATTTCCCCCCTTGCAATGCCCTGAATCTTGACTGACATTAGACAGCTAACAAACAACTGTGCTGGCTTACAGAGATAACTCTGGAAAGAACTGTTCTGTCAGCTGCCAATATGAAATGGCATCAGTGATCCTGATGTGAAAACCAACCTATTCCAACCATTCTAACCACACGTTGTGCATCGGTTACAGAGAAAGAAACTGCAACCATGGACAAGACTGAAGTCATGTACCCCTCTCCTCTTTGATCTTGCTTCAGCTCAGGGAGTTACCTAGTTTTGCAGTGTCTTCTTATATACTAATCACAGGCTTATGGGTTATGGACACCCAAGTAGCAGATGGGGTGAGAGTCTGATTGAACTCCTCAGTGAAACAGAGTGCAAATGTGGGAGCAGGGGAGCAGAGACCCAGTGATGCACCAAAACAGCTGCATGACTCCGAGCAGTCTGCTTTGAGTTTTAGTTTCTTTGCCATAAAACAAGAGGGTTGGGCAAGGTGATTGCTGGAGTTTTATTGAGAGCTGACTCTGACTGTGCGGTGCTTAGTCGTTCAGTTGTATCCGACTCTTTGTGACCCTGTGGACTATAGCCTGCCAGATTCCTCTGTCCATGGGAATTCTCCAGGCAAGAATACTGGAATGGGTTGCCCTGCCCTCCTCCAGGGGATCTTTCCAACCCAGGGATTGAATCCAGATCTCCTGCATTGCAGGCAGATTCTTTACCACCTGAGCCACCCAGGAAGCCCACTGACTCTGACATCCCTTGATAAATGCTTGTTTAGTGAGTGTGTAAGTCATTATTGTGCATGTGTGTATGCCAAGTCACTTCAGTTGTGTCTGACTCTTTGTGACACCATGGACTGTGGCCTGTCAGGCTCCTCTCTCCGTGGAGATTCCCCAGGCAAGAATACTGGAGTGGGTTGCCATGGGTGAAATTACTCCTGAGAATTTTCAAAGATCTGGGTTCATCTTTGGAGAATGCCCATGATCTCTGCCTTGCTACTGGCCAGTGGGTGGCTTCACCATTATAGAGGGGGTGAGAAGGGCAGGAGGTGGGAGGAATTTTACATCACTACTTTGTGCCCAGGAGAGACCTGGACTTCAAAATTTACCAGGGAAGAGACCAGGTCATAACAAAGCATCCTACCTCATGACTATATGTATTAAACATAGAGTATTTTTGAGGTCCACTCATCTCATACCTACCTCCTCAACACAGAGCTCACTCCAGGATGGCCCCATTCAGGATGCTGTCTCACTCTTCTTCTGCCCAAATCTTCTGATCCAGCCAACTCATTGTTTTCACTGTTTTCCAGACACAGCCTGGAACTGGGAAGCAGGGGGGAGATGGCAGGAGTAATGTGGAATTCTTTCCTACCCCCTTCAATGTATCTTTTCTCAGTTCTGTGCCCCACTCATGTGCTTTAATCTCTCATCTGGAATCCTTAGTGCTTGTAAAGTTATTTTCAACTGTAGATAGTTATTTAAATGAATGTTTCTGGAGGTGGACAGGTGCTGGAAATTTCTATACCACTATCTTGATGTTGTTCCTCTCATAATTCCCTCACACGTTATCTTACTCTTTTCTCCAAAGTTGGTTTCTTCTTGAGATACTTCTTGAAAAAAACCTTAACTTTCAGGATATCTCTTGGCTTCCTCGTACCTCAGTGTCAGCTTCACTGCAGTTGGTTTTTTTTTTTTTTTTTTTTTTTGGATCAGATCATCTTCCTTCTAGAGTTGGAGTAATGCAAGAGATCCTCTTCTGTTCTCTGCTTGGTCAACAAAATTGTTGGATATCTCCTTTGGCATAGGAATTCTGTGAACATAGTACTGAAACCCTAGTGGTGCTGTGAACCATGAAGAGTTAGGGAACCAGTACTCCAAGTCATCACATATGATTCTATAACTCTAAATGCCTTCAATGTGTTAATTACTCACTTTTCTCCATAGCCTCTCCAACATTTGTTATTTGTGATCTTTATGATGATAACCATTCTGACAGGTGTGAGGTGGTAGCTCATTGTGGTTTTGATTTTCATTTCCCTGATGATTAGTGATATTGAGCATCTTATATATGCCTGTTGACTATCAGTATGTCTTCTTTGGAAAAATGTTTATTCAGATCCTCTGCCAATTTTTTAATTGGCTTGCTTTTATGATGTTGATCGGTATGAGTTCTTTGTTTATCTTGGATATTAACTCCTTATTGAAAATATCACTTGCAAATATCTTCTCCCATTCAATAGGTGGCCTTTTCAGTTTGTTGGTAGTTTCCTTCACTGTGCAAAAGTGTTTTAGTTTGATATCATCATATTTCTTTGTTTTTACTTTTGTTTCCCTTGCCTGAGGAGACATAGCCAAAAAAAAAAATTACTAAGATCAAGTAAGATTAAGATTGAGTAAATAACTTACTATCTATGTTTTCTTCTAGATGTTCTAGAGTTTTAGGTCTTACATTTAAGTTTTTAATTCATTTTGAATTTGTTTTTGCATATGGCAAGAGAGAGAGTAGTTTAGTTTGATTATTTTGGATGTAGCTTTCCAGTTTTCCCAACACCATTTATTCAAGAGGGACATCTTTTATTACTATAATATCTTTATTTAATAATATATTTTATTATTGCCTCCCTTCATCATTGCTTTAAACTTCAGAGGGGTAACAATAATTGGCATAGTCCATTCTGCCATGTTGCCCTAAATCAAGTCAACGTGATGGGCTTCCCTTTGCACATAAGACCCTGTTGATTGAAAACCAGCCTCTCACTTGGCTGCTTTACATTGACTGGAAGCTGCTTGCCTCTCTTGCTTTTTCTTCCCCCATTTATTTTTATTAGTTGGAGGCTAATTACTTTACAATATTGTAGTGTTTTTTGCCATACATTGACATGAATCAGTCATGGATTTACATGTATTCCCCACCCCAATCACCCCTCCCACCTCCCTCCCCACCCCATCCCTCTGGGTCTTCCCAGTGTACCAGGCCCGAGCACTTGTCTCATGCATCCAACCTGGGCTGGTGATCTGTTTCACCCTTGATGATATACATGTTTTGATGCTGTTCTCTCAAAACATCCCACCCTCACCTTCTCCCACAGAGTCCAAAAGTCTGTTCTGTACATCTGTGTCTCTTTTTCTGTATGCATGTAGGGTTATCATTACCATCTTTCTAAATTCCATATATATGTGTTAGTATACTGTATTGGTCTTTATCTTTCTGGCTTACTTCACTCTGTATAATCAGCTCCAGTTTCATCCATCTCATTAGAACTGGTTCAAATGAATTCTTTTTAATGGCTGAGTAATATTCCATGGTGTATATGTGCCATAGCTTCCTTATCCATTCATCTGCTGATGGGCATCTAGGCTGCTTCCATGTCCTGGCTATTATAAACAGTGCTGTGATGAATATTGGGGTGCACGTGTCTCTTTCAGATCTGGTTTCCTCAGTGTGTATGCCCAGAAGTGGCATTACTGGGTCATATGGCAGTTCTATTTCCAGTTTTTTTTTTTTTAAGAAATCTCCACACTGTTCTCCATAGCGGCTGTACTAGTTTGCATTCCCACCAACAGTGTAAGAGGGATCCCTTTTCTCCACACCCTCTCCAGCATTTATTGCTTGTAGACTTTGGAATAGCAGCCATGCTGACTGGCATGAGATGGTACCTCATTATGGTTTTGATTTGCATTTCTCTGATAATGAGTGATGTTGAGCATCTTTTCATGTGTTTGTTAGCCATCTGTATGTCTTCTTTGGAGAAATGTCTGTTTATATCTTTGGCCCATTTTTTGATTGGGTCATTTATTTTTCTGGAATTGAGCTACAGGAGTTGCTTGTATATTTTGAGATTAATCCTTTGTCTGTTGCTTCGTTTGCTATTATTTTCTCCCAATCTGAGGGCTGTCTTTTCACCTTGCTTATAGTTTCCTTTGTTGTGCAAAAGGTTTTAAGTTTCATTAGGTCCCATTTGTTTAGTTTTGCTTTTATTTCCAATATTCTGGGAGGTGGGTCATAGAGGACCCTGCTGTGATTTATGTCGGAGAGTGTTTTGCCTATGATCTCCTCTAGGAGTTTTATAGTTTCTGGTCTTACATTTAGATCTTTAATCCTTTTTGAGTTTATTTTTGTGTATGGTGTTAGAAACTGTTCTAGTTTCATCCTTTTACAAGTGGTTGACCAGTTTTCCCAGCACCACTTGTTAAAGAGGTTGTCTCTTTTCCATTGTATATCCTTGCCTCCTTTGTCAAAGATAAGGTGTCCATAGGTACGTGGATTTATCTCTGGGCTTTCTATTTTGTTCCATTGATCTATATTTCTGTCTGTGCCAATACCATACTGTCTTGATGACTGTGGCTTTGTAGTAGAGCTTGAAGTCAGGCAGGTTGATTCCTCCAGTTCCATTCTTCTTTCTCAAGATTACTTTGGCTATTCGAGGTTTTTTGTATTTCCATACAAATTGTGAAATTATTTGTTCTAGTTCTGTGAAAAATACCTTTGGTAGCTTGATAGGGATTGCATTGAATCTATAGATTGCTTTGGGTAGTATAGCCATTTTCACAATATTGCTTCTTCCAATCCATGAACACGGTATATTTCTCCATCTGTTTGTGTCCTGTTTGATTTCTTTCATCAGTGTTTTATAGTTTTCTATGTATAGGTCTTTTGTTTCTTTAGGTAGATATACTCCTAAGTATTTTATTCTTTTTGTTGCAATGATGAATGATATTGTTTCCTTAATTTCTCTTTCTGTTTCCTCATTGTTAGTGTATAGGAATGCAAGGGGTTTCTGTGTGTTAATTTTATATCCTGCAACTTTACTATATTTGTTGATTAGCTCTAGTAATTTTCTGGTAGAATCTTTAGGGTTTTCTATGAAGAGGATCATGTCATCTGCAACTCTCTTTGAGTGCCATATTCCTGTCCTTCACAGAAAGCCTCTATTCATTCGGGAAGCTTCATTTCTAGAGGCCTTAGGTATGGACAACATTCCTGTTTTCTATACAAAACATACTTTCATCATTGTCTTGTCCACTAGTTGCCTGTTATTATAGCATCAATCACCATGGTACTCAGGTGCTTTTGAAAAAGTTAAAGGAGGGAGAGATGCTTTTAATCATGTGATAGCTGAACTCTGATAAGCTTGGGTTCCTTCAGATTCCTTTGCACTGAGAGGCTCCCTACTTGGGCTGCTCTATCCTTGAGGTACAGGACAGCATGATGTGGGGAAGCTATCTGAGAAAACAAGTCTGTTTGTGAAAGCAAGTAGAATGTGCCTGCAGCCTACTAAAAGCCAATGTTTCCTGGATTCAGGAGAGGTGAGTCCTCAGTTGTTTCCTGCTCACGTTAGTTATGGGTCTGATCCAGTGTATCAGTTAGCTATTGCTGCAGAACAAATTACCCCCAAACATAGAAAGTTAAAACAATAGACTTTGAGTATCTCACAGGGTTTCTGAGGGTTTGAAAACTGGGAGAGGTTAGCTGGCTGGTTCTGGCTCAGGGTCCCTCAGGAGGTTGTAGTCAAGTTGTCAGCTAGAACTACAGTACTCTTTTTTTTTTTTTTCCAGTGGGTTTTGTCATACATTGATATGAATCAGCCATGGATTTACCTGTATTCCCAATCCCGATCCCCCCTCCCACCTCCCTCTCCACCCGATTCCTCTGGGTCTTCCCAGTGCACCAGGCCGGAGCACTTGTCTCATGCATCCCACCTGGGCTGGTGATCTGTTTCACCATAGATAGTATACATGCTGTTCTTTTGAAATATCCCACCCTCACATTCTCCCACAGAGTTCAAAAGTCTGTTCTGTATTTCTGTGTCTCTTTTTCTGTTTTGCATATAGGGTTATCGTTATCACCTTTCTAAATTCCATATATATGTGTTAGTATGCTGTACTGTTCTTTATCTTTCTGGCTTACTTCACTCTGTATAATGGGCTCCAGCTTCATCCATCTCATTAGGACTGGTTCAAATGAATTCTTTTTAATGGCTGAGTAATATTCCATGGTGTATATGTACCACAGCTTCCTTATCCATTCATCTGCTGATGGGCATCTAGGTTGCTTCCATGTCCTGGCTATTATAAACAGTGCTGCGATGAACATTGGGGTGCACGTGTCTCTTTCAGATCTGGTTTCCTCAGTGTGTATGCCCAGAAGTGGTATTGCTGGGTCATATGGCAGTTAAGGATTCTTTAATATCCGCAAATCAATCAATGTAATACACCACATTAACAAATTGAAAGATAAAAACCATATGATTATCTCAATAGATGCAGAGAAAGCCTTTGACAAAATTCAACACTCATTTATGATTAAAACTCTCCAAAAAGCAGGAATAGAAGGAACATACCTCAACATAATAAAAGCTATATATGACAAACCCACAGCAAGCATCACCCTCAATGGTGAAAAATTGAAGGCATTTCCCCTGAAATCAGGAACAAGACAAGGGTGCCCACTCTCACCACTACTATTCAACATAGTGTTGGAAGTTCTGGCCACAGCAACTACAGTACTCTTAAAGCAACTAGGAGATTGACTTTCAAGCTCACTCACATGACTGTCAGCAGAAGAAATGAAATATAGGCCACATGGTCCTCTCTGTAGGACTGCTTATAGAATAATGTCCCTCAGAGGGTGATATGAAAGTGTGCACCCAAGACAGAAGCCGCAGTCTTTTATAACCTTATCTTGAAAATGACACACCATCGCTTTTTTTTTCTTTTTTAAAAATTTATTTATTTTAATTGGAGGCTAATTACTTTATAATATTGTAGTGGTTTTTGCCATACATTGACATGAATCAGCCATGGGTGTACATGTATTCCCCATCCTGAACCCCCCTCTCACCTGCCTCCCTATCCCATCCCTCTGGGTCTTCCCAGTGCACCAGCCCTGAGCACCCTGTCTCATGCATCGAACCTGGACTGGCAATCTGCTTCACACATGATAATATACTTGTTTCAATGTTATTCTCTCAGATCATCCCACGCTTGCCTTCTCCCAGAGTCCAAAAACTGTCTGTATTGGTGTTTTTCTTTCTGACTTACTTCACTCTATATAAAAGGCTCCAGTTTCATCCACATCATTAGAACTGACTCAAATGTATTCTTTTAATGGCTGAGTAATATTCCACTGTGTATATGTACCACTGCTTTCTTATCCATTCATCTGCCAATGGACATCTAGGTTGCTTCCATGCCCTGGCTATTGTAAACAGTGCTGTGATGAACATTGGGGTACACGTGTCTCTTTCAATTCTGGTTTCCTCAGTGTGTATGCCCAGCAGTGGGATTGCGGGGTCATATGGCAGTTCTATTTCCAGTTTTTTAAGGAATCTCCACACTATTCTCCATAATGGCTGTATGTGTTTTTCAAAACATGGAAGAACCATGGCACAGTGTGAGGGGGGACTATACAAGTGAATGTCAAGAGTCGGAGATTTTGGGGGGCCATCTTGGAGGCTGCTTATAACACCTTGATCGTGGCAAACTGTTAGACAACAAGGCTTCTCATGATAGAGGCCAAGAGCTCCTCTCAGCAATGAATGGTCAGAAGCAAAGAATTCTAAGGAATTTTTACTGTGTGGCTGGAGAAGCAGGAATAGGTCCTGTGAATTCTGATGTCCCATAACCATGGCTGTGGTTGACACACTGTCTAAGGAATCAAGATTAATATGGACATGTGGGGGCAGGAGATGGTGGGACAAATTGAGAGAATAGCATGGAAACACATACATTCAGTTCAGTTCAGTTGCTCAGTCGTGTCCAACTCATTGTAACCCCATGAATCGCAGCACACCAGGCTTCTCTGTCTATTACCAACTCCCAGAGTTTACCCAAACTCATGTCCATTGAGTCGGTGATGCCGACTCATCTCATCCTCTCTCGTCCCCTTCTCCTCCTGCTCCCAATCCCTCCCAGCATCAGGGTCTTTTCCAATGAGTCAAGTCTTCGCATGAGGTGGCCAAAGTATTGGAGTTTCAGCTTCAGCATCGGTCCTTCCAATGAACACCCAGGACTGATCTCCTTTAGGATGGACTGGTTGGATCTCCTTGCAGTCCAAGGGACTCTGAAGAGTCTTTTCCAACACCACAGTTCAGAAGCATCAATTCTCCGGCGCTCAGCTTTCTTCACAGTCCAACTCTCACATCCATACATGACCACTGGAAAAATCATAGTATTGACTAGATGGACCTTTGTTGGCAAAGTAATGCCTCTGCTTTTTAATACGCTATCTAGGGTGGTCATAACTTTTTTTTTTTTTTTTTTTAGTGGAGTGCAGTTTATTACACTGGCGGGCCCAAGGCAGAGTCTCCTCTTAGCCAAGGACCCCGACCAGCATTTGTGAAAATCTTTTATACCCCATGTGTATGTGTCCAAACCCACCACCCCAATCCCTTGATGCTTACAAAGGAAGGGTAAATACAATCACAATAACCCCATCATTCACGTGTTATGTGTTCAAACAGTTAATAATCAATAAGCCCGCAGTTACTTTCCAACCAGTTAATAACCGATAAGCCTGTGCTTACATTCTGATAGATACTGTCCGGAGGCAGGGGTGATTAGTGTCTGTTTTCTCTTAGGTGATGAGTAACCTGGATATGATCTTCAAGGTTCCCCTGTCCAGAGGGGGTCTTATCCTTCCATTGTCGTTCCCACAGGCACTAAGCAGAGAGTTCGGAGTCCGCTGGAGAGGTGTCTGAGCACGACCAGCATGGACAGGCCTGAGATGGAGTCCAGGCCCTATGAATTCCTTCTTCATTCCCCCCCTCGATGCTCTTAACTCATATTATGAGCATCATTCATAGGGATATATTGCATCCTGGCTCTCCAACTGCAAATTAGGAAGAATGACATCAACCTTCGGGTTACAAAGTTCATAATACATTGTAAAATTCAGGATCCACAAAGCAGAACTATCAAGGCAACTATAACAGTGGTAAATATAGTTTTCCACCAATCACTCTTCACCCAAGATAGGACCGAAGTCCAGAAAGGAATGTTCTCATTTGACATTGCTTATACCTGGTTTTTCATGCCATCTAAAGTAGTCGATACATTGTCAGACAAGTCAGGAATGTATACACAACATTCAACCTTAATTATAGCACAGGTCCCTCCTTGAGCAGCTGTGAGTATGTCCAAAGCCACTTTATTATGAATTACTGCTTTTCTCGTTTAGATTTGCTCTTCATTTAAGGCTTGGATGGCTTCTGTTCTATCTAGGAGGGCCTGTTTGTGAAATTAGTCAAGGCCTCTACTTTAATCATAATATATTTGTTGTCCCTATAGAGGGTACAAAAAAAGCAGCAATATACACATACCATTGAAACACAGATCTTGTCCACTTAGCATGTAAATAAGGTAGATTTACTGGGGTTGTTGTAGGTTAGGCTTTTGTTACATTGGCATTTATATCAAATGTAACCCCATGACCCGAGTCTATTGACTGTAGGTCTTACACCAAGAGAGGAAGGAGAGGTTATGATTGACAAGAGAGAGGAGGTCATAACTTTCCTTCCAAGGAGTAAGCATCTTTTAATTTCATGGCTGCAATCACCATCTGCAGTGATTTTGGAGCCCAAGAAAGTAAAGTCTGACACTGTTTCCATTGTTTCCCCATCATTTCCCATGAAGTGATGGGACCAGATGCCATGATCTTAGTTTTCTGAATGTTGAGCTTTAAGCCAACTTTTTCACTCTCCTCTTTCACTTTCATCAAGAGGCTTTTTAGTTCCTCTTCAGTTTCTGCCATAAGGGTGGTGTCATCTGCATATCTGAGGTTATTGATATTTCTTCTGGCAATCTTGATTCCAGCTTGTGCTTCCTCCAGCCCAGCGTATCTCATGATATACTCTGCATATAAGTTAAATAAGCAGGGTGACAATATACAGCCTTGACGTACTCCTTTTCCTATTTGGAACCAGTCTGTTGTTCCATGTCCAGTTCTAACTGTTGCTTCCTGACCTGCATACAGGTTTCTCAAGAAGCAGGTCAGGTGGTCTGGTATTCCCATCTCTTTCAGAATTTTCCACAGTTTATTGTGATCCACACAGTCAAATAGACAGCAAGTGTGAATTTGCTGTATAATACAGGTAACTCAACTCAGTGCTCTATGACAACCTAGAGGGTAGTTTAGGGAAAGAGCAAATTAGCCAAGATGGCATGGTCAGGCTCTCTTGCCCCACAGCCTCTTGCTCTTGCCCCATGTTTTGTGAATAATTATTTATGTAACAGCTGAGATCACTTATAGCACTGTGCATGTGTGTCAGGAGGTACTTGCTTGGTCACGGGCTACTTTGTGCTGTAAGGATTTGTGAGCTCCACCTAGAAAGTGGCAGCATTACTGCTATGTCACGGCTGTGTCTGTTGGGTCAGCCACGAGAAGAGAGAATATAGCATGTCTACTCCTATGACTTCTGCGTCAGCCAGGAGAGAATAAAAGTGTTTACAGTTCCTACAACTCCTCCAATCTTCTTCTAGCCTCTTAGCTCGTGTCTTGCCTACCCTGGGTTCAGCGAGCTGTGCAAACAGTGTGAACAGCAAGACAATTGGCATCATGAACAGGATCAGCAAAACAGATGGGATAGGAGATGGGAGGCAGGTTCAGGAGGGAAGGGACATATGTATGCCTATGGCTGATTCATGTTGATGTATGGCAGAGGTCAACACAATGTTGTGAAGCAATTATCCTCCTATTAAAAAAAAAACAGAAGGGACCCAGATTGTATCCCCAGCTTCCCTGGTTCCAAAGGCAAACCACCTGTGTCAGAATCACCTGCAGAACTTGTTAAAAACAGACACTCTTTGTTCAAGATATACAATATCCAAATCTCAGTTCTGGGCTCAGTCAGTAATTTTGATGTGTAGCCAGTTTTGGGAACCACCAGGAGATCACACAAGTTTATGGGAAGAACATTCAACCTGAAATGAGAGTCTGGCTTTGACTGCTGAATGGATGAAGTGAGTGTAGGCTGGGTCCATAACTGCAGCTGTCCGCACATATGGTGGTGAAATACACTCAAGCAGCTCTCGTTGACTTACTACTCTTAATTATTTAAAGGTTACTTCTCTACTTGCCTTGTAATTAGAAAAATAAACCGACAGAACTCAGAATGCAATGGACTAAATAAAATGCACAAATGCAATATGAATTTATAATTAAATCAAATTCTGACCTTCTTGTTGTTAAGCGGTTGGTCATGGAAAGGCCTAGAGACACAGGGAAGTTCATTCAGGCTTAAGGAGTAGATGAGAAAATGCTATAAAGCTTTCCCCAGGATATAAGTGCTCAATATCATTTTCCCTTCTTTGTCTTCTGTTTCATAGCCAACTGATCTGAACAATTATTTGTATGCCATGCCATTGGAGCTACTGCTCTATGGCCTAGGTAGAGTAACCTCTTTGCTATGAAGATAGTTAAAAATTGCTTTTGAACATCTCCCCAAGGGATTTCTGATTTCCATACAAGGATTTAGAAAGCTGGAATCATTCCCACAGTTACAATAAAGAAGGCTTGCCAAAGTGCATGTCCATGAGTTTTCTTGAGAGAGCTGAGCAGCAGGGTAACCAACTAGCCTGAAATCAAAGGAAAGACAGGCATCATGGAGATGGGATATAAGCACTTGTTTACCAGGGACAGAAGTTCCTAGACACTGGTATGAAAGCTTAACTTAGGGGCAGTGGAGTCAGAGTGTGGGCTGGTGAGAGTGTGGAGACCCAGGGGTTGCAGATATAAGAAAAGCTTTTCTAAAAAATAAATAAATAAAATAAATTTTAAAAAAAAAGCTTTTCTCCATGGACTCCACTTACTTAGAGTTCTGAGAAAGCATCCTTCACAGTGGAAGTCTATGGGAGAGGAGTAGCAGCCACTATGGAAGAGGCAGGAAACTTTTTCCAGATCTTTCTTTACTGTACCTTCTTATGGAATTAATCTATGCGGGGAAGGGCAACAAACACTGTTGTCCATAGAGCACTATTGAGCAGCCTGGGGAAAGGACCAGGAAAAAAAAAAAAACCCATATACCCCTGAGGAAAGGGCAGCAGTGAGTACAGGGCCCTGAAATATATATGGGAGAGGGACTGGAGCGCATGGGGCCTGCCTAACCCTAACATTAACCCTAACCCTAACTGAGGTTTGATCAGAACAATAGATATCCTACTCCCATGGTTCCTTAGAACCATTTAATGAGTGTTAAGTAACAAGTAATAGTGGAATACTGCCAGAAGAGTTGCAAAACTGTGGAGATAGTCACAGTTTAAAAAGAAAATCTAAAGCTGATGTGACATTGAAAACAATCTCTTTAGCAACCAATCTCCAGTCTAATATAAGCTATTGCTACAGGAATTTAAAACCTGGAGTGCATTGAAGGTACACTAAAGCAACAACAAACTAGAACAACAGCAAACCTTCAGTCCTGCTCAACTCCTGACTAGATTCTCAAACCTTCATATTAAAGGCTTAGCAAAAGAAAAACCATGCCCATTTCCAAGCATCAGAACTATTGACTTTTGTTTCTACTATGAAAGATGTCTGGGATTCAACTTAACATTATGAGGCATACAAAAGGAAAGAAAAAATAAATAAAACACATCCAAGGGACAAATAAATCAGCAGAACAAGATTCAGAGATAACACAGATGTTGGAACTATCTGACATGGGATTAAAATAGCCATGAACAACATGCTGAAGGCCCCAGTGGACAACATGCATAATCAGGTGAGAAATTTTCACAGAGAGACCAAAACTATAAGAAAGATTAAAATGAAAAACACAGTAACTGAGATGAAGAATATCTTTGACTGGCTCATTAGGAGAGTTGATAAAACCAAGGAAAGAAACAGGAACTTGAAGTTAGGTCAACAGAGATCATCAAACCTAAAACACAAAGAGAAATGTGAGTGAAAAGTAAAAATAGAACAGAGCATCCAAGAACTGTGGAACCAACCACATCAGATAATCTAACATACACACGATTGGAAGCTCAGAAAAAAAGAGAAAGAGAATGGGAGAGGAGAATTATTTGAAGAATTAATGGCTGAGAATTTTGAAACCCAGAACAAAGAGGCTAAGAATACCAAGAAAGATAAATAAAGAAAACCCAAATCCAACCCCCAACACACCCACCTAGACACATAATCATTAAACTTTTCAAAACTAAATACAAAGAGAAAATCTTGAGGCATCCAGAGGGGGAAAAATAAACACATTACATACAGAGGAAAAAGGGTGAGAATTGCCGTAGACTTCTTGTCAGAAACCACACAAACCAGAAAGCAATGAGTGACAACTTTAAAGTGCTGAATGAAGCAAAGCAACTCTTTCAACCCAGAAAATATAAAGCCCACAAAAATACCTTTCAAAAATGAAGAAATAAGCATTTTCTCTGACAAACAGAAAAATCAAAAAACTTTATCAGAAAATTTAAAGAAAACTGTTCAGGCAGAAGGAATGTGATACCAGGTAAAAACTTACACACAAAGAGATGAAGAGCACTTGAAATGAAATGAATTAAGGTAAAATAAAAGATCTTTTTCTTACCTTAAATTGTTCTAAAATAAAACCAATTAAAAGAAAATTATATTTATGATAATGTTGTAAAAGTTGAATGAATGATAATAAGACTCTTTTCCAAAGAATGGGAGAGAGGGATTGGGAACACACTATTTAAGGTCTGTGTACTAAACTATACACATGCAGTGATACTGTATTATTTGAAGATACATTCTGTCTTAATTGGTGATGTATATTGTAAGCCCTAGAATAACAGACAACACTTTTTCTATAAAGTATAGATGATAATTTTTAAATGATAGTGTAGATAAAATGGAATAACAAGAAGTTCAACAAAAATATACAATGAATATACAGAATGCAGAAAAATAAGGATTATATGCTGTTACAATAAATCTACTTGAAACAAAAAGATAAGTTTAAATAAAAGGATGGAAAGGATGTATGATGCAAACAGTATAAAGAAGCTGGATAATTAGAGTATTTTCAAGATAAAGTGAAATCCAGAACAAGAAATACTCTCAAGATTAAGAAGGACATCACATAATAATAAAGGAATAAATTATTTAAGAAGGTGTAGCAAGCTTATATGTACCTGCACTGAACAACAGACTTTCAAAATACGTAAAGCAAAAACTGATAGAGCTGAAAAGAGAAATAGACAAAACTAAAATTATAGTTGGAGACCTCAAAACTAGTTTGTCAGTAATTGGTAGAACAAGTACATAGAAAGTAAAAGCACAGAAGAACTGAACAACATTATCAACTTGACCTAAATGCCAACCAATAAGAACAGAATCCACATTCTTTTCAAGTACACATAGAACATTCCCACAAGTAGAACATATTCTGTGTCAAAATCAAAGAGCATATTTAATATTAAAGAAATCATACAAAGTGTGTTCTCTGATAAAAATGGAATTAAACTAGAAATCAATCACAGATTTCTTTAAAATCTAGAGCATCTAAATTAAGCAATATTGTTGCTATGAACATTCAAGTTCAAGTTTTTATATATTCACCCTGCTTATTTAACTTATATGCAGAGTACATCATGAGAAGCGCTGGGCTGGAAGAAGCACAAGCTGGAATCAAGATTGCCGGGAGAAATATCAATAACCTCAGATATGCAGATGACACCACCCTTATGGCAGAAAGTGAAGAGGAACTAAAAAGCCTCTTGATGAAAGTGAAAGAGGAGAGTGAAAAAGTTGGCTTAAAGCTTAACATTCAGAAAACTAAGATCATGTAATCCGGTCCCATCACCTCATGGGAAATAGATGGGGAGACGGTGGAAACAGTGTCAGACTTTATTTTCTTGGGCTCCAAAATCACTGCAGATGGTGATTGCAGCCATGAAACTGAAAGACACTTACTCCTTGGAAAGAAAGTTATGACCAACCTAGATAGCATATTAAAAAGCAGAGACATTACTTTGCCAACAAAGTTCCGTCTGGTCAAGGCTATGGTTTTTTTCAGTGGTCATGTGTGGATGTGAGAGTTGGACTGTGAAGAAAGCTGAGTGCCAAAAAGTTGATGCCTTTGAACTGTGGTGTTGGAGAAGACTTTTGAGAGTCCCTTGGACTGCAAGGAGATCCAACCAGTCCATTGTAGAGAAGATCAGTCCTGGGTATTCATTGGAAGGACTAATGCTGAAGCTGAAAGTGCAATACTTCGGCCACCTCATGCGAAGACTTGACTCATTGGAAAAGACCCTGATGCTGGGAGGGATTGAGGGCAGGAGGAGAAGGGGACAACAGAGGATGAGATGGCTGGATGGCATCACCAACTCGATGGGCATGAGTTTGAGTAAAGTCCGGGAGTTTGTGATGGACAGGGAGGCCTGGCGTGCTGCGATTCATGGGGTTGCAAAGAGTCGGACACGACTGAGCAACTGAACTGAACTGAACTGAAATTTTCATTTCATTTGGGTATATGACCAGGGGCGGAATTGATGGGTCAAATTATAATTCTGTGTTTAGACTTTTTAAGAACTATAAGACTGTTGTCCAAAGCCTTTTTTCCCCTTATTGACTTGTCTTGGCACCCTTGTTGAAAATAATCAGTTGACTATAAATGCTCACATTTATAGTCTCTCTCTCTCTCTCTCTCTCTCTGTATATATATACACATATACTTGGTTGGAGTTCACAGTGAGTTGCCCATGTTCAGGCCTGGCAGTCAATTCATTCATTTAAGATTTATGTATATCTCTATGTGTGTGTGAGAGAGAGATAGATAAATAGAGGTCTGTTTACATGCATGAGTTGATATACATGCATATATTTCTTAGTTCTGTCCACTGAGAGGGCCTAGAAGCAAACAACTTAGCACCCAGATCTTGTCTTCTAAAACATCATTCTCCAATAAAAAGAACCAGGACTTCTTGCAGAAGTGGTTAATTTCAGAGCTGAGAAACAGAAAATATAGGATGAAGTTGGAGCATCTTGTGTACCAAAAAATAAGGAAGTTATTTTAAAAGTATGGGACTTGTCAAAAGAACATTGGAACCAACCTGAAAAAGCTCCCAATGGCCAAAGATGGAACACTATGAGCAACAAAGTGAGCAACAATATTATTGAATCATAAACCACTGGATAAAATAAATACCCAAGTGTCCAGACTGATATAAGTAAATGATTGAATAAATAAATGAACAAGGGAGAAAAGATAGTTCTTCCTTACAGAAGAGTTACAATTAATATATGTAGAAGGTATAAAAGAAGTACAAAATCACCATTAGAAGACTGCAGTAACAATTATTACAGGCAAAATATCCACTAACAAATGCCAAAATTAGTCAACAACTGTTTGAGGAGAAACAGGGTATTTCTGTACCTTAAAAGTATCTCTCTCAAAATATTTATTAACTGCAAAAAGAAAATAATTTCACAGTAGAGAAACTCAGCAGATAATACCTTAATCAAGCAATAAAGGTTAACATCTCCAGTCATGACATACTGCTATCACGTTTCCTCTGATATCTGCTTCATGGATCACAGTCGTGTTATGCTGAAGGGGCTTGCATAACTCAAGAAAGCTATGAAACATGCCACATAGGGACACCTTATATGGACAGGTCATAATGAAGAGTCCTGACAAATGTGGTCTACTGGAGGAGGAAATGGCAACCTGCTCTAGTTTTCTTGCCATAAGAACCCCATGAACATTATGAAAAGGCAAAAAGATGTGACACCAGAAGATGAGACCCCCAGGTCAGAAAGTGTTCAGTAAGCTGCTTGGGGAAGAGCAAAAGGCAATTACTAATAGCTCCAGAAAGAATGAAGCAGCTGGGCCAAAGGAAAAATGACACTCAGTGTGGATGTGTCTGGTGATGAAAGTAAAGCCCAGTGCTATAAAGAATAATATTGCATAGGAACCTGGAATGTTAGATTCATGAATCAAGGTAAATTGGACATGATCAAGCAGGAGATGGCAAGAGTGGACATCAACATTTTAGGAATCAGTGAACTAAAAGGGATGGGAATGGAAAAATTTAATTCAGATGATCAACTGAATTAAAGAATCCCTTAGAAGAAACGGAGCAGCCCTCATAGTCAACAAAAGAGTTGAAAATGCGGTACTAGGATGCAATCACAAAAACAACAGAATAACCTTGGTTCGTTTCCAAGGCAAACCATTCAACATCACAGTAATCCAAGTCTATGCCCCAACTACTGATGCCAAAGAAGCTGAACTTTACTGGTTCTATGAATACCTACAACACTTTTAGAATTAACACTAAAAAAAAAGAGATGTCCCTTTCATCATAAGGGATTAGAATGCAAAAGTAGGAAGTCAAGTGATACCTGGAATATGCCATAAATCTAGCTTTGGTACATTTTAAAAAATTGAAATCATCTCAAGCATCTTTTCTGATCACAATGCAGTAAGATTAGATGTCAACTACAGGAACTATTAAAAATACAAACATATGGGGGCTAAGCAACACATTTCTGAATAACCAACAAATCACAGAAGAAATAAAAAAGAAATAAAAATATACATAGAAATGAATAAAAATGAAAACACCACAACGCGAAACTGATGGGACACTGTAAAAGCAGTGCTAAGGGGAAGGTTCATAGCAAATACAAGCCTACCTCAAGAAACAGGAGAGAAATTAACTAAATAATCTAACTCTGCACCTAAAGCAACTAGAAAAAGAAGAAGTGAAGCACCCCAGGGTTAGTAGAAGGAAAGAAATCATAAAAATTAGGGCAGAAATAAATGCAAAAGAAACAAGGGAGACCATAGCCAAAACAAACAAAGCTAAAAGCTGGCTCTTTGAGAAAATAATTAAAATAGACAAACTATTAGCCAGACTCATCAAGAGAAAAGGGGAGAAGAATCAAATCAACAAAATTAGAAATGAAAATGGAGAAATCACAACAGACAACACAGAAATACAAAGGATCATAAGAGACTACAATCAGCAACTATATGCCATAAAGTGGAAAATTTGGAAGAAATGGACAAATTCTCAGAAAAGTATAACTTTCCAAAACTGAACCAGGAAGAAATAGAAAATCTTAACAGACCCATCACAAGCACAGAAATCGAAACTATAATCAGAAATCTTCCAACAAACAAAAGCCCAGGGCCAGATGGCTTCACAGCTGAATGCTACCAAAAATTTAGAGAAGAGCTAATACCAATTCTACTCAAACTCTTCCAGAAAATTGCAGAGGAAGGTAAACTTCCAAACTCATTCTATGAGGCCACCATCACCCTAATACCAAAACCAGACAAAGATGCCACACAAAAAAAGAAAACTGCACATCAACATCACTTATGAACATAGATGCAAAAATCCTGAACAAAATTCTAGGAAAAAGAATCCAACAACATATTAAAAAGATTATACATCATGGAAAAGTGAGATTTATCCCAGGGATGCAAGGATTCTTTAATATTTGCAAATCAATAAATGTTAATGATACACCACATTAACAAACTGAAAGATAAAAACAACATGATTATCTCAATAGACACAGAAAGACAAAATTCAACATCCATTTATGATAAAAATCCTCCAGAAAGCAAGCATAGAAGAAACATACCTCAACATAATAGAAGCCATATATGATAAACCCACAGCAAACATCCTCAATGTGAAAAACTGAAAACACTTCCCCTAAAGTCAGGAACAAGACAAGGATGCCCACTCTCACCACTACTATTCAACATAGTTTTGGAAGTTTTAGCCACAGCAATCAGAGAATAAAAAGAAATAAAAGGAATCCAGATTGGAAAAGAAGTAAAATTCTCACTGTTTGCCCATGACATGATCCTCTACATAGAAAACCCTAAAGACTCCACCAAAAATTACTAGAGCTAATCAATGAATATAGTAAAGTTGCAGGATATAAAATTAACACACAGAAATCCCTTGCATTCCTATACACTAACAATGAGAAAACAAAAAGAGAAATTAAGGAAACAATTCCATTCACCATTGCAACGAAAAGAATAAAATACTTAAGAATATATCTACCTAAAGAAACAAAAGACCTATATATAGAAAACTATAAAACACTGATGAAAGAAATCAAAGATGACACAAATAGATAGAAAAATATACCATGTTCACGGACCAGAAGAATCAACATAGTGAAAATGAGGATACGATCCAAATCAATCTATAGATTCAATGTAATCCCTATCAAGCTACCAACGGCATTTTTCAGAGAACTGGAACAAATAATTTCACAATGTATATGGCAAAAAACCTCGAATAGCCAAAGCAATCTTGAAAAAAAAAATGGAACTGGAGGAATCAACCTGCCTGACTTCAGGCTATACTACAAAGTCAGTCATCAAGACAGTATGGTACTGGCACAAAGACAGAAATATAGATCAATGGAACAATATAGAGAGCCCAGAGGTAAATCCATGCACCTATGGACATCTTATCTTTGATAAAGGAGGCAAGAATATATAATGGAGAAAAGACAATCTCTTTAACAAGTGGTGCTAGAAAAACTGGTCAACCACTTATAAAAGAATGAAACTAGAACACTTTTTAACACCATACACAAAAATAAACTCAAAATGGGTCAAAGATCTAAATGTAAGACCAGAAACTATAAAACTCCTAGAGAAAAACATAGGGAAAACTCTCTGGCATAAATCATAGCAGGATCCTCTATGACCCACCTCCCAGAGTAATGGAAATTAAAGCAAAACTAAACAAATGGGACCTAAGTAAGCTTAAAAGTTTTTGCACAACGAAGGAAACTATAAGCAAGGTGAAAAGACAGCCTTCAGAATGGGAGAAAGTAATAGGAAATGAAGCAACTGACAAAGAATTAATCTCAAAAATATACAAGCAACTCCTGCAGCTCAATTGCAGAAAAATAAGTGACCCAATAAAAAAAAAATGGGCCAAAGAACTGAACAGACATTTCTCCAAAGAAGACATACAGATGGCTAACAAACACATGAAAAGATTCTCAACATCACTCAGTATCAGAGAAATGAAAATCAAACCACAATAAGTCACCATCTCATGCCGATCAGAATGGCTGCTATCAAAATGTCTACAAAGAATAAATGCTGGAGAGGGTGCAGAGAAAAAGGAACCCTCTTGCACTGTTGGTGGTAATGCAAACTAGTACAGCCACTATGGAAAACAGTGTAGAGATTCCTTTAAAAACTGGAAATAGAACTGCCATATGACCCAGCAATCCCACTGCTGGTCATACACACTGAGGAAATCAGAATTGAAAGAGACATGTGAACCCCAATGTTCATGCAGCACTGTTTACAATAGCCAGGACATAGAAGCAACTTAGATGTCCATTGGCAGATGAATGGATAAGAAAACAGTGGTACATATACATAATGGAATATTACTCAGCCATTAAAAAGAATGCATTTGAATCAGTTCTAATGAGGTGGATGAAACTGGAGCCTATTATACAGAGCAAAGTAAGTCAGAAAGAAAAACACCAATACAGTATATTAACACCTATATATGGAATTTAGAAAGATGGTAATGATGACCCTATATGCAAGACAGCGAAAGAGACACAGATATAAAGAACAGACTTTTGGACTCCGTGGGAGAAGGTGAAGGTGGGATGATCTGAGAGAACAGCACTGAAACATGTATATTATCATATATGAAATAGATTGCCAGTCCAGGTTCAATGCATGAGACAAGGTGCTCAAGGCTATTGCACTGGGATGACCCTGCGGGATGGGATGGGGAGGGAGGTGGGAAGGAGGGTCATGATGGGGAACACAGGTACACCCATGGCTGATTCATGTGAATGTATAGCAGAAACCACCACAATATTGTAAAGTAATTAGCCTCCAATTAAAATTAAATAAATAAATAAATAAAATAAAAAATAAAAGGGAAGCTGCAACTGAAAAAAAAGAGAGAGAGAGAGAGATACCTGGAATTACAGATCAGTTTGGCCTTGTAGTAGAAAAAGAAGCAGGGCAAAGGCTAACAGAATTTTGTCAAGAAAACATATTGGTCATAGCAAACACCCTTTTCCAACAACACAAGAGACAACTCTACACATGGATATAACCAAATGGTAAGTGCTAAAATCAGATTACGGTCTTTGCAGCCAAAGATGGGAAAATGCTATAGAGTCAGCAAAAACAAGACCTGGAGCTGACTGTGGCTCAGATCATGAGCTCCTGATTGCAAAATTCAGGCTTAAACTAAAGAAAGTAGGGGAAAGCACTAGGCCATTCAAAATTACCTAAATCAAATCTCTTATGTTTATATAGTGGAGGTGACAAATAGATTCAAGGGATTAGATCTGGTAGGCAGAGTGCCTGAAAAACTATGGATGGAGGTTTGTAACATTGTACAGAAGGGGTGACCAAAACCATCCCCAAGAAAAGAAATGCAAGAAGGCAAAGTGGTTGTCTAAAGAGGCTTTACAAATAGCTGAGGAAAGAAGATAAGTGATAGGCAAAGGAGAAAGGGAAAGAAAGATATACCCAATTGAACATAGAGTTCCAGAAAACAGCAAGGAGAGATAAGAAAGCCTTCTTAAATGAGCAATGCAAAGAAATAGAGGAAAACAATAGAATGGGAAAGAATAAAGATCTCTTCAAGAAAATTAGAGATATCAAGGAAACATTTCATGCAAGGAAATGTTTGGGCACAATAATGGGCAAAAACGATAAGGACCTAAGAGAAGCAGAAGAGATTAAGAAGAGTTTGCAAGAATACACAGAAGGACTATACAAAAAAGGTCTTAAGGACCCAGATAACCATGTTGGTGTGGTCACTCACATAAAGCCAGACATACTGGAGTGTGAGGTCAGTGGACCTTAGGAAGCATTACTAAAGTAGGATTACTAAACTTTACAAAGCTAGTGGAGGTGAAGGAATTCCAGCTGAGCTATTTAAAATCCTAAAATGCTGTTCTGTAGGTCTGTATCTCCATTGAAAGTAAAAGTGAAAGTTGCTCAGTTGTGTCTAACTCTTTGCGACCCCATGGACTATACAGTCCAAGGAATTCTCCAGACCAGAATACTGGAGTGGGTAGCCATTCCCTTCTCCAGGGGATCTTCCTAACCCAGGGATCGAACCCAGGTCTCCCTCATTACAGGTGGATTCTCTGCCCTGAAGATAGGTTCATCAGTACCATTTTTCTAGATTCCATGTATATGTGTTCAGCTCAGTTCAGTTCAGTCACTCAGTCGTGTACGACTCTTCAGGACCCCGTGAACCGCAGCACACCAGGCCTCCCTGTCCATTACCAACTCCGGGAGTCTACCCAAACTCATGTCCATTGGGTCAGTGATGCCAACCAACCATCTCATCCTCTGTTGTCCCCTTCTCCTCCTGCCCTCAGTCTTTCCCAGCATCAGGGTCTTTTCAAATGAGTTAACATCCCATATTTGTCTGTCTCTTTCTGACTTACTTCACTCTGTATAATGGGCTCTAGGTTCATCCATATCATTAGAACTGACTCAAATGCATTCCTCTTTATGGCTGAGTAATGTTCTGTTGTAGGTACAACAACTTCTTTATGCATTCATCTGTCGATGGGCATCTAGGTTGCTTCCATGTCCCAGCTATTGTAAATAGTGCTGCAATAAACATTAAACATGAGCCTTTTTCAATTATGGTTTCTTCAGGGTATATACCCAGTAGTGGGATTGTTGGGTCATATGGTAGTTGTATTCGTAGTTTTTTAAGAAACCTCCATACTGTTCTCCATAGTGGCTGTATCAATTTACAATCCCATCAACAGTGCAAGAGGGTTTCCTATTCTCCAAAACCCTCTCCAGCATTTATTGTTTGTAAATTTTTTGATGATGGCCATTCTGACTGGTGTGAGGTAATACCTGATTGTAGTTTTGATTTGCATCTATTTAATAATAAGTGATGTTGAGCATATTTTCATGTGTTTATGAACCATCTGTATGTCTTTGGAGAAATGTTTATATAGGGTTTCTGTGATTTTTTGATTGGGTTGTTTGTTTTTCTGGTGTTGAGCTGCATGAGCTGCTTGTATATTTTAGAGATTAATCCTTTGTCAGTTGTTTCATTTGCTATTACTTTCTCCCATTCTAAGGGTTGTCTTTTCACCTTGTTTATAGTTTCCTTTGCTGTGCAAAAGTTTTAAAGTTTAATTAGGTCCTAGTTGTTTATTTTTGTTTTTATATCCATTTCTCTAGGAGTTGGGTCATAGAGGATCTTGCTGTGATTTACATCAAAGAGTGTTCTGCCTATGCTTTCCTCTAACAGTTTTCTAGTTTCTGGTTTTATATTTAGGTCTTTAATCCATTTTGAGTTTATCTTTGTGTATGGTATTTTAAAGTCTTTCTAATTTCATTCTTTTACATGTATTTGTCCTGTTTTCCCAGCACCACTTACTGAAGAGACTGTCTTTTCTCCATTGTATATTCTTGCCTCCTTTGTCAAAGATAAGGTGTCCATAGGTATGTGGGTTTATCTCCGGGCTTTCTATCTTGTTCCACTGATCTATGTTTCTGTTTTTGTGATGGTACCATACTGTCTTGATGGCTGTAGATTTGTAGTATTAGTATAGTCTGAAATCAGGAAGGTTGATTCCTCTAGCTCCATTCTTCTTTCTCAAGATTGCTTTTGCTATTTGGGATCTTTTGTGTTTCCATACAAACTGTGAAATTTTTTGTTCTAGTTTTGTGAAAAATACCGTTGGTAACTTGATAGGGATTGCATTGAATCTGTAGATTGCTTTTGGTAGTATAATGATTTTCACAATATTGATCCTTCCAATCCAAGAACATGGTCTATCTCTCCATTTGTTTGTGTCACCTTTACTTTCTTTCATCAGTGTCTTATTGTTTTCTGCCTACAGATCTTTTGACTCTTTAGGTAGGTTTATGATGAACCTATTTGCAGGGCAGCAGTGGAGATGCAGACATAGAGAACACACTTGTGCATACAATGGGAGACGGAGTGGGTGGGACAAACTGAAATAGAATAATTGAAACATATACATTACCATATGTAAAATTAGATAGCCAATGGGAATTTGCTGTTTGATGCAGGGACCTCAAACCCTGTGTTTTGTGACCACCTAGAGGGGTGGGATGGGGTGAGATGTGGCAGAGAGGTTCAAGAGGGAAGAGTATACCTATGACTGATTCATGTTGATATACCACAGAAACCAACCATATTGTAAAGCAATTATCTTCCAATTAAAAATAAATAAAAATTTTAGTAAAATGTTAAAAGATGATGCTGTTAAAGTGCTTCTGTCAATATGCTTGCAAATTTGGAAAATTCATCTGTGGTGCAAAACTAGAAAAGGTCAGTTTTGATTCCAACCCCAAAGAAGGTCAATGCCAACAAATGTTCAAACTACTGTACAATTGTACTCATTTCACATGCTAGCAAGGTTATGCTCAAGATCCTTCAAGTTATGCTTCAGAAGCACATGAACCAAGAACTTCTAGATGTATAAGCTGAAGTTGGGTTTTGAAGGGACAGAGAAATCAGAGATTAAATTGCTGACATTTGTTGGATCATGGAGAAAACAATGGAGTTCCAGAATAACATTTACTTCTGCTTCACTGACTACGCTAAAAGCCTTTGACTGTGTGGATCACAACATACTGTGGAAAATTCTTAAAGAGATGGGAGTACCAGACCACCTTACCTTTCTTCTGAGAAAACTTTATACAGGTAAAGAAGCAACAGTTAGAGCTAAACATGGAACAACTGACTGATTCAAAATTGGTAAAGGACAAGGCTGTATATTGTCACCCTGTTTACTTAATTTCTATGCAGAGTACATCATGTGAAATGCCAGGCTGGATGAATCACAAGCTGGAATTAAGTTTGCTGGGGGAAATATCAACAAGCTCAGATATGCAGATGATACCATACTAATGGCAGAAAATGAAGAGGAGCTAAAAAGTCTCTTGATGCAGGTGAAAGAGGAGAGTGAAAAAAACTGGCTTAAAACTCAACATTGGAAAAACTAAGATCATGGCATCTGGTCCCATCACTTCATGGCAAAGAGAAAGGGAAAATGTGGGAGCAGTGACAGATTTTATTTTCTTGGACTCCAAAATCACTTGGATGGTGGCTGCAGCCATTAAATTAAAAGACATTTGCTCTTTGGAAGGAAAATTATGACAAACCTAGACAATGTATTAAAAAGCAGAGACATCACTTTGTGAACCAAAATCTGTATAGTCAAAGCTATGGTTTTTCCAGTAGTCATGAACAGATATGAGAGTTGGACCATAAAGGAGGCTGAGTGCCAAAGAATTAATGCTTTCAAATTGTGGTGCTGGAGAAGACTCTTGAGAGTCCCTTGAACTGCAAGGAGTTCAAACCAGTCAATCCTAAAGTAAATCAACCCTGAATATTCATTGTAAGGATTGTTGCTGAAGCCAAAGCTCCAATACTTTGGCCACCTGATGCAAAGAACTGACTCATTGGAAAAGACCCTGATACTGGGAAAGATTGAAAGCAAAAGGAGAAGGGGGCAGCAAAGGATGAGATGGTTAGATAGCATCACTGACTCAATGGACATGAATCTGAGCAAACTCTGGGAGAGAGTGGAAGACAAGAGAGCCTGGCATGTTGCAGTCCATGGTGTTGCAAAGAGCTGGACACGACTTAATGACTGAACAACAAACCCTCTGATATGATGTACTGAGAAAGGCTTAACATCATTTCTGTTATATTCTTGACAAAAATGCATATCCTGAATATAATAATGGCAGAACATCACATTAATCCAAATTGAGGGACATTATTCAAAATAACGTACTTTTTGAAAGTGGCAAGATTGTGAAAGACAAGGAAAGAGCGAAGAAATATCATAGACTAGAGGAGACTAAGGTGACATGATGACTAAGTGAAATTTGGGGTACATATTTGTATCCTGGAACAGAAAGTGTACATTAGTGGAAAAACTGGTGAAATAAAAATGAAGTGTGCAATTCAGTTAATATTATTGTGCCAACATCAATATCTTGGTTTTGGTAGTTGTACTATTGTTATGTAAGATGTTAACATTAGTGGAAGCTAGGTGAAGAACATATGGGAATTCTTTTTACTATTTTTGCAATGTTTCTCTATATCTAAAATTATTTTTCTCTATCTTAATTTAAAATAAAAAGTTAAAAAAAAAAACTCTCTCTGAAAGAGTCCAGATGCAGAAGAGATTCAAGCTAGATGAAAAAAAAAAAACACAAAGCAAAAATTTTGTCTTTGGAGTTGGGGAACAAAGTATGCTAGAGAGAACAGCTTCTGGAATTTCTGAATGGCTGCCTTCCACACCTGAGGTTACTTTAGGTCAAAGGACTCAGCTACTGGTACAGCAAAGATAAATCAACACTGCACCACATAAATGCCCTTGAATAAGCTGGTGCAGTTTGGGGCAGCACAGTTTATCCTGCCTCAGGCCAGAGGTGATCAGCAAAATCATCAGTAGAATATATTTTAATAGGCCATACTAGAAGGATAAAAGTGGAAGTTCTTTGTGTTAATTGAATAAAGCTTGATTAGTGCTCCTTCCAGGGAATCTGGGAGTCTGTGAAAAACTACTGTCAAAAAGTAGCAACGAGCATCTCTGTATAGTTCAGCCAAATAGGTGAGAGTTAGGTGAACTCTAAATTGAGTATGTGATGACAGAAGGGGACCACAAAGAAAAGGGAAGTCATTTGTTTCATAATTAATATCAATATTTATGAGAAAAGCAAATATTTATAAAGTGTCTACTGTGTGCATGGCAGCAAATAATTGTTCAATTTCCATAGCACTTTGTCAGTCACTAAATTCTGGCATAAATCATCTCATCTGATTCTCACAAAAAGCAGATGAAGTGCACAAGGAATTATATTGTTTTCACAAGTGTGAAACAGTCTCACAGAGGTAAGCAGCTTTGCCAAAGTCATACATTAAATATTTAGGCCAGGACTTGAGTGCTGGCCTTCCGATTCCTAGCTTTTTTTGAGAATTCCATTTCAAAAACAAAATTAACTTTCCATATGCATCTCTTGATAATGACCAAGTGAGCATACCAAAAATCTGGATGCATCTAAAATCTTTTAAAAAAATCTTAAATGTGCTACCCTGGACATAATCCAAAATATGTTTCAAAAGGCACATTCTCTCCTTAAATGTTTAAATGCATGTCCTTAAAGACAAATTAAATCCGTATGCTCCTGATCAATTTGCATTTACCGTAATTCATTAAAATGCTACATTGGAAATTATTGAGTGTTTGCACACATTTTGAGTCTTTCCTTAAGTATTTGCAAAAGTTCCATGGATAGTATCAAATGTAAAGTTTCTGGCATAAGCACAGACTTGGGACATTCATTTTCAGAAGATGATCCTTGGGGCAGTGTAGCAGATTTGGACTTCATCTTTTTTCCCAGGCTTCTCAATCTTACAGTGGAAGGAGAAGTACCCCACACTGGAGTGGGGAAGCCTTTTACCCTTTGAATACTCAAAGTACAATGGAAAAGTATGTTAATACATACATTACACATAAAACCCAGCCAGGTTCCATCCATTCATTCATTCATTCCTCCATTCATTCACCCATCTATCCAAGTGCCGAATCATTCAAATAACATTTACTGTAGTCCTACTATGAACCAGGCATTGTAGGAGGTTCTGAGAAAAAAATGAGTAGCATTCTTTTCCTGTCGTATTTTATAAGGAATATTATAAATTAAATCCGTATGAACAATCTTACAATCTAGGTAGATAATTCTATTCATACTTCATAGAAATGGATAAAGGGGGCTCAGAAATGTTCAGCAACTTTTCTTTGATTCTAGATGATTCCTAATACACAGTAAATGTTCTGTAAATGTTGAAATGAATGAACAAGAGGTATGGTGTTTTCTTTGAATCTGTTCTGGTTAGTATGTTAAAGTATTAGAATGAAGGTAGTGATAAGAATATGGACTTTGGATCCAGACTAGGTCAGGATTCCAATCCCACCTCCATAGCCATGTGTATCAGTCAGGGTTCCAGGCACACTGAAATTGAGATGATCTCAGGAAAGCTTAAAGAAAGACCGATTTACAAAGGTGTGAGAAGGGTATAGGGGAACCACATGGGATAGTACACTCATGGTGTGACTGTTACTACTTCTGGGCCTGAAAGAATGAGAAAAATAGTGGTTACAATAAACCAGAGAGGGGCATCTGACAGAACTTTGCTTTCAGTTGAGAGCTACAAACAGTCTAAAATAACTGTGCAAGGAAGAAGCCAGGTAATAACTATTCCAATCTCATTCTCTTCCTGCCCTCCCATAGCCTGCCAGGGCACCCACTGGTTGAACCTAGCTGGGCAAAGGGACCATTGATATGGTCATACTTTGGCACAGAGAGCAAATGGGGGAGTAGATCTGGAGAGGCAAATGGAAGATATCCAGCACCACATGTGATGCTGGGAGATTATTTCACCTCTTTAACCTCATGGCTGTCCTCCTAGATATAATGAAGCCCACCTTTTGGGTTGGGTGGAGGGGATTATATGGAATCATGTGTATATAGTGTTGAGCACAGTGCCTAGTAGCAAAGCTCACTTTCAATTTTTTTTCTGGGACTCTGGTGTCCGAACATGATAGTGCCAGCAGTCGAAGACAATTCAACACCCAGTCAACCTTATTCCCTGAGATGTGTGTCACAGGACTGTGCTTGCCTTGTCTTGGGAACATGGTACGACAATAAAGGGGTGGGTCCTGATGACAGCTGGGGGAGAACTCCTATAAGATGGGAAAGGTGACAGGGTGTGTGTCCAGAGCTGACAGCAACAGAGGGAAACAGTAGAGTGTGAATAGCAGGTGTGTGGGTGAGTGGCAGTTGGGGAGGAGAGAAGTAGACAATTTTGAGATGCTCAGGCCAAGAAATAGGGCTTCACTAAAGAACATCATAGTCTTCATACTTTCAAGTGCAGCTGATTCAATCTTATGGCTGTGGGTCTGAGTGACACCCAAGAATCTGTGTGATTACACACTCTACCCTTGACAGATGGCCCTGCTGTCTAATTCCTAATACAACCATGCTTTCAGCTATACTGCCATGATGTCTGGAGGTAGATTTTGAAGTCCGATTGACCTAATTTGAATCTCGGTTTTACAATTTGTAGCTTTGTGACCTTAGGAAAGACACAACCACTCTTTGTCCTGTTGCTTATCAGAAACACTGCGATCTTATCAAACACATGAGGATGAAATGAGATTATCCATTTAAAGAATTTAATAAACATGGATGCTAAGTCTGAAAAAATGGCAAAACCCCAGGCACTTCACCAGGGTTCTGGGAGGGACCTTTGCCACTTGTATAGGTGGATCAATCCCACATATACTTCCTGAAATGAAATGAATTGGTTTCAATGCTCACATTTCCACAATATCTACCATTAGACTTAATTTTCTTGAAGAGATCTCTAGCCTTTCCTAATCTATTGTTTTCCTCTATTTCTTTGCATTGTTCACTTAAAAAGACTTTCTTATCTCTCCTTGCTATTCTTTGGAACTCTGCATTCAGATGGGTATATCTTTCCTTTTCTCCTTTGCCTTTCACTTCTCTTCTTTTCTCAGCAGTTTGTAAGGGCTCTTCGGATAACTATTTTGCCTTTTTGCATTTCTTTTTCTTGGGGATGGTTTTGATCACTGCCTCCTGTACAGTGTTACAAACCTCCATCCATAGATCTTCAAACACTCTGTCTATCAAATCTAATCCCATGAATCTATGAGCATGAGCCAGACATCCTGGAAGTCAAGAGGGCCTTAGGAAGCATCACTACGAACAAAGTTAGTGGAGGTGATGGAATTCCAGCTGAGCTAATTCAAATCCTAAAGAAGATACTGTCAAAGTGATGCACTCAATATGCCAGCAAATTTGGAAAACTCAGCAGTGGTCACAGGACTGGAAAAGGTCTGTTTTCATTCCAATCCCAAAGCAAGGCAATGCCAAAGAATGTTTGAATTACCACACAATTGCTCTCATCTCACACACTAACAAAGTAATGCTCAAAATTCTCCAAGTCAGGCTTCAACAATATGTGAACTGAGAATTTCCAGATGCTCTAGCTGGATTTGGAAAAGGTAGAGGAACCAGAAATCAACTTGCCAACATCTGCTGAATGATAGAAAAAGGAAGGGTTCCAGAAATACATCTACTTCTGCTTCATTGACTACACTAAAGCCTTTGGCTGTGTGGATCACAACACACTGTGGAAAATTCTTTAAGAGATGGGAATACATGATCACCTAACCTGCATCCTGTGAAATCTGCATGCAGGTCAAGAAGCAACAGTTAGAACTGGACATGGAATAACAGACTGGTTCCAAATTGGGAAAGGAGTATGTCAAGGCTGTATATTGTCACCCTGCTTATTTAGCTTATATGCAGAGTACATCATGAAAAATGCCAGGCTGGATGAAACACGAACTGGAATCAAGATTGCTGGGAGAAATATCAATAACCTCAGATGTGCATATGACAACACACTAATGACAGAAAGTGAAGAGGAACTAAAGAACCTCTTGATGAAAGTGAAAGAGGAGCGTAAAAAAGCTGGCCTAAAACTCAACATTCAAAAAACTAAGATCATGGCATCCAGTCCCATCACTTCTTGGCAAATACATGGGAAAATAATGGAAATGGTGACAGACTTTATTTTGTTGGGCTCCAAAATCACTGCAGATGGTGACTGCAGCCATGATATTAAAAGATGCTTGCTCCTTGGAAGAAAAGTTATGACCAACCTAGGTAGCATATTAAAAGGCAGAGACATTACTTTGCCAACAAAGGTCCATCCAGTCAAAGCCATGATTTTTCCAGTAGTCATGTACGGATGTGAGAGTTGGACTATAAAGAAAGCTGAACACCAAAGAATTGATGCTTTTGAACTCTGGTATTGGAAAAGACTCTTGAGAGTCCCTTGGACTGCAAGGATCCAACCAGTCAATCATAAAGGAAATCAGTCCTGAATATTCATTGGAAGGACTGATGCTAAAGCTGAAACTCCAATAGTTTGGCCACCTGATGGGAAGAGCTGACTCAATGGAAAAGACTCTGATGCTGGGAAAGATTGAGGGCAGGAGGAGAAGGGGATGGCAGAGGATGAGATGGTTGGATGGCATCACCAACTCAATGGACATGAGTTTGAGCAAGCTCCGGGAGTTGGTGATGGACAGAGAAACCTGGCGTGCTGCAGTCCATGGGGTCACAAAGAGTTGAAGGTTACTGAGCGACTGAACTGAACTGAAGGAAGAGAAGGGGATGACAGAGGACAAGAGGGTTGGATGGCATCACCGACTCAATGGACGTGAGTTTGAGCAAATTCCGGGAAATAGTGAAGGATAGGAAAGCCTGGCATGATGCAGTTCTTGGGGTCTCAAAGAGTCAGACATGACTGAGCAGCAACAACAACAGGACATAATTTGGAAACAAGAAAAAATGGAGTCTCAAAACCAAGTGGTTTCTCCTAATGTCAGGCATTATTTGATGATCTTTTCAAACCAGAGAACTGCCTATTTTTTCAGTCATGTACTGGTCAGTTCACATCCCCTGAAACATGTCTAATCAGGAAAGTGGAAATAGAGCAGAAGTGACTCTTAGTCCCAGAACCAGAGGAGTAGTGTTGTATGAGGATTGCAGCCAAACAAAGCTAGGTTTGATTCCTTATTCTGATATATATTAGTCTTGTAAACTTGAAGATTTCGTATGGCCTTCTGAATCTCATGTCCTTCTCTGCAAATGAAGCTACTGAAACATACTTTACCTTATTATTATGAGGATTAATCAAGAACATGTATATAACTTCTTGGCATTTAGCAACATTCAAAAATTACTATAATTATTATTTTCAGCTTTGTAAATTGGTTCTCTTATTATTTGAATTTCTACAATGTATGTGTGCATTTAAAAAAATGATTAACAAAAACAATACCATTCACCGTTGCAACAAAAAGAATAAAATACTTAGGAGTATATCTACCTAAAGAAACAAAAGACCTATACATAGAAAACTATAAAACACTGATGAAAGAAATCAAACAGGACACAAACAGATGGAGAAATATACCGTGTTCATGGATTGGAAGAAGCAATATTGTGAAAATGGCTATACTACCCAAAGCAATCTATAGATTCAATGCAATCCCTATCAAGCTACCAACGGTATTTTTCACAGAACTAGAACAAATAATTTCACAATTTGTATGGAAATACAAAAAACCTCGAATAGCCAAAGTAATCTTGAGAAAGGAGAATGGAACTGGAGGAATCAACCTGCCTGACTTCAGACTCTACTACAAAGCCACAGTCATCAAGACAGTATGGTACTGGCACAAAGACAGAAATATAGATCAATGGAACAAAATAGAAAGCCCAGAGATAAATCCACGTACCTATGGACACCTTATCTTCGACAAAGGAGGCAAGGATATACAATGGAAAAGAGACAACCTCTTTAACAAGTGGTGCTGGGAAAACTGGTCAACCACTTGTAAAAGGATGAAACTAGAACAGTTTCTAACACCATACACAAAAATAAACTCAAAAAGGATTAAAGATCTAAATGTAAGACCAGAAACTATAAAACTCCTAGAGGAGATCATAGGCAAAACACTCTCCGACATAAATCACAGCAGGGTCCTCTATGACCCACCTCCCAGAATATTGGAAATAAAAGCAAAACTAAACAAATGGGACCTAATGAAACTTAAAACCTTTTGCACAACAAAGGAAACTATAAGCAAGGTGAAAAGACAGCCCTCAGATTGGGAGAAAATAATAGCAAACGAAGCAACAGACAAAGGATTAATCTCAAAAATATACAAGCAACTCCTGCAGCTCAATTCCAGAAAAATAAATGACCCAATCAAAAAATGGGCCAAAGATATAAACAGACATTTCTCCAAAGAAGACATACAGATGGCTAACAAACACATGAAAAGATGCTCAACATCACTCATTATCAGAGAAATGCAAATCAAAACCACAATGAGGTACCATCTCATGCCAGTCAGAATGGCTGCTATCCAAAAGTCTACAAGCAATAAATGCTGGAGAGGGTGTGGAGAAAAGGGATCCCTCTTACACTGTTGGTGGGAATGCAAACTAGTACAGCCACTATGGAGAACAGTGTGGAGATTCCTTAAAAAACTGGAAATAGAACTGCCATATGACCCAGCAATGCCACTTCTGGGCATACACACCAAGGAAACCAGATCTGAAAGAGACACGTGCACCCCAATGTTCATCGCAGCACTGTTTATAATAGCCAGGTCATGGAAGCAACCTAGATGCTCATCAGCAGAAGAGTGGACAAGGAAGCTGTGGTACATATACACCATGGAATATTACTCAGCCATTAAAAAGAATTCATTTGAACCAGTTCTAATGAGGTGGATGAAACTGGAGCCCATTATACAGAGTGAAGTAAGCCAGAAAGATAAAGACCATTACAGTATACTAACACATATATATATGGAATTTAGAAAGATGGTAATGATAACCCTATATGCAAAACAGAAAAAGAGACACAGAAGTACAGAACAGACTTTTGGACTCTGTGGGAGAAGGCGAGGGTGGGATGTTTTGAGAGAACAGCATCGAAACATGTATATTATCTATGGTGAAACAGATCACCAGCCCAGGTTGGGTGCATGAGACAAGTGCTCGGGCCTGGTGCACTGGGAAGACCCAGAGGGATCAGGTAGAGAGGGAGGTGGGAGGTGGGATCGGGATGGGGAATACATGTAAATCCATGGCTGATTCATGTCAATATATGGCAAAAACCACTACAATATTGTAAAGTAATTAGCCTCCAACTAATAAAAATAAATGAAAAATAAAAATGAAAAAAAATGATTAACAAAACTGGACCCAAAAGAACTTTAGTTTTTGTTTTAAATCCCTCTCAGATAAACAGAACTCTTTATAGGCAATGGCCTATGTGTTGCCAATTTTCATTGTTGTCAATATGTTGTCAATTTTCATGCTAACCACAGACTTTTTCATTTTGGAAGTAAAGATTTTGATGTTCTAAATTACAAAGTGCTGAGGTAAAATTCTCTTGGAATATTCTTTTCAAAAATTTTATCTTTTCTTCTCTTTGAGCAAAAAGTTATATAAAGCCAAGGTGCTGGAATTCCTACATGCAAATAACTTACCATGGGATAACATAGATAAAGAAAATACTAAACAGTGTTATTTGTGTTCTGAGGTTTAAGATTTGTTGTCATTCAGTTGCTAAGTCACATCCAACTCTGTGACACCATGCACTGCAGCATGCTTACCTGTCCTTCACTATCTCCTGGAGTTTGCTCAAACTCATGTCCATTGAGTAGGTGATGCCATCCAACCATCTCATCCTCTGCCACCCTCTTCTCCTCCTGCCCTCAATCTTCCCAGCATCAGAGTCTTTACCAATGAGTCAGCTCTTCGCATCAGGTGGCCAAACTATTGGAGGTTCAGCTTCAGCATCAGTCCTTCTGATGAATATTCAAGGTTCATTTCCTTTAGGACTGACTGGTTTAGGATAGCTTTGTAGTAAAGGACTCAGAAAAGGACATGAAGGCTGGTCCAGGCCCAATCACAGATTCATCTCCATGAATCTATTAGAACATTGTCAGAAATCCACACTGTTCTCTTAAGAAGTAGAGTAGGATGCTCTTGAGTGTCTTAAATGGAAATATTTATTTACTTAATTGGGTCTTCATTGTGACATGTAAACTCTCAGTCACAGCATGTGGGATCTAGTTCCAGACCTTGGAATGAACCTGGGGCCCCTGCATTGGGAGTATGGAATCTTAACCACTGGACCATGAATGAAATCCCTTAAATGGAAATAAAAGGCAGTTACAGCCAATCTTCTGTAACTAGAAATTTTCTGGCAAATTGTATCTGGACTCTGTAATGTAGTCTATACATCTCTGCCATTTCCCATCTCTTCTGCTTCTGAAACTCATCTGTCTGGGCTTGTTTATGGCATTATTATCTTTGCAATCCACCCACAGCTCTTCAGTGACTCACTAACACTGACCCATTTCTGGCTTAGTTTCCTCATCTGTAAGTCAGAAATAATAAAATCATTAGAATTTTTATCAGTAGGGTAACATGGGTAGAGAGCTGTTTGTGTGAATATGTAGACTTTATAATCTAGCCTATCTAATACAGAGCTTGATGATGCCCTCTGGTGCAATTGAGTAAGCCAGAGAAAATTAACTATCCTTGAGCCTCAGTTTTTCTTATTTGCAAAATGAAAACGATAATAATTATTTTGAAGAAATATTATGAGGAAAGCAGTTAGCACCAGTGGGAAACAGAGCCCTGCCTAAGAATTTGATCTGTCCCAGTTTCAAAGATCTGGTTGGTCCTTTAGGAAGGTACCTTCAAAACTTCCCTTCCTAACTAATTATGCATTGAAAACAAAGCTCCAGATGGTTTAGGAGCAAAATGTGATACATTTGTAAATCTGGATTGTGTAGCAGGCAGGGCAAGCTTTTCCATGCAGGATTCATAATATTAGATATATAAGGAATATACACTTTGGAGGATTATTTTTAATGAGGAGAAAATGATATTTGACAAATTTTTTTTGGAAATATGCACACTCTCATTACACCTGTGCATGCATGCTAAATCGCTTGTGTCTGATTCTTTGTGACCCTATGGACTATAGCCTGCCTGGCTTCTCTGTCCATGGGGTTCTCCAAGCAAGAATACTGGAGTGGGTTGCCATGCCCTTTTCCAGGGGATCTTCCCGACCTGGGTATTGAACCCATGTCTCTTATGTCTCTGGCATTGTCAGGCAGGTTCTTTACCACTATTGCCAGCTGGTACATTGGTAAAAATAAATTTTTATACATATAAGTTATATTTTTCCACTTTTGATACCTGTACATGTTTCAAAATTTACCTATTTTGCAATGAATTATGGATATTTGTCTTCTTTGTTTAATGCCCATACCAAGAGGCTGTTTTTCCCCATCTGGTCGTCCATGCAAATGTTCAATGTTGATGATTTTTGGCTTTTTTAGGAAAAAGTTTTATTGATGAATAATTGGCGTACAACAAATTGCATATAATTTAACTCTGCAATTTCATAATTTTTTTTAAAAATGGTAAAAATATGTATATATACATATATCTATGAATATATATATATATATTTGAAACTATCACCACAATTAAGATAATGAACATATCTGTCACCCCTCAAAGTCAAAGTATATTAATTTACAGTTTCTAAAGTTTTATGAAAATAGAATCATAAAGCATGCTCTCTTTTTTTCTGGCTTCTTTCACTCAGAATAATTATTTTAAGCTTCTTGTATGTTTTGTATTGCTGAATAGTATTTCTGAATCACTTTTGTATTGCTGAATAGTATTCTGTTGAAGGCACAGCTTATTCATTCACTGGTTGATAGAGACTAGGTTTGGTTTTCGGCTATGACAAATAAAACTGTTTTGAACATTCATATGCAAATCTCCATATAGACATATGCTTTCATTTCTCTTGGGTAAATACCTAAGAATGAGTCATATGGGAGGTGTATGCTTAACTTTTGAAAAAATTGCCATATGGTTTTCCAAAGTATTTGTACCATTTTACATTCCAACTACCAAAGTACAAGAGTTATAGTTGCTCTATATCTTCACCAATACTTAATGCAATCATTCTTAATTTTAGTTTAATAAGTGTGTACTAATCTCTCATTGTGATTTTTTAAAAATTATTTGTTTATTTATTTGGCTGTGCTGGGCCTTAGTTATAGCAGTTGGTATCTTCAATCTTTGTTGCAGCATCAGGATCTTTAGTTGTGGCATGCAGACTCTAGTTGTGGCATGTGGGATCTAGTTCCCGACCAGGGATCAAAACTCTGTGCCCTGCATTGGGAGCACAGAATCTTAGCCACTGGACCACCAGCGAAGTCCCTCTCCTTGTGATTTTAGCTTGTATTTCCCTTATGACTTTTCATTTGTTTCTCTGCCTTTCATGTATCTTCTTTGGTCTGTTTAAATCCTTTGCTCAAATATATTAGGATTTTGTTGTGTTAATTAACTTGATGGGAGGAATCTTTTCACAACATATTGTTCACTTTAAATATCTTGCAATTTTATTGTCAACTATACCTCAAGAAAGCTGAAGCTGGTTTTCCTGATTAGACTGTCTAGAAATGTATCAATTTTATGGATCTTCTAAAATAAGCAGCTCTTTTTTCATTGATTTATTTCCTTTCTTCCATCCATACTTACTGTGAGCCTATTTTTTTCTTCTTTTTCTAGTTTCTTTTTTTTCTTTCTTTTTTTTTCTAGTTTCTTAAGGTAGAAACTGAGGTCATTGATTTGACAGCAAAATATTGGACACTACTAAGTGACTAACACTTTCACTTTCATCACTTTTCTCAAATATAGGATTTAATGCTAAAGAATTTCTCCAATGTATTGTTTAAGTAGCATCTCTTAAATTTTAATATGTTGTGTCTTCATTTTAATTTAGTTCAGAGTATTTTCAAATTTCACTTTTTATTTCATTTTTGATTCATGGATTATTTAAGAGTATTATTTGGTTTCCAAATATTTGGGAGATTTTCCAGATATTATTATGTTATTAATTGCTAATTTAATTCCATTGTTGTCAGAGAACATACTTTATATGACAATTCCTTTTGTTTGTTTTAATGTATTTTTCTCTGAAGATTATTTTGGTAGCTGTTTCATATGCAATTGAAAAAAACATGTGTATCTTGATATTGCTGGGTTGCATGTTCTATACATGCCAGTCTTGTTAAGTTAAATAATCATGTTGATCAAATACACTATATTCTTGCTGATTTTCTGTCTACTAGTTCTATCAATTATTGAGAGAGAAGTATTAACATATTAGACTACAGTTGTTGATTTGTCTATTTCTCTTTGCAGTCTGTCAGTTTTTTCTTCATATATTAAAGCTCTGTTATTAGGTACATTTTAGAATTGCTGTGTCATTTTGATGAGTTGACCATCATGTCATTTTGAAATGACTCTTTTTATCCCTGGTAATATTCTTTGCTCTGAAATCTACCTTGATATTAACATAACCACTCTAGCTTTCTTTTGAGTATTGCTATGAGAGCATACATTTTTCAGTTCTTTTACTATTTGTGCCTTTATATTTAAAGCTCATTTCTCATAGGCAACATATTATTGATATGGTTGAATTTAAAGCTACCAATTTGCTTTCCCTTTCTATTTGTGCCATTGCTTCTTTGTTTCTTTTTCCTTATTTTCTGTCTTATTTTGGAGCATTTAAACATTACTTATTGTTCTGTTTTATTTCCTGAATAGCTTGGTAGGTAGAGTCTTTTTTGTTGTTATTATTTTAGTGGTTGCTTTAGGGTAATATTCTGCATCTTTCATTTATCATGATTTACCATCTAGTGATATTGCACCACTTCTCATGGAGTATAAGATCCTTACAACACTATGCTTCTATTTCTCCTTTCCCATTTGTTGTGCTCTTATTGCCATATAGTTCTTTTTCATTTACTTTTGTTTTAAATTCCCATCTCAACTCATTATTATCTGAAAAGTCTCAATCTTTCCTTTGTTTTTGAAAGACATTTTCACTGGGTATAGATTTCTAGGTAAAAAGCTTTTCTTTTTTTTTTATTTTATTTTTTTAATTTTTTATTAGTTGGAGGCTAATTACTTCACAACATTTCAGTGGGTTTTGTCATACATTGATATGAATCAGCCATAGATTTACACGTATTCCCTTTTCTTTTAGTACTTTAAAAATTTTGCTTCACTGTCTTCACACTTGCATTGTTTTGATGAGAAATTTGCTATCATCCTTATCACTGGTCCTCTATATATGTATCTTTTTTCTCTTGCTGCTTTTAAGATATTATCTTTATCCCATTTTCAGAAATTTGTTTGTGATGTGGTTTGGTGTAGGCTTATTCATGTTTCCTGTGATTGGATTTGTTAAGCTTTTTCAATCTGGAAATTTGGAAAAATTTGGCCATCATTTCTTCAAATGTGTTTCTCTCCCCACCTTCCTTCCCCTTCTCAGGGACTCCAATTCCACATACATTAGGCAGCTTAAGTCACAGCTAAATGATGCTCTGTTATTTTTTTCTTTACTTCCTTTTTTCCTTGTTTTCTCTCTATATTTCAGTTTGAATAATTTTTATTGCTATGTTTTCAAATTCACTAATTTTTTCTTTTGCAATCTCTAATCTTACATTAATTCCATCAAATGTATTTTTTTGGTTTTACACATTATAATTTTCATCTCTAGAAGTTTTATTTGGGCCTTTTAATATTTTTCACATAGCCACTTTTCTTTTTGAACATATGGAACACAGTTACAAACTGTTCTAATATCCTTTTCTGCTATTTTAACATCTGTGCCTATTCTGTCAGTTTTGATAGATTGATTTTTCTCCTCATTTTGGGTCATATTTTCCAGATACTTTTATATTTGATGCCAGGGATTGTGAACTTTACCTCCTTGTGTGCCAGATATTTTTACATCCTTAAAGTATTCTTAAGCTTTTTTTTCAGGTATGCAATTAATTTACTTGGAAACTGTTTGATGTTTTGGGTCTTGCTTTTAAGATTTGATGGTCAGAACAATAGATGTGTTTATTCTAGGGCTAATCATCCGCTACTACTGAGGCAAGACCCCTTTCTATACTTAAACCAATGCCCTATGAATGTTGAGACTTTTCAGTTTGGATGGTAGGAACAGGCACTATTACCAGCCCTATGTGAGGACTTGGAACTATTGTCTCTGATCCTTTTAAGTGATTTGTCCCTTGGCTGCAGGTAATTTCTTCACACAGATGCACTGATCATTACTAAGCTGAATACTTCAGGGTGACCATCTGCAGATCTCCAGAATTTTTTGTGAACTGTCATTTCCTCTTCAGTACTATTTAGTGTGAGAACTTTAGTTGCCTTGGTGTCCCCAGACTCTCAGATGTGTCTCTTTGATTCAGGAAATCAATGGACTCTGTTTGCATTTCCCCTTCCTGAAGCATGGCCTGAAAAATCCCTCAAAGCAGTAAGCTGGGAAAATTGTAGGACTCACCTCCTTTGTTTGCCATCTCTCATAGATCACTGTTCTTTGTTTACTGGTGTACAGTGTCTTACAAACTGCTATTTCATATGACAAGTCTATTTTTTAGTTGTTTCAGTGTATAGGTTAAATCCTGCTTCATTACACTCTCTTGGCCTGAAACTGAAGTCTTCAGAGGGTTCCTTCCTTTGGTGATCTATAAAGAAGAGTTTTGCTGTTCTTCTTTTTACTTTCTTCTTTATTTATCACTTTGAATGTTGTTCTCTCTTCTTGCTATTAAATCTTAAAACAAAATTGACAGATGGTATATAGGGTTTTTTGTTTTTGTTTTTGTTTTTTTGCCAAAAGGGAAATGTAAAAGAATGAGCTACCCCTCTGCATTAATTATCTTTTTGCTGCATGATAATTTACAACAACCTTAAAGCTTTGAAAAAATGAACATTTATTGTCACATTTTCAGTGGGTCAGGAATCTGGGCATGGCTTAGCTAGGTTCTCTGCTTCAGATTGTCTCATAAACCTAGAATCAAGGTGTCAGCCAGGACTGAGGTCTCATTTGAAGGCTTGAATGATGAAGGATCTGCTTCCAAGATCATGTAGTTGTTGGCAGGATTTATTTCCTCAAGGACTGATGTCCTGGGGGCCTCAAGTATTTGCTTGCTGTTTGTCACAGGCTGTGTTCAGCTTTTTGCCACCTAGTCCTCTCCATTGGGTAACTTAAATATGGCAGTTTGTTTTACCAAAGCAAGCAAGTCAAAGAGTCAGTTAACTTATGTTACAATCTTACATAGCATGATCACAGAAGTGATATCCCATCAATTAGATGTGTTCTGTTTGTTAGAAGCAGTTCCTACCCATACTCAAGGGCAAGGGATTATACAAGGATGTAAATATTGGGAGGCTGGGGTCATTGAGGGTCATCTTAGAGTCTGCCCACCAAACTCATCTTTTCTAGAGGTGGAAAAAGTATCAGTTCAGTTCAGTTCAGTCGCTCAGTCGTGTCCGACTCTTTGCAACCCCATGAATCACAGCACGCCCGGCCTCCCTGTCTATCACAAACTCCCGGAGTTTACTCAAACTCATGTCCATCGAGTCGGTGATGCCATTCAGCCATCTCATCCTCTGTCGTCCCCTTCTCCTCCTGCCCCTAATCCCTCCCAGCATCAGGGTCTTTTCCAATGAGTCAACTCTTCACATGAGGTGGCCAAAGTATTGGAGTTTCAGCTTCATCAGTCCTTCCAATGAACACCCAGAACTGATCTCCTTCAGGATGGGCTGGTTGGATCTCCTTGCAGTCCAAGAGACTCTCAAGAGTCTTCTCCAACACCACAGTTCAAAAGCATCAATTCTTCAGTGCTCAGCTTTCTTTATAGTCCAGCTCTCACATCCATACATGACCACTGGAAAAACCATAGCCTTGACCAGACAGACCTTTGTTGGCAAAGTAATGTCTCTGCTTTTTAATATGCTATCTAGGTTGGCCATAACTTTCCTTCCAAGGAGTAAATGTCTTTTAATTTCATGGCTGCAGTCACCATCGGCAGTGATTTTGGAGCCGCCCAAAATAAAGTCTGACACTGTTTCCACCGTCTCCCCATCTATTTCCCATGAGGTGATGGGACCAGATCCCATGATCTTAGTTTTCTGATAGGCCTCTTTAAAATATGTGTGTGTAATTAGTTCTTAAGCCTAGAAGGTCCTGTCAATAGAAAATAGCTGACTATTAAAAAACTGAAGTACTAGAGATACAGTGTTAAGAAATGTTGCTGAGGTTGAAGGCTCATGGTCTAATTGCTCTAAGAGACAAACAGGTTTGCCTTTACCCCTACCTTCTATCATGTTCCCATCTTTCCAGTATTTTGGCTCTTTACCCTTAGAAAATAATCTTGCCATCAGAAAATATTTAAACTGCTTTAATAAGTATTTTATTCAACAAACATTTGTTAGATATCACCCTGTAGCAGTCTTTATATTAATACTAGACATAAGAGATAAAGTAATGAATAAGAGAGTATGGGTCTCCCAGTATAATAGAAATTTAACCATTAAACCAATGTGGCCGGTGCTACCAAAGATGTGTCTTGATGGTGGATAAGCAGGACAATTTATCACTTAGGTGTTGAGGACCCCCAATAAACACCTGGAATTTTATAGCAATTGAATTTTGCTTTATTTAGCCACTGTGGTCAGTACTGTATTAATCACAGACGTTATATTTCTAGATCCTGGGACCATGCCTGGCATATAATAGCCCATCAATAAATGTTTGCTGAATTGAATTGTAGAAATCAGAAGTTTGGAGATTCTATGTGATATATTCAGCAATGCCTGTAAGAGTGTTGAAAATAAACTGAGGGTCAGAAGGTATTCTGGTAGCCTTCCATGAACAGAATGATTAGAAACCTCTGAAGGAAATGGCAACCCACCCCAGTGTTCTTGCCTGGAGAATCCCAGGGACAGGGGAGCCTGGTGGACTGCCGTCTATGGGGTTGCACAGAGCTGGACAAGACTGAAGCGACTTAGCAGCAGCAGCAGCAGAATACATAGAACCCAACATGCCTGCATTTGACTTTCTCTAAGTGTTTGCCAATAGAAGCTGTTATGAGTCAATATAAATCATCAGTTTACATGGAAGCAAAATGAAATTTCAGTGATGTTGAAAACACTGAGGTGTTCTAGTACTGCTAAAGTTGTGGTTTTTTTCATCTATTGAGGTCTGCTTAATCCTTGGCAACACACAAGTATGTTATTACTTCACTCTTTATTCACTAGTTTCTTCAGAAAGGAACTAGGTGACTGAGATCCTGCCTGACTCAGGCCTAGGTGAAAGTATTTTTGAAACCCCCAAATTACACACTGTGACCTTCCTACTTTAGCTCAAAGGAACTGACAAGAGACTTAACCCTTACTCCAAATTTTAAACTCACTGTTAGCTCTCTCAGGTCATTTATATTTTAACTTATATCTTATTTTGGAATAAAGTATTTCATTAATCATTTATTCATGAA
This sequence comes from Cervus elaphus, assembly GCF_910594005.1. Taxonomy (NCBI): domain Eukaryota; kingdom Metazoa; phylum Chordata; class Mammalia; order Artiodactyla; family Cervidae; genus Cervus; species Cervus elaphus. Next base: position 129,909,774 of record NC_057848.1, read on the forward strand.
TCAAGCATAACTGTGTACCAGGTATTGTGCTGGGAACTAGAGACACAAAGCAAGGGAAGCACAGGGAGTTCCCTGGTGGTCCGGTAGCTAAGACTCCATGCCCCTTATGCAAGGGGCCTGGGTTCGATTCCTAGTCAGAGAACTAGATTCCATATGCTGCAGCTAAGAGTTCGCATGCTGCAACTAAATATCCCGCATGCCATCAATAAAGATAGGAGATTCCACATGCTGCAGCTAAGACCTGACACAGCCAAATAAATAAATATTAAAAACAACAACAAAGGAAGCATAGATACCTTCAGGAAATCCATGGTCTTTTTCAGGGTAATCATGTAGAGCTGTGCAGGTGCCTTATTGTACAAGGGTGTTTGATTGTGGTGGCTATCTTCTTCTAATAACTGACAAAGGTGTTGAATGGGCAAGCAATTGCCTTTGGCTTCATCCTCATTATTAAAGCAAGAGTCCTCAAATTGGAGTTTATGACTTTTAGAGCCTATGTACTCCTAGAAGTATTATTTACAATTGGATACATACTTTTCCATTTTTCTGGGAGAGACTTTATCTGATGCTCATTGATGTATGAACCCCAAAATGTTTAAAATCATTGAATCTAAAGACTTCTCTAAGTTATTTCTAGTCTTCTGAAGTAGACGGAGCATAAATTATTCACAAAAAAACTGACTAACAAGTAAACAGAAAAAATTGCAGGCACTAGAAGTTATTTTAGTTAATGTGCCATTTTTCATCTTCTAATGTTCCTCCAGTGGGGCTTCCCAAGTGGCTGAGTGGTAAAGAATCCACCTGCCAAAGCAGGAGATGCAGGAGACATGAGTTCTATCCCTGGATCGGGAAGATGCCCTGGAGTAGGAAATGGCAACTAGCTCCAGTATTCTTGCCCAGAAAAATCCATGGACAGAGGAGCCTGGTGGGCTACAGTCAATGAGATCACAAAGTCAGACATGAATGAGTGACTGAGCATGTGATGTCCCTCAAAGTAGATAAATGCCAATTCCATTAACAGTCTAAATTGAATTCTTATCTAAGATTCATCTACTAAATGCAATTATGTCTTGGGGGAGGTAGCTATCTGGTAGTACTTAGTTCTGTAGCAAGGGCTACCTTCATAGCGCCATCAGTAAAGAATCTGCCTGCAGTGCAAGAGACCCAGGTTCGATTCCTGGGTTGGGAAGATCCCCTGGAGAAGGAAATGGCAACCCACTCCAGTATTCTTGCCTGGAGAATTCCATGGACAGAGGAGCCTGGTGGGCTACAGTCCATGGGTCCGCAAGAGTCAGACTCAACTTAGCAACTAGATCACCAAACCAGTTCTGTAGCATAGTGTATCAAAAGGAATGGATTTGAAGTCAGATATTTGTAGGTTTAGATTCCAAATCCAGGACCTATTCATTGTGAGCTCTTAGGCAAAGAATTAAAGTCTCAGTTTCCTTATCTATAAAGTGAAATAATAATACCTTACAGGAAAGTTTTTACTACTGATTATAATAAGTTATGCCAAGTACCTGGCACATAGCAAATCCTTAGTAAGTGACAATAATAGTTGTAATTATTGCTACTTAAATGTATTCTAAAACGAGTTCTATAGCCAATTTGTTGTTGTTGTTCAGTTGCTAAGTCATGTCCGACTCTTTGTGACCCCATGAACTATAGCCCATCAAGCTCCTCTGTCCATGGGATTTCTCAGGCAAGAATACTGGTTTGGGTTGCCAAGATCTTTCTCCAAGAGATCTTTCCAAACCAGGGAATCAAACCCCTGTCTCCTGCATTGGCAGGTGGATTCTTTACCACTGAGCCACCAGGGTTACTCACTCTAAAAAAAAAAAAAATCTTACAGAAATTAGTATCATTTAAGTACTAATTGCACCAAAATAACTAAAATGTCCCAAAATCTTCTGGCCTCTAGAAACTCTTACTTATCTGAAAAGCTGAAATTCTGCAGGGCTTCTAGAAAGGCTGAGTAAGCCTCTCTCCAAAAAGCAATGCTAAAGCTGGTCAAAGTTGTCAAAAATGACCTTTTAAAAGACCTATATATAGAAAACTGTAAAACACTGATGAAAGAAATCAAAGAGGACACAAATAGATGGAGAAATATACCATGTTCATGGATTGAAAGAATCAATACAGTGAAGATGAGTATAATACCCAAAGCAATCTATAGATTCAATGCAATCCCTATCAAACTACCAACAGTATTTTTCACAGAACTAGAACAAATAACTTCACAATTTGTATGGAAATACAAAAAACCTTGAATAGCCAAAGTGACCTTGAGAAAGAAGAATGGAACTGGAGGAATCAACCCGCCTGACTTCAGGCTCTACTAAAAAGCCAAAGTCATCAAGATTCTGTCTTGATGTCTCTGGCACAAAGACAGAAATATAGATCAATGGAAAAAATAGAAAGCCCAGAGATAAATCCACGCACCTATGGACACCTTATCTTTGACAAAGATGGCAAGAATATACAATGGAGAAAAGACAATCTCTTTAACAAGTGGTGATGGGAAAACTGGTCAACCACTTGTAAAAGAATGAAACTAGAACACTTTCTAACACCATACACAAAAATAAACTCAAAATGGATTAAAGATCTAAATGTAAGACCAGAAACTACAAGACTCCTAGAGGAAAACATAGGCAAAACACTCTCTGACGTAAATCATAGCAGGATCCTCTATGACCCACCTCCAAGAGTATTGGAAATAAAGCAAAAATAAACAAATGGGACCTAATGAAACTTAAAAGCTTTTGCACAACAAAGGAAACTATAAGCAAGGTGAAAAGACAGCCCTCAGAATGGGAGAAAATAACAGCAAATGAAGAAACAGACAAAGGATTAATCTCAAAATATACAAGCAACTCCTGTAGCTCAATTCCAGAAAAATAAATGACCCAATCAAAAAATGGGCCAAAGATATAAACAGACATTTCTCCAAAGAAGACATACAGATGGCAAACAAACACATGAAAAGATGCTCAACATCACTCATTATCAGAGAAATGCAAATCAAAACCTCAATGAGGTACCATTACACGCCAGTCAGGATGGCTGCTATCCAAAAGTCTACAAGCAATAAATGCTGGAGAGGGTGTGGAGAAAAGGGAACCCTCTTACACTGTTGGTGGGAATGCAAACTAGTACAGCCACTATGGAGAACAGTGTGGAGATTCCTTAAAAAACTGGAAATAGAACTGCTATATGACCCAGCAATGCCACTTCTGGGCATACACACCAAGGAAACCAGACACGTGTACCCCAATGTTCATCGCAGCACTGTTTACAATAGCCAGGACATGGAAGCAACCTAGATGCCCATCAGCAGATGAATGAATAAGAAAGCAGTGGTACATATACACCATGGAATATTACTCAGCCATTAAAAGAATACATTTGAATCAGTTCTAATGAGGTGGATGAAACTGGAGCCTATTATACAAAGTGAAGTAAGCCAGAAAGAAAAACACCAACACAGTATACTAATGCATATATATAGAATTTAGAAAAATGGTAATGATGACCTTATATGCGAGACAGCAAAAGAGACACAGATGTATAGAACAGTCTTTTGGACTCTGTGGGAGAGGGTGAGGGTGGGATGATTTGGGAGAATGGCATTGAAATATGTATATTATCATATGTGAAATGAATTGCCAGTTCAGGTTTGATGCATGAGACAGGGTGCCTGGGGCTAGGATGACCCAGAGGGATGAGGAACACATGTACACCCATGGTGGATTCATGTCAGTGTATGGCGAAACCACTACAATATTGTAAAATAATTAGCCTCCAATTAAAATAAATAAATTTATATTTAAAAATATAAAAAATAAATGAAATATTTAAAAAATAAATAAAGACTCTGAAAATTGACTAAAGACATGGAACAAATCAAAGAATTTATTCATGAAAATTTAATGAACGTCTATAAAAACAGTAAGAGTCTCTGGTGTTTTAGCCTGGTACATGTCCAATTCCTTTACCTTAGTTCCACAATCCTACATGTGTGAGCATGTTGTGAAGAATGGCAGCTCTGCAGCCATGTAAGAATGATGACTTATTTGCAGCATTCTTTGCCTGGGGGATTGTCAAAAATAATACCAATTTCAGTGGCAAACAATCAAGGAAAACAGTATCACAACTAGACTGTGGTTACAGTACTGGTTGGGACAAACAACAGAATGGCATTCAGCCATAAATTTATGTATGTTCTACAACCAAAATGGAATCAAATTGTAAATAAATGACAGGACAAAATTTGGGGAATCCATGAATATTTGAATATTAGACAGCACACATCTATATAATCTGCAAGTCAAAGAAGAAATCATATGAGAAATTTGAAAGTACTTTGAGCAGAATGAAAACGAAATACACCATATCAAAATGTATGGAATTTGTTTGCAGGACATTCCATCCAAATGCAGAAGAATACATTTTCTTCTCAAGTGCATATGGAACATTCTCCAGGATAGACCACATCTTGGGTCACAAATCAAGTATTGGTAAATTTAAGAAAACTTAAATCATATCAAGCGTCTTTTCTGTCCTCAATGTTATGAGACTAGATATCAATTACAGGGGAAAAAACTGTAAAAATCACAAGCACATGGAGATTAAACAATACCTTCCTAAATAACCAACAGGTTGCTGAAGAAATAAAAGGGGAAATCAAAAAAATTCCTAGAAACAAATGACGACAAAAACACAGTGACTCAAAACCTATGGGATGCAGCAAAGGCAGTTCTAAGAGGGAAGTTTTTAGCAATAGAATCCTACCTCAAGAAACAAGAAAAAATTGAATAGACAACCTAATTTTACACCTAAAACAACTAGAGAAAGAGGAACAAAAAAAAAAAAAAAAAAAACCAAAGTTAGTAGAAGGAAAGAAATCAAAAAGATCAGAGCAGAAATAAATGCAAAAGAAATGAAGGAAACAAAAATAAAGATTAATAAAACTAAAAGCTGGTTCTTTGAGAAGATAAACAAAATTGACAAACCATTAGCCAGACTCATCAAGGAAAAAAGAAAGAAGATTCAAGTCAACAAAATTAGAAGTGAAAAAGGAGAGGTCACAGCAGACAATGCAGAAATACAAAGGATCATAAGAGACAATTATGAACAACTATATGCCAATAAAATGGACAACCTTGATGAAAAAGATTCTTAGAAAAGTTCAACCTTCTAAGACTGAACCAGAAAGAAATAGAAATTATTATGAGCAGACCAATCACAAGCACTGAAATTGAGACTGTGATCAAAAATCTCCCAAAAAACAAAACCCCAGGACCAGATGGCTTCACAAGTGAATCCTAACAAATGTTTAGAAAAGAGCTAATGCCTATCCTTCACAAACTCTTCCAAAAAATTGCAACGGAATGGTCACTTCCAAACTCGTTCTATGAGGCCATCATCACTCTGAAATTAAAACCAGACAAAGATGCCACCAAAAAAAGAAAGTTACAGGCCAATATCACTAATGAACATAGTTGCAAAACTCCTCAACAAAGTTCTAGCAAACAGAATCCAACAAAACATTAAAAGGATCATACACCATGATCAAGTTGGGTTTATCCAAGGGATGCAAGAATTCTTTAATATAGGCAAATCAATCAGTGTGATATGCCATATAATAAATTAAAAGAGAAAAATCACAGGATAATCTCAATAGATACAGAAAAAGCTTTCAACAAAATTCCCCAGCATTAATGATAAAAATTCTTCAGAAAAAGGTCATAGAGGGAACCTACCTCAACATAATAAAGGCCATATACAACAAACACACAGCAAACATTCTCAATGGTTAAAAACTGAAAGCATCCCTCCAAAGATCAGGAACAAGACACCACTATTATCCAACATAGTTAGGGAAGTCCTAGCTACAGCAAGCAGAGAAGAAAAACAAATAAAAGGAATCCAGATTGGAAAAGAAGTAAAGCTCTCACTGTTTACAGATTACATGATACTGTACATAGAAAACCATAAAGATAGTATCAGAAAATTACTAGAGCTAATCAGTGAATTTAGCAAAGCAGGATACCAAATCAATGCATAGAAATCACTTACATTTCTATATATAACAATGAAAAATCAGAAAGAGAAATTAAGGAATCAATCCCATTTGCCATTGCAACAAAAAGAATTGCATATCTAGGAATAAACTTACCTAAGGAGACAAAAGAACTGTACACAGAAAATTATAAGACACTAATGAAAGAAATCAAAGATGACATAAACAGATGGAGAGATATTCCATGTTCCTGGGTGGGAATAATCAATATTGTGAAAATGACCATACTATAAAACACAATCTGCAGATTCAATGCAATTCCTATCAAATTACCAATGACATTTTTCACAGAACTGGAACAAAAAATTTCACAATTCATATGGAAACACAAAAGACCCCTAATAGCCAAAGCAGTCTTGATAAAGAAGAATGGAGCTGGAGGAACCAACCTTCCTGACTTCAGTTTATACTACAAAGCTACAGTCATCAAGATAGTATGGTACTGGCACAAACACAGAAATATAGACCAATGGAACAAGATAGAAAGCCCAGAAATAAGCCCATGCCCCTATTGGTACCTTATTTTTGACAGAGCCAAGAATTTACAGTGGGGCAAAGACAGCCTCTTCAATAAATGGTGCTGGGAAAACTGGACAGCTACACATAAAATAATGAAATTAGAACACTTCCTAACACCACACACAAAGATAAACTCACAATTGATTAAATACCTAAATATAAGACTAGAAACTAGAGAACTCTTAGTGGAAAACATGGGCAGAACACTCTATGACATAAATCACAGCAAGATCCCCTATGATCCACCTCTAGAGTAATGAAAATAAAAATAAACAAGTGGGATCTAATTAAACTTAAAAAACTTTTGCATAGCAAAGGAACGTATAAACAAGATGAGAAAACAACCCTCAGAATGGAAGAAAATGATAGCAAATGAAACAAATGACAAAGGATTAATCTCCAAAATATACAAGCCTCTCATGCAGCTCAATACCAGAAAAACAAACAACCCAATAAAAATATTGCAGAAGGCCTAAACAGACATTTCTTCAAAGGCATACAAATGGCTAATAAACACATGAAAAGATGCCCAATATCACTCATTATTAGAGAAATGTAAATCAAAACTAAAATGAGGCATCACCTCATATCAGTCAGAATGGCCATCATCAAAAACTCTACAAACAGTAAATCCTGGAGAGGGTGTGGAGATAGGAAACCCTCTTGCACTGTTGGTGGGAATGTAAATTTATACAGCCACTATGGAGAACAGTATGGAGGTTCCTTAAAAAACTACAAATACAACTAACATATGACCCAACAATCTCACTACTGGGTATATACCCTGAGGAAACCATAATTGAAAAAGGCACATGTACTTTAATGTTTATTGCAGCACTATTTACAATAGCTAGGACATGGAAGCAACCTAGATGTCCATCGACAGATAAATGGATTTGTGGTTAATATATGCAATGGAATATTACTCAGTCATAAAAAGGAGTGCATTTGAGTCAGTTCTAATTGAGGTGGATGAAGCTAGAGCCTATTATACAGAGTGAAGTAAGTCAGAAAGAGACAGACAAATATGGGATATTAACACATATATATGGAATCTAGAAAAATGGCACTGATGAACCTATTTGCAGGACAGCAGTAGAGACTCAGACATAGAAAACAGAATTATAAGCACAGTGGTGGAAGAAGAGGGTAGGACAAACGAGAGAGTAGCATGAAAACATATACATTACAATACGTAAAATAGAAAGTTAGTGGGAATTTGCTGTATGATGCAGGGAGCTCAAACTCAGTGTGTGACAACCTAGATAGGTGGGATTGGGTATGGGATAGGAGGGAGTTTCAAGAGGGAGGGGGAATTTGTATGCTTATGGCTGATTCATGTTGATGTATGGCAGAAACCAACACAATACTGTAAAGCAATTATCCTCCAGTTATAAAGAAATAATAAAAAATGTATGGGATCATGCCAAAACACTGATTAAAAGGAAATTTATAGTTATAAACACCTACTTTTAGAGTAGAAGAAAGATCTCAAATAAATAGCTAAATCTTTCACCTTCAGAATCTAGTGAAATAAGAGCAAATTAAATCAAGAAATAAGGAAATAATAAATATTAGAGCAGGAATCAATGGAACAGAAAAGAGAAAAAAAATGGAGAAAATCGAGAAAGCCAAAAGTTAAGTTGGTTTTTTGAAAAGATCAACAGAATTGACCAACATTAGCTAGACTGACCAATTAAAAAGACACAATTAGAAAAACTGGGAATGAAAGAGAAGATGCCATTATTAAATTACAAAGATTAAAAGGATTGCATATACAAAAATATGAACAACATTATGTCAATAAACAAGACAATTTAGATGAAATTAATACATTCCTGCTGCTGCTGCTGCTAAGTCGCTTCAGTCGTGTCCGACTCTGTGCGACCCCATAGACGGCCACCCACCAGGCTCTGCCATCCCTGGGATTCTCTAGGCAAGAACACTGGAGTGGGTTTCCATTTCCTTCTCCAATGCATGAAAGTGAAAAGTGAAAGTGAAGTCGCTCAGTCGTGTCCGACTCTTAGCGACCCCATGGACTGCAGCCTACCAGTCTCCTCCATCCATGGGATTTTCCAGGCAAGAGTACTGGAGTGGGGTGCCATTGTAAGAAAAAAATAACCCAAGTTGACTGATGAACAAATAGAAAATATGTACAGGCCCAGACCTAGCAAATAAAAATCTTCCCACAAAGTGAGGCCCAGACACAGATGACTTAACTAGTAAATCTACCAAAGTCTTAAACAAGAAATAGGATTGGTCCTTTACAATGTTTCCATAAAACATAGGAGGAGAAAACAAACAGCAACTCATTCTACAGAGTCAGTATTACCCTAATAGCAAAATCAGATAATACAGTACAAGAAAAGAAAACTATGTCAATATCCCTCATGAATACACATAAATATCTCTGAGACAATATTATCAAATCAAACCCTGTAACATATAAAGAGGATTGTATGCCATGGCAAGTGGAATGCATTCCAGAATGCAAAGTTGATTTAATATACAAAAATAATTGTTATATACTCTATTAATAAAGAACAAAAACCATATGATCATCTCAAAAGACATAAAAAACTGCTTGACAAAAGTCAAAATTTCTGATAAAATTTCTCAACAAATGAAGAAAACTTACTCATCTTAGTAAAGGGCATCTATGAAAATTGTAGAACTAACATTATAATTCATGGCCAAAGACTGAATGCTTGCCTCTAAAGTCAGAAACAAGAACAAGGATAGGCATATTATAGATCAAGAGAGCATAGTTAAGTGTCCAGGGACAAACCTTTCCAATTATGGTCGATTGATTTTCAAAAAAGATAGTACCAGTGTATTCCAGTAGGGACACAGTGGTCTTTTTAACTAATGGTGCTAGGATGATTGTATATTCAGATTAAAAAAATAGACCCTTATCTCACACCATAACCAAAAATAAACTAAAAATATATCATAGACCTAAATGTAAGAGCTGAAATAAACAAAATACTCTTAGAGAAAAACATAATAGAAGAATCTTTGAGACCTTGTGGTAGGCCAAAATTTCTTGGATATGACATGAAAAGAAAAAAATGATAAACTGGACTTCATCAGAATTAAAATCTTTTGGACTTCAAAGAGACAATTAAGTAAATGAAATATCAATCTGGGAGAAAATATTAATAAATCAAATATATGATGAAGAACTTGTTTTTAGAATATAGTAGATATCCTTTAAACTCAATAATAATACAAATGACCAAATTGAAAAATAGGTAAAACTTTTGAAATAGACATTTCAGCAAATATACTAAAGTCTTGTAAACACACGAACAAGCTGCTTGTCAATCTCGTTAGTCATTGGGAAAATGCAAATTAAAGCAATGAGATGCCATTTCACACCTATAAGATTGTTGTTATTGTTGTTCAGTCGCTAAATAGTGTCCAACTGTTTGCAACCCCATGGACTGCATCATGCCAGGCTCCTCTGTCCTCTACTATCTCCCAGAGGTTGCTCAAATTCATGCACATTATGTCAGTGATGCTATCTAACCATCTCATCCTCTGCTGCCCCCTTCTCCTTTTGCATTAAATCTTTCCCAGCATCAGGGTCTTTTCCAATGAGTCTGCTCTTCACATCAAGTGGCCAAAGTATTGGAGCTTCAGCTTTAGCATCATTCCTTCTAATGAATATTCAAGACTGATTTCCTTTAGGATTGGCTGGTTTGATCTCCTGGTAGTCCAAGGGACTCTCAGGAGTCTTCTCTTGCACCACAACTTGAAAGCTTCAATTCTTCAATGCTCAGCCTTCTTTATGGACCAATTCTCATATCCATACATGACTACTGGAAAAACCATAGCTTTGATAAAGGCCTTTGTTGGCAAAGAGATGTCTTTGTTTTTTAATACGCTGTCTAGATTTATCACAGTTTTCCTCCCAAGGAGTAAGCGTCTTTTAATTTCATGGCTGCAGTCACTTTCCGCAGTGACTTTGGAGCCCAAGAAAATAAAATCTGTCACTGCTCCCACTCTTTCCCTTCTATTTGCCATAAAGCAATGAGACCAAATGCCATGATCTTTGTTTTTTTTTTTTGTTGTTGTTGTTTTTTTTAATGTTGAGTTTGAAGCCAGCTTTTTCACTCTCCTCTTTTGCCCTCATCAAGAGGCTCTTTGGTTCCTCTTCACTTTTTGCCATTAACATGGTATCATCTGCATATCTGAGGTTATTGATATTTCTTCTGGCAATCTTGATTCCAGCTTGTGATTCATCCAACCTGGCATTTCACATGATGTGCTCTGCATATAAGGTAAACAATCAGAGTGACAATATACAGCCTTGAAGTACTCCTTTCCCAATTTGGAACCAGTCCATTGTTATATGTCCGGTTCTAACTGTTGCTTCTTGACTCGAATACAGGTTTCTCAGGAGATGGGTAAGGTGGTCTGGTACTCTCATGTCTTTAAGAACTTTCTACAGTTTGTTGTGATCCACACAGTGAAAAGTTTTAGCATAGTTCATGAATCAGATGTTTTTTTCTAGAACTCCCTTGCTTCCTCCATAATCCAACAAATGTTGGCAATTTGATCTCTGGTTTCTCTGCCTCTTCTAAACCCAGCTTGTACACCTGGAAGTGCTCAGTTCATGTACTGCTGACGCCTAACTTGAAGGATTTTGAGAATAACCTTTCTAACATGTGAAATGAGCACAATTGTATGGTAGTTTCAACATTCTTTGTCATTGCCCTTCTCTGAGATTGGAATGAAACCTGACTTTTTCCAGTCTGTGTCCACTCTGAGTTTTCCAAATTTGCTGGCATACTGAGTGCAGCACTTTCACAGCATCATCTTTTAAGATTTTAATGAACTCAGCTAGAATTCTATCACCTCCACTTTGTACATAGTAATGCTTTCTAAGGCTCACTTGACTTCCTACTCCAGGTTATCTGGCTCTAGGTGAGTGACCACACCATATTAATTATCTGAGACATAAGATCTTTTTGTATAGTTCTGTGTATTCTTGCCACCTCTTCTTAATCTCTTTTGCTTCTGTTAGGTCTTTACCATATCTGTCCTTTATTGTGCCTATCCTTGTATGAAATGTTCCCTTGATATCTCCAATTTTCTTGAAGAGATCTCTAGTCTTTCCCATTCTATTGTTTCCCTAAATTTCTTTGCATTGTTCATTTAAGAAGGCCTTCTTATCTCTCCTTGCTATACTCTGGGACTCTGCATTCAGTTGGGTATATCTTTCCCTTTCTCCTTTGCCTTTTGCTTCTATTCTTTTCTCAGCAACTTGTAAGGCCTCCTCAAATGACCACTTGGTCTTCTTGCATTTCTTTTTCTTTGAGATGGTTTTGGTCACTGCCTCCTGTACATTGTTATGCACTTCTATCCATAGTTCTTCAGGCACTCTGTCTACCAGATCTAATCCCTTGTATCTATTCATTGATTTAGGTCATACCTGAATGGCCTATTGGTTTTTCCTACTTTACTCAATTTATTTGTACTTCAAAGCCAAACTTGCTTGTTGTACTAGATATCTCTTGACTTCCTACTTTGGCACTCCAATCCTCTGTTATGAAAAGGACATCCTGTTTTTGTTGTTGTTGTTGTTGTTGTTTTGGTGTTAGCTGTAAAAGGTTTTGTAGATCTTCATAAAACTGGTCAACTTCAGCTTCTTCAGCATCAGTGGTTGGGTCATAGACTTGCATTACTGTGATGTTGAATGGTTTGCTTTGGAAACAGGCCAAGATCATTCTGTCGTTTTTGTGATTGCACCCAAGTACCACATTTCGGAATCTTTTGTTGACTATGAGGACTACTCCATTTCTTTAAGGATTCTTGCCCACAATAGTAGATATAATGGTCATCTGAATTAAATTCTCCCATTCCCATCCGTTTTAGTTCACTGATTCCTAAAATGTTGATGTTCACTCTCGCCATCTCCTGCTTGATCGTGTCCAATTTATCTTGATTCATGAACCTAACATTCCAGGTTCCTATACAATATTGTTCTTTACAGCATCGGACTTTACTTTCACCATCAGACACATCCACAACTGAGTGTCATTTTCTCTTTGCTCCAGCTGCTTTGTTCTTTCTTAAACTATTAGTAATTGCCCTCTGCTCTTCCCCAGTAGCATATTGGATACTTTCCAACTTGGGGTTCTCATTTTCCAGTGTCATACCTTTTTGCCTTTTCATATTGTTCATGGGATTCTCCTGGCAAGAATACTGGAATGGTTTGCTATTTCCTCCTCAATGGACCACATTTTGTCAGAACTCTTCACTATGATCAGTCCATCTTGGATAGCCCAGCACAGCATGGCTCATAGTTTCATTGAGTTACCCAAAGCATTTTGCCATGATGATGCTAGTAGTAAAGAACCTGCCTGCCAATGCAGGAGATGCAGGAGACTCGGGTTCAATTACTGGGTCAGGAAGATCCACTGCAGAAGGAAATGGCAACCCACTCCAGTATTCTAGCCTGGAAAATCCCATGGATGGAGGAGCCTGGCGGGCTATAGTCCATGGGGCCACAAAGAGTTGGACATGACTGAAGTGACATAGTACATAGCACAGTGCTTCACCATGACAAGGTTGTGATCCATGAAGAGGCCCACAAGATTAGCTATATTAAAAAAGACAGTTATAATAAGTGTTGGTAAAAATATGGTGAAACTGGATTCCTCATATTTCTGATGGGACTGTAAAATGGTAGAGCCAGTTTGGAAAGCAATTTGGTAGTTTCTTAAAAAGTTAAAATAGGTCTACCATAGGACCCAGTAATTTCACTCCTAGTTAATCTACACAAGAGAGATGAAAACATATGTCCACAAAAGAACTTGTATACACATGTTCATAGCTGCATTATAACAACTCCAAATGTCCCTCAACTTTTGAATGCTTAAACAAAATGGAATATATCCATGGGCTTCCCGGGTGGCTCCATGGTAAAGAATCCACCTGCCAATGCAGGAGACGCAGGAGACATGGGTTCGATCTCTGGGTCGGAAAGAACCCCTGGAGTAGGAAATGTCAACCCACACCAGTATTCTTGCCTAGAGAATTAGAAGAGCCTGGAGGGCTGCCACCCATGGGGTCACAAGACTGAGCACGCAAACAGTATATCCACACAATGGAATTCAGTTCAGTTCAGTCGCTCAGTCGTGTCCGACTCTTTGAGACCCCATGAATCACAGCACACCAGGCCTCCCTGTCCATCACCAACTCCCGGAGTTTACTCAAACTCATGTCCATCGAGTCGGTGATGCCATCCAGCCATCTCATCCTCTGTCGTCCCCTTCTCCTCCTGCCCCCAATCCCTCCAAGCATCAGGGTCTTTTCCAATGAGTCATCTCTTTGCATGAGGTGGCCAAAGTATTGGAGTTTCAGCTTCAGCATCAGTCCTTCCAATGAACACCCAGGACTGATCTCCTTCAGGATGGACTGGTTGGATCTCCTTGCAGTCCAAGGGACTCTCAAGAGTCTTCTCCAACACCACAATTCAAAAGCATCAATTTTTTGGTGCTCAGCTTTCTTCACAGTCCAACTCTCACATCCATACATGACCACTGGAAAAACCATAGCCTTGACTAGACAGACCTTTGTTGGCAAAGTAATGTCTCTGCTTTTTAATATGCTATCTATGTTGGTCATACAAAATGGAATAATATTCAGCTATTAAAAGGAGCAACCTACTGATGCATGAATGAAACAAGAAAACTATGCTAAGTGAAAGAAACAAGTCACAAAAGATGACATACTTTATGATTCCACTTATATAAAATGTCCAGAAAAAGAGAAATCCACAGACACTGAAAGTAGATCATTGGTTGGTTGGAGCTGGGGATAGGAATGCAGGATGTAGGGGTGCAGGAAGAATACAAATGAGTATTAAGGATCTTTGGGGGATGATGGAAATATTCTAAGTTGGACTATAGTGATAGTTGTATGACTCTTACACTAAGTATCATTAAGTTGTACAGTAAAAACTGGTGAATTTTATGGTATATAAATTATACTTTTAAAAAAACATTATTATTAAAAATAGGGGCTGAAGTTTCCTTTGACTCTCCACTTAAGAGGAAATGCTTCCTTGGGAGAGAACTTCAAAGACTCTGTTCTAATAATCAGCACTGTTACTAGAAAGATAAAATTGGAGTTTAAGTTTCAAGAATGCATGAGAAAAAATGTTTTCCATTAACATAGGCTGAATTTCACATGTTCACTCATTCACTCATCATGTTAGCATAAATTTCCTGTGCTGTGATTAATTTTGTAACTCTGTCAGAGCTTTTAAAATAGCACACAATTTTATATACAACATCAGGTGTAATGGTAAACCTGGCTAAATTTTGTGTTACAAGCACACAAGCAAATTCCAGCTGTTATTTAAAAAGACTTTATTACCAAAGGTACATAAAGGTACATATGAACCAGTTTTTAGTTGTAATTTTGGTGAGATCTCACAGGGCAGTGGTGGTGCTAAGAGACATAGGTGTCTGGCTTGCTGGTAGAAAATACATTTTGAATAAAGATAAATTCTGTGAGATTTTCCTCCCACCAATTTATTGAAAAATACATTTTCTGATTCATATTCATTTGCATTAGTATTTTCCCCAAGAGCATGTTTACAAAGTTTTCCTCCTTCTGTATTAATCTTTGTATTAATCTACAATGTCTCCAATTGTACAGGTTTATTTTTGACACAAAATAGGTGTGACTACCTCCTGAATGGAAGTGAGTGGTTCCAGGACTCATGTAAAACATCGTGCCTTCTGGGGGTATCTAAATGTGGATAAACTTTTATAGTTTCCTTTGAAATATTTGTATTCTTTCTCTTTCTCTCCTCCCTTTGCTCTGAGCACTAGGGTAAGGAATGGGGAAAATCAGGTTCTGAAAATGCTTTGCACCCCATTCATTATTGACTTTTTACATGATTTCCTTCACCCCCAGGTTTAGGACTGCAAGTAACTGGAGGAGCTCTGCAAGGGTGTGGTCATAGGGAAGACTGGCAATATTGTTGGACTAATAATACAATTGCTATTCTGGCAACATTGTTGAACTAATAATACAATTGCTATTCTGGGAGCAGTTGTGAACAATAGAGTTTCTTGAATTACAGTTGACTAAATTTGAGCTATTCATTCTTTGGTAGATTATTTGACTATTAATTTTTTTTAAAGATTGCAATTTTAAGCATTCCCTCAAATCAATTTCTAAAATAAATCTGTACTTTCAGAAGTTAACTAAAAATAAGAATTCTAAATAATTATAGCATCCATGAAAAAATGGAGTTAGTTATTATTTATACATTCTTTGAAGAGCCTTATATTCTACAACCATACCACCCTGAACACGCCCGATCTCGTCTTTGAACAGCCTTATAACACTTAATCATAAATAATTTTACTAGAACCTGAACTCTTCAGAGTGATCTCTTGGGGCAATTCTAAGTGCTGTCAGTAAAAGGTGACTTCTTATTTGATTTCTGCTTCATGCTTTATAATCACCTGATTACTGCTTTATGCTGAATTCTACCCTATCGACACTCATACCTAATGCTCCACTTGAGATGAAACGTGGTTAACATTTGCAGTGAATTCTATAACTTTATGTAAATTTTTTTACACCTATAATAAACATAATTACTAGAGGTAGAGCTTTGAAATACAGCTGTCCCTGCTAATAATAGTGCTGAGCATTCAGGATTAGTTCATTCAGCCTAGTGTAATAATTGGTGTGAATAAATATGTCCATGCTTATGGACATGGGGAGGGTGAGTTCATTGTCTGATCCATTGTTATCTGAAACCCTAGTCAGACATTCAGGAGTTTGAAAGGATCCCTAAAGGCTTTTATCTTAGATGTCTTTTCACTTAAAAAATAAAAAAGAATAGATTTTACTTGTGATCAAGGGAACACTTATCCATTTACACCATTGTTTAAATATTTTATATTAGTTGATGCCTAGAATCACTTTCAAAATTTCCATTAGTAAGTCACAGTTTATCCAGAAAAAAATTATAGTAAATCCTGAAGTATCTGAGGTTTCTTTATACTTACCGGTGATGGATTTGAGCAAGGTTTTAGCCTGGTACAATCTTTATTGCCTTGGATACAGCTATACCACTAGGTAACAAGTCTTGTGGCTGCAAATGTCTTTGTGCTAAACTGTAAAAATGAGAATATGATCTAATGAGGTAGTTATTCATTTGCTACTTCCTGCTCATCATCTCCAGCTTAGTGCTCAAAGCCTGCATGTTTCCAATTTCAATTCCAACTGCTGTAGAAAAAGTTTCCTATAAAAAGACCTCACACTTAGCCAGCACCATTCTGATACTATAGACAAATTCTCATAATGCCACAAATAATTCAGCAATAAGGCAGAGCCTGTAATATACTCCTCTGTTTTAGTAGGTAGAATAGAGGTGAGAATCTGTTGAAAAGTAACTAAGAAGAGAGAAGGTTAAAGAGTGAGTAAGCTTGCAGAACACTTCCTTCTTTAGTAGAAGACTGGCTTCCTTTTATTCAGTCTTCCTTCTCCCTTTTATGAACCTTCCTGTTTGCCTCCCATTCATTTAATTCTTGTTCTTTCCTCCCATCTTCTCACCTTGAATTGAATATTTCATTTCTAGAGCTCTTAAGCACTACCCTGGGGAACTGCATGAGTTGGTTCATCATTCTTTCCAGACATATATCCATTCATTCACAAACATTTACCAAGTACCTCTTCTGTCTTGGCCATGTGCAGGGCACTAAGGATCTACCTTGAATAGGAGAGTTTCTGTCTTATAGAGAGACTGGCAGCAAGACCCCAAGATTCTGATGAGTCAAATGGTTTTCAAGCTACCAATACTGCTGCTGTAGTATGTGTAATGAATTTGTTTCAATTGTTGAAGGTGTACAGATATTTCTATTATTCCTCCTTAAATGTCTGTCCTCAAAGGAGTGGCAACTTCAAGAGCAGAGACCTTTAGTCTTTCCATCTGGGCATTCACGGAAAGTAGAACTTGTGAGACAAGAATAAATCTCAGCCTTTTGCTCAGGAGTTGAGACCAGAATGGATCACATGTTAGAGTAAAACTGACTGTCACAGTTTGAAGTCACCAGAAATCAGGCTCCAGGATGGAGATTAGAAAGTGCTCTTAGTATCAATACCTGTAGAAAGAAGGGGACTGGGTTGATGGAGAAGTTGAGATCCCAGTCTCAATGAAAATTTCAGCTGATGTCTTGGGGAGCTCTTCATAGCTTCTCTACTTAATACAAGAGGGCCAGGCTTACCCTGCATTGTTCAGGCATTGGATGTGGGCTTCCCCAGTTGGACTTTGAAGGTTTTTTTTTTTTTTCAGCCAAGTCTATCCCTGAAGGGGACTGAGAACTGAGAGCTATCAGTTGGCAGCACTCTCAGTAACCATGGAACGAATTCTTCATATTTGAAGGAAGATCTGGGCAGCATATCACAGTGTCTACTACAACTTCATGCAATCGATGCTGGAAGAAACTAATGTAAGTAGATAGTTTGGGGCATCTCCAGAGAAAGAAAATCAGGAATGACTTTTTTGACATAAGAGAACCCATTTTTGCTTAAGCTATTTTGTGATGTAAACCTGGCTGCAGTGCTTGCCCTTGAACAAGTCTCCGTAATTAATGATCTTAAGGGAGGGGATGCGGAAGCTAGGAAGGACCAGTCAAAAAACAATAATGCAGCTTTGGGGCAGGGTCCTGTTTCTCACTCAAGAGATATGCATAATAATATATCCTTTAATTCAGCACAAACTAAATCCCCCACCCAGGTGATGGAGTGATGATGAATGATGATGTTGACATTCCAGACCTCAATCAACTAAAGCGTGGGCTCTGCCAATCTTTTCCCCAATTCTATGCTGAATTCTCTTCTGCTCAAGTTCTCTCAGGAATATGCATCTGCCTGATGCCGAAAACTTGGCCTCTGTGCACTGGTGCGAATTGAATCTCAGAGGCAGAGGTTTGAGTAAAGAAGAAAAGAATAGCTTTATTGCCTTGCAAGGCAAAGGAAAACATAGCAGGCTTGTGCCTTCAAAAACTGTGTGTCCCAGCCTGGGAGAATTTGGAGAGGAGTTTTATAGCAGTGATTCAAGGCTGAGGTCGCTAATAGGATCAGGGTGTGTGCAGGGCCTGCACTCCTTTAATCTGGCCTTAGGTAGCCTCCTGATGAACTTCTGTGGTTCTCGAGGTTATCAAACTGTGACCTTCTCAATGAAGAATGCTTCATCAAGTAGTTTACACCTTCCATTTATTGGGGGTTTTAATTCTTCAGAAGAGCTCAAAAATATTGTTATGTGTATCCCTTGAGGCAGAACCAGGACCCTGTCCCAAGATTACACTATTGTTTTTTGACTATTCATCCCTTGTATCCACATTCCCTCTCTTCCCTGATTAACAACTGTTCAAATCTGCCCTTTGGAACTCAGGGAAGGTCATGGAGGCTGAGGCCTATTCTTTACAAACAAGAAATGGGGGACACAGAAAAGACTTCCATGCCCAGGAGCCCCACAAGGTCCTACTTGGTTTCATACCCCTAGCTTAAAACTTCCCTAGTCTTAGTGTTGGGGAGACACTGCTTTGGGAAAGATCCTCAGTGTCTTCTTACTTCCTGCAAGTAATAATAAATCCTATCTTCTTCTGATCTTTGGCTTTGTTGCAGCTATTGACTCAATACCCACTGAGAGGTGAACCCAGTTTTGGGGTAACACTAAGACAATTTACCTAGATCCAATAAAACCAGGGAATGGATGCTACCTGGGGAAGAAATGTCACCCCTTCTAGCCACTTGGAATGATACAGTCAAAACATCTAGTAATTAAATTCCAGTCAATTGACAAAATTTTTCTCTTCTGACATTTGTTCTGGCATTTTTTGTTCACAACACAGCTGGTGTAGGGGAGGAAAAAACTTTTTGCTTCCTCTCTTCTAGGTTCAATGTCTGGAGCCTACAAACAAAATTGATAAAAGACAAATTTACAAGAGAGAAAAAAAGAGTTTTAATGATGTATGAGGGAGTTACAAAGAAAAATGTGCCTCAAGGAGGCAGCCAGATGATTCAGGTTTATATGCCATCTTAGGCTAAACAAAGGAAAAGGGATTTGGGTCTTATGGGTAGGTGGGGGGGTAAATTATAGGAAGAGGAGGGGAGGAAATGTGTGATAAATAAGGGTTATCTTGCAGATAAGAGTCTTTCAC
Source organism: Cervus elaphus (assembly GCF_910594005.1). NCBI lineage: Eukaryota > Metazoa > Chordata > Mammalia > Artiodactyla > Cervidae > Cervus > Cervus elaphus. Next base: position 129,929,580 of record NC_057848.1, read on the forward strand.
ATAGGTGATAAAAGGTGGCTCTAGGAGTAGTTCTTTGCCTGGTACAGACATTTTTACAAAAAGAAATAAGGAAATTTCCTATATAAATGTAAAGTCTTTACAAAAGAGGAAATTTATACCTTATTTTTAGGCAGTTAGGGGGAGGTAAAAAGCTTTTCCTAGGTCTGCTGGAAATTGCCTTTAGCTCAGAATAATTCTTATGCCAAAGTGGCATATTTTGGGATAGCATATTTTGGTCTCCTTCACTGGTATAAAAAGAATAAAGTTCCTCCCCACTCTCTAAATATTATATCATCTTAATAAGAGATTTCAATAAATGTTTCTCCTATAAGACCTCACAAAGAAAATTTTTCAAAAGGAGACATCGATGGTATTTAAAAGGGTGACTAAAAGGAAAGACAATGGTATGTCTAGGGTGCCGTATGTCCCAGTTTGCCGGGTACAGTCCTGATTTGTGCCTTTGTTCCAGCATAATTATTAATAGCATCCTTTCACTCTAAAAAGTGCCCCCTTTTGGGTGCAATACATTATATGGTGACCTTACAAATACCAGAGATAATATGAATATCCGAATGATTGTTGTGTTTCAAAATAACCATCTTAAAAGACCAAATAAATACTTATTCCAAAGATGCTGTCATTGATTCAAACATTTTTATAATTATTCTTTTGAAATCACTGTCTGGACTAGTATATGAAATATTCACAAGAGCCACCCAATTCCTTTTAATCCCATCTCATTCTGCATTTTCCTCTCATTGTCTCAGACTATTTTTCACTCTCCTAAGAAGAAGCAATCCTGTTACCCATGCCAAAGTCATTCACTACGGCCATTGGACTTGACTGTGATGAACTTTGTTTCCTAAATCAAAACTTTCTTCCAAGAATGAGAATGTGAGAATTTTCAACCACTGGCTATGTCCAAACTTGTGAACCACAGGCACGTTCTCACTCTCTTTCCTCTCCCAACACCCTGACTCCTATGTATAATATCAAATAACAAAGTACAAGGGCCCTCCAGGTAGCGCTAGTGGTAAAGAACCTACCTGCCAATGCAGGAGACCTAAGTGACGCAGATTCAATCCCTAGGTTGGGAAGATTCCCTGGAGGACAGCATGGCAACCCACTCCAGTATTCTTGCCTGGAGAATCCCATGGACAGAGGAGCCTGGCAGGCTACAGTCCATGGGGTTACAAAGAGTTGGACATGACTGAAACGACTTACCACACACACGCAGCACACAGCAAAGTATAATTCTAGTTATTGTAGATTGAAGGGGCTAATATATAATACCCTTCTTTCCCATGCCTGAGCTCTATACCAATGGTTATAAACAGAAGAGTGACTGATGGAGATTAAAACATTAGCTGTATTGATGTTGGAGAACCTGGTGTAGATGAGTAACAGCAGTGGGTTTGCCAATAATAATAACATTCCCTACATTTTTTCCTTTTGCACCACTAGATGATCTAGTAAGCCTATGATTAACCAGTGGTATGTCTGATCCCCTTCTGGAAGAGGTCAGTTATTCTAGTCCTATATTTGCCAAACTACTCCCACAATACCAGCTTCTGCTCTTGTGGAGATATCCTTTGATGAATGAGAAAGGACATAGAAGGAGCTTCTCTGAAAACTTCCCACATAACTCAGAGCTAGCTAGATTTTCTTGAGAGGCTGTGGCCAGCTTATCACCTATATATGCTCTCTCACATTCCTTCCACACTTTCCTTTCTTCCTCCTTGCTTCCCTGGAATTGTATCCTCCTGAATAATACATTGGTATATAAGCTCTCCTCAGATTGTAGGGAACCCACACTATGACAAAATGTGACTTAGCAGATATGACATTAATTGACTTTCAATAAAAGCATTTCATGATCATTCCACACTATAACCATTCTGCCACACACACACACACACACACACACAACTGTCCTTTGGCTCTCCCTACTTTTATAATCACTACTTACAGAGCCATTTTTTCTTTAATCCAAAAAAATTGTAATCCCATGGTTCACTACCATTATTATTCTTTTTCTTGTCCAACCTGAAATGAAAACAGTCATCTATCTAACATGGAGGCAATTAATCAGCAAAAGTGACATTACCAAGCTCCACCTTTAAAATGGCTGCTCTTGGCAAAAATGTTCAGATGCTAAAATTATTTGCAGGGTATTGCATTAAGTATGCATTTTCCATCTGGATTAAAGGTGAAAGCCAGTGTAGCAATAAGATAATGATAGAAAATTTTTTCAGAATGAAAAAAAATGAAAGGCAGAACAAAGATTTAAATAATCCATCTTTCAAAGTGGCTTTTAAACATGAGGGCATTAGTCCAAGATCAACAAAAAGAAGTTGGTAAGATTGTAACCAACACAGAGAATAGACAGTATAGCACAAGAACTCAGTATTTAAGACCCTTTGTTTCTTCTGTGTACCTGTCTCCGTGGGTGGGTAACCCCACACTGTTATCAGAGACAAAAGAGTTTCTGAAATTCTGAGGACCTTCAGACTCTGGGACAATGGTCATTACTTTCTCAGTAAAGGTGAGTTATCACCTGTCTTTTTGAGTTAGTTCTGGTCTTGAGGTAATGCCTGCTCATGTCTGCTTTCACTAAACCTGTGCAGGCTAGTCATGTTTAACTAGATTAATCTCATTTAGGTTTATCTTTCAGTGGATCAGATAGCAGAAATACAGTGGTATTTCTGTAACTTAAGGAAGCTTGATGCCCCCACATTGTCTTTTTCATATCTCCAGTAGGTGGACATTCATCTTTATGCTGTTTAGCATTTTGGTTTTTAGTGGGATTTATGTCATATTTGATTACTGCATACATCTCTGGTGACTCGTGACATTTCTCTCTCTTTCTCATTCTCCCTCTCTACTGCCTACAGACACACACACAAGATTATTTTTAACTTTCCCTTTTGAAATAATTTTAGATTTGCAGGATAGTTGCAAAAATAGCACAAAAAGTTCAGGTATATGTTTCACCCAACTTCCTCTAATGTTAATATCTTATATAAGCACAGTACAATTATCCAGACTAGGAAATTAACACTGGTACAATATGATTAACTAAGCTACAGAGCTCATTTGAATTTTACCAGTTTTTCCCCCCAAATGAACTTTTTCTGTTCTAGGATCCCATGTTGCATGTCACTGTGTCTCCTTCATCTCCTCCAATCTGACCATTCCTAGCCTTTCCTTGTCTTTTGTGACTGTGAAACTTTTGAAAAGTACCAGCCAGTTATTTTGCAGAACCCATAATTTGAGTTTTTTCTGGTGTTTCCTCAAGATTAGCTTGAGGTTATAAATTTTTGACAAGACCAATATAGAAGTTATGTTGTGTCCTTCTTAGTGCATCCTATTGGAGGGTACCTGATGCCAATATGTTTTATTACTATGACTCTTAGTTACTTGGTAAGGGTGGTGCCTTCCAAATTTCTCTACTGAAAATTACTATTTTTTTTTCCTTTGGAAGTGATCTCTTGAGAGAGATATTTTTAGGGTATGCTAGTATCCTGTTTCTCCTCAAACTGTCACTTACTGAGTTTACTATCCATTAGTGGATCCTGCCCACAACAATGATCACTGTGGTGTTTGCCCCATGGTGATTTTTGCATTTCTCTCATTCTTTCAGCATTTTAAAATTGGAATTCTTCAGTAAGGGGGAGCTCTCCATTCTCACTCCTTTATTCATGTATTTAAATATTATTTTCAACACAGACTCATGGGTATTTATTTTATTCTGTGGATTATAATTCAGTACTATCACTATTCATTTCATTTCTCAAATTGCTCCATCTTTGGCCACTGGGACCTTCTTCAGGTTGGCTCTTGTGTCCTTTTGACATACCCTTATCCTTTATTGAGTGTTTCCTTATTTTCTGGCACCACAAAATATTCCAAGCTCATCTTGCTGTTTTCTGTACCCTGTCCTGGAATCAACTACTTCTCCAAGGAGTCCTAGTTTCTTTTATTGAAGAATGGTGTTTTAGAAACCAAGATCTGGACACTAGGAATGCTTATTGCTACTGGGGTATCACTGTTTCTAGGCTCTTTCAGTAGACAGAGCAAAGAAATATATCTGTGTGTACTAACCCATATATATACACACATATCTGTGTTTATTTCTATAGCTATCTAATTAATTATGTACATATATGTAAAACAATGAGTTCTTTCTGATACCTTCAGTTCTAATATACACCACAAGTTTCATTCTAACACTTCCCTTATTTGGAATTCTGAGAGTGAGAAACCTGGCTCTCATCATCTAAAATATATTTACCTATATGTTCAACTCTAGATTTCAAAATAATTTCAGAATTGCTAACCTATGAGAACCAGACTTACTGTGTGCAGTTCTTTTTGTCTTTAGCCTTATAGTATCCAGTCAAAATACTTTTCTCCAAGGATACTTAGATTAAGACTTTTCTTCCTGATTTCCTTCAGTGTGGTCATGTTATTCACTTGTAATACACGTCAGCTCATTTATTATTATTTGTGTTCCATTTTGTATTGCCCTCACATCTTGGTTTATTTCAGCTATTTATTGGGGAAGATAGGTGAAGCATTATTATATTTTTAAGGGTCAAAGCTATACAAAAATTTATAATCAGAGAAGCATAGCTTCTTCCTCATCCTTACTAACCCATCTACATTTCACCTTTCTTTCCTCTCTTTTGCTGACCATTCCCTATAGGACAGAAACATCTTTAGTTTATGGTTTGAAAGTGAAAGTGTAAGTTGCTCAGTAGTATCCGACTCTTTGAGACCCCATGGACTGTAGCCTGCCAGGCTCCTCTGTCCATGGAATTCTCCAGGCAAGAATACTAGAGTGCGTTGCCATGCCCTTCTCCAGGGGATCTTCCCAACCCATGTCTCTTAAATCTCCCACATTGTCAGGTGAGTTCTTTACCAGTGACACCACCTGGGAAGCCCTAGTTTATGGTTTAGCCATCTTATATTTCTTTTCCACAGAAGAACAGATATGCATGTATTTTCTTATATCCTCTTTCTTGCAAGAACTATAGATACTTTTTTGCATGTCGATATTTTCACTCTGAACCAGTTCATAGAGATCTTGGTCATCCTTTTGTTTTTCAAACAGCTGCATAGCACTCCATTATGTGAATATACCATAGTTTATTCAACATTCTGTGTATGGGCATTTAGATTATTTCCAGTATATTACAAACAATGGTGTAAGTAATAAACTTGTGTATATGTATTTTTGTATTGTTAGAGGTATAAAATTTCAGAATAGATTTCTAGTATTGGAATTGCTGAGTCAAAAATTACATGCATAAGTAGTTTTGTCAGATATAGTCAAATTTTTCCCTGGAAAAATTTATTCTAATTTGCATTCTCACCAGCAATGTATGAGAGTGACTGCTTTTCCATAGTCTTGTGAACTAAATGTGTAGCCTTACTTTTAAAGTTTTGCCTGTCTGATAGGTGAGAAATAGTATCTCAGTGTTGTTTTAATTTGCATTTCTCTAGTTGTGAGTGGGTCTGAATATTTCCGTATGTTAGAGAAAGAGAGAGAGAGACTGTTCATGACTTTTTTTTTTTTGCATTTTTCTATTGGTCATTTGGCTTTTTTTGTCCTTCAATTTAAAAAATGTTATATTAAGAACATTGAAGGCATTATGTTAGTGAAATAAATCAGACAGAGAAAGACAAATACTGTACGGTATCATTTATATGTGGAATCTAAAAAAGGTGAGCTTGTCAAAACAGGGAATATTGAGGAATTCTTTAATTTCTCTCAGCAAGTTGTCACTGTGTACAGTGTTCAGTTGTTGTTGTGATAAATTTAATTTCCAATTGTTTTCTAGAACATGGAAATACAATCAAATTTTAAATATTGATCTGTCATACAACCTAGCCAACCTCACTCACTAATTTTCACACTATTTTTGGAAATGCCATGTGATTGATCAGGGAATTCCCTGGTGGTCCAGTGGTTAGAATTCTGTGCTGCCACTGCAGGGGGCCCAAGTTCAGTCCCTGGTTGGGAACTAAGATCTTGCAAGCTACATGGTGTGGCCAAACAAATATATGGTTGATCATATTACCTACAAATAGAGTTTGTATTTTTAATCTGGATAGCCCTTATTTATTGTTCTTGCTTTGTTGCACTGATAGAGTCTCCAGTACAATGTTGAATAGAAAAGCAGACATGTTGAATAGATGTCTGAATATAGAACAGACATTCTTACATTATTTCTGAATAAAAAGGTAAACATTTAGTCTTTCACTATAATATGATGTTAGCTGTAGGTTGTTCATAGGTAATTTTTTTCAGGTTGAAGATATTCCCTATTATTCCTAGTTTGCTGAGAGTTTTATCCAGAATGGCTTTTGGATTTGTCAAAAGCTTTTTCTGCATCTATTGCAATGATTATATTTTTTCCTCTAATCTGTTAATTTGACAAATTATGTGCATTGGTTTTTAAATATTAATCTAACTATGGAATACTTGCATAAAATTTGCTTGGTCATGATATATCCTTCCTATACATTGTTGGATTCAATTGACTAAAATTTCATTAAGACTTTATCAATTTTGTTCAGGAAAGATATTGGTTTGTGGCTTTCCTTTCTTGTAATGTCTTTATCTCATTTACTGACTTCAGAGAGTAAGTTAGGAAACGTCCCCTCCTCCTTAATTTTCTATAAGAGTTTATAACTGATATTATTTCTATTTTTACTTGCATTGTTTGTGACATGAAATTTACTGTTATCCTTATCTTTTTGCTCATTACATAGTGTGCATTTTTCTTTGGCAACTTTTTTTTTTCCCTTTGGCAACTTTTAAGATATCTTTATCACTGGTTTAAAGTAATTTCACTATGATATACATGTGTGTGTGTATATATATATATATATGTACTTATATGAATGTATGATATATGTTATTTCTTTGTGTGATTTTCTTCATGGCTCTTGTGTTTGGGGTCTGTTGAACTTATTTTATCTCTGACTATAATACTCAATTTGGAAAAGTTTTGTATATTCAAATATTTTTCCTATCTCTTCTCAGGGTTTCTAATTATACTTATATTAGATTGTTTGAAGTTATTCCATAGCTCAATGATACTTTTAGTTTCTTTGTATTCTTTTTCTCTGTGTGCTTCATTTTGGCTAGTTTCTATTGCTATGGCTGTAGGTTCAATAATCTTTTTTATTGCCATGTATAATCTGACATTCATCTCATGCCATGTATTTTTCACTTCAAATGTAGTTTTCATCTCTAGGACTTCTACTTTAGTCTTTTATTTTCTTTTAAATGTTTTCTATTTTTCTACTTAAGATGGTCAATCTTTATTCAAGGTTTTTGAGCATATGAAATGCAGTTACATAATTGTCTTATGCCCTTGTCTATGAACTTTATCATCTGTTTTTTTCTTGGTCAGTTTTGATTGATTTTTATCATCATCAAGAGTCATGTTTTCTTGCCTCATTGCTTGCCTGATAATTTTGATTCAATGACAAACATTGTGAATTTTATCTCATTGAGTACTGGATATTTTTGTTTTCCTATAAATATTCTTGAGTTTTGTTCTGGGATGTGTTTAAATTATCCTGAAACAGTTTAATACTTTTGAGTCTTGCTTTTAAGCTTTGTTGCACAGGACCAGAGTACCATTTAGTCAAAAGGTAAATTTGCCATACTAATGGGGCAAGACCCTTCTGAGTACTCTATTCAGTACTTATGTGTGTATTTCTCTATTTCTGCCATAACAAATTCCCACAAGCTTAGTGACCTGAAAGAATATAAGTTTTTTTATCTTAAAGTTCTGGATTTCAGAAGTTCAAAGTCAAACAAATTGGCCTATAGTCAAATGTTAGCAGATATGTTTCCTTCTGGAGGCTCTGAGGGAAGAATCTGTTTTCTTGCATTTTCCAGCTTCTTTGGGCTGCCTGATTCCTTGGCTTGAGGCCCCTTTCTCCATCTTTGAGTCAATGGCACAGCATCTTCCAATATCACTCTCTCTCTTCCTCTCATACCTTTGCTTCCATTGTCACCTCTCCTTTTCTGATTCTGACCCTCCTGCCTCCTTCTTATAAGGACTCGTGTGATTACATTGGATCCACTCATTGGAAAAGACCCTGATGATGCTGGGAAAGACTGGAGTCAAGAGGAGAAGGGGACAGCAGAGGGTGAGATGGTTAGATAGTATCACTGACTCAGTGGACATGAGTTTGAGCAAACTCCAGGAGATCGTGAAGGACAGGGGAGCCTGGTATGCTGCAGTTCACGGCATCTCAAAGAGTCAGACATGACTTAGTGACTAAACAACAACAACCTGGATAATCCAGTATAATCTCTGCATCCCAAGACCCTTAATGTCATCACATCTGACAAGTCCTTCTAGCCATGTACTCGAACATATTTGCAGATTCTTGGGATTAGGGCCTGGACATCTTTGGAGGGCCATTATTTAGCCTACCACACCATATACAAAGTTTTCTACTTTGCCTGGTGAAAAAAGGGATGTTTTTTGTCCTGTGTGAATTTTGAGGATTCCTCCAATCCTTTAAGTGGATTCTTTCTTCAACCCTGGGTATTTTCTTCTCTGGCATGTGATGATCAATAGTCACTGAAATACTTAAGGGATCCCTCTCCAAATTTCTGGAACACTCTCTGTGTCCAGTCTCTTCCATCTGCTACTCTGCCTTGTGAAATCTAGTGATGTTGGGCCTACCTGGATCTCATGTTCCTTCTTCTCAACTCAGGGTGACTGCCCTGCAGCCTGGAATCTCTCTTCAAGCAGTAAGCTGTGGTAACCACAGGTTCAGTTTGTTCATTTCCCATGTCTTAGCAACCACTCTTCTTCACTGTCTCATGTCTGATATCTTGAAAGCCACTGTTTCATATAGTTTTCCAATTTTTTAGTTGTTTTGGGAGTGTAAGAAAACCTGGTCCCTGTTAGTTCAATTTGACCAGAAGTGAAACTAAAGGTATCAGTTTTCAAATGCTCTTGATTATTATACCTGCTATGGTCACAGGAGTTTACAAAATAGGGGCTGATACAACAGGAGTAACATTTCATGATTCAACATCTAATGAGAAACTTTTATGGACAAAAGTAATGAGCTAAATACTTGGAAGAATAAAAATAAGCTTCCTGGTCATGAGGAGCCAGCACATGGTAGGCAGTCTGGGGCTTTTTGGAGGCATCAGAATGGAGAGGAGAAAGAAACATATATCATAGTATGTTAGAAAGTTATGTCTCTTTCAGAACAGCTCCTGGAATGGGGCCTAGGCTGGAACCACTCTGTGCTGGCAGGTTTGATGTCAGGTTCCCTCAGACAGGAAAGTCCCTGAAGGGTAGCTGCCCCACTGGGAAAGAACTGCCAATACCTTGCCTTGATGAAACCCAGGACTGCTAACTTCTTTATCTCACCAGTTCCCTGGCATGCTTGTTTTTGCCCACCGTGCAGATGATCCCTAACAAACAGCTCTGAACCTTGCAGGAGACACATAAAGGCAGGCAAATCACATTTGACAAACATGCTGTTACCTGAATAGCCATTCTTAGATAAATTTTTACTAGAGCGAAGTTGATTTATAATGTTGTATTAGTTTCATGTGTACAGCAAAGTGAATCAGTCACACACACACACACACATATATACATATAATCATATATATCTATATATATATAGATATACACACATATGTTCAGTCTTTTTAAAAAAAATTTTCCCATATAGGTCATTATAGCATATTGAGTAGAGCTTCCTGTTCTATACAGTAAGTCCTTATTAATTATCTGTTGCAGTGTATATATGTCAATCCCAATCTCCCAATTCATGCCACCCCCTTACTTACCACCCATCCCTGGTAACCATAAGTTTGTTTTCTATATCTGTGACTCTATTTCTGCTTTATAAATAAGCTCATTTGTACCATTTTTAAAGATTCCACGTATAAGGAATATCACATGGTGTCTTTGTCTGACTTACTTCACTCAGTATGACTATCTCTAACTCCATCCACGTTGCTGCAAATGCCATTATTTTGTTCCTTTTTATGGCTGAGTAATACTCTATTATATATATGTACACACCTTCTTTATCCACTCCTCTGTCAATGGCCAGAGGAGTGGATAGCTTCCATGTCCTGGCTATTGTAAATAGTGCATCAGGGAACATTGGGATTCATGTATCTTTTGAATTCTGATTTTCTCCAGATATATACCCAAGAGTGGCATTGCTGAATCATATGGTAACTATTTTTAGTTTTGTAAGGAACCATCATACTATTCTCCATAGTGGTTGCATCATTTACATTCAGTGGTACCATTTTCTAAGATGGTACATGTGAAAATATGGAATGCTTCCATATTTGCATGTCATCCTTGTGCAGGGACCATGCTAATCTTCTCTGTATTGTTTCAGTTTTAATATATGTGCTGCCAAAGTGAGCACTGGATAGCCATTTTAATATACATATTGTCCAAGAAGAAACTGAGACTTCTTTTAGCTAGGTCCCCAGAGTTAGTGTAGGGATCAAAGTCTGACTGCAGGGCCCATGGTCTTTTATTTTTTGGCTCCAGAAAGACCGCCTCAGTTTCTTTCTTTTTTTTTTTCTTTCTTTTGATCTCACCATGCAGCATGGGGTATTTTAGTTCCCCCACCAGGGATCAAACCCTCCCCGCTTCCAATGGAAGTGTGGAGTCTTAACCGCTGGACCACCAGGGAAGTCCCTGCCTCAGTTTCAACAATACAAAAATATCCATTACTTCTCACTTCCTCTATTTGCTGACTGTGTTCCTTACATCTAAAACCCCCTGACCTCTTGGTTTCTGATTAACTTCCTTATGCTGGAAAATATGAATCTCTTCTTCCCACTTGAGTGTGATTTCTAATGCCTTGCTCCCCAGTATCTATATATTTCTATACTCTCATATCTTCCTCACACCTGGTTCTTAGTCATTGCTTTGATCTGCCTCTTGTTCTGTCTGCCTTTTATGTAGTCTTTCCCCCCCCCCCTTTTTTCCCAAACGCTAAACTTTTTATTTTGTATTGGGGTGGCAATGGCACCCCACTCCAGTACTCTTGCCTGGAAAATCCCATGGACGGAGGAGCCTGGTAGGCTGCAGTCCATGGGGTCGCTAGGAGTCAGACACGACTGGGCGACTTCGCTTTCACTTTTCACTTTCATGCTTTGGAGAAGGAAATGGCAGCCCACTCCAGTGTTCTTGCCTGGAGAATCCCAGGGAAGGGGGAGCCTGGTGGGCTGCTGTCTATGGGGTCGCACAGAGTCGGACACAACTGGAAGCGACTTAGCAGCAGCAGCAGCAGCATAGCCAATTTACAATGTTGTGGTAGTTTCAGGTGAACAGCGAAGGGATTCAGCCATACATATACATGTATCCATTCTCTCCGACACCATCTTCCCATCTAGGCTGGCAAATAACATTGAGCAGAGTTCCATGTATTGTACAATAGGTTTTTGTTGGTTATCCATTTTGAATATAGCAGTGTGTACATAACCTTCCCAAACTCTCTAACTATCCCTTCTCTCTGGCAACCATAAGTTTGTTCTCTATGAGTCTGTTGCTGTTTGTAAGTAAGTCCATTTGTATCATTTCTTTTTAGAGGTCACAAAAAAGGGATGTCATACGGTATTTCTCCTTCTCTGTCTGACTTACTTCAATCTGTGTGACACTCTCCGGGTTCATCCATTTTGCAGCAAATGGCATTATTTCATTCTTTTTAATGGCTGAGTAACATTCCATTGTATACTGTGTCTGTGAACAAATAAATTAGTACATGAATATTCAATATTCACATGCTTACAAACATGCAGTTGTGTTTGAAAGTCAGCCAAAGGGATGCTTTGTTGAACTGGGTGGAATCAGACATGGAAGAAACACATCAGGTTTAGAAGCTTAGAATAGAAAGCTGACTATCCTACAGTAGCAATGCCAGGGAATGAGTGGAGGAATCTGGAAATAAGACTACATAAAAGGTCTTTTGGATCATGTTTTTCACTCTGCTTATTTATCCCACTTTAGCAATACTAGATTTCTTACTGTTCTTCTAGCATACCAAATATGCTCCTTCCTCAGGGCCTTTGCACTAACAGTTCCCTCTGCCTGGAAATGTCCATACTGCTTGTTTCCTCTAATTCATTATGAAATTTGCTTACAATTTACCTCCTTGAAGAGACCTTTTTTCACCAGGCACATAAAAGGACAATGCTATTATTCTACTTCTAACCCTGATTTATTTTTTCTCAGAGCAATAACTATTATATTACCTGTTTGTTTATTTTCCTTTGATAAGACATACTAATATTTTTTTCCATAATGGCACACTGAGAAAATGATACCATTTGAATGGCATACTGGGGGAAATGAAGGAAGCCAATTGTGATTGGTTTTAGTAAAACTGGAGTGGAGAAGAAACTCCAGCCATTATGGAAACCTCAGTGGATGAAACACATATGTTGTGATTCTGGCACCTGTTAACAGCTATCCCTCCACCAGAAGTAAGCCCCGTAACAGTCCTGAAAGCAGAGCCTGACATGTAATATGTGCTAAATAGGTAAGTTATATCATGACTGTTTCTCCATATCATTAAAAAGTCATGAATATTTTAAAGACTCTTTGATCTTTTGTCATATTGGAGTATATTTCATTTAATTGATCCTCTATTATTGCACTTGTAGGTGTTTTTTGATAGTTGATTTAAAATCTGCCTTCTGGCCTTGTGAGTTAGTAGTGAATTGCTGAAGACTTAAAAGGAATCATGTGCATGTCACCATACATGACATCTGAGTAGCACTGTCTTCCTGAGGGAAGACATCAAATTTGAGAAGGCACACACCATTTTCACTTGGATACACAGATACACATCAAGCCCTAACGAATCCTAGTATGTATGCTCCTGGAACAATCTGAAACATCTCTGGACTTGTTTAGTGTATCATTCAAAAGGAATGAGCGTTGGTACATGTCAGATTCTTTGTGATTCTCACGTCCAACATGAACTGCATAGGAATTCCATCAGTAAGTTTTTCCCTTGATAATCACCTCTAAAACAGAAACTTGGAATCGAATCAGGAAGGGATGTGAAGGAGAATGAATGTATGAGGAGTATACAGGAGATGCTGCTGGTGAAACTGGACTCCCCTCCCTCCCAGTGATAAGGGAAGCCATGCAAGCTAGTGTACTTAGTGAATGCCACAGGCATTTTTCTCATTCTTTATGGGCAGGGTGGAAATTTAGTCTCTTCTAAATTGTACCTGTGTGCTAGGTCAATTAATCAAAATGTAGGTACAGGACAAACACCCAAACATATTTTGTAAAACTCAATCCATCCCTGACTGCACAAATGTCCTGTCTATCAGAATGTCAGTGACCTGTGTGGATTTATGTGTTTATGCACATATTCTTATAAGAATTGTTCTAACTTGAAAATTCATGGAAACATCAGGAAGATTTTTTTTGTCTTGTAAGAAAGAAGAGATATAGTCAGGTTTGAGTGAAGAACTTCTGGACTCAAATCTTAATTGTGCCACTTACAAATGTGTGATCTTGGACAAGTTACTTAACCTTTCAGTATCTTGATTTTCTAAGGATAATACATATTTCACACAATATTAGGAAATGAGATAAAGACACTTGGGGCTTTAGTGGTAATGCAACTTTTAACAGAATGAAGAAATAGATTTTCCTTTCTCTCCCTCTTTTCTAAAGTTCTCACTCTCTATTTAGAGACACATTTCTTAAATTGTGTTCCATAGAACAAACATGAACATGTTCCAAGACATGCTCAAAAAAAAGAGGGACCACTACACCCTAACTTCACTTTTAGAGATTCATTATGCCAACTGGCACATTGAAGGCTTAGGAATTATATGGTACAGAAAATCTGTTGATTTTATTTAATTTGGTATTTCTCAGTCTTATCTGACCAGGAGATTGTTTATTTCTGATGATACCTCTTAGCAGCTTTCTGAATGATTCTGGATTCTGTGATGAAACACACTGTGAGAATGGATCTTCTCTTACACTGTTGGTGGGAATGCAAACTAGTACAGCCACTATGGAGAACAGTGTGGAGATTCCTTAAAAAACTGGAAATAGAACTGCCATATGACCCAGCAATCCCACTCCTGGGCATACACACTGAGGAAACCAGATGTGAAAGAGACATGTGCACCCCAATGTTCATCATAGCACTGTTTATAATAGCCAGGACATGGAAGCAACCTAGATGCCCATCAGCAGACGAATGGATAAGAAAGCTATGGTACATATACACAATGGAGTATTACTCAGCCATTAAAAAGAATACATTTGAATCAGTCCTAATGAGATGGATGAAACTGGAGCCCATTATACAGAGTGAAGTAAGCCAGAAAGATGAACACCAATACAGTATACTAACACATATATGGAATTTAAAAAGATGGTAATGATAACCCTATATGCAAGACAGAAAAAGAGACACAGATGTATAGAACAGACTTTTGGACTCTGTGGCAGAAGGCAAGGATGGGATGATCTGAGAGAATAGCATTGAAGCATGTATATTATCAAGTGTGAAACAGATCACCAGCCCAGGTTGGATGCATGAGACATGTGATCAGGGCTGGTGTACTGGGAAGACCCAGAGGGATGGGATGGGGAGGAAGGTAGAAGGGGGGATCAAAATGGGGAACACATGTAAATCCACGGCTGATTCATGTCAATGTATGGCAAAAACCACTACAATATGTAAAGCAATTAGCCTCCAACTAACAAAAATAAATGGAGAAAAATTTTTTTAATAAAATAAAAATAAAATAAATTGAATTTCAAAAGAAAGCCACTACAATATTGTAAAGTAATTAGCCTCCAACTAATAAAAATAAATGAAAAAATAAAACAAAAACAAACAAAAAAAAAGAAAATGGATCTTCTAAGGCGCCATCGGAACAAATGATCACTGAATTTAGGGGAAATCAGGAGTGTCCGCAATGAAGCTACAATATCTTAACTGGAAAACTGGAGGTCCTAGGTTACTTATAGACATGCGTGTGTGTGTGTGTGTGTGTGTGTGTGTGTGTGAATGTGTGCTAAGTCACTTCAGTCATGTCTGACTCTTTGAGACCCTCTGGACCATAACCTGTCAGGCTCCTCTGTCCATGGGATTCTCCAGGCAAGTATACTGGAGTGGGTTGCTATTTTTTTCTCCAGGGGATCTTCCCAACAGAGGGATTGAACCCACATCTCCCAAGGCTCCTGCATTGCAGGTGGATTCTTTACTGCTGAGACACTGGGGAAGCCCATTGATAGACATACACATCTTGTAATAAAGTGATAATATGGTTTTTAAGTTTGTAATAATCCCAAAGAATTATTTTTATGTATCTAATTCTTTTCTGCTTACTATCTTAATTTTTATTAGCCTCTATTATTTTATTGACTTGTACTTATCTTTTATGTTTTCTCTTCAAGCATCAACTCTTGGTTTGCTCAGTGTGGGTGTGTAAGGGTGGAGTTTCCCTTCTTCACAAAACCCCGTGGTAGGTGCAGCTTCCAATAGTTGGTGACTCATGAATGACAAGACTAGAAACACTTTAGGCATTGATTATAATGAGACTGCAGCAAGTTATTGCTTGATGAAGTTGGCTTTATTAATAGATGAGATAATCCAGTTGTTACCAAAAGTCTGACTTGTAGTTTCTTCGAAACTTCTTATAATCCTCTTATTTATTTAGAAAAAATTTCTGAATCTAATCCCATCACCATAAAACTTAGAGAAATTTCTTTATCAGCACTTCATAGGTTGCCAAGAAAAATGAAGTGGACTAAATCAAACATTTTTCTCTTTTCTTTATATATACACACATATATATTTTATTGAGGTATAGTTACAACGTTGTGTTAGTTTCAGGTGTAGGGCACAGTAATTCAGTAATATATCTCTATTCTTTTTCAAATTATTTTCCTTTATAGGTTATTGTAAAATATTGAATATAGTTCCCTGTGCTATACAGAAGGATAATATTGTTTATCTGTTTTATATACAGTAGTGTGTGTGTGTTAATCCCAAACACCTAATTTATCCCTCTCCCTCCTTTCCATTTGGTAACCATAACCATTTGTTTTCTATGTCCATGGGTCTATTTCTGTAAAAAAATAAGTTAAATAAGGAAAATAGGATAACAAGAGTTCAAGTAAGACAAAAATAGATAGCTTCCCCTCACCCACCCCTACCAAAAAAAAAAAAAAAAAAACAACCCAGAAAAGGAAACTTACAAACCCTGATCTTAATTCTCATACAAACAAGAGAAAGGCAGGAAAAATAATAACAAAGACTTGTGAGCACAGAATAAGAAAAGTCAACTTGAGAAGTGCTAACAAATATTCTGTAACATAAAGGTAATTGTAAAATTATATAGGTAGATCTGAAAAGAGAAAATTATAGAGAAAAAGAAAATGTTTTTCACCCTCCCCCCAACTAACAGATGGGGAAGAGAATCTGTTCATTGCTGACGCCAAAAGACAAAGACTCCTACTGAATATTTCATTTTCACCCCTAAAATAAGATAGCTGTGTGAAGAAACTAGAATGGGCAACACCTCCCCACAAAAGTAAAATGAAAATAAAATATTATCACCATGACATATCAGGACCTGTACAATTCCAATCTGCAATGGGACTTTTCCTGTAAAGATTTTCCTGTTTCTAGAATAGCAAGCTAGGTTATTTGGGCCAACTTTTTCAGAAAAACAATGACAAATTATGGATAAATGCAAAAAATGAAGTTTTTTTTTTTTATAAGGCATTGAAGAGCTAACAAGATAGGAATTTCCAGGACAAACTCACAGGGAAAGCAGAAATCCAGAGAGGTAAATGGAGCTGAGTGGCCTCTGAAGGCTTTTGTCAATCAGGAAAAATGTAAAAAAAAACTTTAGTTTTTACAGCCAGGCTGATATGGTTACCCAAGGTGGGAAGAAGTTAAGAGAAGATGTTCCCCAGTATAAGTAGAATTCCTAAAGGGCTATACTCTGGGTCACTGTGAAATAGAAGTAAATTGGCCTTTGAATATAGTTTTACATTTTATATTTGACATCTTACGGATGGTCCCCCCCAAAAAGCAACATAAAAATGAAACCCTCTAGCCCTGAATTTAGCTTGAAGTGATACCAAACAGATAGTATCCCTAGATATTTGGTTTAAACAAATGTGTACTTTCTTTTGTGTATTTTTTGCACCTTTTATAACAGAGTTCAAATTATTATAAATACATTTAAAAAAAACAAAAAAAATATATTTTCAAAGATATTTAGTGCATACGGTGCCATTCACAAAAGAAAAGAAGCACCATGCATAAGAACAAGCAGAAAGAACAGACAGCAAAAAGAGATCTACAAAGACTCTGGATGTGGAGTTATTATTTAAGACTTACAAAACAATTATGCTTTCAATGTTTAAATGAATGAAAGATAAACTGAAATATTGCAAACAGAAAGCCTTATGAAGTAAAATTAGATCTGAAAAAGGACCAGTTAGAACTTGTAGAAATGAATATATGTATATAAATAAATAGACCCATATAGATATATTCATGGATGGATATATATCTATATATATATATGTGTGTTTGTGTGTATGTATATACACATACATTTATATTTGTATATATATACACACATTTACATGAATACATTATAGATCAATGCATAGAAATTAAAAGACTATCCATGGATAAAAAGATAATTGGGAATTTGAAGATAAGTCAGAAAAAATTATCCAGAATGCACCACAGAGAGAATAAAGGATAGAAACTACAAAAGGGAGATTAAGAGATATGAGGGTAGAGGGAATGGATCTAACAATAATTTATTAGAATCCTAAAAGAGCAGTAGAGAGAAAATAAAGCTATAATGGCTATTAATTTTTAGAACTGATAAAATATATAAACCCAGCATTCTGGAAGTCCCTCAATTTCAAGTGAGAAATTGGATAAAGAAGATTTGGTACATATATACAATGGAATATTACTCAGTCATTAAAAAGAACAAAATAATGCCATTTGCAGCAATATGGATATACCTAGAGACTGTCATACTGAGTGAACTAAGTCAGACAAAGACAGATACTATTGGATATCACTCATATGTGGAATCTAAAAGAAAGGTTACATTTGAACTTATTTACAAAACAAAAGTAGAGTCACGGATGTAGAAAACAAACTCATGGTTACCAGGGGATAAGAGGGTGGGGAGAGGTAAATTGAGAGATTGGGATTGACATATACACACTGCTGTATGTAAAATAGATAATGGATAATGACCTACTATAGCATAGAGAACTCCACTCAATACTCTGTTGATCTATATGGGAAAAGAATATAAAACAAGAGCAGATATATGTATATGTATAACTGGTTCAGTTTGTTGTATACTTGAAACTAACACAACATGGCAAATCAACTATACTCCAATAACATTTTTTTTAATTCAAATAATACCTAAATTAGTGGGAAAATATGCCATGGTCATGGGTCAGAAGACCTATTATTGTTAAGATATCTATTCTTCCCAAATTGATCTATGGACAAGTAAATTTTCCACCAGACTTTTTGTAGATATCTAAAACTGCTTCTAAGATCTGTATTACAAGGCAAATAAGTGAAACAATTTTGAAAAAAGAAAAAAAATTGAGAGATTCATACTACCTGATTTCAAAATGTGCTATAAAGTTACAGTAATCAAGTTAGTGTGGTATTGGTGAAAATACCACACATAGATCAATGTGATAGAGTAGGGGTTCCAGAAATAGACCCAGTCTAAAATGGTCAATTGATTCAGAAGTAATTCAATGTAGAAAGGATAGTCTTACCAACAAATGGTGCTAGAATAATTGAATATCATAGGCATGAAAATGAACCATATCCTATCCCTTACACTTGATATAAAAGTTAACTAAAAATGATTCCTAGATTTAATATAAATATAAAACTAATAAAACTTTTAGGTGAAATATAGGAAATTTGTGTAACCTTGTATTATGGAATGAGTTCTTAGATATTAACCAAAAGCATGATTTATAAAATAAAAATTTTAAAGTCAGACTTTGTGAAAATTAAAGTTTTGCTCTTTAAAATATGATTAAGAGAATGAAAAGACAAGCTACAAACTAGAGAAAATATTTGCAAATGATATCTGGCAAAGTAATTATGAATACATAGTGAACTCACAAACAAAATTCAACAATAAGAAAGCATATAACCCCTCAAACATAGGCAAAGATTTCAACAGACACTTCTCAAAGGAACTGTGTGGAAAGAAAATGAACACATATATGATTGTCATCATTAGTTACTGAGGAAATGCAAGTGAAAACCACAGGAAGATACTACTATATACCTACTAAAAGGGCTAATATAAAAATACTGATAGTAAAATATTGAAGTAGATATGAAGCAACTGGAACTTTCATACACTGCTGATGGAAATGCAAGGTGAATTTTCTTATAAAATTAAAATTGAACTTACTGTCTGACCCAGTAATCCCAATGCAAAGTAATCCCATTACCATTTACTAGAGAAATTAAAACTTCTGTTCCCACACTAAAACTGTACATGGATGCTTATTGCAGCTTTATTCACAATAGCACCAAACTAGAAATAACCTAAATGTCCTTTAGCTGGTTATTGGTTGAACAGTGTACATCCATAAAATGAAATCCTACTGAGCAATAAAAACAAGTTAAATGTACATACATATAATGATATGGGTTTATCTCAAATGCATTTTTCTCAGTGAAAGAAGCCAGATTCAGAAGGTTATATATGGTATAATCTCATCTTCATGATATTCTGGAAAAGGCAAAGCTATAGGGAGGGAGAACAGGTAAGTGGTTACCAGGCTTTAGGGGAGAATGAAGGTTTGACTATAAAGAGATAGGATGAGCTAATATTTTGGGGTAAGGGAGCTATTCTGTCTCCTGATTTTGATGGCTATGATACAACTCTGTGCATTTTGTCAAAACTCATAGAACTATAAAAAAAAAAGTGTGTATTACTGTATATGCATGTGTGCTAAGTTGCTTCAGTCATGTCATTCTTGGTGACCCTTTAGACTGTAGCCTGCCAAGCTTCTCTGTCCATGGGATTCTCTAGATAAGAATACTGCAGTGGGTTGCCATTTCCTCCTCCAGGGGATCTTCCCGAGACAGGGATCAAACTCAAGTCTCCTGTGTTTCCTGTATTACAGGAGGATTGTTTACCCCTGAGCCCCTGGAGAAGTCCATATTACTGTATATACATAACAAAATTAAGCAAAATGTAACTCCTGTAAATGCCTCATGCACCAGAGAAATAAAGTTTAACATTATCAGATACCAAGGTTAGAGTGGTTGTGTAGTGCATTCTTTGGAAATCTAAATCTCACTTACAAACAATGGTAAAAATGTGCTGCATTCTTTGTTAACTTGAACCAGGAACAAATGAATAATTTCAGAATCATTTCTCAGGTAGTTCTAAGTATGTCATAAATCATAATTGTCACAGAAAATTCAGTAGATTCTTCTACAGCATCTCTTGTATTTTATCAGGACAATCTACAGGACTTTTGATACTAAAACATTTAAAAGATGATGGCTCAGATAAGCTCTCCTAGTCAGTTTTGTATTAATAAATAAAGGTTTCACTTGAAGAAAATGCTATGGTTTGAGCTAATACATATGTAATTTAAAATAGTTACATTACTGTCTGTTGACTTTGGGGCTTCCCTGATGGCTCAAATAGTAAAGAATCTGCCTGCAATCAGGAGACCCTGGGTTTGATCCCTGGGTTGGGAAGACCCCCTGGAGAAGGGAATGGTAACCCCCACCCCCCCCCCCATTATTCTTACCTGGAGAATTCCATGAACAGAGGAGACTGGCAGGCTACAGTCCATGGACTTGCAAAGAATTAGACATGACTGAGTGACAAACTTTCTGTTGACTTTGCATAGAGATCTGAATTTTCTTTTAAAAAATATCATGCTATCATTTAGCAGTGCTGCAACAATTTTGGAACTACAATAAAGATTGATATCCCTATGGAAACTACACAGCATGCACACACATGCATACAAATGCTAACACACAGACACAATTTTAATAACATAGTTAAACACACATATAAACACACATAGTCACATGCACGCACATGTAGACACTTATAGGCACATACATAATATACATACATATAAAACACACAGGCATGCACATGTGTGCTCACACAGAGTGCAAATGCACAAACACATCTCCTCCCACTGTGCACATACTTATTTTCCCTCTCAGAAATGCAGATCATCTCTTATTATCCAGAGTATAAAAATTGCATTTAAAGGTTACTGTGTCTCCCTTAAATAAAGGGAGCTTCTGCCTCAAATCCATTTTGAAATAAGCTGGTTATAAGTGAAAAACAGATGGAGAAAAGATCAGGCATTACTTGGGATTCTCAGCTAAATTCTTTAGTAATATCCAAACATAATCCATTTGGGTTTGGGATGTTCACTCTTGGAGCTCAGCCACCATACTGAATCCAACAGCCCTACCTCCCTGCCACCCTCAGCCCTGGCTAAGCTCCCAGCTGGCAGCCAGCACTGACTTGTCATGTGTGAATGAGCCAGCTTGGAAATGGATCCTTCAGCCCTTGGTTGAGCTGCCCTAGCTGATGCCATGTAGGGCAGGTACAAATGCTCCATGCCAAAGCCCGCCTAAATTTCACATTTGTGACCAAAATGGTTGGTATTGTTTTCAACCAGTAAGTGTTGGAGTGATTTGCTCTGCAGCAATAGAGAACTTGTAAATACAGAATAAAAAATACATTGAAATGACTTTATCTTCTCTCTCACGACATTGTCTTCCCTCATGAGTCTATAAGGAGGAGATAGGTTTGGAAAAGGATGCTGTTCTTGTTGTAGTTTGGTTGGGACAATGCAGAAAGAAGAATTCCAAGTGAGGAGAGGGACAAGAGTCAAGGCTCAGAGGTAGAATGAAAGTGTTGAAGAGAAGTAGATCTGTTCCCGTTGCATTCGTGAGGCATTATTTACCTTTGGTTTTGGGTGAGATCAAGTGCTTTAAAAGCAGAGATTTTAATGAATATAACCAAAATGGGGGAGGATGGGAGGGTGTTGGGCATGTTGGGAAGTGAAGCTATTTTATAGATTATTTTTAAATGCATAAACATTTAAATATGACCACAGGCCAATGAAAGCTCCTTCCTGGTCTATTCTATAATTAGGTTAAACTATAAAATTGATGTTATTCAATCATTTTGACCTACAGAAAGGTCAGGGTCATATTCTTCAACCTAATAGATCATTAAATAACTTTTATGTTTGTTTACCACATCCATCCCTAGGCAGTTCTGCACTCTTTGGAAGTTTGAAGCCTAGAAATTATCAAAGATATTTTGCTATTATAGTTGATGAATGCTGTGATATGCCATATAGATCTCCCCATCTACTCTGCCCAGCCTCTGCGAATATTGCCAATAGCTTTTGACCCCCATTAGGAGACTGCCTCAGCGCTGCCTTGCCCAAGGTCATGCTCCCTTTCCAGGGCAGCCTACACCTAATGACTGATTCAAGAAGAAACAGAAAGGTCTGATCTCACTTCTGTACTGTTCAGTCCCTAAGTCATGTCCAACTCTTTGTGACCCCATGAACTGCAGCACACCAGGCTTCCCTGTCCTTTATTATCCTCCTGGAGTTTGCTCAAATACATGTCCGTTGAGTCAGTGATGCTATTAACCAGCTCATTCTCTGCTGTCCCTTCTCCTTTCACCTTCTATCTTTCCCAGCATGTGAGTATTTTCGAGTGAGTCAACTCTTTATATCAGGTGGCCAAAGTACTGGAGCTTCAGCTTCTGCATCAGTCCTTCCAGTGAATATTCAAGGTTGATTTCCTTTAGGATTTACTGGTTTGATCTCCTTGCAGTTCAAAGGATTCTCAAGCATCTTCTCCAACACCACAGTTCAAAGTGATCAATTCTTGGGTGCTCAGCCTTCTTTTTGAACCAACTCTCACATCTGTACCTGACTACTGGAAAAACTATAGCTTAGGAAATGGCAACCCACTTCAGTATTCTTGCCTGGAGAACCCCATGGACAGAGGAGCCTGGCAGGCTACAGTCCATGGTGTCACAAGAGTGGGACATGACTTAGTGACTAAAGAGAAAGAGATACAGACCTTTGTTGGCCAAGTGGTGTCTCTGCTTTTTAATATGCTGTCTAGGTTTGTCATAGCTTTCCTTCCAAGGAGCAAGCATCTTTTAATTTCATGGCTGCAGTCACTGTCCACAGGGATTTTGGAGCCCAAGAAAATAACATCTGTCACTGTTTCCACATTTTCCCCTTCTATTTGCCATGAATTGATGGGACCAGATGACATGATCTTCATTTTTTTGAATGTTGAATTTGAAGCCAGTTTTTTCACTCTCCTTTTTCACCCTCATCAAGAAGCTCTTTAATCCCTCTTCACTTTCTGCCTTTAGAGAGGTGTCATCTGCATATCTGAGCTTGCTGATATTTCTCTCAGTAATCTTGATTCCAGCTTGTGATTCATCCAGCCCAGTATTTTGCATGATGTACTCTACATATAAGTTAACTAAGCAGAGTGACAATATACAGCATTGATGTACTCCTTTCCCAATTCTGAAACAGTCTGTTGTTCCATGTCCAGTACTAACTGTTGCTTCTTGACAGCATTCAGGTTTCTCAGGAGGCAGGTAAAGTAGTCTGATATTCCCATCCCTTCAAGAATTTTCCACAGTTTGTTGTGATCCACACAGTCAAAGACTTTAGCATAGTCAATGATGCAAAAGTAAATGGTTTTCTGGCATTTTCTTGTTTTCTCTATGATCAAACGAATGTTGGCATCTCACTTCAATTCGTAATAAGTCCAAATAAGTAACCAAGCTTTAGAGCTCACTGTAGTGTTGACTGAGACCTCCACTGACTCTAAAACACAACTTCTCTCCCCTCCCAGTTTTGTTTGTTCACAACTCTTCCATAGGCTTTGATCTCAGTGCACTCACTCCCTAATAACCTTAGTGCACTGTAAGCTCTATTTCAGAGTCTGTTTCTCAGGTACCTGACCTACCACAGTTGGTGCCAGACCTGACAAAGCAAATATTGAGAATAGAATTAGAAACTGTATCACTTGCCACCCAACTGGCAATGAGAATCTCATCATTGCTGATAGGTGGATCCAAGGAAGCTTTTGGCACAAGACAGTGTCATTGTTAAAATTTTCACTGCTAGTGAGGTGGAATGGTATACTGGTGGAAAGGAATGCACTAGCTGATGCCATGATTCTGGCATTTAAGAAACGTGAGGGAAAGAGTAACTATAAGGGTAGTGGAATTAAGTGGAAACTGAAGACCAGGGCTGGGACTTAATTTTAAAAGGCCTTCAAAGAAGATAAATTTTCAAAAAAAAAAAAATCCAAATTCTGTTATGCCAAGGTCATGATCTGCACTGGGAAAGATTTGGACCCTGACACATAGGCTGGAGACAGATAGATTAATAGTCTCAACAGCTTAAAAACCCAGGTTACCCGGAACCCTGTGGTCTCTCTTCTCTATAAAAGACTAGCTCTCCCTACTTGTTTGATGATGATGCAGAAACTTCTACCACATAAGACAACCTGTGTACCCCACCCAGCCTCCCATCCCAGGATATGCCTCAGCACTGTTCTGGTCACTAAGCCAATAACCAGGGTTAAGCTATATCATGGTTGAGCCAGGGAAATGATGCTCTCATAAGGTAGGAAAGGGACTCAACCTTGAATTATCTGCAGTTTCCAGTCAATATGTACTGCCTTGAGTTGGGGGAATATGTGTGTGGAACTGGATTCTAAGGGCACTTGACTAAGCAGGGGTGGGAAGCAGAATATAAAGTTGGAAAATGTAGAGTTTATTGATTTGGGAGCACTCTTCCAGGAATCAGGATTTAACTCCTTGGCAAGGACTCCAAGGATAGTTACTTTTCCAAACATGGACAAAGCAATGGTTTGCTTTAAGTTAGAGAGAGACACCAGAGTTGCCATGGCAGGTATTGGAAGACTATAGGGCAAAAGTGGGACTGCTGAAGTGGACATACTGTGTAAGTCCAGAAAACACCCTGAAGGGCTGTATTTATTAGGAAGGCTAAGAGGATACACCACTTACCATCTCATTTGCCAGATGTGATGGTGAGAAGAAACCAACATCACGAAAATGCTTTATGGTGGTAGTCCTCTGTTGGCCAGTGGTGATGCTGCTATAAAAGTGGCCTCACTGATAGAAATGGGGATGCTAGAAGCCATGAGGAAGTGCTATAACCATTATAAGCCAGGTCAATATTATTATGGTGATGAGCAACAAGTTTAGAACAAGAGCCAGGGGATCATGACTTTCAAAGAGTGTTGGAGATGTTTAATAGATCACTAGGAGAAAAACAGAAGGCAGCTAATCAATCCATAAAATCAAATGAGATCAAAGATAGATGATCAAGTAGCTAAGCACAATTGCTTCAATTAAAGCTTCTATTTCTTTCCCAGTTCAGGAGTTTTTGGAACCAGAACCTATTAACTGAGAGAGAAGTCACTAGGAGAAAGGACCCTGCAACACTATGGTAAACATACCAGTAATAATTGTCACAGTCCATTGTGAGAGGAACTCATAGCTTTTTACGAGGTAACTGTACACTGATGAAGGGGTAATAGCAAAACATTTTAAGAACTTTTGGGCACTAGACCCAACTTGACATTGAAATCTGAATACCCAAAGCATCATGATGGATTCCTATTGGAGTGGCGGGAAATGAGTGCCAGGCAATAAATGGAGTCATGATTCAGATCTGGATCACAGTGTTTCCACTGTGATTTCCACAGCATTTCCAGTGGTCATTTCCTTGGCCCTACAGGTATAACTGAAATGGACATCCTTAGAGATTGGTACAGCCACAAGGATGAGAGCTTTCACAGTAGGGAAAGCCAAGTTGCAGCTTCTAAAATTGCACCCTCTCCAAGAAAAAACAAAGGTAGTAAACAAAAAATAACATCTAAGCTTAGAGGAAATGTAGTGGTGGTAGTCTTCTTTGTATGTCCATTTGAATAACCAGTCTTGTCCTTGTAAAATCTGGATATATGTTGGAAGATAAAAGTAGACTACTGCAAACCAAGCAATAGCCCCAATTTCAGCTGCTTGTGCCAGGTATAGTATCTTTGCTAGATCAGATTGACATGATCTCAGGTACATGGTATGTGGCTGTTAGTATGAAGAATGCATCTGTCTCCATTCTTATCAGAAATTCTGTTCATTGGGAACATACCACAGAATACTTTAACAGTCTTGCCCCAAGGCTTTCCTTGTCCTCTGTCTTGAAATAGTCCAAAGAGATCCAGACCAGCTACACATCCCACAGAACATCATAGTGGTCCACTGTATTGATGACATCTTGCCAATCTGACTCATTAAGAAAAAAAAAAATACCTGAAATATTTCCAGTGTCAAGACTCATGTACTCCAGAAAGCAGGAGATAACCCCTGTGAAAATTTAAGGAAGTGCCACAAAGTTAACAATTTTAGGACTTCAGTTGCCTAGGGTATGCCAGGACATCCCCTAACAATAAAGGACACATTTTTGCATCTTGCCCCCTCACCGCAAAGGAGCACATCACCCCACAGGCCTCATTGGGCTCTAAGGGTATCTGGAAAAGTGCTTACATCTTTGAATAGTGGTACAACCCACATATTGGGTGACACTAAAGTCTGCCAGCTTTAAGTGAGGTTCAGAGCAGGAAAAAGTTCTGCAGCAGATCCAGGCAATGGTACAAGAATCACTGTTGTTTGAATCCATATGACCCAGCAGTCCATATGATACTAGAGGTTATCAGTAATGGGGAAAATTCTGTGGAGTTTATAATACTCTCTGATCAGAGAATTACAATACAGACCCTTGGGTTTCTGGAGGAAAGCCATGTCATATACTCTTAAAAAGTAACTCCGGAGGTGCTCTGATGGAGATGGAGTGTCTGATCACTGGGATACAAAGTAATCATGAGGCCTAACTCATCTGGAATATTGTCTATTTTGCCCAATTTTCTTTCACAAAGCACTTTCAAGGACAGCCTACTCACCTGCTTGATGAGATGTTTTGTATCTAATTATTTAGTCTTCCTTAGACCTAGAATTCCAGCTTAAAGTGCTATATGAGCAATAGCGTGCTGATAAATGTTAAGCCACTGGCTCTGTCAAACAAAAAACAGTGACTCGCAGCATTTGTTAATTTGCCAGTTTCCATGTTAATACTCTCACCAACAAGACATGATTGAATGCAGAGTTGGAAAGAGTTACATGGTAGCCACCATTACATAGTGTTTCCACCACACAGATATGGTAAATGTTAATAGCATCAAGAAAATAAGATGCTAACAAGATTATTTTTTTTTCTTTCTTAATGACCCTCTCCCTGGAAATAAAGGGCTTTATTTTCTTAAAGAAAAAAATTAGATAATACAAAATTGTGAAATAATTAGGAAGTGATGAATTTCAAGTGTTTGTTAACTGTAAGTTTATATAATTTAAAGTTTTAATAATGTACCTTTCACAATGATCTCAAAAATTTTCCAAAAATTTAAAAACTGGCTCTCATGGCTACTATGAGCTAGTTCCATGCACCAGTGAAAGCTTCTCACCCTGTGAGATTTTGACGAGGTGTTGAAGTCCATAAGTAAATGGAATTTTTAGTCATTTTGGCCTAAGGTTTTTGATACTTCAGTGGTAATGGTAACTGATGCTCAGTTTTTCTTAATTACTACTTCAATGAACTGATTCTTTTTCCCTTGAGACTTTTTCAAATTAAATTATAAGCTTTTTCCCCCCTAACCTTTAAAAAAAATTCAATTGGAGGAAAATTGCTTTACAATGTTGTGTTAGTTTCTGCCATACAACAACGTGAATAAGCTATAAGTATACATATGTACCCTCCCTCCCTCCCTCCTGAATCTCCCTCCTGCCAGGTACCCCATCTCACTGCTCTAGGTTGTCACAGAGCACTGGGTAGAGCGCCTTGTGCTATATAGCAACTTCCCACTAGCTATCTATTTTACATATGGTAAGGTATATGTTTTAATGCTACTCTCTCAATGCTTCCCACTTTCTCCTTCCCTTGCTGTGTCCACAAATCTGTTATTTATACCTTCATCTCTATTCCTGCCCTGCAAATAGGTTTATCAGTACAATCTTTCTAGCTTCCATATATATGCATTAATATATGATATTTGTTTTTCTCTTTCTGACTTACATCACTATAACAGACTCTAGGTTCATCCACTTCACTAGAACTGACTCAAGTTCATTCCATTTTATAGCTGAGTAATGTTCCACTGTGTATATGTGCCACAGCTTCTTTATCCATTCATCTGTCGATGGACATCTAGATTGCTTCCATGTCCTAGCTATTGTAAATAGTGCTGCAATGTACATTGGAGTACATGTGTGTTTTTTGAATTGTGGTTTTCTGAGAGTATATGCCCAGTAGTGGGAATGGTGGATCATACAGTAGTTCTATTCCTAGCTTTTAAAGAAATCTCTATACTGTTCTTCATAGTGGCTGTATCAATTTACATTTCCACCAACTGTGCAAGAGGGTTCTCTTTTCTCCACATCCTCTCCAGTATTTTTTGTTTTAGAGTTTTTTATGATGGCCATTCTGACCAGTGTGAGGTGACACCTCATTGTAGTTTTGATTTTCACTTCTCTAATAATGAACAATGTTGAGTATTTTTTCCCTGTTTTATTGGCCATGTCTTCTTTGGAGAAATGTATGTTTATGGCTTCTGCAATTTTTTAATTGGGGTTTTTTTTTTCTGTCAGTTGCTTCATTTGCAGTTATTTTCTTCCATTCTGAAGGCTGTATCTTCATCTTGTTTATGGTTTCCTTTGCTGTGCAAAAGATTTTAAGTTTAATAAGGTTGCCTTTGTTTATTTTTGTTTTTATTTCTATTACTCTAAGAGGTGGGTCATAGAGGATCTTGCTGTGACTTATGTCAAAGTGTTTTCTGCTGTATTTTCCTCTAAGAGTTTTATAGTTTCTGGTCTTACATTTAGGCATTTAGTTCATTTTGAGTTTATTTTTGTGTCTAGTATTAAGAATTGTTCTAATTTCATTCTTTTACACATAGCTGTCCAGTTTTCCCAGCACCATTATTGAAGAGACTGTCTTTTCTCCATTGTATATTCTTGCCTCCTTTGTCAAAGATAAGGTTCCCATTGGTGAGTGGGTTTATCTCTGGGCTTTTTATCTTGTTCCTTTGGTCTATATTTCTGTTTTTGTGCCAGTGCCATACTGTCTTGATGGCTATAATTTTGTAGTATAACCTGAAGTCAAAAATGTTGATTTCTCTGTCTCCATTCTTCTTTCTCAAGAATGCTTGGTCTATTCAGGGTCTTTTGTGTTTCCATACAAATTGTGAAATTTTTTGTTCTAGTTCTGTGAAAAATGCCATTTGTAATTTGTTAGGGATTGCATTGAATCTGTAGATTGCTTTAGGTAGTATAGTCATTTTGACAATATTGAGTCTTCCAGTCCAAGAACATGATATATCTCTCCATCAGTTTGTATAATCTTTGATTTCATGAATGTCTTATAGTTTTCTGTATATAGCTCTTTTGTCTCCTTAGGTAGGTTTATTCCTAGGTATTTTATTTTTTGTTATGATGGTGGATGGGTTGATTCCTTAATTTTTCTTTCTGATTTTTCATTGTTAGTGTACAAGAATGTAAGGGATTTCTGTGTATTGATTTTATATTCTGTGACTTTACTAAATTTATTGATTATCCCTAATAATTTCCTGATAGTATATTTTCTATGTATAATATCATGTTGTCTACAAACAATGAGAATTTTGCTTTTTCTTTTCCAATCTGGAGTTTTATTTCTTTTTCTTCTCTGATTGCTGTGGCTAGGACCTCCAAAGCTATGTTGAATAAGAGTGGTGAGAGTGGGAACCTTTGCCTTGCTTGCTTTGTTCTTGATCTCAGCTTTCAGTTATACACCATTGAGAATAATGTTTGCTATATTCCTTCTATGTCTATTTTCTGGAGGTTTTTCTTTTTATCATAAATGGGTGCTGAATTTTGTCAAAAGCTTTTTTCTGCATCTATTGAGATTATCATATGATGTTTATCTTTTAATTTGTTAATATGGTGTATCACAATGATTGATTTGCATATATTGAAGAATCCTTGCATCACTGGATATAGCCCACATGATTATGGTATATATATTGTTTTAATGTATTGTTGGATTCTGTTTGTTGGAATTTTGTTGAGAATATTTGCATCTATGTTCATCAGTGATATAGTAGTCGTGTTAGTCACTAAGTCATGTCTGACTGTTTGCAACCCCATGGACTCTAGCCCACCAGGCTCCTCTGTCCATGGGATTCTCCAGGCAAGAATACTGGAGTGGATTGTCATTCCCGTCTCCAGAGGATCTTCCCGACCCTGGGCTCAAACCTGGATCTCCAGCATTGCAGGCAGACTCTTTACCATCTGAGCTACACTGATAATGGCCTATAATTTTCTTTTTTTGTGATATCTTTGTCTGGTTTTCGTATCAGGGTGATAGCGGCCTTGTAGAATAAGTTTGGAAGTGTTTCTTCCTCTGCAAATTTTCGGAAGAGTTTGAGAAGGATAGGTGTTAGCTCTTCTCTAAATGTTTGATGGAATTCACCTGTGAAACCATCTGGCCCTGGGCTATTGTTTTTGGGGGGAGATTTTTTATTACAGTTCCCATTTCAGTGCTTGTGATTAGTCTTTTCATAATTTCTATTTCTTCCTGATTTAGTCTTTGAAGTTTGAAATTTTCTAAGAATTTGTCCATTTCTTCCAGGTTGTCCATTTTATTGGCATATAGTTGCTCATGGTAGTCTCTTATGATCCTTCTATTTCTGTGTTGTCTGTTGTAACTTCTTTTTCATTTCTAATTCTGTTGATTTGAGTCTTCTCCCCTTTTTTCTTGATAAGTGTGGCTAATGGTTTGTCAATTTTCTTTATCTTCTCAAAGAACCAGGTTTTAGTTTTATTGAGCTTTGCTATTGTTTCCTGCATTTCTTTTTCATTTATTTATGTTCTGAGTTTTATTATTTATTTCCTTCTACTAACACTGAGGTTCTTTTTGTTGTTCTTCTTCTTTTTACAGTTGCTTTAAGTGTAAGGTTAGTTTGTCTATTTGATGTTTTTTATTGCTATTTGAGATAGGATTGTGTTGCTATAAACTTCCCTCTTAGAACAGCTTTTGCTGTATCCTGTAGGTTTTGAATCATCAAAATTTGTTGTCATTTGTTTGTAGGTATTTTTTTGATTTCCTCTTTGAGGTCTTCAGTAACATGAAGATATCAATTAGATTCATCTGCTCTAAGGTGACATTTAAGTCTTGCGTTTCCTTACTAATTTTCTGTCTGGATGATATGTCCATTGATGCAAATGGAGTATTAAAATGCCCTACTATTTCTGTGTTACTGTTGATTTCTTTTAATGTCTGTTAATGTTTGCTTTATGCATTGAGGTGCTCCTATGTTGTGTGCATAAATATATACAATTGCTATGTCTTCTTCTTGGATTGATCCCTTGATCATTATGTAGTGTCTTTATCTCTTGCAGCATTACTTATTTTAAGGTCTAGTTTGTCTGATATGAGAATTACTACTCTGACTTTCTTTTGATTTCCATTTGCATGGAATATCTTTTTCCATCCTCTCACTTTCAGTTTGTTTGTGTCTCTAGATTTGAAGTCGGTCTCTTGTAGACAGCATATATATGGGTCTTGTTTTTGTATACATTCAACCAGTCTGTGTCTCTCGGTTGGAGTGTTTAATCCATTTATGTTTAAAGTAATTATTGATAAATGGGCTTCCCTGGTAGCTCAGATGGTAAAGAATCTGCCTGCAATGTGGGAGACCTGGGTTCAATCCCTGGGTTAGGAAGATCCCCTCGAGAAGGGAATGGCTACCCATGCCAGTATTCTTGCCTGGAAAATTCTATGGACAGAGGCGCCTGGAAGGCTACAGTCAGTTCATGGGATTGCAAAGAGTTGGACATGACTGAGTGACTAACACTTTCATGTTGCTATTGACATTTTCTTAACTGTTTTGGGTTTGTTTTGTAGGTCTTTTCCTTCTCTTGTGTTTCCTGCGTACAGAAGTCCCTTCAGTGTTTGTTGTAAGTCTGGTTTGGTGATGCTGAATTCTCTTAGCTTTTGCTTGTCTGTAAGGCTTTTGATTTCTCCATCAATTTTCAATGAGATCCTTTCTGAGTAGAGTCATATTGGTTATAGATTTTTCCCTTTTATTACTTTAAATATATCTTGCCATTTCCTTCAGGCTTGCAGGGTTTCTGCTGAAAGACCAGCTGGTATCCTTATAGGATTTCCCTTGTATGTTACTTGCTGCTTTTCCCTTTATGCTTTTAACATTTTTTCTTCACATTTAGTTTTTGTTAGTTTGATTAATATGTGTCTCAGCATGTTTCTCCTTGGGTTTATTCTGTATGAGACTCTCTGCTCTTCTTGGACTTGATTGACTCTTTCCTTTCCCATGTCAGGGAAGTTTTTGACTATAATCTCTTCAAAAGTTTTCTCAGACCCTTTCCTTTTCTTTTCTTCTTCTTTTGGGACCCCTATAATTCAAATGTTGATGTATTTAATATTGACCCAGAGGTCTCTGAGAGTATCCTCATTTCTTTTTATTCTTTTCTCTTTATTCCACTTTTCAGTGGCTATTTCCACCATTCTATCTTCCAACTCACTTATCCATTCTTTGGCTTCAGTTATTCTGTTATTGAGCCCTTCTAGAGTATTTTTAATTTCAGTTTTGCTCATCACTGTTTATTTATTCTTTATTTCTTTTATGTTCTTGTTAAATGTGTTAAATGATTCTGGCATTTTTTCCATTCTATTTTCAAGATTTTGGATCATCCTTACTATAATTAGTTTAAATTCTTTTTTAGGAAGTTTGCTTATTTCCCCTTCATTTATTTGGTCTTATGGGTTTTTACCTTGTTCCTTCATCTGTACAATATTTCTCTTTTCATTTTTCCTGACTTAGTATAATTGAGGTCTCCTTTCCTGAGGCGATATGGTCGTAGTTCCTCTTGCTTTTGGTCTTTGGCCCTGTGCGTAATGTAGGTCCAGTGGCTTGTGGGGGCTTCATGTTGGAAGGGACTTGTGCCTGTGTTCCAGTGGGAGGAGGTGTTTTTTTTTTTTCCTTTGATGGTCAGGGCCGTGTGAGATGGGATGTTTGGAGGTGTCTGTGGGAAGCCTGTCTGCTGATCGGGTTTGTGTTCTTGTCTTTCTTGTTGTTGGGTGAAGCGTCCTGCAATGGGTGCTGCTGGGAGTTGGGTTATGTTGGGGCTTGGATACAGGTTGAGGCCTTTGTGGGAGTTCTCACTGATTAATACTCCCTGGGGTCAGGAGTTCTCTGCTGTTCTAATGTCCTGGACTCAGTGCTTCTATCCCACAGGCTCAGGCCCAACCTCTGGTTGGAGAACCAAGATTCCACAAGCCTTTTTTTATAGCAGTAAAGAGAATTAAAACAAATAAACAAATAACGAATCCCAAACAAATGGTAAAAGCAAAATCAAATAGAAACAAAATCAAAGGAATACACGTGCGTGTGTGTGCACACATGTACATACACACACACATACATACACACAAAGAAAACCAAAACAGACCAAAGAAAACAAAATACAGGAAAGTGACCTGGCAAGCAAAGGAATCCCAAAATGATGTCAACCAATTAAAAACAAAACTAACAGTGTCAGCTGAAGAATAAAGCAAAGACAACACAACAAACATGCTGAAAACTTAAAAAAAAAATAGAGAAGCAATGTTTAAAAGAAGTATATAAAAAGATCTATATATATTAAAGAAAACTATGGTAAGAAAAGAACAACAACAAACCCACAAAAAACCCACAGAACTTCAGAAAGTCAAAGTAGAAATATATAAAAGAAATTAAAAGTGTGATTTAAAAAATGTTCCAAAAGCCTAAATAGAGATAATAATAATGATGATAATAAAAACAACAACCATAGCAACAGAGAAAACAGAAGAGGAACAAAATCCAGAAACCAAAACCAACTACAGAACAAATCAAAATAGAAAGACTAATAAGTATTTTCCTTGGATCTCAGCTGTCAACATCCTTTCCCCTACTGTGAGCCACAGTTCACCTCCACCTTCCTAGGGTGCCCTCCAATACTGGGGAGGGCTGGTCTCTGGACCTGCTGTGGGGACAGCTCGGACTCTAATCTGGCTCTACTCCTTCATGTTCTTGCCTCTGATATCCACAGCTGCCAGAACTAGAGCATTTTCTTTTGTGGGAACACTTATTGTCCTTTTACATTGTGCTTGTATATGCACAGAGTCTAGCTATTTGCCCATGTGGATTTAATCTGCAGCCTGTACAGCTGGTGGAAAGGTTTTCAATCTTCTTCCTTAGTCACTCTGCTTCTGGAGTTCAATTGTAGTTTTGTCCCCATATCTGCATGTGGGTCATCCATAGGAGTTTGCTTCTGAGGCTGTCCTGGAGGACTTGGGTCTGCCCCAGTGTGGATTGGGTGTGGAGGTGACCTGGCTGTTTGGATCGTGGGAACCTCAGCAGTGCCAAGTGTGCAGGGGAGCTGGCAACATCGGGCTCAGGAGATATGTCATTATTAGGATTCTTTTCTAGCCTCTGGCAGCTTTGCCATAATGAAAACTGAGCGTGGAGGTGGCACTGGCTGCTGGAATTGTGGGGACCTCTGGGGTGCCAGGTGTAGAGAGAAGTCAGTGGCTATGGGAGCAGAAGATATGGCAATACTAGAATTCTTTTCTAGCCTCTGGCAGCTGACACTCAAAGAGTCTCTCTGGCTCATCCTTATCTTACTTGGCAGAGGGAGCAGTCAAGTGGCAGCCCTGGTTGGGGGTCCTCCTCTGTTCTCCGTACAGCAGGCACTCAAAGAACCACCTTTGCTGGGGTCTTTCTCTATTGGTCAGCTGCAAGTGCTGGCATGCGGGGAGAGAGAGCCTACAATGATGGGGCCACCTCCCGTATGTGACTCAGCAGTAGTGCCCTGCCTCCATGGCTGCCCAGAATTCTTCAAAAGGCATTCCCCACTGTGGATTTTCTCCCTCCCACCTCCTCTAGCCATCTCCCCACAGTCAACAACTGTCCACCCTGGAATTGCTCTCCAATGCCCATGCTCCAACTCCCAGCCACCACATGATTCGGTGGACTTGCATCCATGTCCCGGATATGTAGGACTGTGGCATTGATTATCTGTGTGGTTCTCACTCCATTCAGCCTGTCACAGATCAGCTTTTGAACTCTGAAACAGCCTCAGATACTTCGCTTCTGTTCCGACTGATTGCCTTAGTTGCAAGAATCTCACCCTGCTTCAGCTCCCCACCACCACCCCACCCCCTCACCCCCGCCCCAGGTGCAGGTCCAGTCCCACTTACTCTCCTCTTTTTCCCCTCCTTCCTTCATCCTATTGAGATTTCTATGGATCTATATATTCCTTTCCAGTGGGCAGGGGCTCTTGTCAGTATTCAGCTGGTGCACTGTGAGATCTGCATCTGTAGATGTGTTCCAGATGCATCTGTGGAGAGAGATGTGCTCCACATCCACCTACTCCTCCACCATCTTGTCTCCCTCGAATTATAAGCCTTTTAAGGGAGATAAACAGATATCTTTTGTGTGTGTATTGTGGGATCACAATAAATATTCATTAATTGGAACTCATATTTTACATACTAAACATGAAAGTCACAATCTTTAGATTCCAAATTAATCTAACAAACTGCTCAGATGTACCATGTTCTTATTTTTAATACTATTAGAGTTGTTTTATATGCATGAAATGGGTATCATGAACGGACCTAATACCATTTTAAAAATTTATTATTATTCATTTCTGATATTTCTCCATTCTGCTACCTAATATATTGGAAGTTTAAAAAAAATGGTTACAGCTTAAAATGTGAACTGCTCTTAGCCTTAGAATATTGAAAAACACCACCGAATTATTTTAGGTGGATTCCAAACAAGGTATGATTAGCTTTTTCATCTTTTGTCTAATTGTG
Organism: Cervus elaphus; assembly: GCF_910594005.1. Lineage (NCBI taxonomy): Eukaryota > Metazoa > Chordata > Mammalia > Artiodactyla > Cervidae > Cervus > Cervus elaphus. The sequence continues at coordinate 129,965,717 of NC_057848.1, forward strand.
TTGGATAATTCTCAATTGACTTTTTCCCTGGAAACAATATCACCAAAATGATAAATGTTTCATGAAGAACTTAACAGTACCCTCTCTCCAAAATTCAGTTCAGTTCAGTTCAGTCACTCGGGCGTGCCTGACTCTTTGGGACCCCATGGACTGCAGCATGCCAGGCTTCCCTATTCATCACCAACTACTGGAGCTTGCTCAAATGCATGTCCATTGAGTTGGTGATGCCATCCAACCATCTCCTCCTCTTTCATCTCCCTCTCCTCCTGCCTTCAATCTTTCCCAGCAGCAGGGTCTTTTCCAATGAGTCAGTTCTTCCCATCAGATGACCAAAATATTGGAGCTTCAGCATCAGTCCTTCCAATGAATATTCAGGACTGATTTCCTTTAGGATTGACTGGTTTGATCTTCTTGCTGTCCAGGGGATTCTCAAGAGTCTTCTCCAATACCACAATTCAAAAACATCAATTATTTGGTGTGCAGCTTTCTTTATAGACCAACTCTCACATCCATACATGACTACTGGAAAAACCATAGCCTTGACTAGACATATCTTTGTTGGTAAAGTGATACCTCTGCTTTTTTAAAATGCCTAGATTTGTAACTTTTCTTCCAAGAAGCAAGCATCTTTTAATCTCATGGCTGCAGTCACCATCTGCAGTGATTTTGGAGCCCAAGAAAAGAAAGTCTGTCACTGTTTCCATTGTTTCCCCATCTATTCGCCATGAAATGATGGGACCAGATACAATGATCTCCATTTTTTTTATGTTGACTTTTAAGTCAAATTTTTCACTCTCCTCTTCCACTTTCATCAAGAGGCTCTTCAGTTCCTCTTCACTTTCTGCCATAAGGGTGGTGTCATCTGCATATCTGAGGTAATTGATATTTCTCCCTGCATTCTTGACTCCAACTTGTGCTTCATCCAGTCTGGCATTTCACGTGATGTACTCTGCATATAAGTTAAATAAGCAGGGTGACAACATACAGCCTTGACATACCCCTTTCCCAATTTGGAACCAGTCCATTGTTCCATGTCCAGTAGTAACTGTTGCTTCTTGACCTGTGCACAGGTTTCTCAGGAGGCAGGTAAGGTGATCTGATATTCCCATCTCTTTAATAATTGTCTGCAGTTTGTTGTGATCCACACAGTTAAAGGCTTTAGTATAGTCAGTGAATCAGTAGATGTTTTCCTGGAATTCTCTTGCTTTTTCTATTATCCAGTGGATGTTGGCAGTTTGATCTCTGGTTCCTCTGCCTTTTCTAAATCCAGCTTAAACATCTGGAAGTTCTCAGTTCACATTCTGTTGAAGCCTGGCTTGGAGAATTTTGAGCATTACTTTACTAGCGTGTGAGATGGGTGCAACTGTGTGATAGTTTGAGCATTCTTTGGGATTGCCTTTTCTGGGATTGGAATGAAAACGGACCTTTTCCAGTCCTGTGGCCACTGCTGAGTTTTCCAAATTTGCCAGCATATTGAGTGCAGCACTTTCACAGCATCATCCTTTAAGATTTGAAATAGCTTAGCTGGAATTCCATCACCTCCACTTTGTTTGTAGTGATGCTTCCTAAGCCACACTTGACTTCACACTCCAGGATGTCTGGCTCTAGGTGAGTGATCACATCATCATGGTTATCTGGGTCATGAAGATCTTTTTTGTATTGTTCTTCTGTGTATTCTTAATATTTTAATATCTCTGCTTCTGTTAGGTCAATACCATTTCTGTCCTTTATTGTGCACATCTTTGCATGAAATAGTCTCTTGGTATCTCTAATTTTCTTGAAGAGATCTCTAGTCTTTCCCATTCTATTGTTTTCCTCTATTTCTTTGCAATGATCACTTAGGAAGGCTTTCTTATCTCTCCTTGCTATTCTTTGGAACTCTGCATTCAGATGAATGCACCCCTTTTTCTCCTTTGTGTTTCACTTTTCTTCTCAGCTATTATTTATAAGGCCTCCTCAGACAACCATTTTGCCTTTTGTCATTTCTTTTTCTTGGGGATGGTTTTGTTCAACACTTCCTGTACAATATTAGGAACCTCTGTCCATAGTTCTTCAGGCACTCTATGTATCAGATCTAATCCATTGAATCTAATCTCTCCAAGGTACTAACCATTAGAGAAAAGCCATGAATGTTCTGATAGTGCCTCAAAACTTTCAATAAACTATTTCACTGAATTTAACAGTTCTAGATTAATTATAGTAAAATTTGAATACCCGTAGTCTAGTCTGTCCTTTGGAGTAAATGTCACCTATAATGGCAACCTACTGTATTACTTGATATAAGCTGTTGAATGATTATTTTCAGGAAATATGTATCAAGTCTGTTGAAAGTACATGATTATTACTAGCTTTATTTATTTGTACATGTGTGTATGTGTATGTGAGAGAGAGAGATGTGTATACATATATATATATATCTTGGTCATGGAGTAGCTCTATTGAGATTTTCTTCTTCTTTTATAGTTTTCATTTTCTGATAGTCTTTAAATACTGGCAGATTTTCCCAATAATTAATGACTGTGCATAGAGATTAACATTAACTGATGATAAAGGATTTATTTCAGTTGAAGTTTCTTCTAATTATGTTATTTCCTCTTAATTATTATATTCTAAAAATAAATTAGATACAACAGTTAGCAATATTCATTTTTGACCTTTCTTGATATCAGTGTAAATTAAACAAGTATTATAGGGCACATAGAAGTGTCATTTCAAGTGTCCTTTTTTTCAAACCTGTATTCTCTTAAAGCTGTATCATATTTATCATATAAGTAAAAATATTGCCCAGGCATAGGCTACATGAAAAAAATTTCCTTTATAAGATCTGTTAAGTTAGTACAAAATATCCATGTGTTACTTTATAAATGGACTTAATATTTTCATATAATTTCAGAGGAGAAAAAAATAGAAAAAGAAATGATAATTTTTTGAATTATGAAGCTGCACTTAGATTTCTAACAGCTACTTAAAGTGGCTCATATTTTAACATGGATTTTTTTGTTTTCTTGTTGATAGTGGTGTCACTTTTAGCATATAAGAGAGCAGGAAAGGAACTAGAATAAATGATTATAAACCGAATCGAACAGAATCTGCTCATTTCATCCATTTTTCTCATAAACAACACTCTTACACTAAGCATAGATTAAATTAGTTATCTTTTTATATGTACTCTTAATGGTAATGATGCAATCCTTCACCTGTGCTGATGATGCTATTGATGGAACATCAGTTGAGTATAGTTGAAAAATAATCTGAACTCTCTTGTCCATGTTCCCTTGTCTCCAATGGCTTCTGCTCATAAAATATGAAATGGAGTTTTATTAAGAATTCAGCACTCATATGAGCACTTTAGTACCAAGTTCTATATGGAAATCTGGCATATTGTCAGACTATATATCGTGTTAGGTAATTAGCCTCCAATTAAAATAAATTAATTGATTAAAAATATATCATCATAAAAGAAATATAAATTAAAAGTAGGTACCATTTTCAACCCATTAGTTTGTCAAAGCTCAACAACATTGCTGAAGATGAGAGCAGTGAAACTCATACTTTCTCTTATATGTGGCAAATGGGAAGATAGCTAGTAAAACCTCTATGATGGGAATTTAAGAATACCCAGTAAAATCATCCAATGCATAATCAGTAATTACCCTTTAAGAATTTATGTGCCATGCACACTGATGGGAGTAATGATGTATATTTAAAGATATTCACCATAGCTTTACTTGTGGCAAAAGCTTGGAAATAATTTAAATATCCATCAGTAGGGAATTGGTCCCCAAAAAAGTATGATACATCCCTACAGAAGAATGTTATGCCACCATCAGGAAAATGAGGAAGATTCATATACATATGGATATGGAAAGATTTTTTAAGATATACTCCTCTTTTGCTTTACTGAGATATAATTGCCATCATTTAGGTTTAAGATGTGCAATATATTGATCTGATACATTTATAAATTGCAAAATGATTACCATGATAGCATTAGCTAACACTTCCATCCTGTCACATAATTACCATTTTTTGGTGGTGACATCTAAGATCTACTCTCTCAGAAACTTTCAAGTATATAATATACTATTATTAGCTATAATCACTATGCTTTACATTAGATTCCCAGAACTTGTTCATCTTATAACCAGAAGTTTGTATCCTTTGACTAGTATCTCCCCATTTCCCCCACCCCAGTCACCTGGTAACCACAACTCTACTCTCTGTTTCTCTGAGTTTAGCTTTTTTAGATTCTACACAAAAGTGAGATCATGCAGTATTTCTTTCTGTCTGACTTATTGAACTTAGCACAATGCCCTCATGGTTTATCCAAGTTGTCACAAGCAACAAAATTTTCTTTTTTCTCATGGCTGAATGATATTCCATTATATATATATATACTCCACATCTTTATTTACTCATTTGTTGATGGACACTTAGGTTGCTTTACATATCTTTGCGATTGTGAATAAAGCTTCAGTGAACATAGGAATACAGATGTCTCCATGAGATCCTATTTTCATTTCCTTTGGATGTATACCCAAGAGTTGAATTGCTGGGTCATATGGTAGTTTTATTTTTCAGTTTTTGAGCAACCTCCATACTGTTTTTCAGAGTACCTGCACCAATTTACATTCCCACCAACAGTTGACAAGGGTTTTCTTTTCTACACAACTTTACCAGCATTTGTTATCTCCTGTCTTTTTGACGATAGCTATTTTAACAAGTGTGTGGTGCTATCTCACTGAGATTTAACTTTGCATTTCTCTGACGATTAGTGATATCAAGCACCTTTTCAAAGATAGACTTTTAAGTGAAAAACAAAGGAATAGATAGAGTAAATTCTGGGGCTGTTTCTATAAAAATATATACATATATTTATGCCAAAACCTGAAGAAAGTTCAAACTACTGTACAGTTGTACTCATTTCACATGCTAGCAAGTTATGCCCTAAATCCTTCAAGCTGAGCTTTAGCAGTACATGAACCAAGAATTTCCAGATGTACAACCTGGGTTTTGAAGAGGCAGAGAAACCAGAACATTCATTGAATCATGGAGGAAGAAAGGGAGTTCCAGGAAAACATCTACTTCTGCTTTATTGACTATGCTAAAGCCTTTGACTGTGTGTATCACAACAAACTGTGAAAAACTATTAAAGAGATGGGAATACCAGACCATCTTACCTGCCTCCTGAGAAACCTGTATGCAGGTCAAGAAACAGCAGTTAGAACCAGACATGGAAAAATGGACTAGTTCAAAATTGGGAAAGGAGTACGTCAAGGCTGTATATTGTCACTCTGCTTATTTAACTTATATGTGAGCACATCATGCGAAATGCCAGGAGGATGAATCACAAGCTGGAATCAAGATTGCCAGGAGAAATATCAAGAACCTCAGATATGCAGATGATACCACTCTAATGGCAAAAAGTAAAGAGGAACTGAAGAGCCTCTTGATGAGGGTGAAAGAAGAGAGTGAAAAAGCTGGCTTAAAACTCAACATTCAAAAAACTAAGATCATGGCATCTGGTCCTATCATTTCATGGCAAATGGATGGGGAAACAATGGAAACAGTGACTGACTTTATTTTCTTGGGCTCCAAAATCACTGCAGACAGTGACTGCAGCCATGAGATTAAAAAGATGCTTGCTCCTTGGAAGGAAAGCTATGACAAACCTAGACAGCATATTAAAAAGTACAGGCATCACTTTGCTGACAAAGTTGTGTATAGTCAAAGCTTTGGTTTTTCCAGTAGTCGTGTACAAATGTGAGTTGGATCATAAAGAAGGCTGAAGGCCAAAGTGATTCTTTTGAATTCTGGTGCTGGAGAAGACTCTTGAGAGTCCTGTGGACTGCAAAGAGATCAAACCAGTCATTCATAAAGGAAATCAGTCCTGAATATTCATTGGAAGGACTGATGCTGAAATTGAAGCTCCAGAACTTCGGCCACCTGATGCGAAGAGCTGACTCATTGGAAAAGACCCTGATGTTGGAAAGATAAAAGGCAAAAGGAGAAGTGGGCAGCAGAGGATTATATGCTTAGATGGCATCACCGACTCAATGGACATAAATCTGAGCAAACTCTGGGAGATAGTGAAGGACAGAGGAGCCTGAAGTGCTGCAGTCCATGGGGTTGTGAAGAATTGGACATGACTTAGGGACTGAACAACAGCAACACATATTTATATGCCTGTTTATGCCTAGGATATTATTGAAAGGGTATGCGAGAAATTCTGGATTGGGTGTCTGGGGGAAGGTATTTAGAGGGAGGCTGATTTTCACTTAAAACATTTTTGAAGTTTCTATAATATTATTTGCTTGTATTGCCTATGTAATATAAAATTATATTTTAAAAAGTACTGGCAAAGCTTGATGAGTCTCAGTTCCTTCTTCCTACAAAGACCAGGGTCTGTGTCCGTAGTCTGTCCATCAACTGACTGGACAGATATCTCATTTAGCATGATACTTTTTCAGATCCACATTATTTTTGCCTTTTCAGATCAAGAAGAAGAGTGAGAATCATTTCCCAAAGCTACAGCTTGCTTCTTAAGTGATTTATGGCCATTCCAAAGAATGTATTGAACCTAGGCCTATGTTTTCTCTGTGCCCTATCCCACCACACAAGATGCAGAAACCAGAGCACTGTTTAACAGTAGCTTGCCCAAAGTGAAATTGAACCCATGCCCATGTTATTCAACCACTTCTCAGATGCCCTGTAGAATGTTCTGGTGAATCTGTAAACTATCAATTTTAAAAGCCATCTCACTGAAACTTGACAAATTTAAAGACAGCAAGATGAGTGGTTCTCAGATTTTAGCGTGCCTCAGGATCACCTATGTGTGTGTTCAGTTGCTAAGTCGTCCAACTCTTGGTGACCTCATGGACTGCAGCATGCCAGGCTTCTCTGTCCTTTACTATCACCCTGAGTTTACTCAAATTCATGTCCACTGAGTTGGTGATGCTATCTAACCATCTCATCCTCTGTCACCTGCTTTCCTTTTGCTTTCAGTCTTTCCCAGTGTCAGGGTCTTTTCCAATGAGCCAGTTCTTCCCATCAGGTGGCCAAAGTATTGGAGCTTCAGCTTCAGTATCAGTCCTTCCAATGAATATTCAGGGTTGATTTCCTTTAGTATTGACTATTTTGATCTCCTTATTGTCCAAGGGACTCTCAAGTGTCTTCTCCAGCACCACAGTTCAAAAACATCAATTCTTCGGCACTCAGCCTTCTTTATGGTCCAGCTCTCACATCTGTACATGACTACAGGAAAAACTATAGCTTTGACTATACCAGAATCACCTGGAGGGCTTCTTAAATCACAGATTCCACAGAGAAGACCATCTAAGGAAGGATCCAAGAATTTGCATTTCTCACAAGTTCCCAGATGCTGCTGCTGCTGCTTCTGCTTCTGGCCAAAGGACCATACTCAGAAAACTGCTAGACTGGATAATGGGGGGAGGCACCCTCATTCTAGAGGGGTCTTGCCTCTACCTGCTGTTGTAGCAGGACTTCATCAAAGCTAGTTCCCAAAGGTAGCACTGGATTTGGTTTTTTTGAGGAATGTTAATGGCAATATGTACCGATTCCTACTGAGTTGGATGGCACACATTTTCCTCTCTCATCTTGTCTTTCATCTTCTGTAAGCATTCTTATTTATAAGTGATCTGTCATATTACCATAGCCTGTACTGTGTGTAACCCTATTGATTAGAAGCAAGTCTACACACTTGTAGTGTGTAGGTTAACTAATTCTCTTTCACTTTATTCTGCTCTGGATGGTGAATGTAACTTCCAGTTCATAATAAACTTTTAAATATTTACTGACTTGGTTCTTTCTAACATCTAGATAATATCATTTTAAAAATCCATTTTTACCAATCATGTGTGTGTGTGTGTGTCACATCAAACAAACTGTACTACTATTTTGCTGATAACAAACTTTGGGAGCAAGGATGTGCAGTTAAGTCTTGAAAATTAAGTACAAATGAATAAGCTTAATTTATTTAATCTAGAAAGTGATAATTTGGAGATTTAAGCCACTTGGCAGCTGAGTGTGCAGAAGGGAATGTGGGTGGGACTAACATGTTTTTGCCAAGACTGAGTTTTTGCCTAGTGCTTTTGGAATTTCAAGAATCTAATTAAGACTTTTGGTAAATTTGTTTTAAATCACCATAGAATTAATAAGCTAGAGGCATTATAGTGTCTGTCAGCTCTGATTTAATTTAGATGCACAGTCCCTTCAAACTAGATCAAGACTACAGTGAAGTACCAAACAGCAACACTTTCTAAATAGCTTGTAGGCATCCGCTGACGTCCATGTTCCCACCACGGGTGTCTGGGCCAAGCAGTGATGGCTGGTTTACTGCAACCCTCACCCATGCTTCTGAGGGACTCATGACACACCTTCCTACTACTCACAGAAGATCTGGGGACACCTCTGGCCCATGTCACCTTTCTTCCCATCTCCTAGCTACAGAAATCTTTAGCCCCTTGCTGCCATGGAGCTATATTTCCCACTTCCTCCTCTTTCATAGATGACTACTCTCTGCATTCAGGTTTCCCTGAAGCTCAAGTTCTGTTGCTGCACTTAGATGAGGTTAGGCTCAAGGAATGAGATGTGGACACGTGGGGGGAACTTGAAGTAAGGGCAAGACTGTGGTAGTATTGCTGCTACATTGTGGATTAAATAAACTTTGTAGGCTGTCCCAGACACTGAACTACTTTGTTTAACTTTTTTTCTTTCAGGGAAAATTGCCCTTCAATTTTCAAATATTTTTAAATGATCTTTTGGAACACAGCTTTGATAGTATCCCATCAGGTATTCTCTTTCTCTTCCCTCTTTCCATTTTGTGTGAATTTGTTCTTTCATTCCCATCTTATTCCAATCATTTGGCTCTTATGCTAAGGATCACTGGCAAGTCTGGAGCTCCTAATATTTAATCACAATTATGAAATATTGTCATAAGATGATTTTCCATATTATTCCCTAATTAAACTGATACATCAGTTGGCATTTCTAGAACTGCTATATCTAAAATATTAGCTTAAGAGACCTGTTTATGTTCTTATTTAAACAATAAGAAGATAATTGAAAAACGGTACCTTGGTTGGCCTGAAGCTGATGCTTAAATATGGTGGTTTGTGCAATTAGGCAGCACATCCAAAGTCCTCAATAACCTGGATTTGATAAAGTTTTCCTAACTTCAAGAACAGTTAAGCAGTATACCATTTCATGATTGGCCTGCATCTCAGGAGTTCAATGGGAAAGAACTCTGGAGCTATGTACAGAATTGGAGGTTTAGACATGTACAGACATATCTGATGAATGAAGATGGACGATATGAGTAGAATTCATGAGGAGCAGTAGCACTGCCATTAGAAAGAGAAATCACCATGGGTAGGGGCAAAGTTGAGCAAGGTAGCCTCGATTTAGCACAAAGTTCCTCATGCTAGACATGATAGTGGCTTAAGGAATAATGCAAGGATGAACATGAATACCACCTGACCCAGCTCCTCACTGTTTCCTTTTTGGTCACCTCATTCCTTCTTGAGTGAATATTGTTCTGGGAAACAAAAGGAAGTATTAAAAGAAGAGCCCCCAAACTTCTTAAGCAAGACACAAAAGTCACTAACCACAGAGGGAAAAAATGATAAACTATATAAAAATTAAGAACTTCTGTACATCAAATGCCACAATGAAAAATTACTCAGCCATGAAAAGAATGAATTTGAGTCAGTTGTATGAGGTGGATGAACCTAGAGCCTGTTATACAGAGTGAAGTAAATTGGAAAAAGAAAAACAAATATTGTATATTAATCCATATATATGGGATCTAGAAAGATGGTACTGATGAACCTATTTGCAGGGAAAGAATGGAGACACAGATATAGAGAATGGACTTGTGGACACAGTGTGGGAGGTGTGAGTGGGACAAATGGAGAAAGTAGTATCAATGTATATAACACAGGGAGCTCAGTCTGGTGTTCTGTGATGACCTAGAAGGGTGGGATTGGGAGAAGGGAGGGAGGTGCAAGAGGTAAGGGATATATATATAATTATGGCTGATTCTTGTTGCTGTATTGAAGAAACCAACACAACATTATAAAAATTAAAAAACAAAAAATAATAAAAAAAGAAAGTAAAAGGCAAGCCACACCCAAAGATACATATTTAGATTATATAAAGAATTCTTATACATTTCTAAGAAAGACACAGATAACACAATAGAAAAATGGGCAACAGACATTGTACAAATGAGGGAAATGAAATCGCCAATAGGCATCAAAAGGAGTTCAACTTCCTTTTCAGGGAAATGCAAATTGATGCTACAATGTAATGTTTATACACACTCATCAGAATAACTAAACTGAAAAATACAAAAAAACTCAAGTGTTATGGTATCACTAGTATGGGGAGCTACCACAACTCTCATACACTTCTGATAGGCTGTAAATTTACACAGCCACTTTGGAAAACTCTTCAGGTATTTACTAATGCTGAATATGCTTAGTCTATAATAATGATTTCACTCCTAGATATATATTCAACAAAACACACACATATACTCACCCAAAGACATGGTCAAGATTGTTCATAGCAGCATATTCATAATAACCCAAACTAGAAAACAACTACAATGGTTAATTTTATGTGTCAACTTGACTGGGCTACAGAGTACCCAGATATTTGGTCAAACATTCTTCTGGGTGTTTCTGTGAGGGTATTTTTGGATGAGATTGACCTTTAAATCAGTAGACTGAGTAGAGTAGATTGCACACCACCACCCCCATATAAGTGGGTCTTATTTGATCAGTTGAAGGTTTGAATAGAATAAAAAGTCTGACCTTCCTCCAAGTAAGAATTGTTCTCTTCTGAAAGCCTATAGACTGGGACATTGGCTTTTTCCCCTGGATTTCAGATTTGAATAGAAACACTGACTTTTTCTGGGACTTGAAAGTTGCCAGATTTTGGACTAGAATTCCTCCACTGGCTCTCCTGGGTGTCCAGCTTGTTGACTTAAATTCTATGCATTTTGGAACCATAATCATGTTAGCCAGTCCCTTATAATCTCTCTCTCTCTCTTTTCTGGAAAGAACAACTGACAGTCAAGCTATGGCTATTCATATTTAGGTATTAGGCAAGCATTTTCTTCAAAATGAACAAAAGGAGCCAGTCATTTCAAAGGAAACAATTGATAGTATCTGTTGCCAATGATAGGATTTGAGCTTCCACTGAAAATTAGAAGTTTGGAAAACTTGTATCTGCTACTGTGAGCTTGACAGCTTCTCAATATTTCAAGGCTTTCTAATGAGATAAGTGGTGATATTAACAAATGTGATTTTTGAGATTGTATAATGAAATGTGTCAATAACTCAGTGAGTATTTTCAAAATGATCCATGCATGATGCTGAAAAATCATGGGTGTGTAAAAGTTCCATTCAAAGTACAAGACAGAGCAATTGGTTGTAAGGTAACAATAACATATGAAAATTTCATAAATATACTTTAAGATTCTGCTAACCTTTAAGAAATAGCCACTTTTCAAAACTTGTTGTAGTATTAGAGAAGGATATCCATAAATGTCTTTTAATTTAAAAGATTCTTGCTACTTGGAAAAAAAATGTTATGACAAACCTAGACAGCATATTAAAAAACAGAGACATTACTTTGCCAACAAAGATCTGTATAGTCAAAGCTATGTTTTTTCCAGCAGTCATGTACGGAAGTGAGAATTGGACCATAAAGAAGTCTGAGTGCTGAAGAACTGATGCTTTTTGAACTGTGGTGTTGGAGAAGACTCTTGAGAGTCCCTTGGACTGCAAAGAGATCCAACCAGTCAATCCTACAGGAAATCAATCCTGAATATTCACTGGAAGGACTAATGCTGAAGCTGAAACTCCAATACTTTGGCCACCTGATATGAAGAGCCAACTCGTTAGAAAAGAACCTGATTTTGGGAAATACTGACGGCAGGATGAGAAGGATGAGATGGTTGGATGGCATCACCAACTCAAAGAACTTGAGTGTGAGCGAGCTACAGGAGATGGCTGAGACAGGGAAGCCTGCTATGCTTCAGTCCATAGGGTCACAAAGAGTCGGATACTACTGAGCGACTGAACAACAATAATCCATTAAGTGTCAGAAAAAGCTCTTAAAATACCAGTCCGCTTTTCAATGACATATCTGTGTGATGTTTTTCTTCATATATTTCCATGAAAGTGTTTTAATAGCTAGAACGCAAAAGCAAATATGAGAACTCAACTGTCTTCTATGAAACCAGACATTAAAGAGATTTGCCAAAATGTAAAACAATTCTATTCTTCTTGCTAAAGTTTTTGCTTTGAAAATGTTATTATGGTGAAATGTAAATAATAAATTTATTATTTTAAGTGAGCTAAAATATTTCTCAAAATTGTCATTTTAATTTCTAACAGAGTAAATATTGATAGATATAATCACATAAACAAAGGTACTTTGGTGCCCTCAATAATTTTTATTAATTATATTTATTTTATTTTTATTTGATTGATGATTGTGTTACAATATTGGTTTGATTTCTGCCATACATTAACATGAATCAGTCATAGGTGTATGTATGCCCCCTCCCTCTTGAACCTCCTTCCCACCTCTCACCCTTTCCCACCCCTCTAGGGTGTTAAGAACCCTGATTTGAGTTCCCTTAGTCATACAATAAATTTCCATTGGCTATTTTACATATGTTAGCGTACATGCTTCCATGCTACTCTCTCCATTCATCTCACCCTCTCCTTCCTCTCCCCTGCTTGTGTCCATAGTCTGTTCTCAATGTCTGTGCCTACACTGCTGCCCTGCAAATAAGTTCATCAGTATCATCTCTCTAGATTCCATATATATATATGTGTGTGTTTGTGTGTGTGTGTGTGTGTGTGTGTGTGTGTGAATATATAATATTTGTTAAGTATAAAGCAGTCCTGAGACCAAAAAACTTGGGAAATGCATCAGGCCAGACTAACCAAGAGCTTTTCATCTGGATCAAATGAGGACTTCATCAACTATGAGGCCTTCATCTATTCTATTTCTCAATGTCCTCTTTCAATGGACTATGGACAAATATCATATATTAGCACAGAAAAAAGCTATATTTTTGAACAACTGACTTGGTAAAATCTGCTGAACACTTGTGGATATTGTACTTGTCATGCTTTTCCCATTGCCTTGTCTGCTGAGAAGCTCAGAGCCAAGTGTGCAGGCTATTTCTAGATGTGTAGGGCTTTATAGTCTTCATGTCTAATCTTACTTCAGAATCATCCAATCACCATTCCTCTATTTTCCCTTATCTTTTTTGGTCTCATCTATTTGTTTTTGCCAAGTTTATAGTCTGAATTCTGCAACCTCCTTTAAGTGCATTTGAAAACAGAGTAAGGGGAAGGAAAAGAAACTCAAAGTCGGTGCTGTGTGACAAGTTAGAGAGGTGGGAGGAGGAGGGAGGTGGGAGGGAGGTACAGGAGAGAGGGGACATGTGTATATCTGTGGCCAATTCACGTTGACATATGGCAAAAGCAATCACAATATTGTAAAGTGATTACCCTACAATTAAAAATAAAATATATTAAAAAGAAAAAAACAAACAAGAAAAAGGTGAAATCTGTAATATAATCTATAAATAAATATGTGGAAGCTCCTCTGTTTATCTAAACTGCCTGGAGAATCAATCCTCAAGTCCCCCAGGTGCAAACCAGGAGCATTATGCCCAGAAATCAGAAATAACCATGGCAACAAGTTTGTTTGTTTGTTTGTTTCCTGGGGAGAAGAGAGAAATGGTCTTCCTTATGCATCCTGACAGGAAGCCAGTTCTTTCTCCCCATAATTTATCACTTTCCTAAGAGAAGATTATAAGCTTTTTCTTTTATGTCGAGGATGAGATTGATGAAGAAAACAAGCAGAGGAAATCAGTGAATTGACCAAGTTGCTGGGAAAATGTCCCTTTGGAACTGTGTGTCAGTCCCTTCTGAGTTAGGAACAAGGTCTAGAAGGCAGGTACCAAATATGCTCAAGATTGCAATTATTAGGAAGAGCGCTGCTGTTTTGAACAGAAAACCTGGATTCTAGTCCTAATTCTTTCACTAATAAATTATATGCCTTTAGGTAAACCCTTTAGAATCCTGAGCCTCTGTTTTTTCATCTATAAAATGGGGATTATAATGCCTGCTGTATCTAAAGGTTGAGGATCAAGGGAGACCATAGATGTGAATATAATCTTGTAAAGGGCAGATGATATTTAAATTATGGTTCCATGCCTAAGGATGACTCTGAGGAGCACAAATCCAAGATGCACTGTGTCATGGCTGGTGCCTTTTAGACCATTTAATCCATTGAACTAGTTAAACTGGAAAATACATTTAGCCCCCAAAGAAAAGGACAGCTAGAATACACATTACTCCAGTTATTAAAGATGTATCTAATAGAACCTTATGTTTGGGTAGAGTGTTACAGGGACTAAGCCTTTAGTGCACCATCTGCTATGGTTCACATCCTTATCTAGGGCCAACACTGGATCCCAATCCCTATTGTCATCTTGTGGACATCACTCAAGCAATTCACCCCTCTCTCCTACATGATTTTTTTTAAATCTCTTCTGCATCAACCACTTCATGACATCCGTTAACCAGATTTGTGATTAACTACCCACACCCTCCCCTAACCTGTTCTTTCTGTAAACTCCCACGTCTCATAAATTGCAATTCCAATCTTCTGGCTGCTCAAAATACAAGAGTCATCTTTAACTCATTTTTTTTCTCACACATTCAGTCAGCAAATCCTGATGGCTCTGTCTTCAAACTAAATCCTAAATCTGATCTCTACCTCCCCTGTCCTTGCAATGATTGCTGGTTGCTGGCTCCCATGTTTGCTCCCCATATAGTCCAGCTTTGCCTGAGGAAGCCTTCTGTACCATGAATCAAATTATATCTGTTGCTTGCCCTTTTCTACCGGTGACTTCCATTCATTTAAAAGCCAATTCCTATCCATGGTTTTCAAGGTCCTGAATCATCTGGTCTCTTTGTGACCTCTTCTACTTCATTTCCAACCAGATTTTCCCCCACTTAGTAACCTCCATCTATACTGGCTATTCCTTGAACATGCCAAACATGGTCCATCTCCAAGCCTTCATTCTTGCTGTGCTCTTTGTCTAGAACACTGTCACCAAGATTATCAAATAGCCTGCGTTCCTTCATTCATTCAGGCCCACATACTGCCTCGTCAAACAGGCCCTTAGAAGCCAAAAATGGTATCCCCTTCCATCTCTATTTGCTCACGTTGTTCTGTTTCTCTTTATACGACTTCTTCATATAATGCAATATATATTCATTGATCTTTCTTTATCTGTTTCCCACTGCAGTGTAGATTCTATGACAAAAAAAGGGGGGAGGGGACTTGATCTACTTTTGTCTCTGTCATATCTTCAGTACCCCAGGCACATGGTTGATATTCAACAAGTATTTAGGGGATTGAATAAATAAATAAATGTATTAAGCATTAAATAAAGGTTCATTTTCCCACATACCCTTACATGCATTATATTAATATTCAACTCATACTTACCAGAAACCTATGAGGTGTCAAAGCAAGCACTGCTTCCCTCAATTTATTATTGTTTGATCTGGCAGGTTTGTTTGCTTTTTTTTAGCCATTGTCCCTCTGATGGGCCTATGGAGGCACAGACAACCATGACACAGGGGTCAAAGATGTTTTTCAATCTAATATGAAGTGTTATGGAGATATCAAGAAGGCCTCAGTCAGACTGGAGGATCCGGCAAAGACTTTCTGGAGGAGATGACAGTGAGCCGAGTCCTCTAGGATAAGTATAAATTAGTTTGGTGAAGGAATGAAGGAATAGTCTCTCCTCTTGACAACACAGTTCATCAGAGAATATCAAGCACTCCAAATATATCACTTAGGCTGTTGAGGGTTGGCTGGTGGGTAGAGAGAGATGACTCTGGTAAAGGAAACAGTATCCAGTTCTAGAGGGCCTTGTGCACTATGAGGAATATATGACCCATTTTTCTGATAATTTTTAGCACCCAGAAGGTTTTAGGCAAAGAAATGACTTAGCTAGAGTTGCCATAATAGATACTGGAGCTGAAGTCAGAGTTTAAGAGACTTACTCCTAATTAGAAAGCTCACTGAAAAATCAGGATGTGGTCCAACTATTCTGACCCTGAATGCTGGTCTCTTTCCCACTGCACTGCTCTGCGTGTATCCCATTCCCAAGCTTATAGAACCATCTTAGCTTGGTGGTGTCTAGAAATAGGTATGCTCACAAAACTGGAAGGGAGCTAAACCTTGTTTGCAAATTGCCCAAAGACACATCCCTCAGAATAATGGCAAGAGGGAAATGCTTTCACTGGCTTTCCCCTCTTCAGAATCACACTGGAGAGCATCTTGCTTTGTTCTTCCTCTTTAGTTTATAACCTGCCTTACTAACATCCCTACATCCTGAATACACACTATGTGGTGTCTTATCTGAGCCATTGCTCTGTTTCTGATGGCAGTTGTTTGGCCTGATCTGCCAATAGTAGCAGGGTGGGAAGTTCATTATTGTTCTTTTTCAAAGGCCTCTTTTCATTCTTTTCACTTCAATCACAACAGGTGCGGTGATGCTGTTTTTAATTCATAACTCTACTCAGCAAGTGATGTTCTTCATGGTACTCTATAGTCTCTCTCCTCTAAGTTGAATAATACTGGGCTTTTCCCAAAATTCCTGTGATATTATAAAGGCCAGGATTTGATCACATTGGCGTGTGCCACAGATGAGGGTCCTATCAGGTTCTACAGTTTTCACAAGGTGTCGTAGCATGGAAATGAGTACAGAATTCCCCACATTTCTAATAAACATCTCTTTAGTTTTCTCAATATTGAGTTCACTGTATTTCCTACAATAAAGCTATACAACGATCCTTTCAACCCGCCAAGGATTTGGATACAAGTTGGGAATGTATTGAAATACATAGGACACGAAATGCGGTATAAGTGAGCTTAGTGGAGGGTGGAATAATTTCTTTACAGGAAGAAATTCTGATATAGTAACTCCTCATATAACCCACAAAAAATTTGCATCTCAACAGTTAATAAAAAGTGTGAAGAGAACTGTCCTTTCCCATCATCTCCACTTCTCCTCCAATTTCTCTCAAAGACATTTGATTCACCTTGCCACCCATGTTTTCCAACAAGACACTTCCTCTCAAGTTCACTATGATCACCATGTTGCCAAATACATTGCTCAGTTTTAGTCATCAAGTGATTATCTGACCAGACTCACTGTCAACACTGTCTTTCTTTGCTTTTTTGGTTGTGTTGTGCAGCTCGGAAGATCCTAGTTCCCCAACCAGGAGTTGAACCCACGCCCCCTGCATTGGAAGCATGGAGTCTTAGCCACTGGACCACCAGGGAATTCCCCCATCAACATATTCTTTGGGCTTCTAAGGTACCCTTTTCTTGTGGCTTTCTTCCTGTCTCCCAGTCTCCCGGGCTGATTCCTGTTCTTTTCTCCAAACTCTACATGTAGAGAAGTTACTGTGAAGTTAATTGGCTTAACGTTTTAGACACATACACTTACACAAGCCCATTCCAGGAAAAGCCCAAACAATGTGTTCACACAGTCATCTTGTTTTGTGGATTTGCAAAAATTAGACGTTTTAACTGAAAACAGTTAAAACTAACAGTTAAAACTGCTGGTTTTTTACACTCCAACTATTCCTCCATCATATTTTCCCTTTAGATGAGTGCTGTTGGAGTGACTGTGGGTAATTCTGAGATATAGCTAAAGGGAAATTAAGTTGAAAATACATCTAGTTTGGGTTATATTCACAGTCGCCTCCTATACAGTTAACTTATTGCTAGCTATAGGGGCTTCTAGGAATACACCTATGATCCACTGTGCTGACTCATCAGATATCTTGACATGAAGATAAAGGGCCAGAATTCATATCAGGATATGAACCTGTCTTATGGTGCTCATCTCATGAAAAATAGTGCCCAGATTCATTATTAGAAGCTAGTCTGTGGGAAATCCTTTGTTTTCTCTCTTTCTCTGACATCCCACATTCAATCCATCAGAAATTATAGTTGGCTTTACCTTCAAAATATATCTAGACACTGACCATGGGCGGCTTACTATATCCTCTAGTCAAGGTCTCAGTAACTTCTTGCCTGGATTAGAGCAATATCTAACTTGTCTCTCACTTTGTGTCTACACTGCACCTTGGTGAGTGCATGCTAAGTCGCTTCAGTCATGTACAACTCTTTGCAATCCTATGGAAAGTAGGCCACCAGGCTCCTCTGTCCATGGGATTCTCCAAGCAAGAATACTGGAGTGGGTTGCCATGCCCTCCTCCATGGAATCTTCCTGACCCAGGGATTGAATCCCTGTCTCTTACGTCTACTGCATTGGCAGGTGGGTTCTTTACCACTAGCACCACGTGGGAAGCCCCACACTGCATGTCTATAGTTGCCAAAAAGCCTTAGTTAAAAATATAAGTCAAATAATGTCATTCTTAAATTTATGTTCCGCCCCCCCCCCCCACAATGGTTTCCAATTTTGCTCAGAATAAAATCAATGGAATTTTCAATAGCTTACAGGACTCTGCATGATCTTACTCCTTTCAAATATTTTCTCACAAAGGATGGGAATAGAGAATCTGGGTCTAAACCCCTAGAAGTCAAAGCAATGAGAAAAATGAGGGAAAGTCCATGGTTATTCCTACTAGGAAAAATTAATGTCAACTGGAGGAATCCAAGTTTTTCATAATTTCAAAAATAGAAAGATGATTATTTTCCCTATATGTTATTTATTTTTGCTGACCTTTCAAGAGAGGATGAATAGCAGACAGTTTAAGTTATAGTCTCTAATGAGTGACAAAAACCATGACATTCTCCTGTTTAAGTATAGATTTTTAAGCTCTGGGACAGGATGGAGTTTTGATGTTTTATCCTGAATATTAATCACTGGAAGACCATCTCTTCCTCCACATGGGAGTGGGATAACCATGGTAAATACCAGAATTTTCATCCAAAACAATGTCTTATTTAAAAATAACCTGGCAGGAGTCACATCATCAACATGACAGAAAAGAACTTTTCTACCACCTTCTCCCCCAAATAATGCTGATTTTGACAAGAGTACCATTGGGGGAACAACAGCCCACTCCAATATTCTTTCCTGGAGAATCCCATGGACAGAGAAGCCTAGCAGGCTACAGTCCATGGGGTCACAGAGAGTCGGACACAACTGAGTGACTAACACACACACACACACACACACACACCATTGCAGGAGTCCAGAGGCAAAGTTCCAGCACACTATGGGGGCAGGGAAAAAAATGTCTAACATCACATACAAAAAAGAGAGTAAGAAGAGTGGTTTCACTTTACCTGCATCACTCTTCCCCCTAGGTGGCACAGTTCAGTGTCAAGAGAGACCTTCTGTTGCTCCCGGAGAGATAAGTGAAAGCATATGAATGAGTGCCTGTTTTTCCCAGATGCATGGGACACTGCCCACTTCCTTCTCACCCTATCTAGAATACTGAGGTGTGCTATACAACTAAGAGACAAAGAGGGACCAGAAACATAGCAACCAGGGCTTGGAGGGCATCAAAATGACACAGATCTTACCAACCACTTCACAGACTCCAACAGGAAGCCCACCCATAAGCTACTGGGCCTGCCTCACATGTGGGTCTCCCCAACAGGTACCCCCAATACTCTGCATACTTCAACCACAATCTCCTCCCCTCATTCCATAATTGGCTTCCATTGCATGCCCAAAAGGGTGACAAGTGCAAATTTTTACAAATGACTAGTTAGCTTGCCATGGATATGAATCTGAGCAAACTCCATGATTTAGTGAAGGACAGAGGAGCCTGGTGTGCTATACGGCCCATGAGGTCACAAAGAGCTGGACATGACTTAGTGACTGAAGGACAACAAGAACAACAACAAATTTAGCATGCACAGAAAGCTGGCTCAGCTCCAAGGGATTGAGAGAATGCACACAAACTTTAGCATTATGCACAACCCTACAGAAAGCAAATGGGAGGCTGTCAGTACCTGACCTGGATTTGCAGGATTGAGATAATGTATCAATTACCTTACCTGATAAGGTGTCAGGATTGAGATAAGACTTTGAGGACACAAAAAAATGAAGGAAACATGACACCACCAAAGGAACACAATAAATTTCCAGTAACTGACTCCAAAGAAATGGAGAAGTACAATTTGCCTGATAAAGAATTCTAAATAGTTGTCTTAAGGAAGCTCGGTGAACTACAAGAAAACACCAGAAGACAATTCAACAAAATCAATAAAGCAGTACATGAACAAAACAGGAGGTTAAACACAGAAAAAGAAATAATTTAATGAATCAAATAGAAATTTTGGAACTGAAGAATACAATGAATGAAATGAAAAACTGTGATAGTGAGTGTCAATAACAGACTTGATCAAGGAGAAGAAAAAAGTTGTGAATTCAAAGACAGGTCATTTTAAATTATCCAGAGGAGAAAAAAGAATGAAGAGTGAAGAAAATGTCTTCTCTCTGGTCTATCTTCCATGTGAATGTACAGCATGCTGGTAATTTGATACAACCTTTCTCAATATCAATATCCTAATATGAAAAATAATGATCGATAGAAATATATTGAAAAAAATTTGGTGAAATGTGGTTCCTGTGGCAAAGAACCTGCCTGCCAATGCAGGAGACGTAAGAGACACAGGTTTGATCCCTGGGTCAGGGAGATCCTCTGGAGGAGAGCACAGCAGCTCACTTCAGTATTCTTGCCTGGAGAATTCCATGGACAGAGGAGCCTGGCGGGCTACAGTCCATGGGGTCACAAAGAGTCGAACATGATTGAAGCGACTTAGCATAGCACAACACAGGGAATGTTTAGGATACCTGGCGAAGGATCACAGATATATGGAAGATAACATCAGGGTCAGTTCTTCTAATGTTTTGTTTCAAGCCTTTCTTTGATTTACATCATGGTCTCTACCCTTCACAGTCACTCAATTTCCATTGTTAAATGATGCTGACAATTCAGAATTATAACAATAATATTCAAACTGAGGAGCCTTGCTGTCTGAGAATGGGGATATTTTGAGATTGTCTATGTGACTAAAATTAGAAGCTAAAAGTTGTCTAACTGTGTGGTGTCTTGGTTTAGACTCTCAAAGCAGATACTGAGGCAAGGTTTCTAGAGTGAGTGAGTAGTTGGGATGTGCTTGGGGCTTACAAGGAACACTAGTAGGGAAGTAGAGAAGTGATATTGGGAAGGATCATTTCTAGCCAAAAAGAAAAGCTACATTATTCAGCTAACTGGTGTAGTGGGTAATTGGAACTTAATCTCAGAGAGAAACTCTGATAAATGGTGTAAGAAATCAACACCTCAAAATTAGCCCACGTAAAAGACAATAGAACTGGGGTATCTATACACTGAATTCTGTAAGTCATTGGTTGAGGAGTACTGAGGCAGGGGAGGTATTATTTGCCTGGCATTTTTGACCTACCATACATGAGTAGACTGAGAGAGCAGCCACTCACAATTCTGGCAAAAAGCCTATGGACACGATGATGCAGATACCAATCATTAAGTTAACCAAAAGACGCTAAACTATTAATAGTAAGTTCTGAGGGATCGGTGTAGACAACTAATAGGGTTGACTGAACATGAAGACTTTAGGGATTGGTAACACTGTCAAGATGACTAATCAGGCAGAAATAATTTTATATTTATGGAGTTATTCCAATTAGCTCCACTAGTTTTTAATTGATGCATTACTTGAACAATATTTCATCTCAGTTAAACAAAACTGATGATCTGCACCAAAGGTCAACAAAATTTTTCTTTAAAGGATGAGAGAGTAAATAGCTTAAGCTTTGAGAGCTGTACAGTCTCTGTCAGAACTAGGACAGCTCTGTCTTTGTAGCATGAAGGCAACTGTGGGCAACTATGTGAGCGTGCTCAGTCACTTTAGTCATGTCCTACTCTTTGTGACTCCATGGACTGTAACCCGCCAGGCTCCTATGTCCATGGGGTTCTCTAGGCAAGAATATTGAAGTGAGTTGCCAGGCCCTCCTCCAGGGGATCTTCCTGACCCAGGGATTGAACCTGTGTCTCTTGCATCTCCTGCATTGCAGGCAAATTCCTTACCACTGAGCCACCAGGGAAGCCCATGAAAGCAGCTATAGACAACAGTAAACAAATAAGCATGGTTGTGTTCCAGCAGCATTTTATTTATGGACACTGAAATTTGAATTCATATAATTTCCATGTGTCACTAAATATTTTTCTTCTAATTTTTTCAACTATCTAAAAATATTTTAAAACCTCTTTAGCTCACAGGCCATACAGAAACAGGTGGATTTGGCTTGGCTGTAATTTGCCAACCTCTGACTACATGATCTTACCTGGTCTAAAAACTAAGACCTGGGACTTCCCTGGTGATCTAATGGTTAAGATTTCACCTTGCAGCACAGGGAACATGGATTCGATCCCTGGTCAAGGAACTAAGATCCCACATGCTGCAGGGCAACTAAGCGCATGTGCAGCAACTACTGAGCACACATGCCACAACTTGAGAATCCATGCACCACAATGAAAAATCCCACATTATGCAACAAAGATGCCATGTAAATGCAGCCAAATAAATTAACAAATAAATAAACATTTTTAAAAGACTTAAGGATCTTTTTTCTTCTTGTTTATCATTATGTGTATATTGCTGAAGAGATTTTTATTAGAAAAAGTTGAAAATATGACCCAGGGCACTGAACACATGACTATGTCAAGAACTCCTAACCAGAGCTAAAATCCCAATAGTCTCCTTTTTTTTTTTACTTTATAGCTACATAGCAGAAGCATTTTTTAACTTTTATGTGTCTTATATTAAATACTGAAAAAGCTTGGCTGTTTCCACCTGTGGTGTGTGGATTACTTTCCAAGAATATGAGCTGTTGAAGTGAAGGTACAATTATAAAACCAAATGTCAGATAAATGTTAACTATGAGTTGTCAAGAGTTGTATCACCAATATACTTTATTTTTTTCATTCAATGAAAAGTACTAATTGCAAGCAATATTTGTTCAATTACAATAATTACTCATAAAAACCCTTTATGTGTGCTAACCATCAGTGGTTGAAATTAGGTCCAAAAGAATTGCAGTCAGCAGTAGCCAGTGTGATTGTCTCTAAAGAACTCACATAGCTTCCAGGAAGGAAAAAACTAGCAATTGTACATATGTCACATCAAAAGGAGCAAATATCAGAAGGTACTTGGACCAAAAATTTAAGACAGTGCACTTTCCTCCCATCCTTTTGTCCCCCAGAACTAGATAGCTAATGAATGCAAAAAGATGATTGAGGAAGCTAGAAGTAGCTAATCATGTTCCTTCCCAAACCAGGGGTATCTAAAACTCAAGTGGAGTGGTTTATAACAGTAGGTAAAACCAGAGTTTTGATTCTTATACTGATAGTTTTGAAGTACCAAAATGAATGTATTCTTGTGGCAGGAAGACTTTTTATTATATAATATTAATTAGAAAAGCTCCAGTACTGGGACTTCCCTGGTGGTCCAGTGGCTAAGTCTCTGTGCTTCCAATGCAGGGGATGTGAATTCAATCCCTGGTCATGGAACTAAGGTCCTGCATGCTGCATAGCAAAAAAAAAAAAAAAAAAGCCGAATAAATAAGTTTAAAAGGGGAGGTGAAATATATTAGGTTGTTTTGTTCACATCTTATTGTTTGTTTCTTAAGATAAAGCCAAAATTCTAAGCAACAACCATATTCGGATGCTGTTTATAGAGGAGGAAAAAGTTTTCAGGGATCCTCAGAGTCCCTGGCTGAGTCTGAAAATTAAACTGACAGAAACAGATTAACAGGAGAAAAGTATACATATTTGTTTAAGTTTTATGATATGGGAAACTTCATAAGGAAATGAAGACCTAAAGAAATGGTTAAACCAGAATATTTTAATGCTAGTTATGATGAAGAGGAGACAGCCATGGAAAAATATGATATCTCAAGGAATATGAGGTGAACATAGGTAAACTGGGGTAAACTTAGGCCTGTTTCTTAAGATTCTTCTCAGTCTTATTTTTCTTTGTAGATAATGATACTCCTTTCCTCTGGGTAAAGCGAGGGCGCCTCTCACAAGACAATTTTATGATCTGCTTCAGGGGAAGGTCAGAGTAACCTTTCTTTTTCTGCTATTTTCTCAAACTCCTTTAGCTTAAAATGTTCAGCCTGTCAAGGTGCTGCATTTTGGGGATAGTGTGTCCTGAACCCCATCAGATTCAATGAATAATGTCTAAATTCTAGACTAGAACAGGATAAAAATAATGAAAAACTAGACTTTATTAGCAAAATGTATAGATAGAACTGTGTAACCAATGTGTTGTATTGCCTCTGCTAATGGGGAAAAATCTATGATGATCCTACGATGGTTGTTCAGAACTATTCTAATTTACCTCTTCTCTCTAGAATATCCAATAATATTTCAGTCATTCTCTGACATCAGGAAAGTTCCATTTTCAGGCATTAAAAAGTCAATATAAATCAAAACTTCACTCTCTAATGAATTGAAGACATCTTCCCATCCCCACAGCTCAAGCCTACCTCAGGCTCGGAAGTATGCAACAGGAAAGGGGTGATGTGATGCCTTTTTCCTCCTTATTCTTCATCCTTTCTTTCACTAGCTATTGCTTTTGGTTTCTCTAGGAATTATGTGAGGCATTAAATATTGTGGGCATTAATACTTTTCATCAAATGTTTTCAGTTTTTTCCCCTTTCAGGCACATGGTAAAATTGCATTTCCCTGGCTCCTTACCAATAGATGTGGCCATGTGATTGTTCTTGAGAAAGGAAATGTGAGCAGAAGGGATGTGTGTTTTTCTGGGTGGAAGCTTTAAGAACCAGTACACAAGTCATCATGTTCCCTTCTCTGTGCTGCGGTTGTCATGGAAGCAGGTGAGATAAAATTTCAATGAGGTCAATCTGTGTTGAAAATGTAGTGTGTTGTGAGCAAAAAATAAATATTTATTGTTGTAAGGCTTTGCTTTGGGGATTATATATCACTACAGAAGTCCACAGCTTATCCTGACACAATACACATTACAGCAATACACATTAAAATTACCAAAGATATAATAATTTTGAACTTGTACCTGATAACATGTCCTTAAGATATATGAAATTTTAAAAAAATCAGGATTGTAAAGAGAACTGAGAAATCTAAAATCATGGGGAAAGAATTCAATATACCTTTATCAGAGAAAGTGACAAAATGTTAGTAAGAATTTTAAAACTTCGAACAGAAAAATTAATAACATACATATGAGTATATAGAACAGATAGAAAATATACATTTTTTCAAGTTCACATTAAACATTTAAAAGAATTGCTTCATGCTAGGTTGAAAGGCAGCATCAGATATATCAAAGAACCAATATGGTAGAGATAATGTTGGTTTACTATGATGAAATTTAGGTTAGAAATCAACAATAAGAATAGTACATGTAAATGAACACACACATAAACAACATACACATTTGAAAACTTAGAATGCATTTCTAAATGATTTATGGATAATTTTGAGAAATATATAATATTCAGAATAATAATGAAAATATTACCTATGAAAATCATGAATTATTATAAAAGTGGTACTTAATGTTAATATTTGGTTAAGTTAGATGGTAATATATAGTGTTTATTATATTAATTTCTATTCATATTATATTTAGAATAATTAATAATAATCTTGAAGTGAAAATAAATAAAAACTTAACAGCTTATAAATATGGAAGCTAATTCTTCTCACAGATCATCAGGTGAATAAATTCCGTGATTCTTCCTAATAATTAGTTTATTTAACTCTCATGTTGTGATCTGTTGATACATCAAAAAGTAATAAACATAAGTGTATCACAATGTATCTTTTTCATTGCTTAACAAACATCATTTAAATGGGCATGACTTCCTAAATAGATTACCAGTAACAAATAAGGCAAATAAGTAACAAAAGAGTAAATAGAATCACTAGATACATTTCTCATCACATACACAACCACAAGGTGGTCCTACTACAAAGACTGGTTCAGTAGGAAAAAAGCATCTGATCTTTGTTTCCATGTTCTGCATTTTAACACTGAAATAATTTTCCTTCTCTGTGAATGTGGATCCTTAATTCAGCTTTGCTGGTCTGTGTTCATTTTGAGGTGGCAAAAAGTGCTTGATGGGGGTGTCCAAGTTTGATTTACTTGGGCTGGGTCTACCCATTACACTGCCCAAACCTGTAACTTGGATAAGTACTCATCCTGTCTTTTCTCTCATTCATCATTGGTTATTTTTTCCCTCCTGGCCTAGCATTCTCATTTCATCTTGATGATAGAGCAACTCTAGTGTTCACTGGATGTGTTTTCCCTTATGCAATTTTGTAACATAAAAATACAGTATGAACCACAGCTTATCTTCTTAAGAAATTTGAGTGGAATGTTCTCTTATAAGGAAAAGAGAAATTTCATGAGACTCTTTGGAAAAACAACCTATTAATCCATACATGTATTTGCTTTCCTCTGTACCTGACTCATTCTGATTAGAAGTATGTGTGCAGAGAGCTGATACAAGAAAAAGAAGCAGAGTAAGAAACTTAAAAATTCCATCCCTCAATAAAAGCAACTAAAAAACTGGCAGAAACTGACACATTCGATATTTTTGGAAGTCTAGAAACTAACCAAAGCTTGCGACAACCCAGAGAGCACTTATTCAAGAAAAACAGCTGACTCTTGCTAAATGGCAACCCACTCCAGTACTCTTGCCTGGAAAATTCCATGGACAGAGGAGCCTGGTAGGCTACAGTTCATGGGGTCGCAAAGAGTCGGACACGACTGAGCGACTTCACTTTCACTTTCACTTTTGTGGTATACACTAGTCCCATGTGTTCTCCCTAGCTCAGTCTTGATGATGTGTAATAGTCTGCATTCCCAGTAAAGAAAAAGATATATTGCAACTAAAGGAGCAGAATTGACTCTATTTGCAAAGATTGTCCTTGGTTGGTCTGTCTGGTGGTTCAACTTACCCAAAAAATTTGTTTCATCTGACCTAATTTAGAACTCAACAGTGCTAAAGCCACTAGCTGGGGTGGAGAGGAGAGAGGGTATTGGTCAAAAACATTTACAAACAAATGTTTTTGTCATTTATACATGGAGCAATGGATAACAGTTGGGGAAAACAATATGCCAACAAAAATGAATGAGAGAAAAAGATACTTTGAGGAATAAGGGTTTTGAAAAATTCTAACATATTCCAGGAATCTAGAAGACTCTATGTTGGGCCATGGCACAGAGAATTTGTCCCTACTGGTACTCGAAGCTTCTTTTCCACACTGTGTGGGATCACACAGTCTTTTTTTTATCTTAGTTGTTTATTTAATTGATTTTTAAAAATGAATTGTTATTAGAGTATAGTTGCTTTACAACTATAAGTGTTAGTTTCTACTGTACAGCAAAGTGAATCAGCTATGCATATACATATATCCCCTCTTCCTTGGATTTCATTCCTGTTTAGGTCACCATAGAGCACTGAGTAGGGTTCCCTGAGCTATACAGTAGGTTCCCGCTAATTATCTATTTTATATATAGTATCAATTGTGTAGTAGATACATCAGTCCCAACCTCCCAATTAATCCTACCCTCCCCCTTCTCCCTTGGTATCCTTACGTTTGTTCTCTAAGTCAGTGTTTCTATTTCTCTTTGCAAACAGACAGACGTTATTTTCTTGGGTTCCAAAATCGCTGCAGACTATGATTGCAGCCATGAAATTAAAAGATGCTTGCTCCTTGGAAGGAAAGCTATGAAAAACCTAGACAACATATTAGAAAGCATAGACTTCACTTTGCCAACAAAAGCCTGTATAGTCAGAGCTATGATTTTTCCAGTAGTCATGTACAGATGTGAGAGTCGAACTATAAACAAGGCTGAGCACAGAAGAACTGAATGTGGAAATGTGGTGCTGGAGAAGACTCTTGAGAGTCCCTTGGACTGAAAGGAGATCAAACCATTCAATCCTAAAGGAAATCAACCCTCAATATTCTTTGGAAAGACTGTTGCTAAAGCTGATGCTCCAATACTTTGGTCACCTGATGTGAAGAGCCAACTCATTGGAAAAGACCCTGATGCTGGGAAAGATAGAAGGCAAAAAGAGAAGTGGGCGGCAGAGGATGAGATAATTAGATAGCATCACTGACTCAATGGACATGAATTTGAGCAAGCTCCAGGAGATAGTGGAGGACAGAAGAGTCTGGCATGCTAGAGTTTATGGGGTTGCAAAGGGTTGGACATGACTTAGTGACTGAATAACAAAAATAACATTTTTCTGTTTTCCACATATATGCATTAATGTACAATATTTGTTTTTCTCTTTCTGACTTACTTCGCTCTGTATGACAGTTTCTAGGCCCATCCACATCTCTACAAATGACCCAATTTCATTCCTTTTTTATTGCTGAGTAATATTCCATTATGTATATATACCACATCTTCTTTATCCATTCCTCTGTTGATGGACATTTAGATAATTTCTATGTCCTGGCTGTTGTAAATAGTACTGCAATGAAGTCTTGGGTATGAAGTATACAGTTTAGAGAATATAGTCAATAATAATGTAATATACTTGATGACAGATGGTAACTAGACTTGTTATGATTGTTTTGCAATATATAAAAATCACTATGCTGTGCACCAGTAGCTTCCCAGGTGGCATTAGTGGTAAAGAACCCATCTGCCAATGCAGGAGATATAAGAGATGTGTTTGATCCCTGGATCGGGAAGATCCCCTGGAGGAGGGCATGACAACCTACTTTAGTATTCTTGCCTGAAGAATCCCCATGGATAGAGGAGCCTGGTGGACTATAGTCCATAGGGTCACAGAGTCAGACACACTGAAGTGACTTAGCATGAAGGCACAAATAAAGTGCACCAGGAACTTACATAGTGTAGTAGGTCAGTTATACTTCCAAAACAGACAGACAGACAAACTAATAGAAAAGGGGATTAGATTTGTGGTTACCAGGGGGGAGGTGGAATTGTACGAAGGTAGTTGAGAGGTACAAATTTCAAGTTATAAGATAGATAAGTTCTGGGGTGTAATGTATAACATGATAAATATAATTAACACTGCTGTATGTTATATACATGAGTTGTTAAGAGACAAAAATCCTAAGAGTTCTCATCACAAGGGTAAAAATTCTTTTTCTTTTATTTTGTAGCTACATGAGATGAAGGATGGCCATTAAAGTGAAAGTGAAATCGCTCAGCCATGTCCAACTCTTTGTGACCCCATGGACACCAGGCTCCTCCGTCAGTGGGATTTTCTAGGCAAGAGTACTGGATTGGGTTGCCATTTCCTTCTCCAGGGAATCTTCCTGACCCAGGGATCAAATCCAGATCTCCTGCATTGTAGACAGATGCTTTACCATCTGAGCCAGATGTATATATGTCAAATCATTATGCTGTACTCCTTAAATGGTGTTGTATATCAATTAAATCTCAGTAAAACTGGAAGAATTTAGGATTGACATTTAGCTGGCTCTTATATGAACCAGGTGAATAAGGAATTAGTGACTCTTCGTATTTTATGTTTTTCTGCTTAAGAAGTTCTCCTAACAGCCTTTAAGTTCAACCAAAGTAAAAATGCTATTTTCGAAAAGATACCCTGGATCATCACTGATAATTCCCCTAAATTGCCAAAAGAGTTTGCTGATAAACGATTTAATCCTAAATTAAAATTTCATATCAACTAAGGTTTACCAGACACATGATTTAATCAACTAAGCAACCATGTCAAAGGCATCCAAGGTTTAGATAAAATGGGCCAGTCCCTGGAATGTGAAATCAACTGGGCCTTAGGAAGCATCACTATGAACAAAGCAAGTGGAAGTGATGGAATTCCAGTTGAGCTGTTTCAAATCCTAAAAGACGATGCTGTGAAAGTGCTGCACTCAATATGCCAGCAAATTTGGAAAACTCAGCAGTGGCCACAGGACTGGAAAAGGTCAGTTTTCCTTCCAATCACAAAGGAAGGCAATGCCAAAGAATGTTCAAACTACCACACAATTGCACTCATCTCACACGCTAGCAAAGTAATGCTCAAAATTCTCCAAGCCAGGCTTCAGCAATACGTGAACCAAGAACTTCCAGATTTTCAGGCTGGTTTTAGAAAAGGCACAGGAACCAGAGATAAAATTGTGAACACCCCTTGGATCATCAAAAAGCCAGGGAGTTCCAGAAAAACATCTACTTCTGCTTCATTGACTATACTAAAGCCTTTGACTGTGTGGATCACAATAAACTGTGGAAAATTCTTAAAAAGATGGGAATCCGATACCACCTGACCTGCCTCCTTAGAAACCTGTATGCAGGTCAGGAAGCAGCAATTAGAACTAGACATGGAACAACAGACTGGTTCCAAATCGGGAAAGGAGTACGTCATGGCTGTATATTGTCACCCTGTTTATGTAACACATATGCAGAGTGTATCAAGTGAAATGCCACGCTGGATGAAGCACAAGCTGGAATCAAGTTTGCAGGGAGAAATAAATCAATAACCTCAGATATGCAGATGACACCACCCTTATGGCAGAGAGTGAAGAAGAACTAAAGAGCCTCTTGTGGAAGTGAAAGAGGAGAGAGAAAAAAGTTGGCTTAAAACTCAACATTCAGAAAACTAAGATCAAGGCATCCAGTCCCATCACATCATGGCAAATAGGTGGGGAAACAATGGAAACAGTGACTGACTTTGTTTTGATGGGGGGGGGCTCCAAAATCACTGCAGATGGTGACTGCAGCCAAGAAATTAAAAGACGCTTGCTCCTTGGAAGAAAAGCTATGACCAACCTAGACAGTCTATTAAAAAGCAGAGACATTACTTTGCTGACAAAGGTCCATCTAGTCAAAGCTATGGTTTTTCCAGTAGTCATGTATGGATGTGAAAGTTGGACTATAAAGAAAGCTGAGCACTGAAGAATTGATGCTTTTGAACTGTGGTGTTGGAGAAGACTCTTGGGAGTCCCTTGGACTGCAGGAGATAAAACCAGTCAATCCTAAAGGAAATCAGTGCTGAATATTCATTGGAAGGACTGATGCTGAAGCTGAAACTCCAATGATTTGGCCACCTGATGTGAAGAACTGACTCACTGGAAAAGACCCTGATGCTGGGGAAGATTGAAGGCGGGAGGAGAAGACGATGACAGAGGATGAGATGGTTGGATGGCATAACTGAGTTGATGGGCAAGAGTTTGAGCAAGCTCCAGGAGTTGATGATGGACAGGGAAGCCTGGCATGCTGCAGTCCATGTACTGGGGTCAAAAAGTGTTGGACACGACTGAGTGACTGAATTGAAATGAACTGGAATCATTCCCTTCCTTAATGCAAAAATAATTCAGAATCAAGTACCAGAAAGAGTGTGGCATGATTAATTTATAAGACAATGAATTTCACACTGACAACATTATATAAATCTGCTGTATTTAGTCTAAGTCTTTGATAACAATCCAGAATTAGGAGTTAATTTTCAGAAACTACCAGAGGAAGAACAAACTATAATATTGGAAACTGCTTTGAGCTTTGCTTGATTCTTTACGGAGAATGGTGTCCAAACATATGTAAATATTAATAAACTGTATTGAAAATGATTGAAAGTTCCTAGCTATCTAGGAACTTACTAGTACAGGTTTTGTAACTGAAGAAATTGGATCCACAGTACTGAAGACTACCTGGAAAACTTTTTAAGTACGCTTAGTTGGTGTGTGTGTGTGTGTGTGTGTGAAAGTCACTCAGTCGTGTCTGACTCTTTGTGACCCCATGGACTGTAGCTTGCCAGGCTGCTCTGTCCATGGAATTCTCCAGGCCAGAATACTGGAGTGGGTTGCCATTCCCTTCTCCAGGGGATATTCCTGGAGATCAAACACAGGTCTCCCACATTGCAAGTGGATTCTTTACCATCTGAGTCACCAAGGAAGCCCACTCTTGGTTGGACATGAGCACAAATGTGCTTTCTCTGCTTGTTCATATATTGTTGGGGCTTGTGGAACTGGCTTAGCTGAGTTTCTGGCTCCATGGTCCATTTACATCAGAGTAATCCATTCATTTTTATATTACCGAATATCTGAGAGGGGAAATAATGATATAATCAAACACTTGTGCTACATTGGATGCTCAACACATTTATTTCCTAATTAGAAATAAAATTGCATTAATCAAGGGACAAGACTTGCAGAGTAGTGAAGTCAGGAGCTTAGTAAATTCTCTCAGATAAAATTAACTTGATAAAATAAACAAAAACAACCATATCAGGGCTCTGGAAACTGACTAAAAGCAGACATCAAGTTGAGAAGCTTTTTACTCAAAAAAAAAAAAAAAATGAGCCTGAGAGGGATTGATCAAGATAGTGGAGTGAGAGGAGGTGGAGATCACCTCCCTCCTGCCTGAACACATCAAAAGTACATCAGGATGGACTGGGGATATGTACACCTGTGGATGATTCAGGTTGATGTATGTCAAAAGCAAGTACAATATTGTAAAGTAATTAGGCTCCAGTTAAAATAAATTAATTAATTTTTAAAAATACATCTCATGGTTTACATTGGGAAGACTGATCAAGATGGCAGAGTAAGATGTGGAGTTCACCTCCTCCCATGAACATATCAAAAATACACTTACATGTGGAACAATTATTCAGTTCAGTTCAGTTCAGGTGCTCAGTCGTGTCCAACTCTTTGTGACCCCATGAACTGCAACACGCCAGGCCTCCCTGTCCATCACCAACTCCCGGAGTCCTCCCAAGCCCATGTCAATTCAGTCGGTGATGCCATCCAACAATCTCATCCTCTGTCGTCCCCTCTCCTCCTGCCCTCAATCTTTCCCAGCATCATGGTCTTCTCAAATGAGTCAGCTCTTCACATCAGGTGGCAAAAATATTGGAGTTTCAGCTTCAGCATCAGTCCTTCCAATGAACGCCCAGGACTGATCTCCTTTAGGATGGATTGGTTGGATCTCCTTGCAGTCCAAGGGACTCCCAAGAGTCCTCTCCAACACCACAGGTCAAAAGCATCAATTCTTCTGTGCTCAGCTTTCATTATAGTGCAACTCTCACATCCATACATGACCACTGGAGAAACCACAGCCTTGACTAGAAGGACCTTTGTCGGCAAAGTAATGTCTCTGCTTTTTAATATGCTGTCTAGGCTGGTCATAACTTTCCTTCCAAGGAGTAAGTGTCTTATAATTTCATGACTGAAATCATCATTTGCAGTGATTTTGGAGCCCAGAAAAATACGTCAGCCACTGTTTCCACTGTTTCCCCATCTATTTGCCATGAGGTGATGGGACCAGATGCCATTACCTTAGTTTTCTAAATGCTGAGCTTTAAGCCAACTTTTTCACTCTCCTCTTTCATTTCCACAAGAGGCTTTCTAGTTCTTCTTCACTTTCTGCCATAAGGGTGGTATCATCTGCATATCTGAGGTTATTGATATTTCTACTGGCAATCTTGATTCCAGCTTGTGTTTCATCCAGCCCAGCATTTGTCATGATGTATTCTGCATATAAGTTAAATAAGCAGGGAGACAACATACAGCCTTGACGTACTCCTTTTCCTATTTGGAACCAGTCTGTTGTTCCATGTCCAGTTCTAACTGTCGCTTCCTGACCTGCATACAGATTTCTCAAGAGACGGGTCACATGGTCTGGTATTCCCATCTCTTTCAAAATTTTCCACAGTTTATTGTGATCCACACAGTCAAAGGATTTGGCATAGTCAATAAAGCAGAAATAGATGTTTTTCTGGAACTCTCTTGCTTTTTTGATGATCAGAGGATGTTGGTTATTTGATCTCTAGTTCCTCTGCCTATTCTAAATCCAGCATGAATATCTGGAAGTTCATGGTTCACGTATTGCTGAAGCCTGGCTTGGAGAATTTTGAGTATTACTTTACTAGCGTGTGAGATGAGTGCAACTGTGCAGTAGTTTGAGCATTCTTTGGCATTCCCTTTCTTTGGGATTGGAATGAAAACTGACCTTTTCCAGTCCTGTGGCCACTGCTGAGTTTTCCAAATTTGCTGGCATATTGAGTGCAGCACTTTCACAGCATCATCTTTTAGGATTTGAAATAGCTCAACTGGAGTTCCATCACCTCCACTAGTTTTATTCATAGTGATGCTTCCTAAGGCCCACTTGACTTTACATTCCAGGATGTCTGGCTCTACGTGAGTGATCACACCATTGTGATTATCTGGGTCATGAAGATCTTTTTTGTACAGTTCTTCTGCGTATTCTTGCCACCTCTTAATATCTTCTGCTTCTGTTAGGTCCATACCATTTCTGTCCTTCATTGAGCCCATCTTTGCATGAAATGTCCCCTTGGTATCTTTAATTTTCTTGAAGAGATCTCTAGTCTTTCCCATTCTGCTGTTTTCCTCTATTTCTTTGCATTGATCTCTGAGGAAGGCTTTCTTATCTCTCCTTGCTATTCTTCGGAACTCTGCATTCAAATGGGAATATCTTTCCTTTTTTCCTTTGCTTTTTGCTTCTCTTCTTTTCACAGCTATTTGTAAGGCCTCCTCAGACAACCATTTTGCTTTTCTGCATTTCTTTATCTTGGGGATGGTCTTGCTTCCAGTCTCCTGTACAATGTCATGAACCTCTGTCCATAGTTCATCAGGCATTCTGTCTATCAGATCTAGTCCCTTAAATCTATTTCTCACTTCCACTGTATAGTCATAAGGGATTTGATTTAGGTCATACCTGAATGGTCTAGTGGTTTTCACTACTTTCTTCAATTTCAGTCTGAATTTGGCAATAAGGAGTTCATGATCTGAGCCACAGTCAGCTCCCGGTCTTGTTTTTGCTGACTGTATAGAGCTTCTCCATCTTTGGCTGCAAAGAATAGAATCAATCTGATTTCGGTGTTGACCATCTGGTGATGTCCATTGTAGAGTCTTCTCTTGTGTTGTTGGAAGAGGGTGTTTGCTATAACCAATGGGTTCTCTTGGCAGAACTCTATTAGCCTTTGCCCTGCTTCATTCCATACTCCTAGGCCAAATTTGCCTGCTACTCCAGGTGTTTCTTGGCTTCCTACTTTTGCATTCCAGTCTCCTATAATGAAAAGGACATCCTTTTTGGGTATTAGTTCTAGAAGGTCTTGTAGGTCTTCATAGAGCCGTTGAACTTCAGCTTCTTCAGCATTACTGGTTGGGGCATAGACTTGGATTACCATGATATTGAATGGTTTGCCTTGGAAAGGAACAGAGGTCATTCTATCGTTTTTGAGATTGCATCCAAGTACTGCATTTCAGACTCTTTTGTTGACTATGATGGCTACTCCATTTCTTCTAAGGGATTCCTGTTCACAGTAGTAGATATAATGGTCATCTGAGTTAAATTCACCCATTCCAGTCCATCTTAGTTCACTGATTCCTAGAATGTCGACGTTCACTCTTGCCATCTCCTGTTTGACCACTTCCAATTTGCCTTGATTCATGGACCTAACATTCCAGGTTCCTATGCAATATTGCTCTTTACAGCATCGATCCTTGCTTCTATCACCAGTCCTATCTACAACTGGGTATTCTTTTTCCTTTGGTTCCATCCTTTCATTCTTTCTGGATTTATTTCCCCACTGATCTCCAGTAGCATATTGGGCACCTACCGAACTGTGGAGTTCATCTTTTAGTGTCCTATCTTTTTGCCTTTTCCTACTGTTCATGGGGTTCTCAAAGCAAGAATATTGAAGTGGTTTGCCATTCCCTTCTCCAGTGGACCACATTCTGTCAGACCTCTCCACCATGACCCGTCAGTCTTGGGTGGCCCCACATGGCATGGCTTAGTTTCATTGAGTTAGACAAGGCTGTGGTCCATGTGATCAGATTGGCTAATTGTCTGTGAATGTGGTTTCAGTGTGTCTGCCCTCTGATGCCCTCTCTCAGTGCCTACCATCTTACTTGGGTTTCTCTTACCTTGGATGTGTGGTATCTCTTCACGGCTGCTGGACCCCCCATACAGAGATGGCTATAAGAAATATCCACATGTAATCAGATAGGAAGGAAAGGAAAGTCTTTGGGTCAGAATCTATGCCCCTGAAAGGGGACTCAGAGGGAAAAGGAAGAATATACAGGCTGACACCCACTCCGGGGAATGAGCAGTGGAGCAGTGAGAGCCACATATTGGGTGCTCCAGTCCCGGGATCCTACACAGGAGAGATGAGCCCCATTGATTGGTTGGAGGACCACTGGGACTCTCAGGAGGATTGTGGGAAGGCTGAACTACACTTACGAGAAGCATTCATGCTCTGGCTATCATTTGAGACAAGGCATAGAATGTGATTAGAGAACTGCTTTAGTGGCTGCTGGGTTTTCTGTTACTGGCTCATTACACATCCCATCTTAAACCAACTGAACTTTCTGGCCCTGCTCATGCCACATCATGCTGTGGCACTGAATCTGAGCTGGCCATGACTTGGGAGAAGACATGGCAGTGGGGTACAAAAGCGACCTGGTCTCAGGGTAGAGCCTGGGTGGTGTGTCAGAATCCATTGTTGGTGTTTATTCAAGCAGTACATCCAAAGAAGCCCAGGTCTTTGGTGGAAGCCATTTGACCACAGCTCATACCCTGATACAGTCTGAGAGTTTACACACGCCCTACCTACCCAGTGTTGTGGCTCCACAACAGGGCAGAGGCAGCTGAGGGCAGAAATTGGCTATAAAGAACAAAGGGACTGTGAAGTAGTGCACTGGGGACAGCTTGGGCCTCTGTCTGCAGCCAACAAAAGCCAAAAGCCCTCATGGGCTCCCCTTGCCACAGAAATTCTCCCCTCTGAGGCAGGAGTCCCAGTGCTCAGAGAGTAGAAACACACACTTAAGTGAACAGAGCCAGCTTGGGCCATACACTCAGAGCTTCTGTTCCAGCAACCTGGGATCAGACATCTTCCCCAGTAGGGTGGTGATGGCTAATGAGCAGAGGGTAGTCCCATCTCACAGCTGATGCCAGCTCTAGCTCCTCCATCTCCAGACCACCCACTATGAAGGTGATAGCTGTCAGCACACCCTGAGGAAAAATTGAGATTTGCATCCACATCAAATGTAATTCTCCACCAAAGGCTTTGAGCACATGCAATCTGTATAGGGATACTCCCACATAAGAACACACTTTCAAAGACTGCAATAAGTAACCATTTCACAAGAAGTCATAGAGGGAAAGTTACGCAAAACAAAGAAAACAGAGGAACTACTGTTAATTGAAAGAGCAAGAGAAAACCTTTGAAAAATAGTGAAACAGAAATAACAGTTTTTACCAGATAAAGAATTCAGAGCCCAGAAATGAAACCACACATTTATGGCCAAAGATGGCAAGAATGAATATACAATGGGGAAAAAAACATTCTCTTCAATTAGTGGTGCTGGGAAAACTGGCCATGAATGAGATTAGAACATTTTCTCTCACCATATGCAAAACTAAATTGAAATGGATTAAAGACCTAAA
This sequence comes from Cervus elaphus, assembly GCF_910594005.1. NCBI lineage: Eukaryota > Metazoa > Chordata > Mammalia > Artiodactyla > Cervidae > Cervus > Cervus elaphus. The sequence goes on from NC_057848.1 coordinate 130,003,268, forward strand.
TGTAAGTCTTGAAACCATAAAACTCCTAGAAGAAAACTTAGGCACAACACTTGTTGACAAAATCACAGCAATATTCTTTTGGCTCTGTCTAAAACAAAAGAAACAAAAGCAAAAATCAACAAATGCCACCTAATTAAACATAAAAGCTTTTACACAGCAAAGGAAACCATTGACAAAATGAAAAGAAAATTTAGGAAATGGGAGAAAATATTTGCAAATGATATGACCTGCAAGGGGTTAATATTTAAAATATATAAACAGCTCATACAACTCAATAATTAAAAACCCAATACAAAATGGGAGAAGACCTGAGTATATATTTTCCCAACAAATACATAAAGTTGGCTAGGAAGCATGAGAAAAGATACTTAACATCACTAATTATTAGAGAACTGTAAATCAAAATTTACAATATCAACAATAAGACATAATCTCACACTTATCAGAAAGACTACCCTCAAAAGTCTACCAATAACAAATGTTAGCAAGAATGTCAAGAAAAAGGAGCCCTTGTACACTGTTAGTAGGAATATAAATTGGCACAGCCATTATGGAAACAGTATAATGGTTCCACAAAAATCTAAAAATAGAACTACCATATACTCTAGCAATTCCACTCCTGGGTATATATCCAGAAAAAAAAACAAAAACACTAATTTGAAAAGATATGTGCACTCCAGTGTTCATAACAGCACTATTTACAATAGCTAGGATAGAAAAAAATCTACTGAAATATACATCAACTGACAAATGGTTAAGAAAGTTGTGATATATACATACACACACACACACACACACACACACACACACACACACATATATATATATATATATATATATATATATATATACGGTATATGCAATGGAATATTACTCAGCCATAAAAAAGAATGAAATTTTGCCATTTGCAGCAGTGTGGATGAACTCAAATGATTTTACGCTTAGTGAAATAAGTCAGGTTTGAGACTTTTTGTCTTTTGAGAAAGACAAGTAGTGCATGATGTCACTTATATGTGGAATCTAAAAAATAATAGAAACCAACATATATAGCAAAACAGAAATGGAATCACAGATATAGAAAGTGAACTAATATTACCAGTGGGTAGAGGGAAGTGGGTGGGACAAGACAGAGGTATGAGATTAAGAGATATAAACTACAATGCATAAAAAAATAAGCAACAAGGATATATTATACAAATAGTATTGAGCAACATATTTTAAAATGCATATAGCATGGCTAAGTAGAATTTATTTCAAGAATATGAGGCTGATTCAAAATTCAAAAATCCATCAATGTCAAGAGAATGAGAAGACACAGACTGAGAGAGTATTATTGCAAATGGTATATATGATGAACTCTTATCCAAAATATACAAAGAACTCTGAAAAATTGACAATAAAAAAACAACCAACCTGTTAAATGGGTAAAAGATCTGAACAGGCACCTCACCAAAGAAGGTATACATCTGACAAATGAGCCATCTGAGAAGCCTACATAATGTATGATTCCAACAATATAATTTTCTGGGAAAGTCCAAACTATGGAGACAATAAGCAGATCTGTGGTTGTCAGAGGTTTGGGGTAGAGCAAGGGATGATGATTAGACAGAGCACATAGGGCTTTTAGGACATGAAAATACTTATGATACTGCAGTGGTGGATAAATTTCATTTCACATTTTTTCAAACTCATAAGTATGTAAACGAAGAGTGAACCTTAATATAAAATACAGAGTTTGGGTAATTTTAATATGTCATTGTAGGTTCACAAATTGTAACAAATGTACCACTTTATTGTGGGATGTGGATAGTGGGGGAGGCTCTACATGTGTGGGGGCAGGGGCTATTTGGGAACTTTATGCACTTTTGCTACAATTTTCCTATAACCTAAGACTGCCCATAACATAAGTTTATGTTTTTAAAGTTGCCTCCTCAAAAAAAAATATCCATCAGTGTTATCCACTATATTAACATACTAAGGAAGGGAAAATCACATAATGTTTTCAATTGATGCATAAGAATATTTGACAAATTAAAATCACAATATGGTAAAATCACATGCATATTGGAAAGACTGAAGTAAAAAATACCGTTAATACCAAATGCTATTGATGACCAGGAGTAACTGTATCTTTTATACATTGCTGGTGAGAATATAAAGTGGCACAATAATTCTGATAGTTTCTTATAAGACCAAACATATATTTGCCGTGAAAGTGTTAGTCTCTCAGTAGTGTCTGACTCTTTGCGATCCCATAGACTGTAGCCCACCAGGCTCCTCTATCAGTGGAATTCTCCAGGCAATACTGGAGTGGATAGCCATTCCTTCTCCAGGGGATCTTCCCAACCCAGGGATCGAACCCAGGTCTCGTGCATTGCAGGCAGATTCTTTATCCTCTGAGCCACTAGGGAAGCCCCAGTAACAACTCCACACTTGAACCCTTGGTCATTTATCATAGAAAAATAAAAATATATGCTCACACAAAAGCTTTTATGTGATAGCAACTTTATTTATAACAAACCAAACCTGGAAACAACCCAGATGTCCTTCAAAGAGGTTCATGTTTAAACCAAAGAGTAGTATATCCATATACCGGAATACTACTCATTAGTAGAAATGAATAAACTATTTATATATGGAAAAATTGAAAGGGTCTCCAGGGAATTATGCTGTGTGAAAGAAGCCAGACACAAAGGCTACATATTGTATAATTCCATTTATGTGTCATTCTAAAATAGAGAAAACTACAGGGACGGAGAACACATCAGTGGTTGCCAAGAGCTAGGGATGGGAGGGAGGGTAGGTGTGACTATAAAGGAATTACAGGATGAGGGAGTTGTCAAATTGTCACATTTTATTCCTAAACTCCTCCTCAGCCACCACCTCCTCCTTCACCCTTCATATATGTTCCTTGAAGAAAAGCTTTTCATCCAGCCTTTTCTAGATTACTATCCCTGGTTTTGTTTGAAAAAATACGAATTCTTCCCCAAATTTGTCTCTGGTTTCTGGCAGGTAGCAGCAGTATGACATGAGCATGAGATGTGAGGGGGGACTACTTGTTTTCATTCTATGTTGTGTGTTGAAAATTACTGTATTGTTCTACCTTTGCCTGTCCTTACTTTTGTGTTAATATTAACTTCTGTTGTTTTTATTTATTCATTTATTACTTTTTAAAATTGAAATATAGTTGATTTACAATGTTGTATTAGTTTCAGGTGTATAGCAAAGTGATTCAGTTGTGTGTGTGTGTGTGTGTGTGTGTATTCTTTATATTTTTTCAGGTTTGTTTCCCTTATAGGTTACTATAAAATAACGAATAGAGATTCCTGTGCTATATAGTAGGTCCTTATTTTAGGATAGTTTGGGATTAATATATATAGTAGTGTATACATGTTAATCCCAAACTCCTAACTTGATTTTGAGTCTAGCCTATTTTCTTCATTGGTTTTTAGATATTGTTTTTTACTGTAATGTGAACAGGGCCTTCTCCTCAATGCAAGAGAAGTGGTAAGTCTCATAATGTAAAACTATTCCTCTTCTCACTACCCCTCCCCTCAATATAGCTTAATTTTAAATCTGAGGAGACTGGGTAAAATAATGTGTAGTGCTTATATTATTTTCTTAAAGTCTGATGCAAATTTGCAGTAACTGCTGCTTCAAAGGCTGGAAGCTGAGGAATAAGCTTTTACTGGTGCAAAAATGTTCTTATTGACTTTATTGATGCCAGATAACAATGTATCTTTCTTAGAGAGCACTCATTTCTGCTCCTAATAGTTTCAAAAGGAATATGTCCATAAAGATATAGGAGTTTAACTAAATACATTATTTAAAATAGTTATTCCATTATAAATGAATGACTATTTAGAAAATTCTAAAATATTTGTTTCACTGTCTGTATTGTCTGAATTGCGTTTATCTTCAACTGTTTACTTTCAGTACAACTTTTATCACTTGACCAATCACAATGAATAGTCTAATATAAGTTCACTGTGTGTTTTGTTATATTTGTTATATTTTTATTTTAACCTTGAATTTAACAAGGAGAATATAAAATAGAAGCCAAGTATAACCTTTTCTGAACATTCACAGCATGCCAGATACCATGGAGAAGATCATAAGTGCACTAGTATCTAATTCAAGGACATTTTCTTTGAGGAGACAAAACTAGCAAATGGGTGCATGTTTAACTTTTTTTTTTCTAGATGGAAAACACATTTTTTTAGTATTTTAATTTTATTAAAGTATAGTTGATTTACAATGTTGTATTAATTTCAGGTGTACAGCAAAGTGAATAAGTTATACATATACGTATATTCCTTCTTTTTCAGATTCTTGTCTTATATAAGTCATCACAGAATATTATATAAAGTTCCCTGTGATATTTAGTAGGTCCCTATTGGTCATTTATCTTATATATAGTAATGTGTGTATGTTCATCCCAAGCTCCAGATTTATCCCTCCACCCTACCTTTCCTCCTTGGTAACCATAAGTTTGTTTTGTATAAGTATCCTTTTATTTTGTAAATAAATTCATTTGTATATTTTTTAAAGATTAGATTCCACATATGAATGATATCATATATTTGTCTTTCCCTTGTATGACTTACTTCACTTAGTGTGATAATCTCTAGATCCATCCATGTTGCTTCAAATGGCATCATGTCATTATTTTTTATAGATGAGTAATATTCCATTCTCCAGTACTCTTGCCTGGAAAATCCCATGGACGGAGGAGCCTGGTAGGCTGCAGTCCATGGGGTTGCTACGAGTTGGACACGACTGAGCAACTTCACTTTCACTTTTCACATTCATGCATTGGAGAAGGAAATGGCAACCCACTACAGTGTTCTTGCCTGGAGAATCCCAGGGACGGGGGAGCCTGGTGGGCTGCCGTCTATGGGGTCACACGGAGTCAGACACGACTGAAGTGACTTAGCAGCAGCAGCAGCAATATTCCATTGTATATATGTACCACATCTTTATCCATTCTTCTGTTGATGGACATTTAGATTGCTTCTATGTCTTGGCAATTGTAAACAGTGCTGCAATGAACATTGCGGTGTGTGTATATTTTCTTTTTTTTTTAATTTTTTCAATTTTTTTTCCATTTATTTTTATTAGTTGGAGGCTAATTACTTTACAATATTGTAGTGGTTTTTGTCATACATTGACATGAATCAGCCATGGATTTACATGTGTTCCCCATCCCATTCCCCCCTCCCACCTCCCTCTCCACCCGATCCCTCTGGGTCTTCCCAGTGCACCAGGCCCGACCACTTGTCTCATGCATCCAACCTGGGCTGATGATCTGTTTCACCCTAGATAATATACATGTTTCGATGCTGTTCTCTCGAAACATCCCACCCTCGCCTTCTCCCACAGAGTCCAAAAGTCTGTTCTGTACATTTGTGTCTCTTTTTCTGTTTTGCATATAGGGTTATTGAGGTGTGTGTATATTTTCAAACTATGGTTTTCTCCAGATATATTCCTAGGAGTTGGATTGATGGATCATATGGTTAGTTCTTTTAAGTTTTTTAAGGAACCTCCATACTGTTCTCCATAGTGATTGTACTAATTTACATCCCCACTAACAGTGTAGGTGAGTTCCCTTTTCTTCACACCCTCTCCAACATTTATTGTTTGTAGACTTTTTGATGACGGCCATTCTGACCAGTGTGAGGTGATACCTCACTATATTCCAAAACTATATGGAATAGTTTTGATTTGCATTTCTTTGGTAATTGGTTATGTTGAGCATCTTTTCATGTGCTTTTTGGCTATTTGTTTGTCTTTGGGAAAATGTCTATTTAGATCTTCTGCCCATTTTTTTATTGTGTTGCTTTTTTTTTTTTTTTAACATAGAGCTACATGAGCTGTTTGTATATTTAGGAGATTAATCCCTAGTCGGCTGCATCATTTGCAATTTTTTCCTCCCATTCTAAAAACACATGTTTCTTCATTCACTCTTAAAATAGGCTCCTAGACCTGTTTGTCTCCTTATTCCACATTTACCTCTTCCAGTAAAAGTGTTATTTAAGTCAAAGTGTTACCAGTTGTATTCAGGTTAAGGAGAACTTAGACTTAACCTGTACCCAGTTTAGGGTGGTAGACATATATCTAAGCAGAGATATTAAATGGTAAAAAAAAAAAAAAAATAGGGGATGAACATTAAAGGAGAAGGTGATAGATCATTACCAAATTACAGTCAATTAAAAAATCTCTCATCTGGTGAAAGCACAGAATATTTTTGATCATGTTCTCAGTTCAGTCGCTGAGTCGTGTCCGACTCTTTGCGACCCTAACCATCGCAGCACGCCAGGCTCCCTGTCCATCACCAACTCCCGGAGTTTACTCAAATTCATGTCCATCTAGTCGGTGAAGCCATCCAGCCATCTCATCCCCTGTCGTCCCCTTCTCCTCCTGACCCCAATCCCTCCCAGCATCAGGGTCTTTTCCAATGAGTCAGCTCTTCGCATGAGGTGGCCAAAGTATTGGAGTTTCAGCTTCAGCATCAGTTCTTCCAAAGAACACCCAGGACTGATCTCCTTTAGGATGGACTGGTTAGATCTCCTTGCAGTCCAAGGGACTCTCAAGAGTCTTCTCCAACACCACAGTTCAAAAGGATCAATACTTCGGCGCTCAGCTTTCTTCACAGTCCAACTCTCACATCCATACATGACCACTGGAAAAACCATAGCCTTGACTAGACGGACCTTTGTTGGCAAAGTAATGTCTCTGCTTTTTAATATGCTGTCTAGGTTGGTCATAACTTTCCTTCCAAGGAGTAAGCGTCTTTTCATTTCATGGTTGCAATCACCATCTGCAGTGATTTTGGAGCCCCCCAAAATAAAGTCTGACACTGTTTCCACTGTTTCCCCATCTATTTCCCATGAAGTGATGGAACAGAATGCCATGATCTTAGTCTTCTGAATGTTGAGCTTTAACCCAACTTTTTCACTGTCCTCTTTCACTTTCATCAAGAGGCTTTTAAGTTCCTCTTCACTTTCTGCCATAAGGGTGGTGTCATCTGCATATCTGAGGTTATTGATATTTCTCCCAGCAATCTTGATTCCAGTTTGTGCTTCTTCCAGCCCAATGCTTCTCATGATGTACTCTGCATATATGTTAAATAAGCAGGGTGACAGCATACAGCCTTGACGTCCTCCTTTTCCTATTTGGAACTAGTCTGTTGTTCCATGTCCAGTTCTAACTGTTGCTTCCTGACCTGCATATAGGTTTCTCAAGAGGCAAGTCAGGTGGTCTGGTATTCCCATCTCTTTCAGAATTCTCCACAGTTTATTATGATCCACACAAAGACTTTGGCATAGTCAATAAAGCAGAAATAGATTTTTTTCTGGAACTCGCTTGCTTTTTTGATGATCCAGCGGATGTTGGCAGTTGGATCTCTGGTTCCTCTGCCTTTTCTAAAACCAGTTTGAACATCTGGAAGTTCACAGTTCACGTATTGCTGAAGCCTGGCTTGGAGAATTTTGAGCATTATTTACTTTTCAAGCCTGGCTTGGAGAATTTTGGGCATTACTTTACTTTTCAAGGTCAGGAGGGGCGGCCAGGAGGAGATACCCCTCGTCCAACTTACAGAGCAGTGGCTGCATGTTGCTGGTATAGCCGTGAAGAGATGCCCCACGGCCAAGGTAAGAGAAACCCAAGTAAGATGGTAGATGTTGCAAGACAGCATCAGAGGGCAGACACACTGAAACCGTAATCACAGAAAGCTAGCCAATCTGATCACATACATGGACCACAGCCTTGTCTAATTCAATGAAACTAAGCCATGCCATGTGGGGCCACGCAAGTCAGATGGGTCATGGTGGAGAGGTCTGACAGAATGTGGTCCACTGGAGAAGGAAATGGCAAACCACTTCAATATTCTTGCCTTGAGAACCCCATGAACAGTAGGAAAAGGCAAAATGATAGGATACTTAAAGAGGAACTCCCCAGTTTTGGAGGTGCCCAATATGCTACTGGAGATCAGTGGAGAAATAAATCCAGAAAGAATGAAGGGATGGAACCAAAGCAAAAAGAATACCCAGTTGTGGATGTGACTGGTGATAGAAGCAAGGTCCTATGCTAAAGAGCAATATTGCATAGGAACCTGGAATGTTAGGTCCATGAATCAAGGCAAATTGGAAGTGGTCAAACAGGAGATGGCAAGAGTGAACGTCGACATTCTAGGAATCAGTGAACTAAGATGGACTGGAATGGGTGAATTTAACTCAGATGACCATTATATCTACTACTGTGAACAGGAATCCCTTAGAAGAAATGGAGTAGCCATCATAGTCAACAAAAGAGTTCAAAATTCAGTACTTGGATGCAATCTCAAAAACAGTAGAATGACCTCTGATCATTTCCAAGGCAAACCATTCAATATCACGGTAATCCAAGCGTGTGCCCCAACCAGTAATGCTGAAGAAGTTGAAGTTGAACGGTTTTATGAAGACCTACAAGATCTTTTAGAACTAACATCCAAAAAGGATGTCCTTTTCATTATAGGGGACTGGAATGCAAAAGTAGGAAGCCAAGAAACACCTGGAGTAGCAGGCAAATTTGGCCTAGGAGTATGGAATGAAGCAGGGCAAAGGCTAATAGAGTTCTGCCAAGAGAACGCACTGGTCATAGCAATCACCCTCTTCCAACAACACAAGAGAAGACTCTACAATGGACATCACCAGATGGTCAACACCGAAATCAGATTGATTCTATTCTTTGCAGCCAAAGATGGAGAAGCTCTATACAGTCAGCAAAAACAAGACCGGGAGCTGACTGTGGCTCAGATCATGAACTCCTTATTGCCAAATTCAGACTGAAATTGAAAGTAGTGAAAACCACTAGACCATTCAGGTATGACCTAAATCAAATCCCTTATGACTATACAGTGGAAGTGAGAAATAGATTTAAGGGACTAGATCTGATAGACAGAATGCCTGATGAACTATGGACAGAGGTTCATGACATTGTACAGGAGACAAGGATTAAGACCATCCCCATGGAGTCCAAAAGTTTGTTCTGTACATCTGTGTCTCTTTTTCTGTTTTGCCCATGGAAAAGAAATGCAAAAAAGCAAAATGGCTGTCAGAGGAGGCTTTACAAATAGCTGTGAAAAGAAGAGAAGCAAAAAGCAAAGAAGAAAAGGAAAGATATTCCTATTTGAATGCAGAGTTCCAAAGAATAGCAAGGAGAGATAAGAAAACCTTCCTCAGAGATCAATGCAAAGAAATAGAGGAAAACAGCAGAATGGGAAAGACTAGAGATCTCTTCAAGAAAATTAGAGACACTAAGGGAGCATTTCATGCAAAGATGGGCTCAATGAAGGACAGAAATGGTGTGGACCTAACAGAAGCAGAAGATATTAAGAAGAGGTGGCAAAAATACACAGAAGAACTGTACAAAAAAGATCTTCACAACCCAGATAACCACGATGGTGTGATCACTCACCTAGAGCCAGACATCCTGGAATGTGAAGTGAAGTGGGCCTTAGAAAGCATCACTATGAACAAAGCTAGTGGAGGTGATGGAACTCCAGTTGAGCTATTTCAAATCCTAAAAGATGATGCTGTGAAAGTGCTGCACTCAATATGCCAGCAAATTTGGGAAACTCAGCAGTGGCCACAGGACTGGAAAAGGTCAGTTTTCATTCCAATCCCAAAGAAAGGCAATGCCAAACAATGATCATGTTCTAGGGTATCCCTTATATGAAGGTCAAGAAGGCAAAGAGGATATCCCAATAATATGCTGTTGCAGTAATTCAGACATATTACAGGACTATATACGATCTTTACAAGGGAGTTATCTTCTAAGGTGAAGATACTTTAAAATGGTCACAGTGTCCATATATGAAATCAGATGTGCCTTAATCATTTATGAGAATATGGGAAGCAAACTCAATAGTCTATTGGAATTTAACTCTAAAATTTTGTGAGAAAACCTGCAGGCTTTGACCTTTGCAGAGATAGGTTCATGTCTTCAGGAAGAACAGAAGTCCCCATTTTAATTCATAGATGGTATATGAAGAAGAGGCATAGAGTCACTGAAAAAGGTTCAAGAGAAGGCTTCCAGAACACATTCATTTTCCATACAGAAGTTGTAAAAGGAGATTCTTACAGGACCAAAGGAGTGTTCATCTTTTCCTGTGGGCATAAGGCAAAAGAAATATTTTCTCAGATGTGAAGGGAAAGGGAATCTGGAAACTCCAATCGTTTTTCTTTTCCCCATTATCTCTGATACTAAAGTCCACAGGTTTTGAAACTAGAAAGAGAGCCTCACGTTCCATATAATTAAATCTTTAAATGTCCTTGGCATCTGTGATTGCATGGTAACTGCTAGAAAGTCGATGGCATCCCAAACCTTTTTATAGATTATTTTTCTCATTATTTTCAGTTCAAACACTACAAATATCAGGAAAACTTGCAATTACAGTAGTGTCATAAAAATATAAAGTTGACAAAGTCTTCTGTTAGAACAGATGGGCCTTTAGAGTTCCAACCAATGCAGATTAAAAGCTATTATAAAGTATAAAATCAGGCCACTGTGCATTTTAGTCATACTTTTAACAAAAAGCTCTGTTTTATATGGTCATGCTGATCTGTAGGGTCTGCAGTTTTGCACTATATGGAAATTAAACTTTTGCTTGTTAATATTTGAGTAGTTATGTGGTTTTGTAAAGAGATTAAGAATTTGTATGTAATGGTCAGACAGAGGATAATTTTTTTGTGGATTTCCAAGGTATATGTCATTGTAGAGTAGATAGTTATTTGTTTGGCAACCCTAAATCTGAATTCCCTTTGTGAGTTTAGGAAATCACCAAATTATGAGTTTTGGTGGAAGACTTGAAAGTGCTGGAAAAACCTGACTCAGACAATTGACCTGGGTTCAGACAATCATATGCAGCCACAGTGAATGTTAAATCCAGGGTAACTGATGTAAAGGATCAGAGTCACGTGGAATTCCAATTAAAATTCCTCACTGACTCCTTACTTTGAAAATCCTCTCTGATCAAAACACATAGCAATAATGTATAAGACATAAAAAGTAACAGTAAGAAATGTAGTCAAGATCAAATACAAGAGACATACATCCATGAACAAGAAATGGGCTGAGACTTTGAGCTTACTCAATTCAGGGCCCAGGAATAGACAGTGGTAGTCAGAGATTTAGCTCTTGCATGGCCAAGGGGACTGGAGGGATTCAAATAAGTCAGGGAAACAGAGGCAGACTCAGAATGTGAAGCCAGGAAGCAGGATGTGTGCCAATTCATCCCCTTGAAAGGAACCTAAAGAAATTACCCCCAAACATTACCTGAGGGTAGAGCTACAATAAATAAGCAAGACCAGGAATGCAAAAGGATGGACACATTCCTTGGAACCTTAGGTTGAACCAACACCCCTTGCTTGACCAGATCTGTCAGTTTCCCCAAGATCACTGTGAGACAGGCGCCCCCAGATGTCATTATTAGACCTAGTTTTAGACTGAGGGCCCAGAAAGACAAGAATGAGCAACTATAAAACTTCCAAAATAAAGAAAAGAATATAAATGTAACAGGAAAGGAAAACAAATGAGCCTACAAATCAAAATTCCAAAGTGTAAGAAGTAATCTAACACTATGAAGGATAACCAACAAAGTAAACAGAACATTGAAAACAAATTTAAAAGAGAAATGAAAACTAGGAAAGACAAAGAACTACCAAAAGTAAAGAAAGAGAGCATCAACCCCAGAGAAAACTGGAATAGAGATATGAACAGACAATTCACAGGAAAAAAGAGTACATAGACCTTAATACAAGATGGTTAACTCAAGATGAAAGAAATACAAAGAATGCAGAAAGATCATTTCACACTTAACAGATTGGCTGAGGCCTTGAGGTAACATTGCTGGTGGTAGTAGAAAATGGAATATCTCTATAGAGGGAAATTTGACATTATCTTGTAAAATTACATGTGCATTTACCCTGTGACCCATCAAACTCATTCTAAGTATCCATTTCAAAGATACATTGCCAAAAATCCTTAAAATGTGTATATTCAAGGATATCTGCTGAAACATTATTTATAATGATAAGAAAAGCAGAAACTGGTCCAAATGTCTATCAATAGGAAACTACAATGAAGTATCACCTCAAATTAATCAGAATGGCCATCATCAAAAAATCTACAAATAATAAATGCTGGCAAGTCTAAAACAGAACCCTCCAGCACTGTTGGTGGGAATATAAATTGGTACAGCCACTATGGAGAAAAATATAGAGGGCCCTCAAAAAAAAAAAAAGAAACTAAAAATAGAGCTACTACATGACCCAGGAATTCCACTACTGGGCATATATCTGGAGAAAACCAGAACTGGAAAGGATGCATGCACCTTGATGTTCATTGCAGCACTATTCACAATAGCCAGGACTTGGAAGCAACCTAAATGTACATCAACAAAGGAATGGATAAAGATGTGGTACATGTATACAAAGGAATATTACTCAGCCATAAAAGGGAATGAAATAGTGTCTTCTGTAGAGACATGGATGAACCTAGAGATTGTCATACATAGTGGAGTAAGTCAGAAAGAGAAAAAAAAATATTGTATAATATCACTATGGGATCTAGAAAAAATGGTATAGATTAACGTATGTGCAAAGCAGAAACAGAGTTCCGGATGTAGAAAACAAACTTACGGATACCAAGGGTGGAAGGGGAGTGGGAAGAATTGGGAAATTGGGTTTGACATATACACACATATATGACATAAATCTATTTTATGTATAAAATAGATAACTAATGAGAACCTATTGCATAGCACAGGGAACTCTCCTCAATGTTCTTTGGTGACCTAAAAGGGAAGGAGATCTAAAAAAGAGGAGATATATGCATATGTATAACTGATTCACTTTGCTGCATAGCAAAAACTAATACAACATTGTAAATCAACTATACTCCAATAAAAATTAATAATAAAAAAGAGTTTTTCTAAACATCATAAAGGATAAACATGCAACTGATTTTGATCCATGTGTTTATAAGGATATTTTTAAAATGCTCTTGGTTCATTTTCAGGTGATAACTAGAGAACCAATATGCTATCTTGAGTTGACAAATTAAAGGGGTAAATAAAACATTAATTATGCCTTTCTTAGATGAAATGCACCTCAGGGTTAAAAAAAATTCATTGATAAGTACAAATTTCTATAGAAATATTCCAACTAATAAATGACAAAGCAAAAATAAAACATCACCATTTCATAACCCCTATTTAATTAATGAATATAAGCAAATGATCATCCTGGTGACTCAGATGGTAAAGAATCCACCTACAATGCGGAGAATCTGGGTTTGATCCCTAGGTTGGGAAGATCCCCTGGAGGAGGGCATGACAACCCACCCCAGTATTCTTACCTGGAGAATTCCATGGACAGAGGAGACTGGCGGGATACAGTCCATGGGATTGCAAAGAGTCAGACACAACTGAGCAACTAAGCATACAATGATCACCAGTGACTGTTAATGGCATAAAAAGAGACAACCAGACATTATGTGCTTCCTAATGGAAGTACACTGCACCAGCTATGACATGATATGTGAATAAATTTAATTAACTATTAATTTAAAATAATTATAACTATTATTGTATTTAGAATGTATATAAAATTAAAGCTTAAACAAAATCATGATGAGGGAAATTTGTTCTTTGGGTAGTAAAAGTGGTCAAAGGACTTTGTCAAGGTTAGGATAAGGATACAGACATTGAATAACTTCGCTCTGTGTTAGAAAGTTTAAGGAAAAATATGTTTTAAAATTTGAAGATAATAATAAAGATAAAAATATATAGCCTTCAAATCAGCAAATGGAAAGTTTTTCTACTGAACAGAAGGCATGAAAAAAAGAACAAAGAATAAATGGTTAATAGAAAATGCAAAATAAATCTAAATACATTAGTAATCAAAATAAATGAAACAGACTACACTCTTATTTAGAAAATGGAATATTTAAAAATGTAACTATATAAGACATACATCTGGAGGGAACGTGGCCCCACCCATCAACAGAAAATAGGAATTACAAACCACTTCAGTGTTCTTGCCTTGAGAACCCCATGAACAGTATAAAAAGGCAAAAAGATATGACACTGAATGAAGAATTTCCCAGGTCAGTAGGTGTCCAATATACTACTGGAGAAGAGTGGCTTCTCATTTTCATTCTTTAAGGAGTTATTTCTCCACTCTCCTTTTCCCCTTCTCCAGTGGATTAGATTTTGTCAGAACTCTCCACTATGATCCAACCATCATGGGAGGCCCTACACAGCATGGCTCATAGTTTCATTGAGTTAGACAAGGCTGTGGTCCATGTGATCAGTTTGATTAGTTTTCTGTGATTGTGGTTTTCATTCTGTCTGCCCTTGATGGGTAAGAATAAGAGACTTATGGAAGCTTCCTGAAGAATGAAGAGATGGAGCCAAAGCGAAAACAATGCCCAACTGTGGATGTGACTGGTGACAGAAGTAAAGTCTGATGTTGTAAAGAACATTGCATAGGAACCAGAAATGTTAGGTACATGAATCAAGGTAAACTGGAAGTGGTCAAAAGAAGATGGCAAGAGTGAACAGTAAGGTGAAAAGACAGCCGTCAGATTGGGAGAAAATAATAGCAAATGAAGAAACAGACAAAGGATTAATCTCAAAAATATACAAGCAACTCCTGAAGCTCAATTCCAGAAAAATAAATGACCCAATCAAAAAATGGGCCAGAGAACTAAACAGACATTTCTCCAAAGAAGACATACAGATGGCTAACAAACACATGAAAAGGTGCTCAACATCACTCATTATTAGAGAAATGCAAATCAAAACCACAATGAGGTACCATTACACACCAGTCAGGATGGCTGCTATCCAAAAGTCTACAAGCAATAAATGCTGGAGAGGGTGTGGAGAAAAGGGAACCCTCTTACACTGTTGGTGGGAATGCAAACTAGTACAGCCGCTATGGAAAACAGTGTGGAGATTCCTTAAAAAACTGGAAATAGAACTGCCATATGACCCAGCAATACCACTTCTGGGCATACACACTGAGGAAACCAGACACGTGCACCCCAATGTTCATCGCAGCACTGTTTATAATAGCCAGGACATGGAAGCAACCTAGATGCCCATCAGCAGATGAATGGATAAGGAAGCTGTGGTACATATACACCATGGAATATTACTCAGCCGTCAAAAAGAATTCATTTGAACCAGTCCTAATGAGATGGATGAAACTGGAGCCCCTTATACAGAGTGAAGTAAGCCAGAAAGATAAAGAACATTACAGCATACTAACACATATATATGGAATTTAGAAAGATGGTAACGATAACCCTATATGCAAAACAGAAAAAGAGACACAGAAATACAGAACAGACTTTTGAACTCTGTGGGAGAAGGTGAGGGTGGGATGTTTCAAAAGAACAGCATGTATACTATCTATGGTGAAACAGATCACCAGCCCAGGTGGGATGCATGAGACAAGTGCTCGGGCCTGGTACACTGGGAAGACCCAGAGGAATCGGGTGGAGAGGGAGGTGGGAGGGGGGATCGGGATGGGGAATAAGTGTAAATCTATGGCTGATTCATATCAATGTATGACAAAACCCACTGAAATGTTGTGAAGTAATTAACCTCCAACTAATAAAAAAATTAAAAAAAAAAAAAGAATCAGTGAAATAAAATGGACTGGAATGGGTGAATTTAACTCAAATAACCATTATATCTACTACTGTGGGCAAGAATCCCTTAGAAGAAATGGAGTAGCCATCATAGTCAACAAAAGAATCCAAAGTTCAGCACTTGAGTGCAATCTCAAAAACGACAGAATTATCTCTGTTTGTTTCCAAGGCAAACCATTCAATATCACAGCAATCCAACCACTAATACTAAAGAAGTTGAAGTTGAATGGTTCTATGAAGTCCTACAAGACCTTCTAGAACTAACACCAAAAAAAAGATGTCCTTTTCATCATAAGGGACTGGAATGCAAAAGTAGGAAGTCAAGAGATACCTGGATTAATAGGCAAGTGTGGCCTTGGAGTACAAAATGAAGTAGAGCAAAGGCTAACAGAGTTTTATCAAGAGAACTCATTGGTCATAGCAAACAACCTCTTCCAACATCACAAGTCACGAATCTATACAAGGATATTGCCAAATGATCAATATCAAAATCAGATTGATTATATTCTTTGCAGCCAAAGATGGAGAAGCTCTATACAGTCAGAAAAAAAAAAAAAAAAAAAAACAAGACTGGGAGCTGACTGTGGCTCGAATTATGAACTCCTTACTGCAAAATTCAGACTTAAATGGAAGAAAATAGGGAAAACCACTAGACCATTCAGGTATGACCTAAATCAAATCCCTTACAATTATACAGTGGAAGTGACAAATAGATTTAAGGGACTAGATCTGATAGACAGAATGCCTGAAGAACTATGGACGGAGGTTCGTGACATTGTACATGAGGCAGGGATCAAGACCATCCCCAAGAAAAAGAAAAGAAAAAAGGCAAAATGGTTGTCTGAGGAGGACTTGCAAGTAGCTGAGAAAACAAGAGAAGCAAAAGGCAAAGGAGAAAAGGAAAGATATACCTATCTGAATGCAGAGTTCCAAAGAATAGGAAGGAGAGATTAAAAAAAAAAAAATGCCTTCCTCAGTAATCAGTGCAAAGAAATAGAGGAAAACAATAGAATGGGAAAGACTAGAGATCTCTTCAAGAAAATTAGAGATACCAAGGGAATGTTTCATGAAAAGATGGGCACAATAAAGGACAGAATTGGTATGGACCTAACAGAAGCAGAAGGTATTAAGAAGAGGTGGCAAGATTATACAGAAGAACTATACAAAAAAGATTTTAATGACCCAGATAACCACGATGGTGTGATCACTCACCTAGAGTCAGACATCCTGGAGTGTGAGGTGAAGCGGGGCTTAGGAAGCATCACTTCAAACAACACTAGTGGAAGTGATGCAATTCCAGTTGAGCGATTTCAAATCCTAAAACATAATGCTGTGAAAGTGCTGCACTCAATATGCCAGCAAATTTGGGAAACTCAACAGTGGCCACAAGACTAGAAAAGATCAGTTTTTATTCCAATCCCAAAGGAAGGCTAGGCCAAAGAATGCTCAAACTACCACGCAATTGCACTCATCTCACATGCTAGCAAAGCAATGCTCAAAATTCTCCAAGCCAGGCTTCAACAGTACATGAACCGTGAACTTCCAGATGTTCAAGTTGGATTTAGAAAAGGCAGAGGAACCAGAGACCAATTGCCAATGCTGGATCACTGATAAAGTAAGGAAGTTCCAGAAAAACAACTGTTTTTGCTTTATTGACTATACCAAAGCCTTTGACTGTGGGGATCACAACAAACTGTGGAAAATTCTGAAAGAAATGGGAATCCCAGACCACCTGACCTGCTTCCTGAGAAATCTGTATGCAGGTCAAGAAGCAACAGTTAGAACTGGACATGGGACAACAGGCTGGTTCCAAAATGGAAAAGTAATACATCAAGGCTGTATATTATCACCCCGCTTGTTTAACTTGACTTCCCTGGTGGCTCAGATGGTAAAGCGTTTGCCTACAATGTGGGAGACCCAGGTTCGATCCCTGGGTCAGGAAGATCTCCTGGAGAAGGAAATGGCAACCCACTCCAGTATTCTTGCCTGGAAAATCCCATGGACAGAGAAGCCTGGTAGGCTACAGTCCATGGGGTCACAAAGAGTCACACACGACTGAGCGACTTCACGTTCACTTTTCACTTATTTAACGTATGTGCAGAATACATCATATGAAATGCCAGGCTGGATGAAGCACAAGCTGGAATCAAGATTCCAGGGAGAAATATCAGTAACCTCAGACATGCATATGATACCAGTCTTATGGCAGAAAGTGAAGCAGAATTAAAGAGACACTTGATGAAAGTGAAGGAGGAGAGCGAAAAGGCTGGCTTAAAAAGAAATATTCACCATGACCATATATGCAAGACAGCAAAAGAGACACAGACATAAAGAACAGACTTTTGGACTCTGGGAGAAGGCGATGGTAGGATGATTTGAGAGAATGCATTGAAACATGTATATTACCATATGTGAAATCGATCACCAGTCCAGGTTTGATGCATGAGACAAGGTGCTCAGGGTCAGTGCACTGTCATGACCCTGAGAGATGGGATGGGGAGGGAGGGGGGAGGGGGGTTCAGGGGGAAAAAAGCAAAAACGAAAACAAAACCTAAATATTCAGAAAACAATGATCATGGCATCCAGTCCCGTCACTTCAAGACAAATAGATGGCAAAACAGTGGAAGCAGTGACAGTCTTTATATTCTTGGTCTCCAAAATCACTGCAGATGGTAACTGCAGCCATGAAATTAAAAGAAGCTTGCTCCTTGGAAGAAAAGCTATGATCAACCTAAACAGCATGTTTGAAAGCAGAGACATTACTTTGCCAACAAAGGTCCATCTAGTCAAAGCTATGGCTTTTCTAGTAGTCAGGTATGGATGTGAGAGTTGGACTGTAAAGAAGGCTGAACACTGAAGAATTGATGCTTTTGAAATGTGGTGTTGGAGAAGACTCTTGAGAGTCCCTTGGACTTCAAGGAGATCAAACCAGTCAATTGTAAAGGAAATCAGTCCTGAATATTCCTTGGAAAGACTGATGCTGAAGCTGAAGCTTCAATACTTTGGCCACCTGATGCGAAGAACTGACTCATTAGAAAAGACCCTGATTTGGGGAAAGATTGAAGGCAGGAGGAGAAGAGGACGTCAAAGGTTGAGACGGTTGGATGGCATCACCAACTCAATGGGCATGCGTTTGAGCAAGCTCTGGGATTTCGTGATGGACAGGGAAGCCTGGTGTGCTGCAGTGCATGGGATCATAAGGAGTCAGACATTATTGAACGACTGAACTGAACTGAAGACATACATCCAAAAATATCTCACAGAAATGTTGAAAATAAAGGAATGGATGAAAGTGAAAGTTAAGTTCAGTTCAGTCACTCAGTCGTGTCCAACTCTTTGGGCTCCCTTGAACCATAGCCCACTAGGCTCCTCTGTTCGTGGAATTCTCCAGGCAAGAATACTGAAGTGGGTAGCCATTTCTTTCTCTAGTGGACCTTCCTGACCCAGGATTGAACCCACGTCTCCCACAATGCAGGCAGATTCTTTACTGTCTGAGCCACCAGGAACATATTAAGTCTAATCAGAATTTGAAGTGTTGCACTAGTTGGAAAAAGAGAGATAATCTGCAATAATATTACTCAAATTCTACCAGAGAGGTAATCCTCAACTTGAAAACTGACAACATTGCCTCAAGACATATACAAGGAAAGTCCATAATTACACTGGGAGATTTTAGAACTATAGATTTTAGATTTACAATTTTAAAGTTTATAGATAAGCTCTATAAGCTCATCTCTATCATAAGCTTATAGAGCAAGCAGACGAAAATTGTTAAGCATACAGAATCTTTGAATAATGAAGTTAGCTAGATGTCAATGAATTAAAAAATTAATACATTATTTCCAAATATAATAGAATGTTTTCAAAAATTAGTCACACATTAGAACCTAAAGAAAGTCTAAAAAGGATAAAAGATCTGTAGTCATACTGACCATGCTCTTCTCTGATCACAATAAATTGAACTACAAATCAAGCACAAAAAAAAAAAAAAAAAAAAACCCATAGTTAAAAACACAACAATATTTTCAAACACAAAAATGCTCTCAGAACTAACTCATGATTAACAGGAAAACCACAACAGAAATCATGGGATAGAAATTTAGAACTGAATGACAATGAAAGTACTGACTGAATTTCAAAATTTATAATATGCATCTAAAACAGAACTAAGAAGGAAATTTACAGTCTAAAATGTTTTTATTTAAAATGAAAAGATTAAAAATTAAGAAACTAGTTGAAAATAAAAGACTAATTATTAGAAAATTAGAAAATTATTAGAATTAGAAAAGGAGCAGCAGACTTCCAGTTAATATGGAAGAAACAGAGACTTTATGGGATCAGAAAGCTTTTTAGAAAATGTTTCTTGAGACAAGAACAGGAAGCTTAAAAAACATATTCAGAAATAATAATAAAAAATAAAAACATGAAAAGAACAATAAATTTATTAGAGTATGATGTTGAGAAAAATCTCCCATAAAACAGTGAAAAGACAAATTTAAGAAAGCAGGAGATAAAAAGAGAATTAGAGACAAAGCAGCAAAAGAACCATGAAAACAGAAGAAAAGAAATTATCAACTAAATGATTCAGGAATATTCCCCATAGATAAATGACCCAATTTTCAATTAAATGGCTCCATCAATTGAAGGACTCAAATCTAGCCACATCTTCATAAAATTTCAGAATACTGAGGACTCTTCAGCTTCCAGAGAGGGGAAAAGGAAAAGTTGTAATAGGAATATAAAAGAATCAGAATAGCATTGATCTTCTTACCAGTAATAAGCAAAGCAAAAAGCCAGTGGAGTAGCACCATTCTGAGAAAATAATTTTAATCTAAGATTTAATAAGCAGCTTTCTAGTAGTCATGTATAGATGTGAGAGCTGGGCCATAAAGAAAGCTGAGTGCCGAAGAATTGATTCTTTTGAACTGTGGTGTTGAAGAAGACTCTTGAGAGTCCCTTGGACTGCAAGATCTAACCAGTCCATCCTAAAGGAAATCAGTCCTGAATACTCATTGAAAGGACTGATGGTGAAGCTGAAACTCCACTACTTTGGCCACCTGATACGAAGAACTGATTCGTTTGAAAAGACCCTGATTCTGGGAAAGATCAAAGGTGGGAGGAGAAGGGGACAACAGAGGATGAGACGGTTGGATGGCATCACCGACTCAATGGACATGAGTTTGAGCAAGTTCTGGGAGTTGGTGATGGACAGGGAGGCCTGGCATGCTACAGTCCATGGGGTCGCAAAGAGTCGGACATGACTGAGTGACTGAACTGAACTGAACTGAAATCATCAAAACAGTGTGACGGTAGAATAAAGACATTCCCCACCCGCTCTCCACCAAGAAGTGTAATATTGCAACCATTTTGAGGGAGTAAACCAAGGAAGAGTATAACATAGGATTCTGGCAATGGGGCTGACACAGAGAAGAGGGAAAGAAAATCCCCAATATGATTGGTGGAGTGAAATCTGTGAAGGACAACTGCAGAGCAGAGAGAGAACATCCAGTAGTTTTCAGGAAAAAAATGAAATTGGTAGATTATAGATATATTAATATATTATAAAGCTATGTACACAATGTACATATGTACACAATGGAGCAAAATTTGCGAGTGGGACACTTGCAAACAAAACAAAATAAAAAAATATTAATTCCAGGAAAACAAAGAATTTTTCAATAAAGAAGACTCCAAGACAAATAGCATTTATATAGTCCCAATAATGGTTTATTATTATGGTTAAGTGATTATGATTTAACAAAAGTAAACATAGAACTGCTCTGAAAGGATAAGGCATGAGGAGTATAGATATGTGTGGTGAGGGTAGAGTAATGCTGCAAGATAACTAAACACAGATATTGATCTGAATTGGGAAATTCATGGAAACTGTTTAAAACTTCATAAGCAAAAAATAACAATATTAGCATTTTAACACATCAATCATAAGAATTAGCTAAAACAGTTGAAAATTGTTGCTTCTGGAGAGCAGGAATGGGGAAGATGTGATAGAAGATGTGCAATTTGTTATGAAACTATATTTGCACAAGTATATGACTTTTCCAAATATATACATGTATAACTTTTATAAAAATAAATACTAAATTAAAAATAAAAGGACTAATACTGTAAAATAAGTTGGAACAAAGGGTACAAGAGCAGTAAGAGTAAAGTGGAAAACAGAGAAATCCATAGGATCAATAGAATTGAAATTTAAATGTCTATAAATTAGACGTATCTCTGGTAACATTGAAAAAAGGGGAAGGCATAAGTAAACAATATTAAAAAAAATAAGGGAGTATATCCTTACAAATAATTTTCTAATATTAAAAGATAATATTAGAAAAACTATATAGGAATATATTTGGAAACATGAAATAATTTCTAAGAAAATATAAATTATAAAAATTCATTCAAGAAAGGGAAGATATGAATTAAGCAACAAAATTTTTAAAAAATTAAACAGGTAATTAAATGTCTTATTTGAAAGACATCATGCCTAGTTGATTTTATAGGCAAGTTTTATCAACTCTCAAGGAACATATTCTCCCTATTTTCACTGACTATATGATGGAAAGCTATTGGACTCATTTTATGAGGCTAATAAAAGCTTGATAATACAATTGGATAAGGATAGTGCAAAAAATTAAACTTACAGACCATTCTCACTTAGATACATAGATATTAAAGTTCTAAAAACTTATTAACTAAGTTATTAACTTAGTGACAGTGCTTATTAAAAAAGTGTATTATACCAAAATATTAGTTTTCTATTGCAGTGTATCAAATAACCACAAAACTTATTGGTTTGAAACAACACCCATTTATTATCACACAGTTTCGCTAGGTCAGAAGCTCAGACACAGCTTAAATGAATTGTTGGCTTAAGGGCTCACAAGGCTACAGTCAAGTTGTCAGCCTGGGCTGGGGTATCATTTGACTCTTGGGGTCTTCTTCCAAGCTCACATGATTATTGGCAGAATTCATTTCCTTGCAGCTGTGGGACTTAGGATGGCTTGTTTCTTCAAGGCCACTTGGAGAATCTCTCAAACTACTTAGACTCTCTTTTAACGGAATAACCTCATTAGGTCAGGTCCGTTCAAGATAATCTCTCTTTTGATTAAGTTAAAGTCAACTGACTAGGCACTTTAATTGCACCTGAAAATTCCCTTCACTTCTGTTTGCCACGTTCTGTTGGTTAGAGGCAAGTTTCAGGTTCCACACACACACCACGAGAGGGGGTTATACAAAGATCAGGTGATGGGAGTCACAGAGGCAATCTTAGAATTCTGCCACCCACAATCAAATAGTTTATCACAGGAAGGCAAAGATGATTTAGCACAGAAAAAAAATCTATGGATGTATTAAATATGTGATATTAACAGATACAAAAAGAATATATGATCACACAGAGAGATATTGAAAACACTTTCAATAAAATTCAACACTCATTCAGGAGAAAAATTCCTTCAGGGAATTCAGAAAAGAAGTTTTCTCTAACCTGATAAACACATCTATCAAAAGATGTAGAAAATGTTTCTGACCAGCATTTAAGAAACTTGTAAGTTACCACCTCATCCTAACAACATGTTAATCTGAACAAATTAAAACATCAACTCTCTTTAGATTCATAGAAGAAATGAGACCACAAGGCAAAAATCTACCCCCTTCCCCCCAGCCCTCTGCCAAATTGAAGAGACAAACATGGAGAATCTTAACTCATGAACAGAAATCTCTGAAGGAACCAGTGCTGGGGTAAGCTAACCTAAACTGTAATTGACAAGTTGCTGGAGGCTGAGTGTGGACAAGTCTGAGAAATTAAAAACTCCAGACACCCAATTATTAGGGGAATATGATACTCTTGTGAGTTTTACCTCCTAAAGCTCTACCAGGTTCTCACAGTGAAAATTGGAGAAAAATCTCCTCATGCTTCCAGCTGGGGAAGTAGCAAACACACACACACAAAAAACATTTTCAAACCCTCCAGAACATTCTGTTCTTTGTCTGCCCTAGGAGAAAGTATTTAACCAGAGATTAGCCTGCTGAGGTTTTATCAGAGCATAACTGACCTGGAGGAAAGGGAAATACTCAGCTCCAATCCACTCTAGCCATCCTGTCTCATCAAAAGTGGGCAGGATGGGGAAGGAAATGGTAACCCACTCCAGTATTCTTGCCTGGAAAAGTCCATGGACAGAGGAGCCTGGCAGGCTGCAGTCCATGGGGTTACATGACTGAGCACGCATGTATGAGGGTGGAGGGAGATGGGTTAGTAGCAATAAACTTGTAGAAGTAAAAAAAAAAAAAAAGTGGGCAGGAAACAAAGAAGCATCTGTGAAGTTCACAGCTCAGAGGCATAGGCTCAAAAAAAGACTGAGACTTACTCACAGAACTTCATGCAATATGCTTCCTCCTTTTCCACACCTCACTACCACATTACTGAAGGTCTATTTACAGTAATTCTTTTACCCAGTACATCATGTTTGGCTATCAAGAAAAATTATAAGATATATTCAAAGGCAAAACACACAGTTTGAAGAGACGGAGCAAGCATTAGAACCAGAGTTAGATATGGCAAGGATGTTGCAATGATCAGACTGGCAATTTAAAGCAACTGTGTTTAATATGCTAAGGGTTCTAATGGCATCTAATGCTATCTAATAGATAGCATTCAAGAATAGATGGGTATATGTAGTACATATATACAATGGAATACTACCCAGCCATAAAATAGAATGAAATAATGCCATTTGCAGCAACATGGACACAACTAGAGATTATCCTACTAAGTGAAGTAAGTCAGAAAGAGAGATACAAATACCATATGATATCATTTATATGTGGAATCTAAAATATGACACAAATGAATGTATCTATGAAACAGAAACAAAATTGTGAACATAGAGAACAGACTGGTGATTGCCAAGGGGGAGGGGTTTGGGAAGGGATGGAGTGGGAGGTTGGTGTTAGCAGATGTAAACTTTTATATATAGACTAAATAAACAGCAAGGACCTACTGTATAGCACAGAGAACTATATTCAATATCTTATGATAAACCATAATGGAAAAGAATATTTTTAAAAATGTATAAATATGTATAACTGAATCACTTTGCTGTACAGTAGTAATTAATACATTATAAATCAACTATACTTTAATAAAAAACAAAAAATTAAAAATGCCAGTCCATCTTTAAAGCCTCCCATTAATGTAATGTAATGTAAAAGTGAAACAACCTGAAGTTTGCATGCTAAATAAAGTGTGAAAACCCACTCCCCAAGAGAAAAAAAGACTAGATAGGCAATGTAAGCAGAGAGATGGAAATTCAAAGAATGAAACAAAAAAAGTACTAGAGATATAAACAGCTGTAACTGAAATGAAGACTGCCTTTGACGGGTTTTTTAGTAGACTGGACATGGCTAAGGAAAGAATCTCTGAACTTCAGGTTATCTCAGTGAAAGCCTCCACGATTGAAAAGCAAACAAACAGACAAACAAAAAAATGGGGAAAAAAACATGACACAAAACCAAGGATTGTGAGACAACTAAAAAAGATGTGACATATGTGTAATGGGAATACCAGACAAAGGAAGAGAGAAAGGGACAGAAGAAACATTTGAAAGAAAAATGACTAAGAATTTTCCCAAATTAATGTTAGACAAAAAAAAAAAGAAAGAAAACCAGATCTAGTAAGCTCAGAGAACACCCTTTGGGTGATAATGTGTACTTTCATTAATGTACCACTCTGATGGGGGATATTGGTAACAGGGGAGGCTATACATGTGTAAGGGTAGGAGGTGTATGGGAAACCTCTGTGCCTTCTGCTCAACTTTGCTGTGACTATAAAACTGCTCTAAAAATGAAAGTCTATTTAATAAAAATTATTGAAAGCATAATTTTAAAAATTAGAAGCATGCCTGTAAATCTTATGAATAAGGCAGAGATAGTTGCCATCACTTTTAATTTATTTATTTATTTTAATTGGAGATGAATTACTTTACAATATTGTAGTGGTTTTTGCCATACATTGACATGAATCAGCCATGGATGTACATGTTTCCCCCATCCTGAAACCCCCTCCCACCTCCCTACCCATCCTATCCCTCAGAGTCATCTCAGTGCACCAGCCCTGAGTGCCCTGACTCATGCATCGAGCCTGGACTGGTGATCTGTTTCACATGTGGTAATATACATGTTTCAATACTATTCTCGCTTTTTTTTTTTAAATTATGCCAGAGGTCCCTGGCAGTGTGAAAAAGACAGGAAAAATAAAAGATATAAAAGAAGTGGATTGGAAACACTAAATTGTCCTTCTTTGCAGATGATAGATTGTCTGCAAAAAAAAAAAATTCAAGAGAAGATGCAAACTCCTTGAAATAGTTTTTTTAAAAAAAGTTCAGCAATAATAAAAAATTTGCTAAATACAAAATCAACATACAAAAGTAGATAACATTCCTGAGCACTTTGTATAGATACTTAGACAATGAAAGGATAAAGGAAAATCTTTTGACAATAGCAATAAAACCACAAGGTACATGATAGCATTAATCCCATCAAAAGACATTCAAGAACATTGAGGCAAATGCATGCACAGCTAATCAAATATGATGAAGAAAAATACATGGACACACACACAATTGTTTATGGATGAGAAACTCACTATGATAAAAATATCAATTTTAAACTAATCACTTCAATGCAATTTCAACAAAAGTATGGATAGTGGTATTTTTTAGACCTTGATGAACTTATCCCTGAAGTTTATGTGGAAGATCAAAGTGCCACTGTCAAGGAAGTTTTGAAGAACAGTGAAAATAAATCTACCTTACCAGGGAGCATTTTATTATGAAGTTAATTACTATAAATGCCACATAATATTGGGAGACAAATAGAGCAATGGAATCAAATAAAGAGTTCAGTTAATAGACACATGTAAAATATGAAATCTGTGAGAGGTGACTCAGTGGGAAAATAATTCAGTAAATAGTGCTATCAGGGTTATCCTCAGCATTTTTGTCTCCTTCTCCTAAAATGTACTTTTTTTTAGAAACATCACCTGGGGCAGGGGGGTCCTAAGATGGTGGAAGAAAAGGACAGGGAGACCACTTTCTCCCCCAACAAATTCATCAAATACCATTTGAACGCTTATCAAATACCACAAAACAACTTCTAAATTCTGGCAGAGGACATCAGGCACCCAGAAAGGTAGCCCATTGTCTTCAAAAGGAGGTAGGACAAAATATAAAAGATAAAAAGAGAGACAAAAGAGGTAGGGACAGAGATCTGACCCGGGAAGGGAGTCTTAAAAGAGGAGAAGTTTCCAAACATCAGGAAACACTCTCACCAGCAGGTCTGTGGGGAGTTTTGGAATCTCAGAGGGCAACATAAGCAGGAGGGAAGATAAATAAATAAATAAATAAATAAAACTGACAGATTTTGTGCCTAAAGGCGACTCCTAGCACTCGCATCCACCACCAGCAAGTGGGGGCTGAACAGGGAGGTGCAGGCTGCATTGCTTAGGGTAAGGATGGGACCTGAATGCCCTGAGGGCAATCTGAGGGAACTAATATGAGATAACAACTCAAACTGTGGGATAGCCAGAGAGAGAGTTAAAAAAAAAAAAGGAAAAAAAAAAAAAGAGAGAGAGAGAGAGAGAGAGAGAAGAGAGAGAGAGAACTATCCCACGAAAAGCCCTAACCTAAGGCACCGAAAAATTGATGCTTTTGAACTGTGGTGTTGGAGAAGACTCTTGAGAGTCCCTTGGACTGCAAGGAGATCCAACCAGTCCAACCTAAAGGAGATCAGTCCTGGGTGTTCATTGGAAGGACTGATGCTGAAGCTGAAA
Source organism: Cervus elaphus (assembly GCF_910594005.1). Lineage (NCBI taxonomy): Eukaryota > Metazoa > Chordata > Mammalia > Artiodactyla > Cervidae > Cervus > Cervus elaphus. Next base: position 130,030,809 of record NC_057848.1, read on the forward strand.
CTCCAGTACTTTGGCCACCTCATGCAAAGAGTTGACTCTTTGGAAAAGACCCTGATGCTTAGAGGGATTGGGGGCAGGAGGAGGAGGGGACGACAGAGGATGAGATGGCTGGATGGCATCACTGACTCGATGGGCATGAGTTTGAGTGAACTCTGGGAGTTTGTGATGGACAGGGAGGCCTGGCGTGCTGCAATTCATGGGGTCGCAAAGAGTTGGACACGACTGAGCGACTGAACTGAACTGAACTGAACTGAAGGCACTTCCAGGCACTCTCGCAGAACAAAGGACTGAGCGAATACCAGAGGAGAGCTAGCAGGCTGTGGACCGGCCCATCCCCCACCAGAGACAGGGAGGCAGGCGGGGGGGCAGCCAGAGCCAGAAAGGGACAATCTTGGCCCCAGAGAGGCATCCTCTACCAAACTGCAAGCAGGTTCCCAGTCGCTAACCAAGACTTCTTGGGATCCTGTATGGTTGACATCCACCAGGAGGGTCGCAGTCAGAGATCAGCTCCCCAGAAGAGACACACAGCACACCTGAGATGGGCGCACCCGCTGCCACCCAGGAAACCGCGTGGCTGGGGCCAGGGAGGTGATAAGACGCACTCCCCACCTGGGGAGACTGCGCTGGCCAAGCACCTGATCGCCTGAGCTGCTCCGACCTGGAAAGGGCACAAAACGCAGGCCCAACCGAGTCTGCGCCTTTGTGGAGTACCCGAGAACCTAAACCTGAGTGGCTTAGACCTGGGAAGTGGATGCAACCCAGGGCCGGCCTCAGACACTTCCCGGGCAGAACAACCTAGAGCCTGGGAAGTGTAGACTGGGAAAGCGCATGCCATGAGCGGGGGCAAACCCAGTGCAGCTGAGACATTGCAAGCACTCCCCACACAAGCCAGTGATATTTGTTTGCAGTGTTCCTCCCTCCCCACAGCACGAATAAACAAGTGACCACCTTCGCCCCCTTGTGTCAGGGCAAAAATTAGACACTGAACAGACCAGCAAACAGAAGAAGCTAAAATAAACAGAGGAACTGCTTTGGAAGTGACGGGTGCAACAGATTAAAACCCTGTAGTTAGCACCGACTACGTTGGAAGGGGCCTACAGATCTTGAGAAGTATAAGCTGGATCAAGGAACTATCTGAAACTGAACTGACCCCACACTGCCCACAACAGCTTCAGAGAAATTCCTAGATATATTTTTACTATTATCATTTTTTTAATTAAAATTTTTTTATTTTTAAGTCCTCTATTAGTCCTTTAATTTTCATTTATATAACCTACTATTACCTTGCAAAAAATACCCTATTTTTAAAGCAAACTTCATATATATATTTTATAATTTTTGTGACTTTGTTTTATTATTTTAATATTGTATTTTTGAGAGTCTAACCTCTATACACACTGAGGAAACCAGATCTGAAAGAGACATGTGCACCCCAATGTTCATCGCAGCACTGTTTATAATAGCCAGGACATGGAAGCAACCTAGATGCCCATCAGCAGATGAATGGATAAGGAAGCTGTGGTACATATACACCATGGAATATTACTCAGCCATCAAAAAGAATTCATTTGAACCAGTCCTAATGAGATGGATGAAACTGGAGCCCCTTATACAGAGTGAAGTAAGCCAGAAAGATAAAGAACATTACAGCATACTAACACATAGATTTTTAATCTTTGCTTTTTGATATTTGTTATCAATTTTGTACCTTTAAGAACCCAATCTTCAGTACCCATTTTTACTTGAGAGTGTGATTACTGGCTTGATTGCTCTCTCCCCCCTTTGACTCTCTTTTTCCTCCACCAGGTCACCTCTATCTCCTCCCTCTCCTTTCTCTTCTCTACCCAACTCTGTGAATCTCTTTGTGTGTTCCAGGTTGTGAAGAACACTTAGGGAACTGATTACTGGCTGGATCTGTCTCTCTCCTTTTGATTCCTCCTTTTCTCCTCCTGGTCACCTCTGTCTTCTTCCTCCCTCTTCTTTTCTCTGTGTAATGCCGTGAACCTCTCTGAGGGGTCCAGACTGTGGAGAGCACACAGGGAATTGATTACTGACAAGCTTGCTCTCTCCCCTTTTGATTACCCCTCGTCTCCTCCTGGTCACCTCTATTTACCTCCTCCCTCTTCTCTTCTCCATGTAACTCTGTGAACCTCTCCAGGTGTCCCTCACTGTGGAGAAGCTCTTCATCATTAACCTAGATGTTTTATCATTGGTGCTGTATAGATGGAGAATTCTTGAGGCTACTATAAGAATAACAATGAAAACCAGGCATCCAACCTGGGCTGGCAATATGTTTCACAATTGATAATATACATGTTTCAATGCTATTCTCTCAGATCATCCCACCTCGCCTTCTCCCACAGAGTCCAAAATTCTGTTCTATACATCTGTGTCTCTTTTTCTGTCCTGCATATAGGGTGGCTGGCACACTAGGGAGACCCAGAGGGATGGGACGGGGAGGGAGGTGGAAGGGGGGATCAGGATGGGGAACATATGTAAATCCATGGCTGATTCATGTCAATGTATGGCAAAAACCACTGTAATATTGTAAAGTAACTAACCTCTAACTAATAAAAATAAATGAAAAAAATAAGAACAAAACAAACAAACAAACAAGAATAAGACTGAAAACCAGAGGCAGGAGGCTTAAGTCCAAAACCTGAGAATACCAGAGAACTCCTGACTCCAGGGAACATTAATTGAAAAGAGCTCATCCAAAAGCCTCGATACCTACACTGAAACCAAGCACCACCCAAGAGCCATCAAGTTCCAGAGCAAGACATACAACTCAAATTCTCCAGCAATGCAGGAACATAGCCCTGAGCTTCAATATGCAGGCTGCCCAAAGTCACACCAAACCCACTGACATCTCAAAACTCACTACTGGACACTTCATTGCACTCCAGAGAGAAGAAATCCAGCTCAACCCACCAGAACACCGACACAAGCTGCCCTAACCAGGAAACCTTGACAAGACACCTGTCCAAACCCACCCATAGTGAAGAACCTCCACAATAAAGAGGAATCACAAACTGCCAGAATACAGAAAGGCCACCCCAAACACAGCAATCTAAACAAGAAGAAAACGCAGAGAAATACTCAGCAGGTAAAGGAACATGATAAATACCCTACAAACCAAACAAAAGAGGAGGAGATAGGGAGTCTACCTGAAAAAGAATTCAGAATAATGATAGTAAAAATGATCCAAAATCTTGAAAACAAAATGGAGTTACAGATAAATAGCCTGGAGACAAGGATTGAGAAGATGCAAGAAATCTTTAACAAGGACCTAGAAGAAATAAAAAGGAATCAGTCAATAATGAATAATGCAATAAATGACATCAAAAACACTCTGGAGGAAACCAACAGTAGAATAACAGAGGCAGAAGATAGGATAAGTGAGGTAGAAGATAGAATGGTAGAAATAAATAAAGCAGAGAAGAAAAAAGAATTAAAAGAAATGAGGACAACCTCAGAGACCTCTGGGACAATGTTAAACACCTGAACCTTTGAATCATAGGAGTCCCAGAAAAAGAAGACAAAAAGAAAGGCCATGAAAAAATACTTGAGGAGATAATAGTTGAAAACTTCCCTAAAATGGGGAAGGAAATAGTCACCCAAGTCCAAGAAATCCAAAGAGTCCCAAACAGGATAAACCCAAGGTGAAACACCCCAAGACACATATTAATCAAATTAACAAAGATCAAACACAAAGAACAAATATTAAAAGCAGCAATGGAAAAACAACAAATAACACACAAGGGGATTCCCATAAGGATAACAGCTGATCTTTCAATAGAAACTCTTCAGGCCACAAGGGAATGGCAGGATATACTTAAAGTGATGAAAGAGAAAAACCTACAGCCCAGAATACTGTACCCAGCAAGAATCTCATTCAAATATGAAGGAGAAATCAAAAACTTTACAGATAGGCAAAAGCTGAGAGAATTCAGCACCACCAAACCAACTCTTCAACAAATGCTAAAGGATCCTCTCTAGACAGGAAACCCAGAAAGGGTGTGTAAACTCGAACCCAAAACAACAAAGTAAATGGCAATGGGATCATACTTATCAATAATTACCTTAAATGTAAATGGGTTAAATGCCCCAACCAAAAGACAAAGACTGGCTCAATGGATACAAAAACAAGACCCCTATATATGCTGTCTACAAGAGACCTGCCTCAAAACAAGGGACACATACAGGCTGAAAATGAAGGGCTAGAAGAAGATATTCCACGCAAATAGAGACCAAAAGAAAGCAGGAGTAGCCATACTCCTATTAAATACTCTATTTAAATAGACTTTAAAATAAAGGTTGTGAAAAGAGACAAAGAAGGACACTACATAATGATCAAAGGATCAATCCAAGAAGAAGATAGAACAATTATAAATATATATGCACCCAACATAGGAGCACCCCAATATGTAAGGCAAATGCTAACAACTATGAAAGGGGTGCTAACAATAACACAGTAATAGTGGGAGACTTTAATACCCTCCTCACACCTAGGGATAGATCACCTAAACAGAAAAGTAACAAGGAAACACAAACTTTAAATGATATGGTGGACCAGTTAGACCTAATTGATATCTATAGGACACTTCACCCCAAAACAATGAATTTCACCTTTTCTCAAGTGCACATGGAATCTTCTCCAGGATAGATCACATCCTGGGCCATAAATCTAGCCTTGGTAAATTCAAAAAATTTGAAATCATTCCAAGCATCTTTTCTGACAACAATGCAGTAAGATTAGATGTCAATTACAGGAGAAAAACTAATAAAAATTCCAACATATGGAGGCTGAACAACACGCTTCTGAATAACCAACAAATCACAGAAGAAATAAAAAAAGAAATCAAAATATACATAGAAACAAATGAAAATTAAAACACAACAACCCAAAACCGATGCTATGCTAAGTCACTTCAGTCGTGTCCGACTCTGTGCGACCCCATAGAAGGCAGCCCACCAAGCTTCCCCATCCCTGGGATTCTCCAGGCAAGAACACTGGAGTAGGTTGTCATTTCCTTCTCCAATGCATGAAAGTGAAAAGTGAAAGTGAAGTCGCTCAGTCGTGTCTGACTCTTAGCGACCCCATGGACTGCAGCCTACCAGGCTCCTCCATCCGTGGGATTTTCCAGGCAAGAGTACTGGAGTGGGGTGCCATTGCCGTCCCTGGCCCAAAACCGATGGGACACTGCAAAAGCAGTGCTAAGGGGAAGGTTCATAGCAATACAGGCTTACCTCAAGAAACAAGAAAAAAGTCAAATAAATAACCTAACTCTACACCTAAAGCGACTAGAGAAGAAAGAAATGAAGAACCCCAGGGTTCATAGAAGGAAAGAAATCTTAAAAATTAGGGCAGAAATAAATGCAAAAGAAACAAAAGAGACCATAGCAAAAATCAACAAAGCTAAAAGTTGGTTTTTTGAAAAGGTAAATAAAATTGACAAACCATTAGCCAGACTCATCAAGAAACAAAGGGAGAAGAATCAAATCAACAAAATTAGAAATGAAAATGGAGAAATCACAACAGACAACACAGAAATACAAAGGATCATAAGAGACTACTATCAGCAACAGTAGGCCAATAAAACGGGCAACTTGTAAGAAATGGACAAATTCTTAGAAAATTATAACTTTCCAAAACTGAACCAGGAAGAAATAGAAGATCTTAACAGAGCCATCACAAGCAAGGAAATCGAAACTATAGTCAGAAATCTTCCAGCAAACAAAAGCCCAGGACCAGACGGCTTCACCGCTGAATTCTACCAAAAATTTAGAGAAGAGCTAACACCTATCTTACTCAAACTCTTCCAGAAAATTGCAGAGGAAGGAAAACTTCCAAACACATTGTATGAGGCCACCATCACCCTAATACCAAAATTAGACAAAGATGCCACAAAAAAAGAAAACTACAGGCCAGTATCACTGATGAACAAAGATGCAAAAATCCTTAACAAAATTCTAGCAAGCAGAATCCAACAACATATGAAAGAGATCATACATCATGACCAAGTGGGCTTTATCCCAGGGATGCAAGGATTCTTCAATATCTGCAAATCAATGAAGGTAATACACTACATTAACAAACTGAAAGATTAAAATCATATGATTATCTCAATAGAGGCAGAGAAAGCCTTTGACAAAATTCAACATCCATTTATGATAAAAAAAAAAAACCCTCGAGAAAGCAGGAATAGAAGGAACATACCTCAACATAATAAAAGCTATATATGACAAACCCACAGCAAACATTATCCTCAATGGTGAAAAATTCAAAGCATTTCCCCTAAAGTCAGGAACAAGACAAGGGTGCCCACTATCACCACTATTATTCAACATAGCCTGGGAAGTTCTTGCCACAGCAATTAGAGCAGGAAAAGAAATAAAAGAATCCAGATTGGAAAGAAGTAAAACTCTCACTGTTTGCAGATGACATGATCCTCTACGTAGAAAACCCTAAAGACTCCACCAGAAAATTACTAGAGCTAATCAATGAATATAGTAAAGTTGCAGGATATAAAATTAACACACATAAATCCCTTGCATTCCTATACACTAACAATGAGAAAACAGAGAGAGAAATTAAGGAAACAATACCATTCACCATTGCAATGAGAAGAATAAAATACTTAGGAATATATCTACCTAAAGAACAAAAGGCCTATATATAGAAAACTATAAAACACTGATGAAAAAGATGACACAAATAGATAGAGAAATATACCACGCTCATGGATCAGAAGAATCAATGTAATGAAAATGAGTATGCAACCCAAAGCAATCTATAGATTCAATGCAATCCCTTTCAAGTCACCAACAGTATCTTGTCAGAGAATTAAAACAAATAATTTCACAATTTCTATGGAAATACAAGAAACCTCGAATAGCCAAAGCAATCTTGAGAAAGAAGAATGGAACTGGAGGAATCGACCTGCCTAGCTTCAGACTATACTACAAAGCTACAATGATCAAGACAGTATGGTACTGGCACAAAGACAGAAATATAGATCAATGGAACAAAATACAAAGCCCAGAGATAAATCCACACACCTATGGACACCTTATCTTTAACAAAGGAGGCAATAACATACAATGGAGAAATGACAATCCCTTTAACAAGTGGTACTGGGAAAACTGGTCAACCACCTGAAAAGAGTTAAACTAGAACACTTTCTAACACCATACACAAAAATAAACTCAAAATGGATTAAAGATCTAAATGTAAGACCAGAAATTATTAAACTACTAGAGGAAAACATAAGCAAAACACTCTGACATAAATCACAGCAGGATCCTCTATGATCCACCTCCTGGACTAATGGACATAGCAACAAGAATAAACAACGGGACCTACTTAAACTTAAAAGCTTTTGCACAACGAAGGTAACTATAGTTAGTTCAGTTGTTCAGTCATGTCCAACTCTTTGCGACCCCATGAATTGCAGCACGCCAGGCCTCCCTGTCCATCACAAACTCCCAGAGTTCACTCAAATTCATGCCCATCGAGTCGGTGATGCCATCCAACCTTCTCATCCTCTGTCGTCCCCTTCTCCTCCTGCCCCCAATCCCTCCCAGCATCAGGGTCTTTTCCAATGAGTCATCTCTTTGCATGAGGTGGCCAAAGTATTGGAGTTTCAGCTTCAGCATCAGTCCTTCCAATGAACACCCAGGACTGATCTCCTTTAGGATGGACTGGTTGGATCTCCTTGCAGTCCAAGGGACTCACAAGAGTCTTCTCCAACACCACAGTTCAAAAGCATCAATTTTTCTGCACTCAGCTTTCTTCACAGTCCAACTCTCACACCCATACATGACCACTGGAAAAACAATAGCCTTGATTAGACGGACATTTGTTGGCAAAGTAATGTCTCTGCTTTTTAATATGCTGTCTAGGTTGGTAATAACTTTCCTTCCAAGTAGTAAGCATCTTTTAATTTTGTGGCTGCAGTCACCATCTGCAGTGATTTTGGAGCCCCCTAAAATAAAGTCTACCACTGTTTCCACTGTCTCCCCATCTATTTCCCATGAGGTGATAGGACCAGATGCCATGATCTTAGTTTTCTGAATGTTAAGCTTTAAGCCAACTTTTTCACTCTCCTCTTTCACTTTCATCAAGAGGCTTTTTAGTTCCTCTTCACTTTCTGCCATAAGGGTGGTGTCATCTGCATATCTCAGGTTATTGCTATATCTCCTGGCAATCTTGATTCCAGCTTGTGCTTCTTACAGACCAGCATTTCTCATGATGTACTCTGCATATAAGGTAAATAAGCGGGGTGACAATATACAGCCTTGACGTCCTCCTTTTCCTATTTGGAACCAGTCTGTTGTTCCATGTCCAGTTCTAACTGTTGCTTCTTGACCTGCATACAGGTTTCTCAAGAGGCAGGTCAGGTGGTCTGGTATTCCCATCTCATTCAGAATTTTCCACAGTTTATTGTGATCCACACAGTCAAAGGCTTTGGCATAGTCAATAAAGCAGAAATAGATTTTTTTCTTGCTTTTTCAATGATCCAACGGATATTGGCAACTTGATCTCTGGTTCCTCTGCTTTTTCTGAAGCCAGCTGGAACATCTGAAAGTTCTCAGTTCACGTATTGCTGAAGTCTGGCTTGGAGAATTTTGAGCATTACTTTACTAGAGAGTGAGATGAGTGCAATTGTGCAGTAGTTTGAGCATTCTTTGGGCTTGCCTTTCTTAGGGATTGGAATGAAAACAGACTTTTTCCAGTCCTGTGGCCACTGCTGAGTTTCCCAAATTTGCTGGCATATTGAGTGCAGCACTTTCACAGCATCATCTTTCAGGATTTTAAATAGCTCAACTGGAATTCCATCACATCCACTAGCTTTGTTCATAGTGATGCTTTCTAAGGCCCACTTCACCTCACATTGCAGGATGTCTGGCTCTAGGTGAGTGATCACACCATTGTGATTATCTGGGCTGTGAATATCTTTTTTTGTACAGTTCTTCTGTGTATTCTTGCCACCTCTTCTTAATATCTTCTGCTTCTGTTAGGTCCATACAATTTCTGTCCTTTATTGAGCCCATTTCTGCATGATATGTTCCCTTGGTGTCTCTAATTTTCTTGAAGAGATCTCTAGTCTTTCCCATTCTGTTGTTTTCCTCTATTTCTTTGCCCTGATCGCTGAGGAAGGCTTTCTTACCTCTCCTTGCTAGTCTTCGGAACTCTGCATTCAAATGGAAATATCTTTCCTTTTCTCCTTTGCTTTTCACTTCTCTTCGTTTCACAGGTATTTGTAAGGCCTCCTCAGACAACCATTTTGCCTTTTTGCATTTCTTTTCCATGGGGATGGTCTTGATCCCTGTCTCCTGTACAATGTCAGGAACCTCCGTCCATAATTCATCAGCCTCTCTGTCTATCAGATCTAGTCCTTTAAATCTATTTCTCACTTCCACTGTATAGTCATAAGGGATTTGATTTAGGTCATACCTGAATGGTCTGGTGGCTATCCCTACCTTCTTCAGTTTAAGTCTGAATTTGGCAATAAGGAGTTCATGATCTGAGCCACAGTCAGCTCCTGGTCTTTTTTTGCTGACTGTATAGAGTAACTATAAGCAAGGTAAAAAGACAGCCTTCAGAATGGGAGAAAGTAACAGCAAATGAAGCAACTGACAAACAATCTCAAAAATGTACAAGCAACTCCTGCAGCTCAATTCCAGAAAAATAAACGACCCAATCAAAAAATGGGCCAAAGAACGAAACAGATATTTCTCCAAAGAAGACATACAGATGGCTGACAAACACATGAAAAGATACTCAACATCACTCATTATCAGAGAAATGCAAATCAAAACCACAGTGAGGTACCATCTCACACCAGTCAACATGGCTGTTATCCAAAAGTCTACAAACAATAAATGCTGGAGAGGGTGTGGAGAAAAGGGAACTCTCTTACACTGTTGGTGGGAATGCAAACTAGTATAGCCACTATGGAGAACAGTGTGGAGATTCCTTAAAAACTGGAAATAGAACTGCCATATGACCCAGTAATCCCACTGCAGGGCATACACACTGAGGAAACCAGAATTGAAAGAGACACGTGTACCCCATTGTTCATCACAACACTGTTTTTAATAGCCAGGAAGTGGAAGCAACCTAGATGTCCATTGGCAGACGAATGGATAAGAAAGCAGTGGTACACATACACAATGGAATATTACTCAGCCCTTAAAAGAATACGTTTGAATCTGTTCTAATGAGGTAGGTGAAACTGGAGCCTATTATACAGAGTGAAGTAAGCCAGAAAGAAAAACACCAGTACAGTATATTGACACATAATATATGGAATTTAGAAAGATGGTAACGATAACACTATATGCGAGATAGCAAAAGAGACACAAATGTATAGAACAGTCTTTTGGACTCTGTGGGTAAGGCGAGGGTGGGATGATCTGAGAGAATAGCACTGAATATGCTAAAATGTATATTAGCATATGTGAAACAGATCTCCAGTTCAGGTTCATGAGACATGAGACAGGGTGCTCAGGGCTGGTACACTGGGATGACGCTGAAGGATGGGATGGGGAGAGAGGTGGGAGGGGGGTTCAGGATGGGGAACACATGCACACCCATGGCTGATTCATGTCAATATATGGCAAAACCACTACAATATTGTAAAGTAATTAGCCTCTAATGAAAATAAATAAATTTAAAAAAAAAAAGAAACATCACCTACCTGTTAAAATTCAACAGGTAATTCCCAAACCTGTTCCTTCATCCCAGATCTCATCCTTAATTTCTAGGCTCATCCATTCAATCATTTATTGGGGATCCTTCTAAAACTCAAAATACGCAAACTGAACTCAACATCTTGTCCCACAAATTTGCTGTTATCCATGTATTCCCAAACTCAGTTGGTAGAACCACTCTTTATTAAGGAAGCCAGAACTCCCTGGAAGCCATCCTAGACCAGTATTCCCAAAGCAAATCCAACAGAACAAAATATTAATAGGTGTTGAGCAAAATTAAAAGGTTATTTGATATATTGGTGTTTCTCAATGGGGTAGAGAGAGAGGTGGGTGAGGGGAGTTCAGGATTGGGGGACACATGTACACCTGTGGCTGATTCATATCGATGTATGACAAAAATCACCATAATATTGTTAAGTAATTAGCCTCCAATTAAAATAAATAAAATATTTTTAAAGTTTATTTGTTAAAGTTTTGAGGTCTTGGGTTAAATAAAAAAATAAACAGATTTTCCCAGTTGAATTAGTTACCAGAGACCTTAACATTCTAGTGTGTATCTAAGAGGGTGACAATGCATTTTCTAAACTTGTGTGATCACAGAATGCTCTTTTAAAATAAAATGTTTTGCTAGATTAATTTTATAAGGACTTTAGGGTATATTTTCCTTTAAGTTTATTGCCTAAGTATCATGGGACTTCTTTTAGTGGTCATAGGCCTCTGAATATTCAATCTCACTCCCTTTATCCCAACCCCTTTCTCCATACAGTTACCAGTGACACAAGTTACAAAAATGAGTGTATTAGTCTCCTGCTTAAAACACCACTTCAGTGTTTTAAAGCCCAAAGTTCCTTAGTCAAGCAAGACCACTTATTAGTACTTATTAGCCCCAATGCTCCTGCTCCTTCCTAATACTTCCTGCCCCAGTGATAGTGAAGCAGTCATAGCTCACCAAGTCTGACCCAGCATTCATTTTCTCTGTCTGTTCTCTGTTTGCAATTTCACACATTGTATAAGCCATATTATGTAATTCTGGGCTCCCAGGGGCTGATTCTATACTTACAAAGCAACTGGGGCTACAGCCATCTCATTCTTTGGGGACCTGTGTATAGGTGATTTACTTATGGTTTTTATTTCAACTGTCCTGGACTTTCAACAGACCAGGTCATCTCATCTCTGGCCTGCCTACAACTGTCCATGTCCCTCCTCCCCTTCACCCTGACCTTAACCAAATATCTTCAGTGGTTAATCTCTGCCCATCTATTTCATAAACTACACAGATCTTTATCAGTTTCCTCCTCTGATTTATGCTGCCTTTATTGTCTGATTAATTATTTCATCCAATAATTTTTAAAATATTTTTTGAGCACTCTCGAGACCTGCCTGGTGGAGATTTAATTGACTTCACTTTCCCACTGTGGAAGAAGCCACATTTAGACTCCATTTGCACATTCATTTAAATATTCCTGATCTGTATATATGGCTGTTCTTTGTATTCCCTTTGAATTGGTTATAACATCTGCCTGGTACTCTCATTATGAGTTAAGTGAAAATCTTCAATGTATGTTCATTTTTATATCCCTATGAGAGTCAAAACTTTATCATTTAAAAAAAATAATCTTTAATAGCCAGATACCATTCTGGAATAGAAATAGACATTGGGTACTAAAATGAAATGAGGCATAGTTTCTTTATAGCTAATTGTCTTTGAATTCCATTGAAAGAGACACAAGGTGTTTCTGGTCTTAAAGAATGTGGTCCCATTAGAAGAGACCACATTCTTTAAGACCGGAAACACCTTGTGTCTCTTTCAATGAGGACTTGCTGGTTAACTGCTTACTTTATTAATTTCCTTCTATAGATTTTTTTGTAATCTGCTCTAAATCTAGTTGTTGTTGCTTTGTGATGAGAAAGTAAAAGGATTTTATTTTAGAATATAGTAGCAAAGCTTTTAGGAACTCAGAAAAACTGTTCGTCCAATCAAGGGCTTAACATTATTGGAACTATGAACAATTTTGGCCTTGGAGGAAATGAATATCACATTTTTGCCAGCTCAAATGTACAAAATTAAACCTTGTGGTTTTATCTAATTTTTTAGGTTTTCCAGAAAGAACAAAAGGTTGACTAAACCTTCCTTTCATCTTTGCCAACACAAATTCTTTATGCTTATATAGTGTATTACCTTTCATTTGAGGTGCTTTAAATGCCTGGAAAATGTTTAACTTCCTAATTGCCTTTGGATCTATATAGGATCTCATTTGTCCCCATCTGGAAGACAAAAAATTGAGGAGTCTGGTGACAAGATTTTCCCAGGGCAGCAGAGAGGGTTATAGGAAAGGCAGACAGAATTCTTAAGTCCCAGACCAGTCTTCTAAATTCAGGCCAACATGTACTCTAACCCTTGACATTCTTTACAGTCACTGGGAAAAGCTTAGCTTGTTGCCAATGGACATGGCAAGCCTCATAAAACCCCAAATTTTCATGAAATCTTCAGGAATTTATACAAGTTTTTATTATTAGCTACCATTCTGATTATCAGTAATTTTGTGTAGCTGCCATTTACTCTGCAAATATCACAGCACCCCATAGCTCTACTAATAATATTCTGGCTATAGATGAGGGTTTGGGCTGAGTCTGCTTTCACTGTGTTTAATAAATTGCTACGTCTACACAAAGTCTTGCATGCTAATGTTCAAATCAGCATTAGTGAGAATAGCCAAGACATGAAAGCAACCCAAATGTCTACAAACTGATGAATGGATAAACAAAACTGTGGTGTCTCCATATAATGAATACTATTTATCAGTAAAAAGGAATGAAGTACTGATACGTGCTACAACATGGATGAACCTTGAAAACATGCTAATGAAAGAAGTTAGACACAAAGTGCCACATATGGCATAATTCCATTTATATGAAATGTCCAGAAAAGCAAACCTATAGTGACAGAAAGCAGATTGGTGGTTGCCTGAGGCTGGATTTAAGAATGGGGAATGATGGCTAATGGGTACTAGTTTATTTTTATGGTGATGGAAATGTTCCAAAATTGGATTGTGGTGATGGTTACACAACTCTGAAACTATACTAACAATTATTGAATTATACATTTAAAATGAGTAAATTTTATCATATGTAAAGCATACCTCAATAAAGCTATTAATAAATAAAGTGCTTCACAATGACTTCTCCACATATATCTCTCCCCTTCAACAAAACACTAAGGAAATAAATTGCCTTTGCCAAGACAACAGGAATCACTTTATATCATTTGAAGTTGGACTTTCAGGACAATAATATAGGTGTCACGAGGTTCAAAGCTTCAATGTTGTGATCTGAGGGTAATTCCACCACAGGTGTGCAGCTTAACAGGGTGTTAATTGGAAAGCCTGTGAACACCTCCTCCACAGGCAGCCCAGAAAGCTGTGCCAGGATTTGCTAGTGAATAGAAGAATTCAAAAGCCTAACCCATGATCAAAAATCAAGAGAAATGTAACTTGTTTTTATACTGCAGCCATTACCACACAAAATGACTTACAGCACATTTTAATTGGAACTGAAGGCTTTTTGACTTTACCACTAATCAGAACCACTTCAGGTTTTGGAAATATTTCTCTGCCATGGAAGGAAAATAAAAGAGCCAAATTAAGGGCTGAGGTTTTCTAATAGAAATAACTTCCCTGCATTTAGCAGGTTGGTTTATTCAGCATGGGTAAGAAAAAAGTCTTGCTGATTCCCTGGGGAATCAGACATCCAAGGTTACTACATATAATACAAGCATGGATAGCTGAAATGTACTTTTCCTCTCATAATGCACATTGCTTCTTCCAAACTCTGAGCCCCTAGCTACTAGAGTAGGAGATGGCAAAGTGCTCTTCTCTGGGAAGGTAGCTAACACTCTCTGGAAATGAGAGAGCTCAGGACAAGAAATTTACATTCTAATTGGAGCCACAGGGTTCTAAATCCTACATCTTTAGCTTCCCCTGGTTATCCATCCTCTGCTGTTCCTGGAAGACTGCAAGAAACAAGAAATTGATTACTTTCCAGAGACAAAAGCCACCATCTCAAAGATGGACAATTTTGAAAAGCCTTGATGCTTTTCCCTAGGTAGAAGAGTCTTCTACTTTTATGGGAAAATGGTTTGAAATTAAAAGCTTCTGACAATATTATTACATAAAACAGCTTTCCGAGAGCCCTAGTCCCATCCAAAGAGTAATGGTTAGCAATCTTACTCTTTTTTAACCTTCTTAATACATGAGTGTATCATATGCCTAAGAAAAGCAGAAATTCTTTCTTGTATCCAAAAATATTTGTAGAAAAATGAGATCTAAAACAAAGCATAAAACTTAGAAAGCATGACTGTCCTTCAGAAGGCACTAAACTTGCCTTATGGGAAAGGCAGTGTTTTCCCACAAACACTTCCGATCACTGCATCCCAATCTAACATTGCATAAAAGCGATAAGCCTCAAATCTCTACAACCAACCAAGGTCACTGAAAATAGAAAAATTGCCCTGTCCTTGGCCTAATGCAGAATACAATTTGACATATTAAAATCTGCTGTAGCAATCTCTTAGCATTTACCATGAGTGATTTGGATCACATAATTTAAAGAGATCCACAAAACAAAATCTCACTTCAGGCATAAGAAATGAAATTCTTACATTTTTTTGATATTCAGATTGGTGTAAACTCTTTGGGTTCCAGCTTATTCTGCCTTATCTTGGCATTACTTTGGATAGAAGATAGAAAATGTAGACCTAGCTCACTGCAGAAGCAGTATAAATCTAGAATATTTTTTTCCAGTGTGTTTCACAGGACAGAGTTAAACACACAGGACTTTTTAGAACCTTTAATGTGATCATGTTCATTGTGAATCTCTAAAGTGACTATGTAGTGCAGCATGTCCTAAAATTTCTTTATCAGTGGTCCTCTTTCCTGCAGAAAATATAACACAAATAACATTCTGAGAACTACACTTTAAGCAACTTGGGCTCCAAGTCTGACAATAGCCCCCTGAGATTGCAAAAATAAGCCACTTGACTTTTTCAGTGTCTCCATTTCTTTCTTTTCAAAGTCTGATGTCCTTCTTATAGACTTCCAGGGATTTTATTTTATATTTTTTTCTTCCAGGAATTTTAAAAGAATTAAATGTCAGAGATATAAAAGTGTTTTGAAAAGTTAAGAATGTAACACCAGAATGAGGCACCATTTCAATAACTGTTACCCCATATGGCTAAACCCACCCATTATTGCTGTTAAAAGTTTTGTGAATTCAGAACAATATCAAAATAATGCAATTTCAATTTAAACCCCAGTGTGATTTAAATATCAGTTAAGTTTGTTTGTAGCAGTTAAAAGTTACAATTCAAAAAGACAATCAATAGGGACTGAAGTTCATCTTTTGGTTCAGTCTGCAAACACTTGTATTTTGACTTGACTTTATTGGCACATTAGGTAAATACAGTTTTAAGAACCACTGAGGTTCAGATTATGGCCTAGTTTGAGACCTCTTTTCCTGTTGGAATAAGTTGTTCCAAGATCGCTAAGACAAAAAGTCAGATCCATTATCCTACTGTGTTGATATAGTGGTGGTACTCACACACTTGAGAAGAAAATTGAAAAATTGTGCCTTTTGTTTCTTTAGGAAAGCAAATGAGATCCATAGTTATCCTTTACTCACTTTTAAAAAAAAAATTTTTTTGTCATATACTCACTTTACAGTGTTGTGTTAGTTTCTGCTGTACAGCAAAGTGAATCAGCTATTCGTATACAGATACCACCACATCCTTTTTGGATTTCCTTCCCATTTAGATCACTACAGAGCATTGAGTAGAAGTCCCTGTGCTATAAGTAGGTTCTCATTAGTTCTCTATTTTATACATAGTATATATATATATGTGTCAGTCCCGACCTCCCAATTCATCCCACGTCCCCTCCCCACTTGGTAACCCTAAGTTTGTTTTCTATGTCTGTGTATTTCTGCTTTGCAAATATGTTCATTTGTACCATTTTTCTAGATTCCACACATATATGCTAATATGTTATTTGTTTTCCTCTTGACTTGCTTTTTATTTCGGCTATCTAAACTGCCTCAACTGAGCACTGTTCTGGGTCTTGACAAGGGAGTGGTCCTGCCAGGGAAGAAGTGGGATAGAGAGAAAGGCTGAAGGGACTGAATTCTAGTGTGGTTTCTGAGACTGTAAGTTTGATCCTCCATTTAGGATGGCAGACTGATCCTTTACTGTGCTTATCCTTCTCCTTTCCCCAGTTTTCCCCTTTGTTTATTTCCTTTTTCTCTTCTTATTTTTCCTGTTCTTTCCCCAGCCTCCTCTTAATCTCTTTCTGAATATATTACAAATCCTTTCCCCCTTCTTTCCTTCCCTCCTTCATTCCTTTCTTCTTTCCTTTCTCAAAATTCCAAGCAGTGCAGCAGTCAGAAGCCAAACAAAAGATACTATATACAAAATAGATAACCAACATGGACTGACTTCATAGCACAGGGAACTATACTCAATATTTTGTAATAACCTATAAGGGAAAAGGATATGAAATACAATGTTTATATATAACTGAATCACTGTGCTGTAACCTGAAACTAACACAATATTGTAAATCAACCATACTTCAGTTAAAAAAAAAGACAATAGACCTACTTTTGTTAACCCTTACACTTTTGCCTACACCAAGCGCACCCAGTTGAGTTCTTCATGCTGGCAGAGAGAACCTTACATTTATTCTTGCTGCATTTCATCCTCTGTGATTCAACTCAATCACCCCAACTTTTCAAGATCTTCCACAATTCTCTTTTTATGTTACACAGGATATCTCTTGCCAAGTTGGTCACATAGGAATTCGGTGAGTGTAGATAAAAAAAAATGTTGGCTAAGGGAGTTCCTTGTTGTCTAATGGTTAGGATTTTGTGCTTTCACTGCTGTTGCCGGGGTTCAATCCCTGGTCTGGGAACTGAGATCCTGCAAGCCACATGTTGCAGAAAAAAAAAAAAAAAGTTGGCTAAGTTAGGAAAAGCAAAGAGTTTGGGTCGAAGAGAGGGCTAAGGTAGTCTATGGGGTGATCTAGTCTGTGAACTGTAAATCATTGTACTCCATGATATTACTATGAGAGCAAAGAAGATGTGGAAGAGGAGGCATGGTTATCCACAGAGGGCAGCCCACGGGATTGGGTCTGTACATCCCTTTCTCCTGGACCTCCATAACTTTGAAGTTACTTAGAATCTCAGAGTAATTGAACATGGAAATGTTGATGAAAGCTGAGATGATGACCACGAGTTCCCATTTATTAATGTTTATGAGTCCTTATCTATTTTTTTTTTTCGTTTTTAAAATCTTTGGACGAAAATTACTGTATGATGTTGTGTTGTTTTCTGCTATACAGCAATGCAAATCAGCCATAATTATACATATGTTACCTCCCTCTTGAGCCTCCCTGCTCTCCCCTCATCCCACAGTTATAGGCTATCACAGGGCATCAGGCTAGGCTCCCTGTGTTAAACAACAACTTCTCACTAGCTATCTATTTTACACATGGTAGTGAATATATGTCGATGCTATTTCCCCCCTTTGTCCCACTCTTTCCTTCCCCCATGTGTCCCCAAGTCCGTTCTCTTAATGAAGGTAATTTATTTTCTATCAACAAGTGGTTTGAACAGAAATTCATCCATGACCCAAAATTTCAGTCCTCCATCTCCTAACTGATCTCTGCACAATTTAGTGCTCTTTTGTTAAGAAGAATGTCTGACTGCAAATAACCTAAGCAACAGGTAAATACCCATTTGCCTAGTAGAGAGGGAAACAGAAAGTAATAATGAAGAGACTAAATGAAGAGCAGAAGTAAAGTTAGAAAGGCCTAATTTTCAAAAGATTCCGAGATGGAAAAACACTTATTTTTTTGTTGCTAAAACTTCTGCTCTGGCTTCAAATAGAAATTTTGGAGTTACTCTGAGCAGGAAAATAGACACCTGCAGGTTCTCTGCAAACCTGTTGTTACATCCTCCTTTCCTGATCAATGTGAAAACATTGTGATTATTTATGTTTAATTTGTTCTGATTACACTCAGTTATAGGTTATCACAAAATATTGGGAAAAATTCCCTGTGCTGTACAGTAAATCCCTGTTGTTTATCTATTTCATGTATTGTAGTTTGTATCTGTTAGTTTGTACTCCTAATTTGTACCCCTCCCCTTCCCTCCCTGCTTTGGTAACATAAATTTGTTGAAAACAATAGGATTAAGCCTTTCATTTTCTGATTCCTAAAGCTCTGAGAACCAGAAGCATGAAAAATGAGAATAAATTCAATAAAAACTGCCTGATTATTTTATATCTCTTCATTTTAGGAGTACAGAGGAAGCATTGCATACATTTATGTTAGCATAAAAAGTGCTTCTTTTAAAATTTTGTTCCATCTAAATAGAAACACTGGATTCCTGTTGATCAGTTAGCTTCATCTCAGATTGAGTTTTTCAACCCATAAACCAATTATGGTGATCATTCAATTGATTTAGAATAGAAAAGATTCATATCTCATACTCTATACTTTACATCAGCTTATGCATCAAACACAATGTATCACAACAGGTATTCCATAGAACAAATCTTTTTACAGATGCGTGAGTAGGAGAATCCCCTATAAATTTTCATCTTTCTCTAAAAAAATCCTTAAACATGGATGGGTTTTTGAGGGTGTTTTGTGGGGGTTTTTTTGACACATCACAAAACATCTAACTTATTGTAGATTGTCAACAAATGTTTTTGAAATGATTTGTTATTGTGTTACATAAGGGTCACTTAGTAATAATAACTTCAAGCTAATTAAAAAGCCTAAACATCAGTGCTGCTGATGAGATAATCAGCTTTGGTTAGCACTGTTAATTTAGCAAATGTGGTTCTTTAAAAACATTTTCTAAACTAACAATTTTTAAAAATGAGAGAGTCAGAGAAATGACTACTCAATTCTAGGATAATATCAGAAAAAGAGGCCCAAGGAAAACTGGCCAAAATGAAATGATTACTTCATGTTGCCAGAATAAGAGAGGCTAAAGATAATGTCCTATTCATCTTGTACCTCTCATAATACCTAGCACACAGCCATGTACAAGTTGACCTCTGATGGATTTATTTTTTGAATCACCAGATTTTTATAAATCAAGCAATAGTTGTAAGTCATAGACTTTTAGAACTAGAAGAGTTCTTTTAATATAGTAGAAAGAGCACCTGCTTTGAAATTAGAAAAATACACTTTCAAGTAGCAAATCTACCACTAATCAGTTCTGTCCTTAGACAAGTTACTTACACATTTTGAGGTTCAGTTTCTTCATCTGTAAAATGAGGATATTCTTATGCAAGAATTAGGCAAGATAATATGCGTAAATAGCTTTGCACATTTCCTGGCTCAATAAATGTTAGTTATTATTTCAGTATTATTGTTGTAAGCATAGGTAGGACAGCCTTTTGACAGATGGGCGATAGCAGAAATAATAGTGATTAATGTTTATTGATATTTGTTATATGCTGATTATTGTGCTAAGTGGTTTAAGAGCCTTATTTCATCTATTTACTTTTTTTTTAACAGCTCATCAGGTAAATGAACCCATTAGATATTTACTCTGACTTTGCAGATAAGGCAGGTGAGGCTAATAGAAGGTAAGTAATTTGACTAAATTCACACAGCTGGTGAGTAGTAGTCATCTAAGCTGTTAGGCATAGAAAGTATTAATCTGAGTCCCAAGCTTATAGGGAGACATTCAAAATCATCCTGATGGATAAAGTCAGAGTCAAGGTTGGTATTCAGAGTTCCTACTTTGCTTCTAAGCTTGTTTTTCCATTTGCCTAATAGGTAAAATAATCCTATCATAAAGGGTTAGGAGATAACGTGGGAATGGGACATAGGCTAGAATTTATGAGGACATAAGGGCACCAAGAAAAGGAGATGAGAGGAAATCAAAGACAAAGCCTTCTGACTTCAGAATTTGGCCTGGAGCCTGCCCTTTAGGCAGGCAGGAAGACCGAAGAGCCCTGAGAAGGCAGTTTATTTGTATTCACTCATGCATGCATGCATTTGTTCATTGACTCATCCATCCATCCATTCAACAGTTATTTATTAACCATTTATAAAGTACTCATCTCTTCTAGACATCACGGGTACAATGGTGAGCACAACACAGATAAGGAACCCATTCCAGATTTTTGCTCCATGTTGCCAAGATTTGAGGAACCTCATGGAGGCTAAGACATCTGTTGGCTGCTGGACCTCTGAGCCAGAAAATAACAGATTCCTGCTACTCCTGCCTGCATCTTTTGCATTCCTGGCTGGTCAACTTGCTGGTCCCATAATGTCTGGGTTTTCTAAGGACCAAAAGAGACAGGTTTGGAAAGGGAAAGTGGCTTACATAATGAAGGAGAAAAACCTCATTAAGCCATCAGAGAGGGATGTTTACTCAATAGAACTAATTGCTCTGTTGTATTTGATGAGTAGTCCATGCTGTAAATTTATGCTAACAATAAATGGTTTAGTGCAAACAAGGTCAAGTCACTTTGCTAGTTAGTGGCTTTGGTTTTACAGTTCTGAGTACAGTAACTCAATTTGAAGTTGTTAAAGGCACTTTATCATAGAAAAGGGTAATTTCCAGTTACCACTTTGAAGCTTGGTTTATTTGCCTCTTGAAGACTCTGTGACATTCCCTAAAATGAATTTGCATTTACTATGTGAGAAATAATGTACATAGTATCTTTTTATTGGCAAGGCTTATTTTCTGATAGTGGTCAATATGATTCTCTTCTAAAGGAAAATATCAGAATTTTTTCCTTTTAAAAATAATGAATCTGTGTTTCATTAATGTTTGAATGAAAGACAAGATAAAATATATATGTTATTAAAACTCAACAAGAACCACAGCTTTGGTTTAGACCTTAGGTAAACTGTCCAATATGATAGCCATTAGCAACATGTGGTTATTGATATGTGAGCACTTTATATGTGGCTACTTCAAATTGAGATGTGCAATAAGTATAAAATACACACTGTATTCCAAGACTTAGTACAAGGAAAGAATATAAAATATCTCTTTAATATATTTTATATTAACAACACATTGAAATGAAAATAATTGGGATATATTATGTTAAATAAGTATATTATTCAAGTTAAATTCAGTTATTTCTTTTTACATTTGAAAATGTGACTACAGGAAAATTCTAATTTAATAAGCTTCCAAAAAAGAAATGCCTGGGCCCAGATGGTCTTACCAGTGAATTCTACCATTCTACCATTTAAGGAAGAAAATATCAGCTCTCCATAATCTCTTCTAAAAAACAGGAAAGAGCAAACACTTCCTAACACATGGTATGAGACCATTATTAGGCTAATAACAAAACCAGATAAAGACATTACAAGAAAGAAAAGTTACACCAATATTTCTCATGGGCATAGAAATAAATATCCTCAACAAACTATTCAGTTCAGTTCAGTTTGGTCGCTCAGTCATGTCCGACTCTTTGTGACCCCATGAACCACAGCACACCAGGCCTCCCTGTCCATCACCAACTCCCGGACTTTACTCAAACTCATGCCCATCGAGTTGGTGATGCCATCCAGCCATCTCATCCTCTGTTATCCCCTTCTCCTCCTGCCCTCAATCTTTCCCAGCATCAGGGTCTTTTCCAATGAGTCAGCTCTTTGCATCAGGTGGCCAAAGTATTGGAATTTCAGCTTCAACACCAGTTCTTCCAATGAACACCCAGGACTGATCTCCTTTAGGATGGACTGGTTGGATCTCCTTGCAGTCCAAGGGACTCTCAAGAGTCTTCTCCAACACCACAGGTCAAAAGCATCAATTCTTTGGTGCTCAGTTTTCTTCACCGTCCAACTCTCACATCCATACAAGACCACTGGAAAAACAATAGCATTGACTAGACGGACCTTTGTTGGCAAAGTAATGTCTCTGCTTTTTAATATGCTGTCTAGGTTGGTCATAACTTTCCTTCCAAGGAGTAAGCATCTTTTAATTTAATGGCTGCAGTCACCATCTGCAGTGATTTTGGAGCCCAGAAAAATAAAGTCAGCCATTGTTTTCACTGTTTCCCCATCTATTTGCCATGAAGTGATGGGACCGGATTACATGATCTTAGTTTTCTGAATGTTAAGCTTTAAGCCAACTTTTTCACTCTCCTCTGTCACTTTCATCAAGAGGCTCTTTAGTTGTTCACTTTCTGCCATAAGGGTGGTGTCATCTGTATATCTGAGGTTATTGATATTTCTCCTGGAAATATTGATTCCAGCTTGTGCTTCCTCCAGCCCAGCATTTCTCATGATGTACTCTGCATATAAGTTAAATAAGCAGGGTGACAATATACAGCCTTGACGTACTCCTTTTCCTATTTGGAACCAGCCTGTTGTATTTCATTTGTTAATATTTTGTTGTTCCATTAGAACTGGACATGGAACAACAAAATATTAACAAATGAAATACAATAAAGTCTATAAAGAATTATATACCATAGTCAAGTGAGATTTATAAGAGGTATTTAAGACTGACTCAATATTCAAAACAAAATCAATGTAATCCAGGACAATAATCTAAAGAGAAAAAAGCACATAATCATATCAATTGATTTAGAAAAAGCATTTGACATAGTTCAATACCAATTCACGATTAAAAAAAAAAAAAAAAACTCTCAGCAAACTAGGAATAGAGGGGAACTCCTTAAATAGATTTTTAAAAATCTACTGAAACCCTATCACTAATATCATAGTTAATGGTGGAAAAAATGGCACTTTCTCCTAATATCAAGAACAAGGCAAGTGTGTCCTCTCTCACTATTCAGTATAGTTTTAGTTAATGCTATTAGATGAGAAAAGAAAAGATATACAGACTAGAAAGGAAGAAATAAAACTCTACTTACAGACAGCATGATTCGCAGAAAATCCCAAAGAATCGACAAAAGTTCTTCCAGAACTAGTAAGTGACAAGGTTGCAATACACAAAGGTCACTTTCTTTCCTATATACCAACAATAAATAAATAGAATAAATGAAATTTCAAATGTTAAATAGCTATCATTTATAATAGCATTTAAAAGGCAAGTTCAGTTCAGTTCAGTCGCTCAGTCGTGTCCGACTCTTTGAAACCTCATGAATCGCAGCACGCCAGGCCTCCCTGTCCATCACAAACTCCCAGAGTTTACTCAAACTCATGCCCATCGAGTCGGTGATGCCATCCAGACATTTCATCCTCTGTCGTCCCCTTCTCCTCCTGCCCCCAATCCCTCCCAGCATCAGGGTCTTTTCCAACGAGTCAACACTTCACATGAGGTGGCCAAAGTATTGGAGTTTCAGCTTCAGCATCAGTCCTTCCAATGAACACCCAGGACTTATCTCCTTCAGGATGGACTGGTTGGATCTCCTTGCAGTCCAAGGGACTCTCAAGTACTTAAGGGTAAATATAATAAAATATATATAGACCTAGACTGTATGCAGATAACTACAAAACACTGATTAAAAAAATCAAGGAAGATCTAAATAAATGGAAAAATAACTCTTGTTCGTGGATTGGAAGACTGGATCCACTTTTATCTTTCTTGTCCTTCTAGAATCCCTGTTATGTGTAGGTTGGCATGCTTTATATTATTCCATAGATCTCATATGGTGATTTCATTTTTTTCATTTGTCTTTCTGTCTGCTGTTCTGATTGGGTGATTTCCATTACAGATCACTTGTTCATTCTTCATTATTTAGTCTGCTATTCATTGCCTTTGGCTGGTTTTTTATCTAGGCAATTGAGTTGTCTAATTTTGATTGATTATTCTTTGTAGTTTCCAGTTCCTTGTTCCAGTGATCTGCATTTCTATTGGTAATCTTTCTTAATCCCTTTATGAGGAATTAAGTTTCATTAGTTCCTTTAGTCTTAATTCCTTAACCTCCTTTTGAGTGTGGTATACTGGAGAGGTCTGTTTCATTGTTCTTTCAGGAGATTTCTCTTGTTCTTTTAATTAGAAGTAGTTTCTCTGCTTTTTCACTTTTCTTAAATTTCTCTGACTCTATGATCAGTCTTGAAGGACTGATTTTATGTGAGATTATCCCTGTGTAGACTACCTGAGTCCAATATTTTTGGTGTGAGGGCTATTTTTTTATATGCTTGCCTGCTGTGTCTTTCTTCAGGTTGTGCTAGCCATTGTCCCCTTGATGGGGGGTGTGTTTCATGTTGTGGTGACCACAGCATGCACAGGATATTGGGCAGGACCTCCCTTTTGCTCTGCGGCTGTCACAGCCCTGTTGGGGGCAGGGTCTGCTCCACAGTTGTTGGAGTAGAAGCCCCCAGATCTGGTTCCAAGCTGCAATGTGAGGTAGGTGGAACTGGAGCATTCTCACTGGGAAAAGAACCACTACATATTCCTCCCCAGGGGCTGTCCACCAGGGATGTGGGATTCTGTGATGCCACCCACCATTTGGTGTGAGTGCCCACAAAGTCCGCTGCTGCTGGCACCACCCCCAGACCTGTCCCCACTCTGGGAGTGCTAATAATCAGCTCAGATGTCAGCCCTAACTCTGGTGGGTGTGAGCTCCCAAAACGCACCAGAGCCACACTCACTGTGGGAACACTGACAATCAGCAATTTCATGCTCTGCAAATAACAATGTTAAGAGAATGAAAAGACAAGTTGCAGAGTGGGGAAAATATTTTCAGAGTACATAGCTGATAAAGGACTATTATCCAGAATGTTTAAGAACTCTTAAGACTCAACAATAAGAAAATTAACAACCCAATTAAAAATGGGCAAAAGATCTGAATAGACACTTCATCAAAGAGGATATACAAATGGTAAATAAGCATATGAAAAAGTTCTCAACATCATTTACCATTAGGGAGCTATGAATTAAAACAACATTGGGATACAACTACACACCTATTAGAAAGGCTAAAATCTGAAAAACTGACAATACCAATTGATGACCAGAATGGAAAAGCAATGGGAATTTTCTTTCATTGCTAGTAGAAATGCAACATGATGCAGTCTCTTTGGAAGACAATTTGGAAGTTTCTTACAAAACTAAATCTAATATTCTCATATGATCAGCAATCTAATAACTAGATGTTTACCCAAATAATTGACAACATGTTACACAAAAACTTGCACACAAATGCTTATAAGATCTTTATTCATCATTGCCAACCCTGGAAACAACTGAGATGTCTTTCAATAGGTAGATGAATAAACAAACAAATATTTATATAATGAAATATTATTCAGTGATAAAATGAATTAGCAAGCCACAAAAAGACATGGGTGAATCTTAAGTGAAAATTACTACATGAAAGAAGCCTGTCTGAAAAGACTACCCATTGTGGGATTTCAATTATATGATGTTTTGAAAAAAGAAAAGCTACAAAGATAGTAAGCAGGTCAGTGGTTGCTAAAGTTTGGGGTTGGAGAGGAGGGTTGTATAGGTGAAGCACAGGAGGTTGTTTTATTCAGTAAGTCTATTCTGTGTGATGATGTAATGGTGAATATGACATTAAGTATTTGTCAAGTCCCATAGAACAAATACAAAGAGTGAACCTTAATGTATGAAAGTTTTAAAAAATAATTTAGAAAGTTGGAGGATTCCAGAGTGGAATGTACAATGTGACAAAATAGTCTAACTGTATTACAGATGTATAAAACCTCACTGAAGTGGGTGGGGGAATAAGGCACTGACCTAAGTAACTTTGGAAATGAGTGGATTTGTAAGGCTAAAAGCAAAAGGAACTCTACCTAAGGACTACTCTAGTTGATAAAGATTTCCCCATGGGCATATGGGGTAATCAACAGCTACTCTTGTTGTTCAGTGGCTAAGTCATGTCCAACTTTTTGTGACCCCATGGACTGCAGCACGTCAGACTTCCCTGTCCTTCACCTTCTCCCAGAGCTTGCTCAAACTCATATCCATTGAGTCAGTGATGCCATCCAACCATTTTGTCCTCTGTGGTCCCCTTCTCCTTCTGCCCTCAATCTTTTCCAGCATCAGGGTCTTTTCCAAAGAGTTGGTTCTTCACATCACATGGCCAAAATATTGGGGCTTCAGCTTCAGCATCAGTCCTTCCAATGAATATGCAGGGTTGATTTCCTTTAGGATTGACAAGTTTGATCTCCTTGCAGTTCAAGGGACTCGCGAGAGTTTTCTCCAGCACCACAATTCAAAAGCATCAATTCTTCGGTGCTTAGCCTTCATTATGGTCCAACACTTACATCCATACATGACTACTGGAAAAACCATAGCTTTGACTATATGGACCTTTGTGGTCTCTACTTTTTAATATGCTGTCTACGTTTGTCATAGCTTTTCTCCCAAGGAGCAAAGGTCTTTTAATTTCATGGCTACAGTCACCATCCACAGTGATTTTGGAGCCCAAGAATATAAAATCTGCCACTTTTTCCATTTTTTTCCCATCTATTTGCCATGAAGTGATGGGACCAGATGCCATGCCACTCCCATCAGGAAGCTTGCACATGCTTCTTATCCTCATCAATCAAAGGGCGGGTGGAAGAACCAAGAACTACAATCCCAAGACCTCCAGAACAAAAAAACATAATCACAGAAGACTAATGATCACATGGATCTCAACTTTGTGTAACTCAATGAAGCTATGAGCCATGCTGTGAAGGGCCACCCAAGGACGGGTCATGGCGGAGAGTTCTGACAAAAAGTGGACCACTGGAGAAGGGAATGGCAAACCACTTCAGTATTCTTGCCTTGAGAACTCCATGAACCCCATGAACAGTGTGAAAAAGGCAAAAAGCTAAACAGCTATACGAACATGTAAACATGTATACTGGAAAAAACAACTAAGTAAATGGATGATGGATAGTGGCTGCCAAGTTTCTCACTGTTGGAATAAGAGATTACAGATAAGCAAGAGGAAGAGGCTAGAATAAATTGGTGATATCAGTATGAATTCATAACTAGCTTAATATAGATATAGATAATTACATATAGGAATATTTGTAGATTTACATATATGTAATGGTTTGTATACACACATATATCTTCTTGCTCCATCAGCTGAGAGGGCCTAGAAATAATGACACTCCAATACCTAGTACCCAGATCTTGGTTTTCATACTGTTCTTCAAAAAAAGGAACCAAGGCCCCTTGGAGAGATGGCAGATTTTAGGAGGGGGAGGGCAAGAAATATACAAGATGAGCCTCGAGCATTTCATAGTACCTAAAAATAAGGAAATACAACCAAATAAACAAACCACAGTAGTTGACATATGACAAGGGATACAAGAACTAGCTGACTGTTGTTGTTGTTGTTCAGTCACTCGGTCCTTTCTGACTCCTTGTGATCCCATGGACTGCAGCACACCAGGCTTCCCCGTCCTTCACCATCTCCCAGAGCTTGCTTAAATTCATGTCCATTGAGTCGGTGATGCCATCCAATCATCTTGTCCTCTGTCGTCCACTTCTACTCCTGCCTTCAATCTTTCCCAACATCAGGGTCTTTTCCAATGAGTCAGCTCTTTGCATCAGGTGGCCAAAGTATTGGAGTTTCAGCTTCAGCATCAGTCCTTTTGATTTCCTTTAGGATGGACTGGTTGGATCTTCTTGCTGTGCAAGGGACTCTCAAGAATCTTCTCCAACACCACAGTTCAAAAGCATCAATTCTTCAGTGCTCAGCCTTCTTTATGGTCCAACTCTCACATCCATACATGACTACTGGAAAAAACATAGCTTTGACTGTATGGATTTGTTGACAAACTAATGTCTCTGCTTTTTAATATGCTGTCTAGGTTGGTCATAACTTTTCTTCCAAGAAGTAAGCGTGTTTTAATTTCATGGCTGCAGTCACCATGTGCAGTGATTTTGGAGTCCCCCCAAAATAAAGTCTGTCACTGTTTCTGTTGTTTCCCCATCTATTTGTCAAAAGGTGATGGGACTGGATGCCCTGATCTTAAGTTTTTGAATGAGTTTTAAGCCAGCTTTTTCACTCTCCTCTTTCAACTTCATCAAGAGGCTCTTTAGTTCCTCTTCACTTTCTGCCATAAGTGTGGTGTCATCTGCATATCTGAGGTTATTGAAATTTCTCCTGGCAATCTTGATTCCAGCTTGTGCTTCATCCAGCCCCGTATTTTGCATGATGTACACTGCATATAAATTAAATAAGCAGAGTGACAATATACAGCCTTGACGTACTCCTTTTCCAATTTTAAGCCAGTCCATTGTTCCATGTCTGGTTCTAGGTGCTGCTTCTTGACCTGCATACAGGTTTCTCAGGAGACAGGTGAGACAGTCTGGTATTCCCAACTTTTTAAGAATTTTCTGACTCAGAGGATTATTAAAGGTTAAAGCTGGGGCAATTTAAACAATAAAATAAATAAAGTAGTATTGGATTATAACCCAAAGAGTAAAATAAATATTCATGAGTCCACACTGATAGAAATAAATGAATAAATACATGGGGGATAAGAGATAAACTTCCTATATAGAACAATTCCAAATATTTTATATAGATACTGTCTTTCAAGGAGGTGGAGCTTAACTCCTCAACTCTTGAGTATGTAGTGATTTGCTTTCAAAGAGTACAGTATGCAGAGGGAGAAACAAAAGAGTAATTGTACAGTGGAGAAACCCAACAAACATTACCTCAGTTAGATGATCAAGGTTAGCATCAACAGTGACAAGTCACATTAATGGTATAGACTTTTGATATGATGTGATGAGAATGGCACTTTACCTCTTGTGGTCTTCCTACCCAAACCCCATAATCCCAGTCTAATTATAAGAAAAACATCAAATAAATCCCAGTTGATGGACATTCTACAAAATATCTGACCAGTACTCCTCAAAACTGTCAAAGAGCATCAAAAACAGAAAAGTCTAAGAAATTGTCACAGCCAAGAGGTGTCTAAGGAGACACAATAATTAAATGTAATACTGTGTTCTGGATAGATCCTTGAACAATAAAAGGACACCAGTGGAAAGTTAAGATAATCTGAATAAAGTATGGGCTTTCATTAAAATAATATATAATATATTGATTCATTAATGAAAACAAATGCACCATTCTAATGTAAGTGAAGTGAAGTGAAGTCCCTCAGTCGTGTCCGACTCTTTGCAACCCTGTGGACTGTAGCCTATCAGGCTCCTCTGTCCAGGGGATTTTCCAGGCAAGGGCACAGGAGTGGGTTACCATTTCCTTCTCCAGGGGATCTTCCCGACCCAGGGATCGAACCCAGGTCTCCCGCATTGTAGGTAGAGACTTTACTGTCTGAGCCACTAGGGAAGTCTACACTAGGGAAGAATACATTAGTATTCTAATGTAGGATACTAAGAATAGGGGAAAATGGGTTTGAGGTGAATGGGAATTCTCTGAACTATTTTTACCATAATTTTACTAATTTAAAACTGTTCAAAAATAAAGCTAACTTTTTAAAAAGTATGTTGAGCCTATAGATTCCCATAGGAGTTTTTATTTTCATTTCTTACTAACCTTGAGAAGTTTCAGAGCAATCCAAAGCTTCTACAACTCTTTTCTCCTGTTACCTGCCATTGGTAAGCAGAGAGAAATGGGAATTCCATTGGGGATTGTCATTTTCTCTGAATCAAGAGAATTGTTAGGATGGTGCTGGCAACAGCATTTGAGTCATAAATATTTGACTTTGTGCTTGAGGTATCTTAGTTTTCCAGCATCTCTTTCTTTGAAAGCAGGAGGCTGAAACTCTTAGATTTCCTATTACTCATAAACCCTCAGAGCTGAGGGCTCCTGGCCATTCCTCAGAGCCATTTCTTAGAAGGATGGAAGGAAAGAAGGACGGAGGAGCTAAAGAAAGATTTTATTATCTTGAGTAAGTACTAATTGCCATAATGCTAAGCATCTTAGACATACTTAGCTGTGGATTATGGATTAAAATTACCCTGCTTTATTTTTTCTAGCAAGCACAGTGTTACTAATAAGGTGCACGGAGTTTGCCTTTTTCTATTAGGAAGTATAAGGAACTTGGAGCTCATTAACTAGTTGGATCTTTTAGACATAATGCTCAGAGGAAGGAAATGTGAGAGAACGGTAGGGATTTGGGGAGGCGTTTACAATTTACAGCTCAATGAGATGCAAAAATATTCATTGTTAATAGCTTCTGCTGGGAGTTCAGCAACCCCAAAAGGAAAAGGAGTATTGACTCGTTTGGTCTATAGAAGCCACCTGCCTGTTTCTTAAATTGTTTTGAAGGAGCCAGTAAGTGCCCCATGAATACATCCTGGCACCTGCATGGTGATATCCTGGGTGAGCTGTTAAATAGAACATGAAAGTGATCAAACTCACACTTTGTTTTTTAAAAGTTATGTATGATGGGTAAATGAAATGAAAGGGACATCTGAGTGAAAGAAGAAAACTGTGAAGACTTTATTTTAACAGCATTGAGTTAATGTAAACTCACATGAGACTAGTCTTTAAACTCAGTTTAGCTCATTGCATCCCACCATCTTTCTACTCTACCTTTTCCCTTCCTAACATCTGCCACCAGCATCACATGCGTTCCAAACTTACAGGGAAGCTGGAAGCTTCTTCAGTGTGGCAAAAAGTAATGAAGTAACTGTGGATTATGTGGTCCCGGAATCATGTTCTTTCACTGCCCTACTGCTGAATGATGCTCTTATCCTCTGTGAAGTCTGCCAGGGCTGCCCTTAGAAGGTGCACATTAAGTCACAGTGTCAGAATAATGATAGTGAACATGCATACCACTTACTATGTGCCAGGCTCTTTTCTGGGCACTTCATAGATTACCTCATTGTAATCAAGGTCATTCCTCTGTGAGGTACATGTAGTTTTCTTTTTCCCATTGTTTAGATGAGGAAACTGAACCACACAAGCTGTTTTTGAGATTTTTTTTTTTTTTGTATATGATTTCAAGATTTATTTTAAAACTGTTTCAGTTAAGATAGTATAGTATTG
Organism: Cervus elaphus; assembly: GCF_910594005.1. Classification (NCBI taxonomy): domain Eukaryota; kingdom Metazoa; phylum Chordata; class Mammalia; order Artiodactyla; family Cervidae; genus Cervus; species Cervus elaphus. Next base: position 130,062,463 of record NC_057848.1, read on the forward strand.
GCAAAATAATAGACACATCGATCAAAGCAAGAGAATAGAAAGTCTGGAAATATGCATACATATATATATATATATATGTCTTGTTAAAAGACAATTGATTTTTTTGGAGTAGTTTTTTTTTTTCATTTATTTTTATTAGTTGCAGGCTAATTACTTTACAATATTGTAGTGGTTTTTGTCATACATTGACAGGAATCAGCCATGGAGTTACAGGTTGATGCCTCACCTGTGCCACACAAGCCCCCATAAGCCTTAGATTTGTCCTAAAGGAAGGTAATTTCTTTTGTTTATGGGTGTTTGCCTCTCCCTCTCCACTGCTTCTCTTTCTAAAGATGGTATTTCTGACCTGCGAAGGCTTGATATGCCTGTCTCCTGAAATCCTTTTCCTTTCCATGTAAAGATGAGTGGGGTCCTTTCTGGCATCAGTGGCTAGCATTTACAACCATCTGCACGTGCCTACATCCTTCTTGCTCTGAAAGTAAATAACAATAATAAGGAAATTTTAGAAATGAGGGTAAGACCATTTCTGTCAATCAGTAAAACATTTTATAGGCCCTCAACAGTGTGATATTAGTACATAAATATTAAGGCAGGCAATTTAAGCAGAAGAGAAAATACACTAGACTGAAATACATACAATATTTTATGATATAGGTAGCCTCTCAGATCAGTGCTGAAAAGATAGATATTTGACACATTGTTCTGGAAAATAATTGTCTGAAAAATAAATAACTTTGACTCTATATCTCACACCATCTACCGAGATAAATTCCAAGTAGATCAAAGATATAAATCAAACCCTATAAGTGCTAGAAGAAAACATGGAGAAATTACTTGATTACCTCAAAGTGTGGAGGGTCTTTTAAATTACAAAATTCAGTAACTATAACATTAAAAATTGATAAATTTGATTTATGGATAAACTACCTAAAGATAAAAGTTTCTGCTTAAAAAATCATCAAATCAAAAGACATAAAAAAAACTAAGAAGAAAAGTACAATTTACAATACAAATAGCTCATGCAGCTCAATATTTTTTTAAAAAACCTAATAAAAAAAAATGGGCAGAAGACCTAAACAGACATTTCTACAAAGACACAGGCACTCAATATCACTAAAAGGTGCTCAACATCACTAATAGAGAAATCAAAACTGCAATGAGATATCACCTCACACTGGTCAGAATGGACATCAAGAAGTCTACAAATAAATGCTGAAGAGGGTCATCATGAGAAAGTCTATAAGTAATAAATACTAAAGAGGGTGTAGAAGAAAGGGAATCTTCCTACACTGTTGGCAAGAATGAAAATTGGTGAGGCTGTTATCAAGAACAGTATGGAAGTTCCTTTAAAAACTCAAAAGAGAGTTGTCATGTGATCCAGCAATCCCACTCCTGGACATGTATCTAAAAAAGACAAAAACTTTAATTGAAAAAGATATATCCACCCCAATGTTTTTGAAAGTGAAAGTTCAGTTCTCTGCAACCCCATGGACTGGAGCCTGTCAGGGGATTTCCTGTCCATGGGATTTCCCAGGCAAGAATACTGGAATGGGTCGCCATTTCCTTCTCCAGGGGATCTTCCCAACCCAGGGATCAAACCTAGGTCTCCTGCAATCCAGTAGGTTTCCTTACCTGGGATCTGGGAATCTGGAACCTGGGAGGCCCCAATGTTCATAACAGCATTATTTACAATAGCCAAGCCATAGAGACATAAGAGTCATGGGTTCGATTCCTGGGTCAGGAAGATCCCCTGGAGAAAGGCATGGCAACCCACTCCAGTATTCTCGCCTGGAGAACCCCATGTTGTTGTTGTTCAGTTCCAGAGTCATTTCCGATCCTTTGCAGCTGCATGGACTGCAGCTCACCAGGCTATCCTGTCCTTCATTATCTTCCAGAGTTTGCTCAAATACATGTCCACTGAGTCAGTGATGATTTCTAACCATCTCATCTGCCGCCATTCTCTTCTCCTTTTGCCTTCAATTTTTCCCAGCATCAGAGCCTTTTCCAATGAGTCAGCTCTTCCCATCAGGTGGCCAAAGTATTGCAGCTTCAGCATCAGCCCTTCCAATGAATATTCAGGGTTGATTTCCTTTAAGATTGACAAGTTTGATCTCCTTGCAGTCCAGGGGACTCTCAAGAGTCTTCTCCAGCACCACAATTAAAAAGCATCAGTTCTTCAGTGCTCAGCCTTCTTTATGGTCCAACTCTCACATCTGTACATGACTACTAGAAAAACCATAGCTTTGACTATATGGACCTTTGTGGACAAAACGATGTCCCTGCTTTCTAATATGCTGTCTAGGTTTGTCATAGCTTTCCTCCCAAGGAGGGAGTGTCTTTTAATTCCGTGGCTGCAGTCAGTGTCCACAGTGATTTTGGACCCAAGAAAATAAAATCTGCCACTGCTTCCACTTTTCCCTCTTCTATTTGCCATGAAGTGATGAGACTGGATGCTGTCATCTTAGTCTTTTTAATGCTGAGCTTTAAACCAGCTTAATATTGACTTGTATATATACATATATATATATATATATGTATATATACAACATATATATACAAATATATGTATACACACACACATATACAGTGGAACATTACTCAGCCATAAAGAATAATGAAATAATGCCATATGCAGCAACATGGATGGACCTAGAGTTTATCATACTAAGTGAAGTAAGTCAGACAAAGACAAATATAATATTGCTTATATGTAGAGTCTAAATAATTATACAAATGAACTTATTTACAAAACAGAAATACACTCACAGACAGAAAACAAACTTATGGTTACCAAAGTCGGGGAGAGAGAGATAAATTAGGAGTTTGGGCTTAACAGATACATAATACTACATATAAAATAGATAAACAATAAGGGCATACTATATAGCACAGGGAACTATATTCAATACCTTGTAATAACCTATAAAGGAAAAGAATCTGAAAGAGAATACACACACACACATATATATATAAAACTGAATGACTTTGCTGTACACCTGAAACTAATACATTGTAATCAAGTATATTTCAATTAAAAAGTGCAATTAATGTCACAAAGAGTTAATTCCTCACTTTAAGTTTCCATTTTAGTCTCTCAAACAGCCCCTACTCTACTGAAGATCAGGTATATAAAGCATATATAGAAGCAACAAAACAAAAATTTGGAGCTATTTAGGAAGGCAAAATAACATATGATTAGACAATCATCTGGCAGACAAACCCAGTATTTTATCCAAATAAAGCATATTAACCAAACCAACAACTTTGAAGAGCACTTAACAAGGGCACAAAATAACTTCTTTCTTTCTATAAACATTAAATATTTCAGTTCTAAATAACCCTGTTCCCAATGTGGTTGTGGCTTTCCTTTATCCTGGCTCTCTCAGCTAGAATTATGTTAAACATGAAAGCCCTTCAGACATACCAAGAATTGGCTAAATTTTAGGTTGTAATTTATTCTTGTGGACAGAGTCTGAAACTGACCATATATTCTCACTCTACTGCTTTAAGGCCCATTTTTTGTACCTCAAGTAGTCTTGGAAGTTTGAGAGTGACTGGTGTGAGCCTGGAGCTAGGTTCAAGCTGGTCAATGGGCAGTAACAGCCACAGCCTCCCCAGGGAACCCCTTGCCTTCACACTGCTGCAGTCTGGCTGTTTCCCCAAATCATTCTGAAATGGCCATGGAGCAGGAATCCTTAACTGGTCCCAAGTGGTAAAGGACCACAGGATTCAGGCTATGCTCTGAAAAACCTTACCACAACTAGGATTGTAAGTCACTTCAGCTGCCAATTGAAGAAAATTTCATTAAATTGTGTTCACCAGAACATATACATATTATTTGACTTATTATCATTTGCTTTGCTTTTTAGTACATTGAAAATCATTTGCCAGAGAGTGTACAAGTCTTGTCTAAATATATTTTGGTTAAATTTATAGTTAAATTGATACTAATTCAATAATCATTAAGTGTTTTAGTTTTTGGGTGTATTCTGTGTATGAGAGAAAGGAAGAAAGAGAGAATCAGGGAAGGAGGGAGAGAGGGAAGGAAAAAATGAAAACAGGAAAAAACACATACAACCAATTACGCATTTAGCACAAACAAGAGAACTTTCCAAGAAACTCCCACAGTAAACTTGCTTCTGCCTCTGGCAAAATCTATTGATCAAATCTTTGGTTCGTCACTGTTGTTTTGGAAATCAAATGCAAGTGTGTTACTGCTTCCAGCCTAAGCTGAAAGGGATTTTCAAAGCACTACTCCTCAGTCTTGTAAGCTATGGATAAGACTGACTGCTGGGACAGTGACAAGAATGCCGTCCTTCTGGGCATCTGGGAACATGTAATTTTCTATTCAAAGACATGTCTAAGAATTCCTCCATGTTTATTTATCTTAATGGTGATTTTAATTTATGTATCTTAAGGAGTACAAATGATGGGGACAAAACAGGGTAGATGGCAAAGTAGGGCCTTGATAATTTCAGTCTCCTTGACAGCTTCCTATCCCTCTTGGGAGTTTCAAGAGTTCTCATGAGATTCCATTACTTGCATTCTTTCCTCAATCAATACATGAGATTAGATGCTTCAGGAATGTGAAGATGCAAATAACCAAAGACAAAAGACATTGTTAGTTCCCTAGGGAACTGAGTTTCACCTATGATTACAGCCAATAGACAAATAAAACTGGCTCAGTTCCTCATGGGAAAAAACAATTTTAACCAAGAGACCTGAAATTCCAGACTATAGTTAACCATTCATTGCACCTACTCAAAAATTCATTTATTCACTTATTTATTCATTCATTCATTTAATAAATATAAAGAGAGCACCAACAATGTGCCAGCCATGGTACTATATTCTTAGATTCAAAGATAAACCAGTAGGCAGAGCTTCTTAGATGTGATATAATATGAAATAATGGGTTAAAACTTCCCAAGTTTAGCAAAAGACACAAAGAAGTTGAGCAAATCCCAAAGAGAGATATGCCATGACACATTATAATTAAACTTTTGAAAACTAGACAAAGAAAAAAATTTTGAAATCATCCAAAGAAGATGATGCATTACTTATACAGAAACACCAATTCAAATGACAGGGGATTTCTTATCTGAAACCATGGAAGCCAGAAAGAACTGCTCAGAGAAAGAAACTGTCAACAATGAATTCTGTATCTGGCCAGATGATCGCTAAGAATGAAGGAAAAATTAAAAATATCTCAGATAAAAGAAAATTAAAAGTTTGTTGCTAGAAGGCCATTTTTAAAAGCTGGCTAAAGGAAATTTTTCAAATAGGAATGATAAGGGAGGCTTAAAGCACCAGGAAGCAAGACCATGGGTAATAGAATATACTTTCCCTCATGAGTTTTATATATCATGTTTGGTGATTAAAACAAAATTATAGCACTATATAATACTCAAGACAACAGTATTTTAAAGTAGTGAGGGTAAAGTTACCTGAATTGAAATGAGGCTTCCACACTTGACTCAAAGTGGTAAAATGTTGATACAAGTAGACTAAGTCGTGTATATTGTGCTAAGAATAATCACTACAAAAACTTCAAAGAGAGATATATCCCAAACCACTATCATTAAGTAAAGATTGAATCCTAAAAACTACTCAACCCGTAAAAAGCAAACAAAGAAATAGGAGGAAAAGGCCCTGTGAAAATAAATTAAAAACAAATAACAAAATGGCAAACTTGATTAAACACTAATGTATCAATAGTTATTTTACATATAAATCATATATGTATATATATATACACACATATATATATATACCACTCAAAGAATAAAGATGGGTAGAGGGCATTTTTAGAAAAACACAGCTCAAATGTATGCTATTTTCAGGAAGCTCACTTCAAATTCAGTAACACAGGTAGGTTGGAAGTAAAAGAACACAGAAAGATAAACCATGTAAACATTAATGTGAAAAAGCAGAAGTGTTATATAATGTGAAAAAACAGGTATATTAATACCTGATAACATGACTTTGGATCAAATAAAAATTGCTAGAGACAAGGAGTGACATTACACAATGATACAAGAATCAATCCACCTAGAAGATATAACAAGTCTAAATTTGTATGCACACAACAAGAGAGTTTTAAAATGTAGAGTAAAAAGTGATAGCGCTGAAAGGAGAAATAGACAAATCCACAATTATAGTTGGAGACTTCAACCCCTCAATCTCAGAACAATTAGAACAATTAGAACAAATAGAACAATTTCACAGAAAATCAGCAAGTATATCAAAGAACTCAACAACACTATCAACCAACAGAATCTAGTGGACAATTATAGAACACTACACCCAACAACAGCAGAAAACCCATTCTTTTAAATTGTCTATGAAATATATATCAAAATAGACCACATCCTGAATCATAAAACAAATGCCAACAAATTTAAAAGAATTGAAATCACAGTGGAGTGTTTTCTCTGACCACGGTAAAATTAAACTAGAGTCACTAGAAAGATAAAGGAAATATCTCCAAAGACTTAGAAATTAAATAACATACTTCTGAATAATTCATGGCCAAAGAGGAAATGAGAAGATATATTGAACTGAATGAAAATTAAAATACAGCATATCAAAATTTGTAAGGCACAACTAAAGCAGTGGAGAGGGAAATTTATAGCACTAAATGCTTGCATTAGAAAAGAAGAAAAGTCTTAAACAATCTAAACTCTCATCTCAAGAACCTAAAAAAAGAACAGGAATATAATCCCAAAGCAGGCAGAGGAAAGGAAATAATAAAGATAAGAGCAGAAATCAACAAAATTGAGAACAGAAGAACAATAGAGAAAATCAACAACACAAAGAGCTGGTTCTTCAAAATAGTCATTAAAATGGACAAACATCTAGCAAGACTCACAGAGGAAAAAGAGAAAAGACACCAATGACCAGTATCAGGAAAGAAGTAAGGGATGTACCTATAGATTCTGTAAACATGAAAAGGATGCTACAAAAGTATTATGAACAATTTTGCAAGCACAAGTTTGACAACTTATATGAAATGACCAATTCCTTGAAAAATACAAAGTATCACAATTAACCTATATGGAATAGAAAATTTGAATATCTAAATTATAAAATAACTAGATAAAATTTGAATAACCTATAACTATTTAGGAAATTGGATCTGTAATTTTCAAATTTCCATAAAATAAATGTCCAATCTCAGATCTTTTCATTGGATAATTCTACCAAATATTTAAAGAAGAATTAACAACAAATCTACACAGTCTCTTCTAAAAAATAAAAGAAGAAATAATATTTGTAATTCATTTTATGGAGCTAGTATTACCGTATCAAATTTAGAATGACAAAAAAATAAGAAAACTACAGGCCACTCTCTCATAAATATAGATACAAAGATCCTCAACACAATATTAACAAATAGATTCAGCAATATACAAAAAGAATTATAACATTATCAAGAGGAGTTTATTTCAGGTATGCGAAGTTAGTTCAGTATTCAAATAACAAGGTAATTAGTCAACAGGGTTTAGTTCCTCTTCATTTTCTGCCATAAGGGTGGTGTCATCTGCATATCTGAGGTTATTGATATTTCTCCCAGCAATCTTGATTCCAGCTTGTGCTTCTTTATTTCAGGTATGCAAAGTTAGTTCAGTATTCAAATAACAAGGTAATTAGTCAACAGGGTTTAGTTCCTCTTCATTTTCTGCCATAAGGGTGGTGTCATCTGCATATCTGAGGTTATTGATATTTCTCCCGGCAATCTTGATTCCAGCTTGTGCTTCTTACAGACCAGCGTTTCTCATGATGTTCTCTGCATATAAGTTAAATAAGCAAGGTGGCAATATACAGCCTTGACGTACTCCTTTTCCTATTTGGAACCAGTCTGTTGTTCCATGTCCAGTTCTAACTGTTGCTTCCTGACCTGCATACAGGTTTCTTAAGAGGCAGGTCAGGTGGTCTGGTATTCCCATCTCTTTCAGAATTTTCCAGTTTATTGTGATCCACACAGTCAAAGGCTTTGGCATAGTCAATAAAGCAGAAATAGATGTTTTTCTGGAACTCTCTTGCTTTTTTGATGATCCAGTGGTGATTGCAGCCATGAAATTAAAAGACGCTTACTCCTTGGAAGGAAAATTATGACCAACCTAGATAGCATATTAAAAAGCAGAGACATTACTTTGCCAACAAATGTCCGTCTGGTCAAGGCTATGGTTTTCCAGTGGTCATGTATGGATGTGAGAGTTGGACTGTGAAGAAAGCTGAGCGCCGAAAAATTTACGCTTTTGAACTATGGTGTTGAAGAAGACTCTTGAGCGTCCGTTGGCCTGCAAGGAGATCCAACCAGTCCAACCTAAAGGAGATCGGTCCTGGGTGTTCATTGGAAGGACTGATGCTGAAGCTGAAACTCCAGTACTTTGGCCACCTCATGTGAAGAGTTGACTCGTTGGAAAAGACCCTGATGCTGGGAGGGATTGGGGGCAGGAGGAGAAGGGGACAACAGAGGATGAGATGGCTGGATGGCATCACCGACTCGATGGACATGAGTTAAACTCCCGGAGCTGGTGATGGACAGGGAGGCCTGGCATGCTGCAATTCATGGGGTCTCAAAGAGTCAGACACTAAGCGACTGAACTGAACTGAACTGAACTGATAGAAGAAAAGTTGTATGTTCATAGCAATTGATAAATAAAAAGCTTTTGAAAAAATTCACCACATTCATGATAAAAATTATCAGAAAAATAAGAATAGCGGGAACTTGGTAAAAAAAACATCTACAAAAACCCCTACAGTTATTATATTTAATGGTGAAAGACTGAATACATTCCTCCTAAGTTCAGGAATAAGTTAAGGGTATCTGCTAATACCACTGTTAATTAACGTAGTGCTGGAGATTCTAGCTAGTTCAATAAGGCAAGAAAAGGAAATAAAAGTCATATAACCCATAAAGGAAGAAATAAAGCAGTTTCTATTTGCAGATTGCATGATAATCTATATAGAAAATCTCAAGGAATCTGTGAAAAAAGCAAAACTCCTAGAACTAACGAGTTCAGCAAGATTACAGGATACAGATGTCTTCCCAGGTGGCTCAGTGGTAAAAAATCTGCAGGAAACCCACGTTCAACCCCTGGGTTGGGAAGATCCCTTGGAGAAGGGCATGGCAACCCACTCAAGTATTCTTGCCAGGAGAATTCCATGGACAGAGGAGCCTGGTGAGATACGGTCCAGGGGATCACAAAGAGTCAGACATGAATAAGTGACTAACACTGCCTACACTGCCTGCAGGATACAGGGTAAATATATATATAATCAATTGTACCTCTATATACTGCCAGTGAATATGTGAACACTAAAATGAAAAGATACAATATCATTTACAAAATCAGGTTAAAAAAAGAAAAATTAACAATATCGTGTAGGTGTGAACATAACCAAAAAAAATGCACAGCATTCATACACTGAAAAATACAAAATGCTGATGAGAGAAATCAAAGAAGACCTAAATAAATGAAGAGTCATGTCTTATTCCTGAACTCAAAGATTTAACATAGTAAAGATGTCAGTTCTCCCCAAACTGATATACAAGTTCAGTATAATTTCTGTCAAATCCCAGCTACATTTTTTTTCTAGATATAGATAAGATTCAATTCAGTTCAGTTGCTCAGTCATGTCCCACTCTTTGTGACCCCATGAACCACAGCACGCCAGACCTCCCTGTCCATCACCAACTCCCAGAGTTCACCCAAATCCATGTCCATTGTGTCGGTGATGCCATCCAACCATCTCATCCTCTGTCATCCCCTTCTCCTCCTGCCCCCAATTCCTCCCAGCATCAGGGTCTTTTCCAATGAGTCAGCTCTTTGCATCAGGTGGCCAAAGTATTGGAGTTTCAGCTTCAGTATCAGTCCCTCCAATGAACACCCAGGACTGATCTCCTTTAGGATGGACTGGTTGGATCTCCTTGCAGTCCAAGGGACTCTCAAAAGGCTTCTCCAACACCACAGTTCAAAAGCATCAGTTTCTCAGTGCTCAGCTTTCTTTATAGCCCAACTCTCACATCCATACATGACCACCGAAAAAACCATAGCCTTGACTAGACGGACCTTTGTTGGCAAAGTAATGTCTCTGCTTTTTAATATGCTGTCTAGGTTGGTCATAACTTTCCTTCCAAGGAGTAAGCATCTTTTAATTTCATGGCTGCAGTCACCATCTGCAGTGATTTTGGAGCCCAGAAAAATAAAGTCAGCCACTGTATCCACTGTTTCCCCATCTATTTTCCATGAAGTGATGGGACTGGATGCCATGATCTTAGTTTTCTGAATGTTGAGCTTTAAACCAGCTTTTTCACTGTCCTCTTTCACTTTCATCAAGAGGCTCTTTAGTTCTTCTTTACTTTCTGCCATAAGGGTGGTGTCATCTGCATATCTGAGGTTATTGATATTTCTCCTGGAAATATTGATTCCAGCTTGTGCTTCCCCCAGCCCAGCATTTCTCATGATGTACTCTGCATATAAGTTAAATAAGCAGGGTGACAATATACAGCTTTTACATACTCCATTATTCTGTGTGAAAGTGCAAAGAAACCAGAATGGTTAAAATTATTTTGAAAAATATGAATAAAATGGGAAGAAACATTCTACCTAGTTTCAAGACTTACTATATAGCTACAGTAATCAAAACTGTGTGCTATTATTGGCAAAGTGATGAACACACAGAAAGTTAGAATAGGATAGAGAAAATCTTGAAATAGACCCACACAAATATGTCCAACTGACTTGCAAAGGTGCAAAAGTAATTAGATGGAGAAATGATAGCATTTGCAGTAAAATGTGCTGAAGCAATTAGACATCCATAAGCAAAAGTAAATATATAAGTAAACTTTGACTTAAGTCTTACACCTTATAGGAAATTTAACTCAAAATTGATCACAGATTTAGACATAAAATGTAAAACTACAAGAGTTTTAGAAAAAACACAGGAGACAATCTTTGGAATCAGGGGCTAGGCAAAGAATTTTTAGACTTGCTAATGGGCTTCCCTGATGGCTCAGATGGTAAAGAATCTGACTGCAATGCCGGAGACCCAGGTTCAGTCCCTGAGTCGGGAAGATCCCCTAGAGAAGGGAATGACAACCCACTCCAGTAATCTTGCCTGAAGAATTCCATGGACAGAGGAACCTGGTGGGCTACAGTCCTTGGGGTTGCAAAGAGTTGGACACGACTGAGTCACTAAGGCATGACAGAAGAAGGACCCACAAAAGTAAAAATTGATAAATTGAACTTCATCAAAATTAAAAATCTTCTCTTGCAAAAGACGTTGTTAAAAGGATGAAAGACTACTAGAGGAAAACATGTGCATACTACATATCCAGTAGAGGACCGGTATCATAAATATATAAAGAACTCTAAAAACTCAACAATTTAAAATGCAATGCAATGCAATTAGAAAATGGGCAAAGACATGATCAAACATTCCATGAAAGCAGATATACAGATGGCTAGTAAGCACGTGAAAAGATGTGCAATACTATTGGCCATCAGAGAAATGAAAATTAAAACACAATAAGAAAAAAAAACACAATAAGACAACCTTGCACATATCAAAATGGCTAGAATAAACAATAATGACAACATCAAATACCAAAGATGATGTGGAGAAACTAGATCACTAATACACTGTGGATGAATATGTGAAACTGTGAAGTCTTTCTGAAGAAAGCTTGGCATTTTTTTTAAGAGGACTAAACATGCAATTACAATATTTCCTGGAAATTTCAGTCTTGGGCATTCATCCCAGAGAAATAACAACTTATATTGACACAAAAACCTGTACACAAATGTTCATAATAGTTTTATTTATCTGCCTGTATGCCCTTCAACAGGTGAATAATTAAATAAACTATGATTGATCCATACCATGGAATACTACTTAGCAATAAAAAGGAAAGAAATATTGACACATACAGCTACTTTGATGAATCTCCAGGAAACTATGCTGAATGAAAAAAAAGAACCCACAAATTTACATACTGTATAATTTCAATTATACAACTCTCTGAAATAATAACATTTTAGAAATTAAGGAGAGATTAGTGATTGCTGGAAACTAGAGACATGGAGGGAGAGGAAAGTGTGGGTGTGGTTGTAAAAGTGCAGCATGAGAGATCTTTGAGTGTTGGAAATGTTCAGTATCTTGACTGTGATGCTGGATATATGAAACCACACAAGTAATATAATTGTTTAGGAAGTAATACATAGAGACAAACACAAATGAGTACAAGTGAAACTGGAGAAATATAAATAAGATGATTGCATTATATTAATGTCTATATCCTGGTTGTGATACTCTATTATAGTTTTGCAAAGTATTACCATTGGATGACTAATACCTACAGTGGTATTACTTTGGATGAGGGCTTCTCTGGTGGTTCAGATGGTAAAAAATCTGCCTGCAGTATAGGAGACCCAGATTTGATCTGTGGGTCAGGAAGATCCCCTCAAGAAGGGAATGGCTACCCACTCCAGTATTTTTGCCTGGAGAATTCCATGGACAGAGGAGCCTGGTGGGCTACAGTCAATGCAATTGCAAAGAGTCAGAAACACACACAATAATAGATGGAAGGATCTTTTCTAGAATCCTAGGCTTTGGAGTCCAATTTCACCACCATCACACCTCAGTCTCTAGCAGTGGGTTTCTTTAGCATAATTGGGACTAGAATGCCATGCACTGTATGTACACTTCATCCAGGAGATTGAAAATTCAGCCACAGTAGTCTGCAGCTCCTACAATCAAGAAATAATCCATTTACTCACCTTTTGAATCCCGTGACTTGCTTTGACTACAGGATGCAATGGAAATGATATTATATAATTATCATCCTAGATCTTAATAAACCTTGCAGCTTCTGTTCTCATACTCTTAGAACTCTGTGGCTACCACGTGTAGAACCCAGCCTACTGAATGATGAGAGAGACAAGATATGTGAATGAGACTCTCTTAGGTCATCCAGCCTTTAGTCAACCCATAAGCAGAAATTAGTGGAACCTGCCCAGACAAGAATAACTGGTCAACTAACCCATAGCATCATGAGTGAAAGGACTGGTTGCTTTAAGGCACTAAATTTGGGGATTTTTTTAACACTGCCAAATGAATGCCTACTCTAATAAATTTAACACTAATGAATGCCTACATTTCTTTATTGTGCTGATAACCCACTACATTAGAATAAATCATAGTTCATATCTTATGGTTTCTTGAATCAAGAGACTAGGAAGTGTACTGTCTTGTCTTAATTTTTGTTTTATTATTTTCTTTTAGATATCTAAGCTTTAAAAAGCAATTTATAGAACAAATTTTTGGACATGCGAGTCTATGTACAGCTCATTGCAGGCCATCTGCTCTGAAAAAACTGGTGGTAGAGCTCTTTATTTTTACCAACAATCTCCACTTCTTCTGCCCACATCTCAAGGCATTCAACAATGATCTATCTGTACACATGGATCAAGGTAATATAAAGTGGTGGTTGGGGTGAGGGGTGGGCGGTGAGGAGGCAGCTCCACTGTAAATTGGGAAACAGCAGTGACTTTTCTTTTTAGTTTGATTCCAGCCTGGGGCTTTCTAAATAAACACTGCAGAAGCATCTCCCCAAGTGACGCAAAGAGGAAAATGAAGCAGAATGAATATATTCCTGATCTGCAGCATGGCAGATGAACAGGCTGAAAAACTCCTACTCCCATCAAAGGCTCTAGGGACTCATTACTCATAGCTTTTCATTTCCACGGAATCTTGAATTTGAAACACACTAGCTCTTAACAAAAATGTACTTAAAGAAAATGTCCATATTTACCTGCCTAGGTACTGATGTCACATGGACCTTCAGTATCCAGTCATCCAATTTTGTGATCAGGTTTGACATTCAGTTTGGCACCTTGGCTCTGCAACACAGCAAAACACTGAGCTGGACAATATTTGACTGTTGCCATTACATACCTCTATTATCTCTCAGAAAAGAGACTGTGGGGAGGATTATTATCTTTTAAGGTTTAGTCCCTGTAATCACACCCTGGTCAGTGGAGATCCTGTCTTTTTATCATTCAAATACACCTCAAAGATAAGTCAAAATTCTTCAGAGCATAAAATTTGAAGTGAGCTATTTCACCTTCTTTATTGGTTTCTGGGGCCTCTCAGGTTACTTTTTCTCCTTTTTTTTTCATCAAATTCCTCTAACAAGAGACAAGAAAAAAAATACTCATACTCAATAACACAGAATCTAACAATAATCATCAACTAAAGAGAACTCTTGTCACACTCAAACTGAAAGCAGAGGGACAAAAGACAGGAAGAAATCTTAACCATCAATAAGTGTTCATCTTTTAGGACCCATCATTTATTCAACAGAAGTTTATTGAGCACCAATTCTGTGCTAGACATGATGCAAGACTCTAAAAGTTCCCAGGTGAATAGGAAAGATTCCAATTTCACCCTTAGGGAATAGTCAAGTATCCTGGTCTCAACCTGATTTCTACATTTCTTCTAGTTTCATCTTTCACCTAAGTTATAGTTTTGTACCAAGAGAAAAATTGTCTAGTAGTGTGATTTCTTTCAAAATATTGATAATAACAGTGAATACCTTCATAGTGCTTGGTGGTGGTGGTTTAGTCTCTAGTATTAGTCATTCAGTCGTGTCCAACTCTTTTGCGACTCCATGAACCCACCAGGCTCCTCTGTCCATGGAATTCTCCAGCAAGAATACTGGAGTGGGTTGCCATTTCCTTCTCCAGGGCATCTTCCGGACCGAGGGATCAAATCCAGATATCCTGCACTGCAGGCGGATTCTTTACCTACCGATCCACCAGGGAAGCCTTCATAGGGCTTACTATGTGCCAAAAAGTATTCTATGCATTTTCACAAATTAACTGATTTAATCTTGAACAATCTTTTGAGGTACCATTATTACTCCTTTTTTTACAGATGAGGAAACTGAGGCAGAGAGGTTAAGTAATTTGCACAGATTCAAACTATTCACTACACTGTTCATACTAAGGCAGAACACTGTAGAGTTGTTATTTTTTAGCAACAAGGATTGAAAGAAAATGTGATGTTGTTGACACAAGTTAATTAATAAACCTGAATGTCAAAGTATCCCATTCTCTAAGCATTCAGCCTAACTGAGATTTAATAATCTAATCTGAATGTTTTCCACCAAACAGATGTCCTTAAAAACCACATCCAAAGGTAAATAAATTGTAGAGAGTGTTGAATTTTCTTAAGAACAGCTGCTGATTTATAATCAGCCTGTCTAATTCTCTTCTCAGACTTTCAGCCCGTAAGTTAGTGTATCTGCTTCTATGTTGAAATGGGATATCAGGTCCCATATATTCCCAGAGGAAATCAGGAAAATCTGATGAAGTATTTACTAAGATTTTATCGAGGGCATCTTCTTCCAAAGATATGAAAATTACCTAGAGGTTTCTCAAGACCCAATTTCAATGACAGTAAATCATTGTTAGCAAAGCATTGCCAGAACCTTTATGTGCTTCATATCAGATGAACCTTTATGTCCTGTCTCTTGTATGTATCTGGGTGTACCTGAGCCAGGTGGGTAGACACTCTGAAGAATGTTTTGCTAAACAGACTCTGGTCTCCTGGAGATAACTGTGAGCCTACCTCTGATACCTGGGATACAGAACATTCTGAGCAATAGGCGACAACTGCTTGTTATCTTTAACAGGCAAACTAGCACACTGACAACCCTTGTCTGCTCCCAAAGACACATAAGTAAGATATCTTCTGAAATTAATGATAACATTTAAAAAGAGCAATGATGATGTTGGTGATGATGGTAGTCACTGACACTTGTTCAGCTCTCATAATATGCCAGGCTCCATGCTAAATGCTTTATAGCAGTTACAGTCTCCTTTTAAAAACCTTTTTATTTTGCACTGGGATATAGCTGATTAACAATGTTGTGATAAATTCAGGTGACTTGCAAAGGGACTCAGCTAGGCATATACATGTATCCATTCTCCCCCAAACTCCCCTCCCACCCAGGCTGCCGGGAGAGAGATCCCTGAGCAGAGATCCCTGTGCTATACAGTAGATCCTTATTGGCTATCAGTTTTAAATATAGCAGTGTGTACATGTCCATCCCAAACTCCCTATCTATCCTTTCCACCATCCATCTCCCCAGCAACCATAAGTTCATTCTCACAAGTCTGTGAGTTTGTTTCAGTTATAGTCTCTTTTAATTTAAATCTTGCAATAGGGCTTCCCTGGTGGCTCAGTGGTAGAGAATCTGCCTGCCAATGCAGGAGACATGGGTTCGATCCCTGATAATGGAAGATCCCACCTGCCTTGGAGCAACTAAGTCCCTGCTACACAACTGTTGAGCTTGTGCTCTGGAGCCTAGGAGCCACAACTACTGAAGCCCATGTGCCCTAGAGCCCATGCTCTGCAACAGGAGAGGCCACTGCAATGAGAAGCCCTCGCACTGCAACTAAAAAGTAGTCCCTCTCTCCAAAATTAGAGAAAGCCTGCACAGCAACGAAGACCCAGTGCAGCCAAATGTAAGTAAAGAAGTACATTTTTTTTTAATCTAGCAATAATTCTTATTCAAAGAGGTTTTAAATGTTCACTATGGCAAAGTCTTCAAAGTGCTAAATGTAGAAATTACCTGGGAAGCAGAAATGTAGCTTCCCAAGCCCCATTCTGGAACATGTGATTCAGTAGGTCTGAGGAGTAGTTGAAACACCTGTTAATAAAAATAATGAAAAACTGGTTAAAATGATTGCTATCAATAAATCCAGTTAAAAAATATTACTATAAACTGTGTCCTCCCATAGTCCATATGTTCAATCCTAACCTCCAAAGTGATGGTATTTGGAGGTAGGGCCTTTGGGAGGATGAGATTGGAGCTGTCATGAATGGGATTTGTGCCCTTATAAGAGAGACCACACAGAACTCTTTTGTTCTTTCTGCCATGTGAAGACACAACAAGACAGTCATGAACCAGAAAATAAGCTCTCACCAGACACCGAATCTCCTGGTACGCTGATCTTGGACTTCCAAGCCTCTAGAACCATGAAAAATAAATACCTATTATTTATAAGCCACCCAGTCTATGGTATTATTCTGTTATAGCTGCCCAAAAGGACTAAAGAAAATTACTGAGCTTCTACTTAGTGCACACAGAAAGGATCCAAATAAGAATCCATGTTGTTCATCATCTTATAAGAAGAATGGCATTGCTCAACTGATCCTTCCCCAAGGAGAAAAAATATGTGTTGATTGTATGACAGATTTGGGAGAAAGCAAGTGAAATTAACAGGGAAGGAAGGAGAGGGAGAGGAGTGTTAAAAGAAGGGGGTTATTCTGGTTATCTATTGCTTCTATTGTAAAGAAGAACTATACAAAAAAGATCGTCATGACCCAGATGATCACGATGGTGTAATCACTGACCTAGAGTCAGACATTCTGGAATGTGAAGTCAAGTGGGCCTTAGGAGGTATCACTACGAACAAAGCTAGTGGAGGTGATGGAATTCCAATTGAGCTATTTCAAATCCTGAAAGATGATGCTGTGAAAGTGTTGCACTCAATATGCAAGCAAATTTGGAAAACTCAGCAGTGGCCACAGGACTGGAAAAGGTCAGTTTTCATTCCAATCTCAAAGAAAGGCAATGCTAAAGAATGCTCAGACTACCACAATGCTTAAAGTAATGTTTAAAATTCTCCAAGCCAGGCTTCAGTAATACATGAACCATGAACTTCCAGATCTCCAAGCTGGTTTTAGAAAAGTCAGAGGAACCAGAGATCAAACTGCCAAAATCTGCTGGATAATCAAAAAAGCAAGAGAGTTCCAGAAAAACATCTATTTCTGCTTGACTATGCCAAAGCCTTTGACTGTGTGTATCACAATAAACTGTGGAAAATTCTGAAAGAGATGAGAATACCAGACCATCTGACCTGCCTCTTAAGAAACCTATATGCAGGTCAGGAAGCAACAGTTAGAACTGGACATGGAACAACAGACTGGTTCCAAATAGGAAAAGGAGTATGTCAAGGCTGTATATTGTCACCCTGCTTATTTATCTTATATGCAGAGCACATCATGAGAAACACTGGGCTGGAGGAAGGACAAGCTGGAATCAATATTTCCAGGAGAAGCATCAATAACCTCAGACACGTAGATGACACCACCCTTAGGGCAGAAAGTGAAGAAGAACTAAAGAGCCTCTTGATGAAAGTGAAAGAGGAGAGTGAAAAAATTGGCTTAAAGCTCAACATTCAGAAAACTAAGATCATGGCATCCGGTCCCATCACTTCATGGCAAATAGATGGGGAAACAGTGGAAACAGTGGCTGACTTTATTTTTCTGGGCTCCAAAATCACTGTAGATGGTGATTGCAGCCATGAAATTAAAAGACACTTGCTCCTTGGAAGGAAAGTTATGACCAACCTAGACAGCATATTAAAAAGCAGAGACAAAAAATTTTTTTAAAAAAAGCAGAGGCATTACTTTGTCAACAAAGGTCTGTATGGTCAAGGCTGTAAGGCTGTGGTTTTTCCAGTAGTCATGTATGGATGTGAGAGTTGGACTGTAAAGAAAGCTGAGCGCCGAAGAATTGATGGCTCTGAGCTGTGGTGTTGGAGAAGACTCAAGAGTCCCTTGGACTGCAGGGAGATCCAACCAGTCTATCCTAAATGGTATCAGTACTGGGTACTCATTGGTAGGACTGATGTTGAAGCTGAAACTCCAATACTTTGGCCACCTGATGCGAAGAGCTGACTCATTTGAAAAGACCCTCATGCTGCTAAAGACCTAGGGCAGGAGGAGAAGGGGACGACAGAGGATGAGATGGTTGGATGGCATCCCCTACTCGATGGACGTGGGTTTGGGAGGACTCTGGAAGTTGGTGATGGACAAGGAAGCCTGGCGTGCTGTGTTTCATGGGATCGCAATGAGTCGGACATGACTGAGTGGCTGAAATGAACTGAACTGAACATTCCAGGTTCCTATGCAATATTGCTCTTTACAGCATCAAACCTTGCTTCTATCACCAGTCCCATCCACAACTGGGTGTTGTTTTTGCTTTGGCTCCATCCTTTCATTCTCTCTGGAGTTATTTCTCCACTGATCTCCAGTAGCATATTAGGCACCTACTGACTTGGGAAGTTCATCTTTCAGTGTCCTATCTTTTTGCCTTTTCATACTGTTCATGGGGTTCTCATGGCAAGAATACTGAAGTGGTTTGCCATTCTCTTCTCCAGTGGACCACATTCTGTCAGACCTCTCCACCATGTCCCATCCATCTTGGGTGGCCCCACATGGCAAGGCTTAGTTTCATTGAGTTAGACAAGGCTTGGTCCGTGTGATCAGATTGGCTAGTTGTCTGTGATTGTGGTTTCAGTCTGTCTGCCCTCTGATGCCCTCTCTCAGTGCCTACTGTCTTACTTGGGTTTCTCTTACCTTGGACGTGGGGTATCTCTCCATGGCTGCTCCAACAAAGCACAGCCACTGCTCCTTACCTTGGACATAGGGTAGGTCCTCTCTGCCGCGCTTCTGTGCTGTCCTAGGCTCAGGGCTTCTGCCGGAATTCCAGTTGAGCTATTTGAAATTCTAAAAGATAATGCTGTGAAAGTGATGCATTCAATATGCCAGCAAATTTGGAAAACTCAGCAGTGGCCACAGGACTGGAAAAGGTGAGTTGTCATTCCAATCCCAATGAAAGGCAATGCCAAACAATGCTCAAACTACTGCACAATTGCACTCATCTCACACACTAGTAAAGTAATGCTCAAAAGGCTCCAAGCCAGGCATCAACAATACATGAACCATGAACTTCCAGATGTTCAAGCTGGATTTAACATCTGTTGGATCATTGAAAAAATGAGAGAGTTCCAGAAAAACATCTTCTTCTGCTTTATTGACTATGCCAAAGCCTTTGACTGCGTGGATCAAAACAAACTGGAAAATTCTTTTAAAGAGATGGAAATACCAGGCCACCTGACTCGCCTCCTGGGAAATCTGTATGCAGGTCAAGAAGCAACAGTTAGAACTGGACATGGGACAACAGACTTGTTCCAAATAGGAAAAGGAATATGTAAAGGCTGTATATTGTCACCCTGCTTATTTACCTTATATGCAGAGTACATCATGAGAAATGCTGGGCTGGATGAAGCATGAGCTGGAATCAGTATTGCCAGTAGAAATATCAATAACCTCAGATATGCAGATGACATCACCTTTATGGCAGAAAGTGAAGAGGAACTAAAGAACCTCTTGATGAAAGTGAAAGAGGAGAGTGAAAAAGTTGGCTTAAAGCTCAACATTCAGAAAACTAAGTCCATGGCATCTGGTCCCACCACTTCATGGCAAATATGTGGGGAAACAATGGAAACAGTGAGAGACTTTATTTTGGGGGGCCTCCAAAATCATTGCAGATGTTGACTGCAGCCATGAAATTAAAAGACACTTGCTCCTTGAAAGAAAGTTATAACCAACCTAGACAATATATTAAAAAGCAGAGACATCACTTTACCAACAAAGGTCTGTCTAGTCAAAGCTTTGGTTTTTCCAGTAGTCATGTATGGATGTGAGAGTTGGACTATAAAGAAAGCTGAGCACCAAAGAATTGATGTTTTTGAACTGTGGTGTTGGAGAAGATTCTTGAGAGTCCCCTAGACAACAAGGAGATCCAACTAGTCCATCCTACAGGAAATCAGTCCTGAATATTCACTGGAAGGACTGATGCTAAAGCTGAAACTCCAATACTTTGGCTACCTGATGCAAAGAACTGACTCATTTGAAAAGACCCCAATGCTGGGAATGATTAAAGATGGGAGGAGAAGGGGATAACAGAGGATGAGATGGTTGGATGGCATCAGTGACTCAATGGACATGAGTTTGAGTGGACTCCAGGAGTTGGTGCAGTCCATGGGGTAACAAAGAGTCGGACATGACTGAATGACTGAACTGAACTGATTGCTTCACACCAAACCACTTTGAGACATAATGACTTACAAGAACAACAATCATTTATATTTATTATGAATCTAAAATTTAGGCAGAGCTCACTGGGGGCCATTTGTCTTTGCTCCATGTAGTGCCAGCTATGGTGTCTTTACTAGGGCTGAGCTCAGCTGGGTTGAGCATCTGCTTCCAAGATGGGTCATTCATATAGGTGGCAATTTGGTACTGGCTATTGGCTCCTCTCTATGTTGGACTCTTCCATGCAGTGGCTTAGACTTCCTCACAGCGTGGGGCTTGGGTTACAAGAGGGATCATCCCAAGGGACAAGAAGTTGAAGCTGTCAGTTTCTTAAGGCCTGGGCTCATAAATTAGCACAACATCACTTCTCTAATATTCAATTGGTCAAAAAGTCACAAAGCTCAGAATCATGGGGAAGGGATACAGATTTAACTTTTCAATTGTAGGACTGTCAGAGAATACTGGGTAATGCTTTAAAATTGCAACAGGAACAGAAAAAGGGAGGACTGAGAACATGAAAAAGAAAATTTGTCTGTTTTGCTGAGGCCAGTTTTTTAGAAAATTTAATTGAAGGCAGTTCAAGCAGAATTTTTCTTAAAAACTACTACTGACTTTCAGTCAGCCTGTCCAAATGTCTTCTTAGGCAAGGTCACTAAACCTTTTTAAGCCTCAGTTTTATTATCTATAAATCAGAGATAACAATATTTCCCTTCCAGTGAAGATTGTGAAGACAACCTGACTGAAGTCATTGAACATGTATCTTTTCAAACCTGCTTTTCCAAACTGAAGTAAGCCAATGGAATAGTTGGCCACTTTAGAATTTGAAATGAGAGTTGGGATAGCAATATCTCATCATTGTGAATAATGTAAGTGAAGACTATTTCTCTGATTATAAGTAGATCACTCAAGTTGAATTACTTAGAAATATACTCAATCATTTCAGGACCAAGTTCACGTTTTTCTATTGAGAATAAGACATTAGAATGTCTAAAGAAGACTAAATGGTGATACACAATTCTCAGTCATCAAGAGTTGGCACTTTTCTACTATGACAGGTTGTTGATATATCATAGAATATATTTCAAAATCACCTCCTAGTACATAGGAATATGAAAAAAATATTTTCAAATTAGAATACAACTGAAGAATAGATAAATAATCAATTTGATGCCATTTTCCAAGTTATAGCACTCATCCCTCTAGTTTTTGTCTGTGATATACTATTCAGTTTAATTAAAAAAACAGAGATATTACTTTATTGACAAAGTTCCAAATAGTCAAAGCTATGGTTTTTACAGTAGTCATGTATGGATGTGAGAGTTGGACCATAAAGAAAGCTGAGCACTGAAGAATGGATGCTTTTGAACTGTGATGTTGGAGAAGACTCTTGAGAGTCCTTTGGACTGCAAGGATATCAAACCAGTCAATCCTAAAGGAAAGCAGTCCTGAATATTCCTTGGAAGGACTGATGCTGAAGCTAAAGCTCTAATATTTTGGCCACCTGATGTGAAGAACTGACTCATTGGAAAAGACCCTGATGTTGGGAAAGATTGAAGGAGGAGAAGGGGATGACAGAGGATGAAATGGTCGGATGGCATCACCGGCTCAATGGACATGAGTTTGAGCAAGTTCCAGGAGTTGGTGGTGGACAGGGAAGCCTGGCGTGCTGCAGTCCATGGGGTTGCAAAGAGCCGTAAATGACTGAGAGACTGAATTGAGCTGATGTTATTCAGCTTAGCATCTGAAAAGCATTAATTTTTAGTTAAAATTATCTTCATAGTTTCTGGTTCTATGCTTAATCCAATATCCAAAATTTATCTGGTAAATGTACAACATATTTGATACCATTCCTACAACTCAAAATTGTGAATTAGGGCCTTCTAAATTAGTATAAATAACAAGGAGGAAAAAAGAAGCAGATATATATGAAACTTGACCTAAAAGTCCAGTGATTCCACATCAAGGCAGATAGAGAAACAGTGAAGAAATATTACAAATAACATCATCATTTTCTCTGCTGTGTACCTATGACCATTATTTCTTTAGTAATATGAATTTATTTTTCACTTTTACAAATAGAAACGAATCCTTTAATTAAAAAAAATTGTTCATCCTTGTATGTGTCACTATCCCATTAGACTCCAAATGTTTGAGAAAAATTGTACAGATGGTGATGACATAAGCAGTGGGCTAGATTGCTCCAAGATAGTGTAAATGAGAAGAGCAGAGAGCCAAAGACAGATCCCAGCGAACACCCACATGAAAAGAGACAAAAGAAGAGTCAAAGAAGGAGACTGAGGAAGGAGAGGCCAGAAATGAAGAAATAAATATGGAAGAAAGTATTTTCATGGGATCAAAGGAAAGCAAGAGTTTGCAGAAGCTTTTCTTATCACAGGAAAGGATCAACAACATCAAATTCTTCACAAGGCACATGGAAGAAGAGTTGAGACTTATCAAAAAAAGAATCAGTAAATTCAATGAGAGCAGTTTCAGCTGTGTTGTGACTAGAAATCCTTTTGCTTGGATTGAGGTGTGGGAGGGAATAAGGCAATAAAAACAGTGAGTACAAAATACTCTTTCCAGATTTTTGGCAGAAAACAGAAGGTGAAAGGTAGGCTGGTAGCTAAAGGGATATATAGTATCAAGAGGATGTGTGTGTGTTTCTTAATATAAAAATAAATTAATTGTTTAAACACTGACAGAAATCAGTCAGTATAAAAGGGAGTGCTTGAGGGATAACAGAGCAAGGGAGGGTTTAAAGAGGCTGGAAGGGATGAAATCCAGATCTTGATGCAGAGAATAACCTCAGATAAAAAAAGAAACTTCTTTCAGGTTGACATGAGGAAAGTAAAGAATGATTAGATGCTTTACCATGTTGTATTAGTTTCAACATTGTAAACCAACTATATTCCAATAAAAATTAATTAAAAAATAAATCCCCAAGCATAAATAGCCATTGACAACATTAGTAATGAGATAACAGCTTCCTTTGAGAAGGTCAAAGACTCGTATTTTAACAGAAAGCACATACAAAGATTTTCCTTACAATGTTGAACCACTTATATCTATGAGTGTTCCTCTTATGTGTATATTAACTACTGAGACAAAAGCTAACCTTTGATTCTGCAAAGACTTTTTGTGTAACATAATGGCCAGAACATTCTAAGACTACGATACTTACTGATAGAACAAATAAATGGTTGGGATGAATTTTTTTAAAAAAGAATGATTAGAAATGCAGTTTGTAAAAGGTATAGTCAAGGAAACAATATTGACCATGAGTTGAAAATTACTGAAATTGAATGATATGTACATGAAGGTTCATTTTATATTCTGTCTTGTTGTGGATGTGTTTTAAATTTTCCACAATAGCTGATAAACATCAACAAAGAATTTTTTTTGTAGAAGATTGCTATAATACTCAGAAGATGGCTGAAGTTTCTCTGTGAAGTACAAGAAAAAGGTTTCTGGTGGAAGTGAAGATTGTGGATTGAGGGATTTAAAGGAATGGCAAAAGTTTAAAATAGCAGGTCTGGGAATGAAAAGCTGAGTGAACTAGGGACCAACTAGTTAATGATCCAGTTAAGACTGGAGGTCTTGCATTTCCAGTGGCAAATATTTGTGTGTTATAAGATTTTCTCCAGTAGCTCTCAGTAGCTTAAATGTAGGAGCTGTTGGGGAGATCCATAATTGATTTTTGATAGGCTGGTGCAAAAGACTAAAAGAGGCATCAGTAAGAAAAATTTAATGTGATGGAGCATATTGAAAAAGCTCCCATCATGAAAAAGCTATTGTTTGGTTTTTTTTTTTTTTTTAAGAAAGTAGGAAAATACTTCAGTATAGCAGTCTTATGTTTTGAGTTAGATTCTAAGAAGAAAGAAAGAAAGACTAATTTGAAAGGTAGGGTAATTTTTCCTTAAAAAATTCTCTCATGTAATGTCATGTAATAGTAATCATAACTACTTACAAGGAAATTGAATGATAGTCAAATAAAATAATCTAAACATATTTTCATAAATATTTTAAGATTTTAAACCAAATGTGTTTTTAAGTATTTACACATTATTTATATTCAAAAAAATTAATGTCTATCTTCAAGCAAAGTTATTTAATACATTCATCTCCAAATTTAGTAACCTTTCAGCTATTTCCACTGTTGACTATTTTGCATCCCAGATTTTCAACTATAACTCAGATCTGATCATACTTTTAATGGAGATTGGTTATTGTACAATTTCTACACTCAACCAATATCTTAATGGCCTAAGAGTCTCTTGAAGCAGAATGACTTATAGTCCTTTTGAGACCTGTGGTGGCAAAATCTTCTCAATTTGCCATATTGTGTTTATATTTTGCAAACTGTGCCATGGAGTTTAAATTTTGTGGGCAAGTGGTTACCAGTAACCAACACTTTGGTTGCAAAATAGTACTTCATTAATCAAAGCAATAAGATAAGGCTTAATATAACTAGAGAAAAAGAGACCAGTACTAAGAGCAAGTGGAGGTTCAGTTCAGTTCAGTTCAGTCGCTCAGTCATGTCCGACTCTTTGCCACCCCATGAATCACAGCACACCAGGCCTCCCTGTCCATCACCAACTCCCGGAGTTTACTCAAACTCATGTCCATCGAGTCGGTGATGCCATCCAGCCATCTCATCCTCTGTCGTCCCCTTCTCCTCCTGCCCCCAATCCCTCCCAACATCAGGGTCTTTTCAAATGAGCCAGCTCTTCACATCAGGTGGCCAAAGTATTGGAGTTTCAGCTTCAGCATCAATCCTTCCAATGAACACCCAGGACTGATCTCCTTTAGGGTGGACTGGTTGGATCTCCTTGCAGTCCAAGGGACTCTCAATAGGCTTCTCCAACACCACAGTTCAAAAGCATCAATTTTTTGGTGCTCAGCTTTCTTCACAGTCCAACTCTCACATCCATACATGACAACTGGATAAACCATAGCCTTGACTAGACAGACTTTTGTTGGCAAAGTAATGTCTCTGACTTTTAATATGCTGTCTAGGTTGGTCATAATAAATATGACCAAATAAAAGCGTCTTTTAATTTCATGGCTGCAGTCACCATCTGCAGTGATTTTGGAGCCCCAAAAAATAGTCTGACACTGTTTCCACTGTTTCCCCATCTATTTCCCATGAGGTGATGGGACCAGATGTCATGATCTTAGTTTTCTGAATGTTCAACTTAAAGCCAACTTTTTCACTTTCCTCTTTCACTTTCATCAAGAGGCTTTTTAGTTCCTCTTCACTTTCTGCCATAAGGGTGGTGTTATCTGCATATCTGAGGTTATTGATATTTCTCCCGGCAATCTTGATTCCAGCTTGTGCTTCCTCCAGCCCAGCGTTTCTCATGATGTACTCTGCATATAAGTTAAATAAGCGGTTGACAATATACAGCCTTGATGTATTCCTTTTCCTATTTGGAACCAGTCTGTTGTTCCATGTCCAGTTCTAACTGTTGCTTCCTGACCTGCATACAGGTTTCTCAAGAGGCAAGTCAGGTGGTCTGCTATTCCCATCTGTTTCAGACTTTTCCACAGTTTGTGCACTGTTAACAGTATAAAGCAAATTTGTTTGTATATATTGTTTTAATATGGGCTTAATTTTCAAATGATAGAGTTGTCAGTGGTAACTATTTTGTATCATAAAGTTTTAGAGGGAGAGACACACATGTCAAAGTCTTTAGGAATGAAAGATAGCAGGTCATGAAATGATATAATGTCATTGCCAGTTCACATAATCATAGACTGGGGAAGTCAAACCGACTCTCCAATTGATGAAAACTGTATAAAAGCTGGGCAAATTATGTAAGCCATCTTTATAAAAACATCAGAAAACTAAAAAGAGAGTGAAAAATTATAGAACCAGGATGTGGTTAGGGCATGAGTCCCAGAAATTAAAAACCATCATTTGGGCCCTGTTTTCTCTAGGTGTGTTTTCCCATTTCAGAGTAGGATACTAAATAGTTGAGATGTTGAGTAACATTTTTAATAGCTTCACAAGGCTGGGTAGACGGGGATTGGAGCCCTGGAACTGTCAATGTTGGGATAGGGGAGGGCAGGGACTAGTGATTCTCACTTCCAGGTGGGACTCTGAAAGTATGTACCCTAATAGAAGAGTGAACATGAAAAAAGTGTCCATTGTTCTGACTCTAGATCAGCTTTAAACCATTTTCTCAATCCATAGACTTGCATTGACATAATCCCTGATTGCTTATGACAACAATCCAGTTAATGGAATCAAACATTAACTAACTTCTAACAATATTGATAACACTGTCTATAGTTTCTCTTGATTTTTAATCAGGTATCTTATTTTCTTTTGTACCTGGTTGTGTGTGTGTGTGTTGGACCTTGTATTATCAAAATTGTTAGAAATTAGTTGATGAGGGGCCATTTGCTTAAAGAAACCAAGAACAATAAAGGGCAAATCACGACTGCTTAAAGGAGTGTGCGTGCATGCTCAGTCATTCAGTCATGTCTGACTTTGGGAGCCCATGGACTGTAGCCCATCAGGCTCCTCTGTCCATGGAATTCTCCAGGCAAGAATACTGGAGTGAGTTGCCCTTTTCTACTCCAGGTGATCTTCCTGACTCAGGGATTGAACCCACATCTGCTGCATCTCCTGCATTGACAGGCAGATTCTTTACCACTGTGCCACCTGGGAAACCCCAACTTAAAGGAGGTTAAGGGTCAAATCTGAGAAAATTGAGCTTAATCATAAGCAGACAGGACAAAGACCAAAAGCAGAAGAGAAACACCCCACAGATTGGGACTTAGGCAGAACTAAAATGGAATGGGAAGCTAAAGCCAAGCAAAGCTGTGAAATACCATCCATTTCATGTAAACAGAATCTGAGTATCTGAGACAAATGCTTTAATTTGGTTTGAAGGCATAGTACTAGAGTGGCTGACTGAAGGTTTTAAGGAGGTGAATAACTTGATACTGTGCTTTACAAAGATAATTCTGTAGTCAGTGTGTGAGGTGAACTAGGGAACTTGTATTGTGACGGTTATGAGCTCACATTTGGGAATCAGGCAGTCCTGACTTAAATGTATAAATAAAGCAAATACATTTTAGTGTTCCATATACTAAAAAATATTCACCTCTACTAGCTCTGTCTCCTAAGACATGTTACCTAAGTTCTCTGGATCTCAATTTTCCCATCTGCAAATTGGAGATATTCATAGGGTTGTTTTGAAGTTAATGAAGTAATGCACACAAAGCATTTGGCTCAATGCCCGGATGCAGCAAGTATGCGATGAACTCTAATAGGGCAATTTGAGGAGAAATGAGAGGTGGCAAGAACAACCAGGATTCTACGAGATGTTCTAAGGGAGCCTGGGGAGGTCCAGGCATGGGCTTGTCAACAGCTGTAAGAATGAGGGAAGATGTAGAAGAGCTTAAGGCCAGAGACTGTGTAGGAAGGGGTTGTAGAGTAGGGGGAGGATAGGGACAGTGAAATAAGGCAGAGGGAGAACATAGGAGTCCACAGTCATATTTTTCCAGGACACATGCTCTGTGTCCAGTCATGTGCAGCTGATTGAACCCGATGCCCAAATAACATTGATAGTCACTGGCCTGATTAAACAAATTCATGCATGCTCCCATATAGAAAAAGATTCATTTCGTTTTCAGAACTAAAGGG
This sequence comes from Cervus elaphus, assembly GCF_910594005.1. Classification (NCBI taxonomy): domain Eukaryota; kingdom Metazoa; phylum Chordata; class Mammalia; order Artiodactyla; family Cervidae; genus Cervus; species Cervus elaphus. Next base: position 130,091,084 of record NC_057848.1, read on the forward strand.
GCCTATGAGCCTAATATTCTACAGAAATGTACAAGCCCAGTATAAACTGTGACCAGAGGCAAGCACTTTATTTATTTGTTTTTTTTGACTGTGCCTCAAGGCATGTAGAATCTTACTTCCCTGACCAGGTATCAAACCTACACCCCCTTCAGTGGAGGTGAAGATTCTTCACCACTGAACCACCAGGCAAGTCCCAAGCACTTTATTTTTAATGATCTGTTTCAGTCATACTATGGTCCCAACAATTTGTACAAATCCAACATGCTATTAATTTCTCATGCAATTGAAGAAATAATTCAGAAATATTTAAGAAAACTTACTTGTTTAAGTCATCTACTCCCCCTTTTCACATGGCCACTCTTCAACTAAACTCAATATCTCATAAGAATAACAGCTCAGAGCAGACAGTGCTTATTTTCTCAGCCCAAGCAAGCTGTCTTGCAAAAGATGTTAAGAATATATTGCTTTGGGTGCCCTGCTTCATGCATTGAACTCGCACTGGTCATTTTTTTACATATGTTAATGTGTATGTTTCAGTACTATTTTCTCAAATCATCCCACCTTCTCCTTCTGAGGTGGGAGGGGGGGTTCAGGATCTGGGGGCACATGTACACCTATGTCCAATTCGTGTTGCTGTATGGCAAAAACCATCACAACATTGTAAAGTAATTATCCTTCAATTAAAATAAATTAAAATTTTAAAAATTAGAACAAAAGAATATATTGTGATTCCCTCTCAGGTCTCTGTTTTCTCCCCCTTGTTGCTATCAATTAGACAAAAGGCAATCAGTTTATCAAAGGAGCTCCTGGGGCTCAAATTCTCTGAGTGACTAGCTAAGATATGAAAGCCAAATGGCTCACTAGAGAAAATTTCAATCAGTGTGTACCACCAATGGGGGGCTTACCCACTGCTTATTTTTGGTTACTCCAGTTTTACCACTGATAGAAGCAGGATATAAGGGATGGCTAATGATGGGATAGGGCTTCCCAGGTGGCACTAGTGGTAAAGAACCTGTCTGCCTAATGCAGGAGACACAGGAGACTCAGGTCCAATCCCTGGGTTGGGAAAATCCCCTGGAGGAGGGCATGGCAACCCACTCCAGTATTCTTGCCTGGAGAATCCCATGGACCAATGAGCCTGGTGGGCTACAGTCCACAGGGTTGCTAAGAGTCAAACAGGACTGACGTGACTTAGCATGTAAGCACAATGATGGAATGCTAAGGAGGTTGAGAGGAGGAAATCCTTCTCACTGTACCTTAGAGAATCTCATGACAAAACCCCACTTCCCCAGAGTTAACCTCTCCACTATCATCTGTCACATCATCCAGTCCCAAGAAAAGTAGTGTAAAAGGAGACACAATCTCCAGTGCCCTCACCCCATTTTCTACTTGCTTCTCCTACCCATCTTTAGCCCCTTTTCCAATGTTGAACTACAGTTGCCATCATGCTGTGCCTCTCCCTTTGGTAGATACCAAGGTGTGATCCCATCCAATGATTTGGACCTTTCTTTTCCTTGTTCAACTTCGCCCCGCAGAACCTGAGCTAATGTGTGTGCTTGCTCTAGCAACACACCAAAGGAGCCCTGGCTCTTCACATTGACATGTTCAGGAAACTTGGAGCCCCAGAAGAGTTACTTTCAAGCAATGATAACTGTATATTGCCAGAAAAAAAAATGGCATCTTGAAGGAGCTACAACAAATTGAACGGACACAATATTTTGATCCTTTTACTCACCCTGTGCTGGACTTTGCACTTCAGTTGTGTCCGACTCTTTGCGACCCCATGGACTGTAGCCTGCCAGGCTAAGTTCATGGGATTCTCCAGGCAAGAATACTGCAGTGGGTTGCCAGGCCCTCCTCCAGAGAATCTTCCTGACCCAGGAATCGAACCCATGACTCCTACGGCTCCTGCATTGCAGGCAGATTCTTTACCAATGAGCCACAGGGGAAACTCTTACTCACCTTGACTAGGGTCTAAATTCAGTGCTAATTCATGCTGCTTTTTGTTTTGGTTTCTATGTATGGACAATAATTTGGGGGCTTTTTTGGGAGTGAAACCATGCCCATCTGACTCATCTTCATGCCCACCCACACACAATCCCCCTTCCAACACCTGTGTCTAGCACATGGCATTCTGCAATTGTTCCCCAGACTTAAAGAGAGGAGTACATGATTATTGATTTTTTTTCATTCTTAATTTTAGATCTATCAAGAAACACTTTTCCATTATAAAAGCAACTTCTGCAATATCAGTTTTAGTATTTGTGGGGGGTTGTATAATCATTCAATAATTAATTCTCATAATATCTTGTGGAATTAGTTATCCTTATGAGAGTTTTATGGATAAAGAAATACTGTTGAAATCCTGGTTTAAGAACAAGGGAGAAGCAAAGTATAGATCTGAACTCAGACGGAAATTGCTGGAAGCTGGATTCAGGCCAATTTATGCTTAAAGATATTAATCAGTGACAGTGAGGATGATGATTCTGAGATGGCTCTTTTCTAATTGGAAACTCTTAACTATCTACTTAACACATTTGTCTTTCTCCTAAAAAGACGTATTTTGATGAAATGGAAAATTTGTCTTTTTAATGGTCTATCAAATTCTATTCTCAAATGTCTCCCTCATGCCAGTCCAGGGCATCATCATCCCCACAGTGGGTCAAGGCCATTATGGCCTCTCTCCCTCTTCCATCCATATCCATTCATCAGCAAGTACAATCACTTCAGCCTCTTAGATCTCTTTCAGTATTTTCATTTTGTCTGCTTCTAATCTAGCCCCAGTCCTTGCCTGGAAGAGTGACATCATCTTTTAAATGTTTACCCTGCAGCTATTCTTATTCCCTTACAACCTGTATTTCTCAGATATAGAAACACAAATCAGTTCATGCTCTATTTCTGCCTCTGTTGCATCTCAAATAAAATTGAAACCCCTTCCCAAGGTCTACAAGGCCTTACCTGTTGTAATCAGTCTTTTACCTTAAATTCTTTTACTCTTCCCTTTGCTTTCTACCCTTACACTCTAGCCATTTGATGATTCCTTAAACACAGAACCTTATTTCTACCTCTGAGTTCTTGTATTTGCTCCTTATTAGAGATAAACATCATTCTAATATTACTAGCATTATTGTTAATACAACAGATTTTCACTGAATTGGCTAAATTCCATACAGTGGAAGCAGAAAGCAACTTTGCTCTTTTTTACTACTGCTCTTTTGTCAAACTGTTTCTTCCTCAGCCCTGAATGAAATCCTGGACAGATCCCATGGCTCATTTGATGGCTTTCAGATATAAAAAGGTCCTGTAATTCTGAAGCTGTGGTTCTCAACAAATGAGGCACCACTCACTGAGGGGGTGGGCATTAGAAATTCAATGGGTCACTTTTGGTTGCATTGATGGGGGCAGGGGTGAGACTTAATGGCATTTGCCAGATAGAATAGGGTTTCAGCCAGTAAATGAACACTTATTCATGATACTGCATGGCTTTTGAATGTCTTGCTGAATATTTGTGTGCATGGAAAGACATGTAAATACAAAGTGTTTTTTGCGTTGGTTTACTATACTCAATTTTCCTAAATTGCAAACACTGGATAAGTTAAAGCACCATTTGGGTGCTTCTCTGACGGTCCAATGGTTAAGTCTCTGAGTTTCCAGTGCAGGGGGACACAGTTTTGATCCTTGGTTGGGGGACAAAGATCCCACATGCCGTGTAGTGTGGCCTGAAACAAAAAAGACTATTGGACATTGTCTTCATTATAACCTTACAAAGTATTGTCCACTATTTTGGAAAATCATTTTCCTAACAGACACACAATTTGTGTGTGTGTGTGTGTGTGTGTGTGTGTGTGTGTGTGTGTATACATATATATATTATTTCAAATGGATAAATATAAAGAAAAAACATTGACTATATTTGATTGACTAGTGTTATTTCACATCATTCCAAGCCTGTTCATTATAAGTAGTTGCAAGCATTTGATTCATTATGTCTTCATACAGTTTAGTCACACCAAAGTACTTTCAAATTGAAACATGCATTGATTTATTATATAAAAATGTGCTTTCTTTTCTTTTATTTCTCCTTCATGTTACAGTTACAGCATTACATTTCTTTATATTTTGAATTATGTGTGCAGGTAGGTTATATTATTTATAAATTTCATTTCAGAATACTAAAGAGGAGTATTATAAAATATTTATTATAAAAAGAAGGCGTTGAGTCTAATATAGAAGATGACATGAGATTCTCAAGAAATCTTATATTTTTGCACCCCCTGTACTTCACCACCAGCCTCCCCAGCCCACTCATGAGAGTGCAGTTCTTTTCCATAGTAGCCTCTCTTCTTGCTTTTTCCTAAGGAAAGCCTGTGAGCCCAATTCTATTTCAATCCCCTCAGCCTCCAAATTTCAGAGGGCACAGATGTCCTGGTGGTTTTCTTAAACCACTCAACTAAGGAAAAGGAAAATAGGGAAACATGACAGTACTTCATTGAATTCTTCTCTAAAGGAATTTTCCCTATCAATGCAACTATTAACTAATCTCGCGTGTCCCGTACATATGGTGGCCTGAGGGGACCAAACCAGCTGTTGCCACCTCTTGTGCAAGTCCTTCATAGATTCTCTGGCACCTAGTTTTGGAATTAGACAGTTTTAGAACCTCTGCCACAACTCCAAAGTAAGAAGGTCTACATTTTAACATTTGAGAAGGTGAGGATTCCTCTAGGAGTGAATATGAGTATTGGATGCAAATATTCTCTAAATGATCAGCTCACTATTGAATATGATTTTACTCAAATGTCAGTGGCAGACCCTGCATATGTGATACTCAGAGTGGATAATTTTTTAACATCCTCTCCACTATATGACACAGTTATATGTAATCTTCATGGTAACCACAAAGAAAATATCTATAGAATATACACAAAAGTAAATCAGAAGTAAGTCAGAATGTACTTAATGCCACTGAACTGTACACTTAAAAATGGTTAAGATGGTAAATTTTATTTTATATATATTTTACTATAATAAAAAAAACTCATCAATAATTGCAGTAATTGTGTAGAATTTAGACAGAAGATTGGGGGAGGAAAGATTGTTATTATTGACATTGACAGAATTTCTAGTACATGGTAATAATAAAAAATAAGGTTTATTTTTGTTGATTTAATATTTTACATTTTCTACAGACAATTTATTGCTTGTATCCATGACATATAAATTTCCCACCCTTTGTACAACACTGTGATGGTTACTTTTGTCTGCAAATTTGACTGAGCCATGGGATGCCCAGTTTTGGTTAGACATTTGATTAAACATTATTCTGGGAGTGTCTGTGAGAATGCTTCTGAATGAGATTAACATTTCAAGTGGTAGATTGAGTAAAGTAGATCTTCCTCCCTAATGTGGGTGGGCCTCATTCAATCAGTTGAAGATCTAAATAGAACAAAAAGATTGAGTAAAGGAGAATTCCCTCAGCCTGACTGTCTTTGATCTGAGACAACAGTCTTCTGCCTTAAGACATGAACTCAAACTAGAATTTACTCTCCTGGATCTCTAGCTTGCTAACTGCAAGTCTTAGGGACTTCTTAGCCTCCATATTATATACATATATATTTTTAATATTATAAACACTATTATATTTTTGTATATGTATATTGGTTATATACATATGATTATTATATATAGTATATATATGATTTATTGTATATGCTGATTTATCTGGGTTCTCCAGAGAACCCTGATAATGCAACCACTGTTCAGTAGAATCATACTGCATAATAACATAAGCCAATTTCAAGAAATCATATATATCTATAATAAATATGATTGATACATACAATAAAAATGTATATGAGATAGTTGGATAGATAGATAGATACCAGTCCTATTGGTTCTGTCCTGGAGAACCCTGAGTAACACAATCACTGTTTAGTAGACTCATTTATTTGAACTGAAGAAAGTGTCCTGTAGATTTATTAAAAGATGAGTCCCTTTGGATTTAAGATTCTCAATTATTATGTTTGAGGAACTAATTCTTTTTTTTACAAATTAACACAACAAAGTCCTCTGATCAAGGAATCTTCTAGCCTCTGGGATACTGTGCTGAACCAGATAGACAAGGCTCCTGCTCTTGTGTAGCTTACATGTTTGTATGAAGGAGAGGTAAATCTCTTAGATTACCAGCTTGGAAGTGGAGCAGAGAGTAAAACGGGGATGGAGTTATTTCTGGGAACCCTTGGGGAAAATCATACTCAGTGGTCTCATCCTATATATCCTCACATCCTATATATCCTCATATCCTCACATGGGCTATAGATAATGGTGAGTAAATATTCATTAGATGATATCCTATCTTTGGGAAAGTTGGGAGATGGATAGATTTACTATAAAGTAGTAGATTTTGGGGCTTCCTTCATAGGTCATTCAGTAAAGAATCTGCCTGCAATGCAGGAGACCTGGGTTCAATTCCTGAATTGGGAAGATCCCCTGGAGAAGGAAATGGCAATCCACTCCTCTTGCCTGGAAAATCTCATGGACAGAGGAGCCTGGTGGGCTGCAGTCCATGAGGTCACTAAGAGTCAGACACAGCTGAGTGACTTCACTTTCACTTTTCACTTTCATGCGCTGGAGAAGGAAATGGCAACCCACTCCAGTGTTCTTGCCTGGAGAATCCCAGGGATGGGGGAGCCTGGTGGGCTACCGTCTATGGGGTCGCACAGAGTCAGACACGACTGAAGTAACTTAACAGCAGCAGCAGCAGTAGCAGTAGATTTGGGGGCTTCCCTCATAGGTCATTCAGTAAAGAATCTGCCTGCAATGCAAGAGACCTGGGTTCGATTCCTGGGTTGGGAAGATCCCCTGGAGAAGGAAATGGCAATCGACTCCAGTATTCTTGCCTGGAAAATCTCATGGACAGAGGAACCTGGTGGGCTACAGTCCATGGGGTCGCAAGAGTCCAACATGACTTGGCGACTAAACCACCATGACCACCTGATTAAAACAGAATGCAAATAGATATTAATGCACTGAACTGAAATCAAAGCTCCATATTTCCCCCATGTCACTGGTGGTGTATTTCTGTTTATGCGCTTAGCATTTAAAACATAGAAATCTTCTTTATGGATTGCATCATCAAATACTCTCATGTCAAAAACAAAATGAGCAATGGCTTCCCATTTCACTCAGAGTAAAAGCCTACAAGGCCCTTCACCATCTGTACACACATAAACACATCTCTTCGACTTCAACTCTCTCCTTTTGTAACTTCTGCTGATACTACATTGGCTGTTTAGCTATTCCTTGAACATCTTGGCAGAAACTTGCCTCAGGGCCTTTGCACTATCTGTTCCCTCTGCCTAAAACAATCTTCTTCCACATATCTAAATGGATCACTCCTCCAAGTTTTTGTCTAAATATTACCTTTTCAGCAGGGATCATCTCTTTATAATTACAACTCCCCTGCCCCACCTTACATGCATACTTTTTATTCTCTTCCCTACTTAATTTATCTTCATAGCATGTATCATCATCGAAGGAAGTATTTCTCTCCCCCCCCCATTATGATTTGAGATAACTGAGAGCAGGAATTTTTGTCTATTCTGTTTACTATTACATCCCTAGCAGAGAGAACCTACTAAAAATAAGACACTAATTAAATATCTTTTGGAGGAAGAAAGAAGGAAAGTAAAGGAAGGAAAGGGAAGGAAGAGAAAAGAAATGAAGAGAAAGAAAAATAAAACTTTAAAAAGTGTTTCACAGGAAAACATAGCCAAATAGTAGCCAACACACCAGTTTTCTTCTCATTCCTTTGACGGAGTAGGTAAGGAAGATATGACCAGAAAATGCACTAAATAATGCACTTAAGATTTTTCAGAATTTTTGTATATACAATGTTTTATTTGATTAAAATGTTGGACTACATTTCTAGAGAAGAAGTCTACTGGTGGAATGTAGCAATTTTATATTTGCATTTATCACTCAAATCAAATTTATACAGAAAATAATGCATCTTTTTATCAAATAAGTGAGACCTTCAAGTTATTTTGCTACTCATGCTGTTCCCTTCATCAAAAAGACTTTTCCAACCCATCTATCAGTTTCTAAATGCCATTAATTCTTCAAAGCCCAGTGTTGGAAGTGTGGAGGAAGAGCATACTAGTATGTATTAATGAATGAATTTCACTGTTCTTCAGTTACAAATTTCACTTGCAAAATCCTGCTTCTTGATAGCTTATCAGTTCAGTTGCTCAATCGTGTGTGACTCTTTGTGACCCCATGCACTGCAGCACACCAGGCTTCCCTGTCCATCACCAACTCCCAGAGTTTACTCAAACTCATGTCCATTGAGTCGGTGATGCCATCAAACCATCTCATCCTCTGCTGTCTTCTTCTCATCCCACCTTGAATCTTTCCCAGCATCAGGGTCTTTTCCAATGAGTCAGTTCTTCGCATCAGGTGGCCAAAGTATTGGAGTTTCAGCTTCAGCATCCGTCCTTCCAATGAATATTCAGGACTGATTTCCTTGATAGCTTGTAGAGAAAGTCTAAACAATGTCTTCACTGGGAAGTGCTTTGTAGCTCTATTTCCCTAAAGCCCAATGATTTCTCTGATTTCTCTCAACCATTCCTGACAAATATTCAATACTTGAATAAATGAATTATTCTGAGTCTCTGCACAGTCAGAGTTCAACTTAATTATGCCTTGAATCATTAAAGAATGAGACCACATCAGTGCTTATATACTGAGTTAGAGAGTCATGACCATTTCATGACGGCAGGTTTTCATATTTCCACATCCTCTAAACACAGAGCTTTCTAATTACCTCCTGCACAACCCACAGTAAATGCATAACACTGTGTAATGGGCTTGCTTTGTGCAGCTCTCCTTTATGTGTAACCATGGCAATGCTGTCTACTTCATACTTGAAATGTCTGGAGGACTATGGCTGTGAATGTTAACTCCCTGTATGATGACTTGATGACTGTTTTGCATGCAAGGGGACTCTGTACATTTTGGGGTTTTTTAAAAAATCATAATAATCAGAACGCTCCCTCTGTTTCCTCCATGAAGTTACATACCTATTTACAGAACAAACTAGAATAAAAATTCTAGACCCCAAACTAATGTTAATATCTCAAGGCACTGTCCGTCTCTAAAATCTAAGGATGAAGGACTTAGGGATTGTCCCCAGAGTTTCTATTTTAATCGGAAATCTAAATATTGGCAACAGAATTTGTATAACCATTTTTCACAGAAAGAAAATCTTGGAGGGTGCTGAAAGTACAGAATTGAAATGTAGTGCATCTTGCATATTTTGTCTTTACACAGGTTCCAGCTATGACATGTGGCCAAGTCCTCCATGCAAGAAACATTTTTTGCTCCAGGATTTGCATTTATTTTTCATGTGAATATTTGGATGCTGTCAGAATCCCACTCACATACCACTAATCTGATCAATTTCCCACCCGCTCTTCCTTTACTGTTAATTGGAAATATAAGACATGCTCAAATATCAAATAAGACAAGCTGGCTTTTTTTAAACACACATATATCCATATACTGAGAGAAAATTTATAAGACTTTTAAACCAAATCCACATCTCACCTCAGATCTGTTAATGATTATATCATTATATAAACATTATGTGAGAAAGTCACAGATATTTTGCATTGAAAATGACTCAAATTTCAGTTGCATTTCAAGTAGTTTCATTATTGACCTATTGAAGGCAAATTTTTCACAAAAGTTTTAATCGTTTTCTTTAGGAAGACTTTAAGACTTAGAAATAGCCTAAAACTCAATTCAAATCATAGAACTAGTATGTTTCAGGTTAACTTTTAAGGGTAATAAAGAAGTCCAAACTAAGACAAGTTGACACCTTATTCCATACTTACAGTATCTTCAAGGTAAGATGAAATAGAATTTGGTTCATTGATGAGTCAGTCTTAATTTTGACTTTAAATAGCTTATGCATTGCAATCTCAGTATTATATAGAATCTAAACTCTTCTAGGCAGAAATTGCTTTTTGCTTGCTTCTATGTAATTTACCATCTTTAAAATACTGTGTACATTTATGATTCTGGAAATGTTGATTCAAATTTTAACATCTGTTTTCTTAATTTTATTCCCTTTTCAGTGAGAATGTCTAAAGGAATAATAGTATGGTGTGTTAAATTTGGCTTCAAACGTGAAGATTTTCATTAACAAAGTCATTCTAGCCACAGTTGGGTTAACAAAATGAACAGATAAAAAATTATTTTAAAATGGATGATTTTTCATTACAAGATGAAATGTCAAAAAATAAGCGGGGGAGGCATCAGTGAAAATACTCAAATAAGGAATTCTGAAATTTTGCTTTTTAAAAAATAGATGATTTTCCATTATAAGATGAATTCTCAAAAAAATAACAAAGGAGGGCATTAGTGAAAATGTTGGAATAAAGAACTCTGAAATTTTGCTGCTTCATAAAAGCAATGAGAAAATTGATAAAAATTGTCAAAATTAACTTTTTCAGTACTCTGGAAACTAGATAAAGGCTTGTAGCACAATGGGGGAGTATTTAGTCTGGAAAAAATAGCTGTATCTTGATAAGAAGAGCAAGATTTGTGGCATTTAAACTTACCCTAGTCCCATTCACTTCACCACATCTCCACAGCCATCTTAAAAAAAAATAACAGTCTGCATTCTTAGTACTGAGAAAAGCAAAGGAGGGCTGAAATCTTTTAAAACTTTACTTCCAAATAGGAGTCATTATCAAGTAGTTTCCTGGAAGACATCATTTGAAAGGTTTGTCTTTTCTCAGGCTTGCTCAAATTCTCCTAGCACTAAACATTTGTCCTTGGAAGATGGAGGGAAATATCTCAAGTGTCTTAACATCACATCTGTTTGAAATAGTGGATAGTAGTAGAAGCAAACTAAATATTAGCCAGGGAACTTAAAATAAAAAGCTGAGGAATGAGATATCCAAAGAGGCTTTGAAAAATTTCAATACATTTTTGAGAATCTAGAAAGTCACAGCCATGCATAGGGCTTTTAAAATACTCATGAAAGATCTGAGAAGGTTATAATCTTTTACCTCTGACTGAACTTGAGAGTCTGCATGAGCAGGAATTGAAGGCTAAGGCAGAACTTTAAAGTACCTAGCGAAGTGTTGAAAGCATGCCCCAGCACACACACACACGCACACAAACACATGCACACACACACACCCCATAGGCAAAGACTGGAAGACTTATTGGTTTCACGCATCTAAGGAATATGTTTCCAATCATTATCTGACCACTATGCTAAACAAGTAATATAACACTAGACATTTGAAATGTCCAATTTTCAAAAAATTATTAGGTGACATGCAAAGAAAGAAGAAAGTATGACCCATAAACAAGAAAATAAATAATCAATAAAAACTGTCATTGAGAACATCCAGACATTAGAGTTACTAGAAACATTTTAAAGCAGCTATTTAAAATAAATAAATAAAGCAGCTATTTTAAATATGTTTAAAGAGACAAAGGAAACCATGTTTAAAGAACCAAAGGAAAATATGAAAACCATGTCTCACCAAATAAAAAATATCAATAATGAATATAAATAACAAAAAGTAACAGAATAGAGACTCAAATTTAAAATTACAACTGAAATGAAAAATTGACTAGAGGGCCCAACAATAAATTTGAGTAGGAAGAAGAATCAGAGAACTCAAAGACAGAGAATCTCAACTGAGATTATCCAGTCTGAGGAACAAAGAGAAAAGAAAAGAAAAATGCACAGAGCCTCAGAGACTTGTGGGACATTATCAAGCATACCAACATATGCATAATGGGAGTTCCAGGAGGAAAAGAGAGAGGAACCAGTAGATGCATATTTGAATTAAAAATGGCCCCAAACTTTAAAATTTTTATTAGAAATATCTGCACATCCAAGAAGCCAATAAATTCCAAGTAGGAAAAATTGAAAAATACCTATACCCAAAAACATCATAATCAACCTGTTGAAAGCTAAAGAAAAAAAAAGAGGATCTTAAAGGAACGAAAGGGGGAAATAAGTTATGTAAGAATGGACCTCAGTAAGATCAGCAGCTGATTTTAAATCAGAAACCATGAATATCAGAAAGTAGTGAGATGACATATTCAAACTGTTAAAAGCAATTATAAACCAATATTTCTATTTCTAGAAAAACTATCTTTCAAAAACGTATGAGAAATTAAGATATTCCAGTAAAACAAAAACTGGAGAGTTTGTTACTATTAAACTTGCACAACAAGAAATGCTATGGGGAGTTCTTTAGGATGAAAAGCAAGACATTAAACAATACCTACAATTTACATGAAGATATAAACGATACTGGTAAAAGTAACTACATAGGTAAATATGAAACAACAGAAATGTGTTATTTGTTTCTTTTTGTTCCCTCACATGATTTAAAACACAACTCATAATGCAATACATAGAAATCAAAGTTGGAGGGCACACAAGATATGAAAATGTAATTTATGACAATAAAAAATAAAGGGGGAAATTTTGTGTATAGGAGCAAAGTTTTTACATACTATTGAAATTAACTTGATTTTGATCTAACCTATAATTATTTAGCATAACATTGATAATACCCACGGTAACAAGTAAAATTTTCTCAAACTTACTAGAAAAATAAATGACAAATAAATTAAAGTCTTACACATTACTTAATACAAAACAAGCAGTATAGAGGAATCAAGGAAGAACAACAAAAAGACATGTAGAAAATGAATAGCAAAATGACAAACATAACCTTACTTTCTCAATCATTGCATTAGATTAAATGCTCCAATTAAAAGGCAGAAAGTGGTATAATTGAATTTTTTTAAATGGTCAAAATTTATTTTGCATAGAGGAGACACACTTGTGATTCAAAGATACAAATAGGTTAGAAGTAGAAAAATGGAACTGGATATTCCATGCAAATGGTGAGCAAAAGGCAGCTCAAGTCGCTAACTTCCATTCAGTTCAATTCAGTAGTGGAGTCGTGTCCGACACTTTACGACCCCCATGGACTGCAGCATGTCAGGCCTCCCTGTCCATCACCAACTCCCAGAGGTTACTCAAACTCATGTCCATTGAGTTGGTGATGCCATCCAACTGTCTCATCCTCTGTCATTCCCTTCTTCTCTTGCCTTCAATCTTACTGAGCATCGGGGTCTTTTGAAATAAATCAGCTCTTCACATCAGGTGGCCAAAGTAATAGAGTTTCATCTTTAACATCAGTTCTTCCAGTGAACACCCAGGGCAGATCTCCTTTAGGATGGACTGGTTGTATCTCCTTGCAGTCCAAGGGACTCTCAAGAGTCTTCTCCAACACCACAGTTCAAAAGCATCAATTCGTCAGCACTCATCTTTCTTCACAGTCCAACTCTCACATCCATATATGAATACTGGAAAAAAAATAGCATTGAATAGATGGACCTTTGCTGGCAAAGTAATGTCTCTGCTTTTTAACATGCTGTCTAGGTTGGTCATAACTTTGCTTCCAAGGAGTAAGTGTCTTTTTATTTCATGGCTGCAGTCACCATCTGCAGTAATATTGGAGCCAAAAAAAACAAAGTCTGCCACTGTTTCCAATGTTTCCCCATCTATTTGCCATGAAGTGATGGGACCAGATGCCATGATCTTAGTTTTGGAAATGTTGAGCTTTAAGTCAACTTTTTCACTGTCCTCGTTCACTTTCATCAAGAGGCTCTTTAGTTCCTCTTCACTTTCTGCCATAAGGATGGTGTCATCTACATATTTGAGGTTACTGATATTTCTCCTGACAATATGGATTCCAGCTTGTGCTTCATCCAGTCCAGCATTTCTCATGATGTACTCTGCATAGAAGCTAAATAAACAGGGTGACTAGATACAGTCTTGACATACTCCTTTTCCTATTTGGAACCAGGCTGTTGTTCCATGTCCAGTTCTAACTGTTGCTTCCTGACCTGCATACAGGTTTCTCAAGAGGCAGGTCAGGTGGTCTGGTATTCCCGTCTCTTTCAGAATTTTCCAGTTTATTGTGAGCCCCACAGTCAAAGGCTTTGGCATAGTCAATAAAGCAGAAATAGATGTTTTTCTGGAACTCTCTTGCTTTTTTGATGATCCAGCAGATGTTGACAATTTGATCTCTGGTTCCTCTGCCTTTTCTAAAACCAGCTTGAACATCTGGAAGTTCAAGGTTCATGTATTGTTGAAGCTTGGCTGGGAGAATTTTAAGCATTACTATACCAGCATGTGAGATGAGTGCAATTGTGCTGTAATTTGTGCATTCTTTGGGATTGCCTTTCTTTGGGATTGGAATGAAAACTGACCTTTTCCAGTCCTGTGGCCACTGCTGAGGTTTCCAAATTTGCTTGCATATTGAGTGCAACACTTTCACTTCATCATCTTTCAGGGTTTGAAATAGCTCAACTGGAATTCCATCACCTCCAATAGCTTTGTTCATAGTGATGCTTCCTAAGGCCCATTTGACATCACATTCCAGGATGTCTGGCTCTAGGTGAGTGATCACACCATTGTGATTATCTGGGTCATGAAGATCCTTTTTGTACAGTTCTGTGTATTCTTGCCACCTCTTCTTAATATCTTCTCCTTCTGTTAGGTCCATACCATTTCTTTCCTTTATTGAGCCCATCTTTGCATGAAATGTTCACATAGTATCTCTAATTTTTTTGAAGACTTCTCTAGTCTTTCCCATTCTATTGTTTTCCTCTATTTCTTTGCACTAATAATTGAGGAAGACTTTCTTATCTCTCCTTGCTATTCTTTGGAAATCTGCATTCAAATGGGAATATCTTTCCTTGTCTCCTTTGCTTCTCTTCTTTTCACAGCTATTTGTAAGGCCTCCTCAGACAACCATTTTGTCTTTTTGCATTTCTTTTCCATGGGGATGGTCTTGATCCCTGTCTCCTGTACAATGTCACTAACCTCCATCCATAGTTCATCAGGCACTCTGTCTATCAGATCTAGTCCTTTAAATCTATTTCTCACTTCTACTGTATAATCATAAGGGATTTGATTTAGGTCATACCTGAATGGTCTAGTGGTTTTCCCCACTTTCTTCAATTTAAATCTGAATTTGGCAATAAGGAGTTCATGATCTGAGCCATAGTCAGCTCCCGGTCTTCTTTTTGCTGACTGTATAGAGCTTCTCCATCTTTGGCTGCAAACAATAGAATCAATCTGATTTCAGTGTTGATCATCAGGTGATGTCCTTGTGTAGAGTCTTCTCTTGTGTTGATAGAAGAGGGTGTTTGCTATGACCAGTGCATTCTCTTGGCAGAACTCTATTAGCCTTTGCCCTGCTTCATTCTATACTCCAAGGCCAAATTTGCCTGGTTACTCCAGGTGTTTCTTGACTTCCTACTTTTTCATTCCAGTCCCCTATAATGAAAAGGACATCTTTTCTGGGTGTTAATTCTATAAGATCTTGTAGGTCTTCATAAAACCGTTCAACTTCAACTTCTTCAGCATTACTGGTAGGGGCATAGACTTGGATTACCAAGATATTGAATGGTTTGCCTTGGAAATGAACAGAGATCATTCTGTTGTTTTTGAGATGGCATCCAAATACTGCATTTCAGACTCTTTTGTTGACTATGATGGCTACTCCATTTCTTCTAAGGGATTCCTGCCCACAGTAGTAGATATAATGGTCTTCTGAGTTAAATTTACCCACTCCAGTCCATTTTAGTTCACTGATTCCTAGAACGTCGAAGTTCATTCTTGCCATCTCCTGTTTGACCACTTCCAATTTGCCTTGATTCATGGACCTAACATTCCAGGTTCCTATGCAATATTGCTCTTACAGCATCAGACCTTGCTACCATCACCAGTCATCCACAACTGGGTGTTGTTTTCGTTTTGGCTCCATCTCTTCATTCTTTCTGGAGTTATTTCTCCACTGATCTCCAGTAGTATATTGGACACATACTGACCTGGGGAGTTCATCTTTCAGTGTCCTATAATTCTGTCTTTACATACTGTTCATGGGGTTCTCAAGGCAGGAATACTGAAGTGGTTTGCCATTCCCTTTGCCAGTGGACCACATTTTGTCAGAATTCTACACCATGACCCATCTGTCTTGGGTGGCCCTACACAGCATGGCTCATAGGTTCATTGAATTAGACAAGGTTGTGGTCCATGTGATTAGATTGGTTAGTTTTTTGTGATTGTGGTTTTCAGTCTGTCTGCCCTCCCCATGTCCAAGGAGTGGCGGCTGCACAGGCACAGGAGGCCTGAGAGGAGCTACTCCACGTTCAAGGTCAGGAGGGCGGCCGTGAGGAGATACCCCTCGTCCAAGGTAAGTAGCAGCAGCTGCGCTTTGCTGGAGCAGCTGTGTAGAGATACCCCACGTCCAAGGTAACAGAAACCCAAGTAAGACGGTAGGTGTTGCGAGAGGACATCAAAGGGCAGACACACTGAAACCATAGTCACAGAAAACTAGCCGATCTGATCACACGGACCACAGCCTTGTCTAACTCAATGAAACTAAGCTATGCCCTGTGGGGCCACCCAAGATGGACGGGTCATGGTGGAGAGGTCTGACAGAACGTAGTCCACTGGAGAAGGGAATGGCAAACCACTTCAGTATTCTTGCCTTGAGAACCCCATGAACAGTATGAAAGGGCAAAATGATAGGACACTGAAAGAGGAACTCCCCAGGATGTTAGGTTCCCACTATGCTACTAAAGATCAGTGGAGAAATAACTCCAGAAAGAATGAAGTGATGGAGCCAAAGCAAAAATAATACCCAGTTGTGGATGTGACTGCTGATAGATGCAAGGTCCGATGCTGTAAAGAGCAATGTTGCATAGGAACCTGGAATGTTAGGTCCATGAATCAAGGCAAATTGGAAGTGGTCAAACAGGAGATGGCAAGAGTGAACGTTCACATTCTAGGAATCAGCGAACTAAGATGGACTGGAATGGGTGAATTTAACTCAGATGACCATTATATCTACTACTGTGGGCAGGAACCCCTTAGAAGAAATGGAGTAGCCATCATAGTCAACAAAAGAGTCTGAAATGCAGTACTTGGATGCAATCTGAAAACCGACAGAATGATCTCTATTCATTTCCAAGGCAAACCATTCAATATCATGGTAATCCAAGCCTATTCCCCGACCAGTAACAGCAAAGAAGCTGAAGTTGAATGATTCTATGAAGATCTACAAGACCTCTCAGAACTAACACCCAGAAAAGATGTCCTTTTCATTATAGGGGACTGGAATGAAAAAGCAGGAAGTCAAGAAACACCTGGAGTAACAGGCAAATTTGGCCTTGGAGTATAGAATGAAGCAGGGCAAAGGCTAATAGAGTTCTGCCAAGAGAACACACTGGTCATAGCAAACACCCTTTTCCAACAACACAAAAGAAGACTCTACACATGGACATCACCAGATGGACAACACTGAAATTAGATTGATTCTATTGTTTGCAGCCAAAGATGGAGAAGCTCTATACAGTCAGCAAAAAGAAGACCAGGAGCTGACTATGGCTCAGATCATGAACTCCTTATTGCCAAATTCAGACTGAAGTTGAAGAAAGTGGGGAAAACCACTAGACCATTCAGGTATGACCTAAATCAAAACTTTTATGATTATATAGTAGAAGTGAGAAATAGATTTAAAGGACTAGATCTGATAGACAGAGTGCCTGATGAACTATGGACAGAAGTTCATGATATTGTACAAGAGACAGGGATCAAGACCATCCCCATGGAAAAGAAATGCAAAAAGACAAAATGGTTGTCTGAGGAGGCCTTACAAATAGCTGTGAAAAGAAGAGAAGCAAAAAGCAAAGGAGACAAGGAAAGATATTCCCATTTGAATGCAGAGTTCCAAAGAATAGCAAGGAGAGATAAGAAAGCCTTCCACAGCTATCAATGCAAAGAAATAGAGGAAAGCAACAGAATGGGAAAGACTAGAGATATCTTCAAGAAAATTAGAGATACCAAGGGAATATTTCATACAAAGATGGGTTAGATAAAGGACAGAAATGGCATGGGCCTAACAGAAGGAGAAGATATTAAGAAGAGGTGGCAAGAATACAGAGAAGCACTGTACAAAAAGGATCTTCAGGACCCAGATAATCACGATGGTGTGGTCACTCACCTAGAGCCAGATATCCTGTAATGTGAAGTCAAGTGGGCCTTAGGAAGCATCACTATGAACAAAGCTATTGGAGGTGATGGAATTCCAGTTGAGCTATTTCAAACCCTGAAAGATGATGAAGTGAAAGTGTTGCACTCAATATGCAAGCAAATTTGGAAACCTCAGCAGTGGCCACAGGACTGGAAAAGGTCAGTTTTCATTCCAATCCCAAAGAAAGGCAATGCCAAAGAATGCTCAAACTACTACAGAACTGCACTCATCTCACACACTGGTAAGGTAATGCTTAAAATTCTCCCAGCCAAGCTTCAACAATACATGAACCTTGAACTTCCAGATGTTCAAGCTGGTTTTAGAAAAGGCAGAGGAACCAGAGATCAAATTGTCAACATCTGCTGGATCATCAAAAAAGCAAGAGAGTTCCAGAAAAACACCTTTTTCTGCTTTATTGACTATGCCAAAGCCTTTGACTGTGGGGCTCACAATAAACTGGAAAATTCTGAAAGAGATGGGAATACCAGACCACCTGACCTGCCTCTTGAGAAACCTGTATGCACGTCAGGAAGCAACAGTTAGAACTAGATGTGGAACAACAGCCTGGTTCCAAATAGGAAAAGGAATGCGTCAAGGCTGTATATTGTCACCCTGCTTATTTAACTTATATGCAGAGTACATCATGAGAAACGCTGGGCTGGAAGAAGCACAAGCTGGAATCAAGTTTGCTGGGAGAAATATCAGTAACCTCAAATATGTAGATGACACCATCCTTATGGCAGAAAGTGAAGAGGAACTAAAAAGCCTCTTGATGAAAGTGAAAGAGGAGAGTGAATAATTTGGCTTGAAGCTCAACATTGAGAAAACTAAGATCATTGCATCCGGTCCCATCACTTCATGGGAAATAGTTGGGGAAACAGGGTCAGACTTTATTTTTTGGGCTCCAAAATCACTGCAGATGGTGATTGCATCCATGAAATTAAGACGCTTACTCCTTGGAAGGAAAGTTATGACCAAACTAGATAACATATTAAAAAGCAGAGACATTACTTTGTCAACAAAAGTCTGTCTAGTCAAGGCTATGTTTTTTTCAGTCATCATGTATGGATGTGAGTGTTGGACATTGAAGAAAGCTGAGATCCGAAGAATTGATACTTTTGAACTGTGGTGTTGGAGAAGACCCTTGAGAGTCCCTTGGACTGCAAGGACATCCCTTCTGTCCATCCTAAAGGAGATTAGTCCTGGGTGTTCATTGGAAGGACTGATGCTGAAGCTGAAACTCCAATACTTTGGCCATCTCATAGGAAGAGTTGACTCAATGGAAAAGACCCTGATGCTGGGAGGGATTGGGGGCAGGAGGAGAAGGGGATGACAGAGAATGAGATGGCTGGATGGCATCACCAACTCGATGGACATGAGTTTGAGTAAACTCCGGGAGTTGGTGATGGACAGGGAGGGCTGGTGTGCTGCGATTCATGGAGTCGCAAACAGTTGGACGCGACTGAGTGACTGAACTTAAATGAACTGAACTGCCCTCTGATGGAGAAAGATAAGAGGCTTATGGATGCTTCCTGATGAGATAGATTGACTGAGGGGAATACTGGGTCTTATTCTGATGGGCGGGGCCATGCTCAGTAAATCTTTAATCCAATTTTCTGTTGATAGGTGGAGCTGTGTTCCCTCCCTGCTATTTACCTGGGGGCAAACTATGGGGGAGGTAATGAGGATAATGGTGACTTCCCTCATAAGATCCCATGCATGTACTGCTACAGTCCATGCCCCCGACCCTGCAGCAGGCCACCACCAACACATGCCTTCACCGGAGACTCCAAGACACCCACAGGTAAGTCTGGGACAGTCTCCTATGTGGCTATGTTAACATCAGACAAAAAAGAATTTAAGACAAAATTGTTACTGGAGAAAAAGAAAGACAAAGTAGAGTGACAAAATCGTCAATCCCTCAGGGAGATATAATTATAAACACATATGCACCTAATAACAGAACTCCAAAAACACATTAAGTAAAAACTCATAAAGTGGAAAGGAAAAATAGGCAAATCAACTATAAGAGTTAGAGACTCAAATACCCAACTTTCAATGATGAATAGAGCAACTACACAGAAGACTAGCAAGAAAATAGAAGACTTAACAACACTAGACACCAACTAGACCCAACAGACATTCAGAACATGCTATCCAACAACAATAGAATACATAATCTTCTCAAGTGCATATGGAACATTGTTCAAGACAGACCATCTGTTAGGCCATGAAACTTCATAATAAAAGGATTGAAATCATGTAAAATACATTCTCTGACAACAATGGAATGAAATTAGAAATCAAAAACAAAAAATGAGAAATTCACAAATATGTGGAAATGAAAACACTTCTTAATAACTAGCAAGTCAAAGAATTGATCACAAGGAAAATTAGAAAATACATTGAGATGAGTGAAAATGAAAACAAAAAAAAATGAAACTTATGGACAGGAAAATAGCATTAACAGGGAAATTTATAGCTATAAATACCTGCATTGAAAAAAGGAAGATCTAAAATCAATTACCCAAACTTCTGCCTGAAGTAGTTTGCTGAGTTTTTAAACAAACATAAATATGGATTTTTCAAATATTTTTATCCACTTGTTGATATGATCATATAATTTTTCTTGTTTAGCCAGTTGATGTGATGGCTTGCATTAATTTTTCAATGTCGAATCAGCCATGCATGCCTGGAATAAATTTCAGCTGTTCATGTTTAAGCAGATTCTTAAAGTACCCTTTTCAACTGGATATGGATGGT
The DNA here is from genome assembly GCF_910594005.1 of Cervus elaphus. NCBI lineage: Eukaryota > Metazoa > Chordata > Mammalia > Artiodactyla > Cervidae > Cervus > Cervus elaphus. Next base: position 130,111,999 of record NC_057848.1, read on the forward strand.
CCTTTGCATATAGCATTTTTTCTCAAACTGGCAGCATCAGCATTATGTGGTCTTCAAACCGGCAGCACCAGCATTATGTGGGAATTTGTTATACATGCAAATTCTTGGGTCCCGCTCTAAATGTACTGAATCAGAAACTCCCTACTGTATATTTTTGCCTGCTTTGTCATAGGTTAATTGCCCATGTTAGTGTGGGTTTATTTCTGTGATTTCTATTCTGATCCATTGATCTGTCTGTTTTTGTACAGTACCATACTCTTTTGATGACTATAGTTTTGTAGTAGGGGCTCAGTAATCTGTTTTAACAAGTTCTCTGTGTGATTCTCATGGACACTAAATATACCACTGGCATAGATGGAGTGAGATGTCTGAGATGATTGGTCCTTAAAAACAAGGACCTCACTTTCCTACTTATAACTCTGAGTACCTGTTTCCAAAGACCACTGTAGAGTCCAGGGGGTCTCAATACTGACTGTACATTAGAATCATTGAGAACCCCCAGGGACTCTAATTTAATTGTTCTGAAGTCTAGCCCTTCCTCATCAGCACTTTAATGAGTCAGTTTTTCAGATTAGATAGGGACAGTTTGAATCACTATTCAATTGAACTGTCTAAAAGTTCTGAGAGAGATAATTCCCTGGTGGTCCAATGGTTAAGAATCTGCCTTCCAATGCAAGGGACATAAGTTTGATCCCTGGTCAGGGAACTAAGATACCACATGCTTCAGAACAACTAAGCCGCAACGAGAAAAGCCCACACACCACAACTGAGCCTGCACACTCTAGAGCCCATGCTCTGCAACAAGAAACCCTAGTGCTGCAACAGGAGAAGCCCCCATGAGCTGCAACTAGAGAAAGCTTGCTTGCCGCAACAAAGACCCAGGGCAGGCAAAATATAAATAAATAAATAAAAGCTCTGAGAAAGTGCCCAGGTATCTGTTTATGCAAGCATCCCACACCATCCTTTGAGGAAAATTACTAGATCAAAGTTCAGTTCAGTTCAGTTCAGTCGCTCAGTCATGTCCTACTCTTTGTGAACCCATGAACCGCAGCACGCCAGGCCTCCCTATCCATCACCAACTCCCGGAGTCCACCCAAACCCATGTCCATCGAGTCAGTGATGCCATCCAACCATCTCATCCTCTGTCATCCCCTTCTCCTCCTGCCCTCAATCTTTCCCAACATCAGGGTCTTTTCAAATGAGTCAGCTCTTCACATCAGGTGGCCAAAGTACCAGTTTTTCAGCTTCAACATCAGTCCTTCCAATGAACACCCCAGACTGATCTCCTTTAGGATGGACTGGTTGGATCTCCTTGCAGTCCAAGGGACTCTCAAGAGTCTTCTCCAACACCACAGTTCAAAAGCATCAATTCTTCGGTGCTCAGCTTTCTTTATAGACCAACTCTCACATCCATACATGAATACTGAAAAAACCATAGCCTTTACCAGATGGACCTTTGTTGACAAAGTAATGTCTCTGCTTTTTAATATGCTGTCTAGGTTGGTCATAACTTTCCTTCCAAGGAGCAAGCGTGTTTTAATTTCATGGCTGCAATCACCATCTGCAGTGATTTTGGAGCCCAGAAAAATAAGGTCAGCCACTGTTTCCACTGTTTCCCCATCTATTTTCCATGAAGTATCAAAGACTGTCAAGCTTTCTGACCGTGGTTAATAGGGGAATCCCATGGACAGGGGAGCCTGGAGGGCTATAGTCCACGGGATCATGAGTCAGATGGCTAACCACCACCACCACCACCACCAATAGAGAGAAACTCATTAAATGCATGGTGATATAGCAAACACATACTTGTATGCATGCTTATATATGTGTGTGTATATATATATGTGTGTGTGTGTGTGTAAGATTTTGTATGTAAATACACATATATAAAAAATCTTCTCAGAATATATAAATATGACCTTCTTGAAATGGCATTTATTTTACTACATGCTATGTACTTTAGTATTTTTTATTATATTTCACTTTTTTTGCATTGTTGAGACCATTGGTATTTAAATTTTTTCTTTACTTGTAAAGGTCTGGAACATTTCTTGCTAAACTTTTAGCCAGTGTGATACCAACACTAATTCTGGTATGTTGATGTATATGTGAGAGGAACTGTGGAACTCTTCCTTTATCCCTACATTGGGTTTCCTTTTTTTAGACTGCATTGTTTTAGAACAGGTTTAGATTGAGAACAAAATTCAGAGGGAGATATAGGAATTTCTTCTGTATCCCCTGCTCTATACATGCATAGCCTCTGCCATTATAAACATCACTAACAGAATGGTATATTATTTTAAATGAAGAATGATCCTATACAGTCACATCATAATTATCCAAATCCATAGTTTACCTTAACATCTACTCCTGATATTGTATATTTGAAGAGTTTGGGCAATTGTATAATGATATATACCCATCATTATAATATACATAGTATTTTCACTGCCTTAAAAATCCTGTGTTCTGCTTATGCATCACTCCCTCTTATCTCCACCCATGGAAACCATTGATCTTTCTAGCATCTCCAGAGTTTTGCCTCTTCCAGAAAGTCAAATGGTTGGAATCATACATTATGGAGCCTTACCAGATTGCCTTTTTTCACTTAGTAAAATACATTTAAGTTTCCTCTCTATCTTTTCATGGCTTTATAGCTCATTTATTTTCAGTGTTGAATAAAATATTCCACTGTCTGGATATACTGAAAGACATCTTGGTTGCTTCCAAGTTTTGTCATTTATGAACAAAGCTGATGTAAACATCCACGTGCAGGTTTTTGTGTGGGCATAAGTTTTCAGCTCCTTTGAGTAAATACCAAGGAGCATGACTGCTGGATCATTAAACAAGAATATGTTTAGTTTTGTAATAAACCACCAAGCTGTCTTCTATAGTGGCTGCATTATTTTGCATTCCCAGCAGCAATGTATGAGAGTTTTTGTTGTTTCACATCCTTGCTAGAATTTGGTGTCATAGTGTTCCAGATTTTGGCCATTCTGATAGGTGTGTAGTGGTATCAGTTGTAACTGTTGCTTCTTGACCTGCATACAGATTTCTCAGGAGGAAGGTCAGGTGGTCTGGTATTCTCATCTCTTTCAGAATTTTTCACAGTTTGTTGTGATCCACACAGTCAAAGGCTTTGGTGTAGTCAATAAAGCAGAAGTAGATGTTTCTCTGGAACTCTCTTGCTTTTTCAATGATGATACACAAAACCTTAAGTTGAGTGAAGCACCTGAATATCCACACCTTGTTGTCATTGGCCTACTCTGGTGAAAAATGGAAGAAAGAACTTTATCACATATGCCGATACAGATTTGCAGCTACTAAAACATCTTCAGAAAGAAATAAATAACTTTTAAAAAAATCTCCTCAATTTTCTTTTGTATGATACCTAATAATACCAACTCTCCTGAAGATTTGGTCAGATCAGTTTAAAAATTCAAAAGATCTTAATTGTTGTTAGTAGATTAAAGAACACTTGATTACCTTTCACATCCCCCCAAGTGTTTTGATCAAGCTTTTAAAAAAAAAAGAATTTACCTGAATACTTTTCCACTTTCAATTACCCACTCTTCTTTGTGGAGAAATAACTGTCAAAATGGACTTGCTAGTACATCACAGAAGAAGGAATTTTCTGCTGGGATTCTCTGGACTTAGAAACCAGCAGTTTTTTTTTTTTTTTTTTAAACAATACAGGTTACCAACAATCCTCTTAGCTGCTATCATGTTGGGCAGAAATGTGAATCATGTAGGATTGAAAAGGATTGTAGAGATCCTTACTACTCTGCCCCCTTACTTCTTTTGGATGCACCATGTGACTTGTGGATCTTAGTTCCCTGACCAGAGATCGAACCCGGGCCACAGAAGTGAAAGCATGGAGTCCTAACCACTGGACCACCAGAGAACTCCTTACTCTGCCTTTTTAATCACTGAGTAATATATACAAGATCATCCTTCCCCTCTGGTCCTAACCCTCTAAACATCATCCAGTGACTCAGGACTTAGGTCTTGCCCTTGAGAAGTTTACTCACTCCTGGAGAGGAATGAAAGGACTGTATTAGACATCACTAGATAATAATACAAAGAAAAATAGAGTCCAGTGCATGTTTATGTGGACCTGACGTTAATTCTGTTGAGCAGGAGTAGTTATGGTACCTGGAGTCAATCATTTAACAAGTGTTTGCCAAGACCTTCCTGTACATCAGGTATGGTCCTAAAAGATTCAGGAGAGAGCAAATCAGATAAAGTCCCTGACCTTATGGAGCTGATATTCTAGTCAGGGGAGAAGGACAATATGAAAATAAACAACAATTAAGTAAAAATATAACTATAGAGTGCCAGGTGATGACAAATGTTTCAGTGCAGATGCAGAGTAAAATGTGATAAGGATATAGATAATATTATTTTGTCATTAGAAAGAAGAATCTTGTAAGATAAAATGAACTTTGAACAGACATCAAAAGGCAATGGAGAATGAAACAATTGGGTACTGGAAGGAAGAGTTTTCCTGGCAGAGGAAACTGCAAGAGCCCCCAGATAGGAGAGTGCATGATGACTTCAAGAAATAGCAAAAATATCAATACATCTGGGATGAAGAGTTGGGGTGGTAGGAGATAAGGTCAAAGAGTTATCAGGGGACTACATTGTGTAATGGGAACTTGGATTTTACTTTGAGTGAGATGGAAAACCACTGGAGGATTTTGAGCAGAATGACATTATCAGATCAGGTGGCTTCTGTGTGGAGAATAAACTGTGACTAAGAGGGGAAGATAAGTCAGGATTTCAAATAAGAAATGGTAGTACCTTAGATCTGGGCAGTGGTAATGAAGGAGCTGAGAAGTTACCAGATCCCCAATTGAATATTAGGGTAATCCAGGTTTTAAAATGAAATTGAGAAGACCCTTTCCCTTGTGCTGATGCTGTTTATCCAATTTCCCACAGACATTTTCAGATTTGCCTGGAGGTAAGGAACAAGAGACTATTTCTGCCTAGTGATGTTACACACACTTCAATGCACTGAACTAACTGAGGAGCTACTGCTGTGATGCCTTTCAAAGCAGCCAAAGTAATTGGTATCTTGGATTCAACAGAAAAGCACTGCATTTTATAACTTGAGGTTGAAAAACCAAAGTCTGAGAAAATTACCACTGAGTGATAATGCTGAAGAATCTATTGCTGGCTTAATTTGGAAACAACTTTTGTTAGGCAGTTGTAAGAAAAAAGTGAGGGGAAAGGCCAGTACCCCACTTTATAAAAGGATCTTGACATTTGGTATTTTTAAAAATTTTCTGTACTTAAAAGCCATGCCATAATAAAGTAAAAAAACTCACTTCTCTCCAATACCACATTAACACACACATGCTAAAAGGGACACTTTCATGAAGCAACCACATTCAACAAATATTTACAGTGCTCACACCGTGTGAAAGGCACTGACCAACACAATGCTAAAAGCAGTGATAAGGGAGAAGATGGAGTAGAAAGTGCTGAGTGTTAGAGCAGAGATTAAAAAAAAAAAAAAGTAAAACCACCACGGACCCCCTGTAGATTTCACTGCTGAGGCTTTTGCCCCACCAGTTATCGTGGTTGCAGATGCCAGTTGCCTGGGTTCCTTCCCCTTCCCTCTACCCCTATATCCCCACCAGAGTCAGGGATCCACAGTGGCAGCCAGCCCCAGGCTCTGCAGCTGCATGTATGTGTGACCCCTATAGATGCTTGTGGACCTGGATCCAGCCCTGACTCCTCTCATTGGCTTGCATTGCTGTGTGCCCTGCAGTTGTGTACCTGCATCCCACCAGCCCCATCTTGCATCACCAGCCCCCGCCACTGGGCATACACCTATGGGAAGCCTCTGCAGCCACATATCAACAGTGCATATAAACAGCCCAGGCTGCACAGCTGTTTGTGAGTTTGGATCCATTTCTGACTCCTGTCACTGACTTGAACCTCTGTGTGTGCCAGCAGCTAGTCCCTGCATCTGTACAACTGTTGCTGCCAGCCTCATATTTGTGCGGATCCATATGCACATTGTGCTCAGTTGCTCAGTCATGTCCAACTCTTTGTGACCCCATGGACTGTAACTCACCAGGCTCCTCTGTCCATGGGATTCTCCAGACAAGAATACTGGAGTGGGTTGCCATGCCCTCCTCCAAGGGATCTTCTTCACACAGGGGTCGAACCTGCGTCTCTTATGTCTCCTGTATTGGAAGGTGGGTTCTGTGCTACTAATGCAGCCTGGATCCACAAAGGATCCCAAATAATCACAGCAATCCTGAGAAAGAACAAAGCTAGAGGCATCACAGTTCCTGATTTCAAATTATGTTTCAAACCTATAGTTATCAAAACAGTGTGGAACTGCCAAAAAGAAAGACATATAGACCAATGGAACAGACCCAAAAGCCCAGAAATAAGCCCATGCATATACTGCCAATTAACCCTTGACAAAGGCACTGATAACACACACTGAGGAAGGCATGGCACAGAAACTTGGAAAGAAGAGAAGAGAAAAAGAAAAGGAAAGACAAATGTGCATCTGTGTTTACAATCAGCTGTGGTTTTGACACTGCAGGGATTTGCTGAATACTGACTCTTTCAAGTAATTTTTGCTTGATCCAACTCAGTACAGTTTTTTTTTTCTTTTTTTTCTTTTTTTATTTTTTTTTTTTATTGTAGTGGTTTTTGTCATACATTGACATGAATCAGCCATGGATTTACATGTATTCCCCATCCAGATCCCCCCTCCCACCTCCCTCTCCACCCGATTCCTCTGGGTCTTCCCAGTGCACCAGGCCCGAGCACTTGTCTCATGCATCCCACCTGGGCTGGTGATCTGTTTCACCCTAGATAATATACATGCTGTTCTCTCGAAACATCCCACCCTCGCCTTCTCCCACAGAGTCCAAAATTCTGTTCTGTACATCTGTGTCTCTTTTTCTGTTTTGCACATAGGGTTATCGTTACCATCTTTCTATGTTCATCGCAGCACTGTTTATAATAGCCAGGACATGGAAGCAACCTTGATGCCCATCAGCAGACGAATGGATAAGTAAGCTGTGGTATATATACACCATGGAATATTACTCAGCCATTAAAAAGAATTCATTTGAATCAGTTCTAATGAGATGGATGAAACTGGAGCCCATTATACAGAGTGAAGTAAGCCAGAAAGATAAAGACCAATACAGTATACTAATGCATACATATGGAATTTAGAAAGATAGTAATGATAACCCTATATGCAAAACAGTTTTTTTTTTTTTTTTGGCATGTGGGATCTTAGTTCCCTGACCAGGGATTGAACCTGTGCCCTCGGCGTTGGGAGCACCGAGTTCTAACCACCTGACTACCAGGGACGTCCCAACAGTTTATTTTTAAAAAAAAAAATAAATTCAACTCCAAAGCATCTTGCATATTCTCTGAGACAAATAGGAAAGAATTTGTATGTTTTGTTTCCCTAGTGTCAATTTAAAGTATTTTAACACTAAAATACAGAGATAGATTATAGAATAAAATGCAAAATCCATGTGGATTTTTTTAGATTAGCTATGAAATTTTACTTACTGCCATGAGTTTATCTCATAGTGAATACTCTCCTTCTATTCACTTCTCCCCCCACATCCCATCATTCCTTCCAGTCATGATTTCTTAAATGGAAATCTCTGAGAAGTCTTAAGGCCCCTAAGACTCTTCAATCCACATTTCATTAGACACCTTTTATGCTTGCTACCAGGGCTTTCCCAGTGGCTCAGTGGTAAAGAACCTGCCCGCAATGCAGGAGATGAGGCTTGGACTCCTGGGTAGTGAAGACTCCCTGGAGTAGGAAATGGCTACCCATTCCAGTATTCTTGCCTGGGAAATCCCATGGACAGAGGAGCTTCATGGGTTATGTCCATGGGATCACAAAGAGTCAGACAGGACTGAGTGACTGAACACTCACTCACTCATGCTTGCTACTGGAGAAACAGAGTGCTCTTAGGAGCATGTAGTAAGTAGAATGTAGGAGATAGACAAAAACTGGTTATTATAATATGGCTTATAATGCTTTAACATACGAATGAGGGAATTGTGGGATTACCAAGAAGTAAGATTTCAAGAGATTTGATACTCTAGGGGATAGCTAACACAATTATTGACATTTGAGCTGAAATATGGATAAGACTTTGCCAGAGACAGAGAGAGAGAAAAGGAAGTGAAATCAAATTTCAGGCTTGAGGGAAAAAATACATATGAGTAAGGAAATATGACAAACATGCAGTGTAATGAGTCTGAGTTTCAAGGAGAGGTATATCTTGGAAAGATGGTGAGGGATCTCATATGTCATGGTAAAGGATGAACTTTGTCTTATATGCATTAGAGGGTCAACAGAAATTTTCGATGGGAGGAGGGAGTGGATAATAACTCTAACAGCACCAAGGACCTTCCAGGTTCAGGTCATAAAAGAGTGGCTCACTTAATGTCCCTAGTTTGCCCCTCAACACTTACCCATGCTTCCACTCAAAGCAGACCCTGAAACAAGGGTTTGGACACCCATAGTTTATTTGGGATGTGAGCCCAGGAAACATGAGGAGAAAATGGGGAAGTAAGAAAGGGAAAAGAGAAACCCACAAAGGATTAGCTAATGAGCTGATTATACCTATGGACAACTGAGCTTCAATCCTCTGGGGATTTTCAGAGAGACTATTTAGAAAAGTGCTGTAAATAGAAATAAAGTCCCTGTCACATATATAATTTAAAATGTTCTAATAGCCACATTAAAAAAAAACTAAAAAGGAGCATGTAAAATGAATGATAGTAATACAATTCATTTATCACAATATATCTATTATTATTTCAATATGTGATCAATACAAAAATATCAATGAGATATTTGACAGTCTTTTATCATACTAAGACTTTGATATCTGGCATGTGTTTTATACTTACAGCACATCTCAAATCAGACTAGCTGCAGTTTAAAATGCTTAAGAGCCAGGCCTTCCCTGGTGGTCCAGTGGTTAAGAATCCACCTTGCAATGCAGGGGACATGGGTTCGATCCCTGGTCTGGGAAGATCCCACATGACATAGGGCAGCTAAACCCATGCACCACAACAACTGAGCCTGCATACTAGAGCCTGGGTACTACAACAAGAGAAGCCACCTCAATGAGAAGCCCAAGCACCACAACTAGAGAGTAGCCCCCACTCTCCACAACTAGAGAAAGCCCGTGCACAGCAACAAAGAACAAGTACAACCAAAAATAAAGATAAATAAATATTTAAAATGCTGAAGAGCCACATGTGGCTGGTGGCTACCATATTGAACAGGGCAGTTTAGCATAGGTTTCCAAGATAGACCTTTGAGGATCAAGAAAGCTGGGGTATGTACCCACTAACTTCCACCCACATCAGTTGTGGGGCACCCCTGTGATGTTAGCACTGTGTTACTTTTGGACTGTCTCAAGTTCTGGTCAAAGTGATCAGAGAAACACCCTTGCTAGAGACACAGGAAACTATCTGTAGGGAACTCTTCAGGATAGACATAGGGAACATGGGCAAGGCACTGTCAGCATCCACTACCATTGAACTGTTGTAAAATTACAGACTATTTTCTCCACAAACACACATGATAATATCAGTGATGTCTTCTACTCATTTCTGATTGGGCTTCATTTGGGATTTGTTTCTTACATTCTTTACATTTTTACATTTCTCTGTCTTCACTTCCCCAGACTTCCATCATCTCTTTGAATTGAAAGAATCTCTCCTCAAGTACTTTATTCTGTAGGGGCATCTAATGGTACATGAAGCTTTCTGAAGAACACAGTCACCTATACCATGTTTTGTGATCTTCATCTCATAAAATGAGAGTCAATTAAGTTGTCCCTGACCCTGACAGCCACTCAATAGAACCCGGAGAAAATTAAAAAGGGAGGTGTAGTGGATAATCTGGTACCACATCTAGATCTTCTCTTTATGCCTGAGGCACTCATTTTTCTAGCTGCTAGGAGAGCTGACTGCTGCTGACTCACAGCTGAATCTCTCCCCAGGCCCTTTCCTCAGCTAATGCTTGCTGCCTCCTCAAAAGTCACACACCCTTCCTGGGTGTAATATACACCTAATAATTGGTTGAGAGTGGAAGAGGTGACAAGGGTTCATATAAAGACCCAGTCTTAAAAAAAAAAGAAAGAAAAAAAGACCCAGTCCATTTGCCTCAGTTCATTCCAAATCCAAAAGGTAATCCCAGCTCCAGAGCTTCTGCAGGGAGCAGCTGAGACCTCATGCTGTGACAACATTTCCCTCTGTCCAATCCTGCTTCCCTTCCTCTGTCACAGGGGTTTTTCCTAGAACATTCCCCAATAAATCATCTGCAAACAGATCTCAGAGTCTCAAGATGTGTTTCTTGGGGAACTCAGCTAGTAACAGGAGGGAACTTCACCAACTTCTCCACATTTTAATACCCTAATTTAACTAAAGTTGTGCCAAGATGTCAGGAATCTCCATCCATAGTGCATGAGGCACTCTATCAGATCTAGTCCCTTAAATCTATTTCTCACTTCTACCATATAATCATAAGGGATTTGATTTAGATCATACCTGAATGGTCTAGTGGTTTTCACTACTTTCTTCAATTTCAGTCTGAATTTCACAATAAGGAGTTCATGATCTGAGCCACAGTCAGTTCCCAGTCTTGTTTTTGCTGACTGTATAGAGCTTCTCCATCTTTGGCTGCAAAGAATAGAATCAATCTGATTTCAGTGTTGATCATCAGGTGATGTCCTTGTGTAGAGTCTTCTCTTGTGTTGTTAGAAGAAGGTGTTTGCTATGACCAGTGCATTCTCTTGGCAGAACTCTATTAGCCTTTGCCCTGCTTCATTCTATACTCCAAGGCCAAATTTGCCTGTTACTCCAGGTGTTTCTTGACTTCCTACTTTTTCATTCCAGTCCCCTATAATGAAAAGGACATCTTTTTTGGGTGTTAGTTTAAAAGGTCTTGTAGGACTTCACAGAACCATTTAACTTCAGCTTCTTCAGCATTACTGGTCGGGGCATAGACTTGGATTACCATGATATTGAATGGTTTGCCTTGGAAACGAAAAGAGATCATTCTGTCTTTTTTGAGACTGCATCCAAGGACTGCATTTCAGACTTTTTTGTTGACTATGATGGCTACTCCATTTCTTCTAAGGGATTCCTGCCCACAGTAGTAGATATAATGGTCATCTGAGTTAAATTCACCCACTCCAGTCCATTTTAGTTTGCTGATTCCTAGGATGGTGATGTTCACTCTTGCCATCTCCTGTTTGACCACTTCCAATTTGCCTTGATTCATTGACCTAACATTCCAGATTCCTATGCAGTATTGCTCTTTACAGCATCGGACCTTGCTTCTATCACCAGTCACATCCACAACTGCGTGTTGTTTCTGCTTTGGCTCTGTCTCTTCGTTCTTTCTATAGCTATTTCTCCACTGATCTCTAGTAGCATATTGGGCACCTAACTACCTGGGGAGTTCATCTTTCACTGTCCTATCTTTTTGCTTTTTTTATGAGACTGACGCGCTGCCTATTGTGCTAAGAGGGCAGATTCTTTTTGCTTTTTTTTTTTAAACTGTTCATGACGTTCTCAAGGCAAGAACTGTGAACTTCCAGATGTTCAAGCTGGTTTTAAAAAAGGCAGAGGAACCAGAGATCAAATTGCCAACATCTACTGAATCATCAAAAAAGCAAGAGAATTCCAGAAAAACATCTATTTCTGCTTTACTGACTGTACCAAAGCCTTTGACTGTATGGATAACAATAAACTGTGGAAAATTCTTAAAGAGACGGGAATACCAGACCACCTGACCTGCCTCTTGAGAAACCTGTATGCAGGTCAGGAAGCAACAGTTAGAACTGGACATGGAACAACAGACTGGTTCCAAATAGGAAAAGAAGTACGTCAAGGCTGTATATTCTCACCCCGTTTATTTAACATATATGCAGAGTACATCATGAGAAATGCTGGGCTGGAAGAAGCACAGGCTGGAATCAAGATTGCCGGGAGAAATGTCAATAACCTCAAATATGCAGAAGACACCACCCTTATGGCAGAAAGTGAAGAGGAACTAAAGAGCCTCTTGATGAAGGTGAAAGAGGAGAGTGAAAAAGTTGACTTAAGGCTCAACATTCAGAAAACTAAGATCATGTAATCCGGTCCCATCAATTCATGGCAAATAGATGGGGAAACAGTGGAAACATTGGCTGATTTTATTTTCCTGGGCTCCAAAATCACTGCAGATGGTGATTGCAGCCATGAAATTAAAAGACGCTTTCTCCTTGGAAGGAAAGTTATGACTAACTTTATGTAGCATATTGAAAAGCAGAGACATTACTTTGTCAACAAAGGTCTGTCTTCTCAAGGCTGTGGTTTTTCCAGTAGTCACGTATGGATGTGAGAATTGGTCTATAAAGAAAGCTGAGTGCTGAAGAATTGATGCTTTTGAACTGTGATGTTGGAGAAGACTCTTGAGAGTTCCTTGGACTGCAAGGAGATCCAACCAGTCCATCCTAAAGGAGATCAGTCCTGGGTGTTCATTGGAGGGACTGATGCTGAAGCTGAAACGCCAATACTTTGGCCACCTGATGCTAAGTGCTGACTCATTTGAAAAGACCCTGATGCTGGGAAAGATTGAGGGCAGGAGGAGAAGGGGACAACAGAGGATGAGATGGTTGGATGGCATCACTGACTCAATGTACATGAGTTTGGGTAAACTCCAGGAGTCGGTGATGGACAGGGAGGCCTGGAGTGCTGCAGTTCGTGGGGTTGCAAAGAGTTAGACATGACTAAGTGACTGAACTGAACTGAACTGTGCCAAGATAGGGAATAGTCCCCAAGTCCACCCTCACTCCTGATACCATTTGTAAATTCAAGGGGCCACCACCCTGCAAGCCTTTGATAATTAGCTAATAGGACTCACAGAATTCACTGAAAGCTCATTATAATAAACTTACAGTTTATTATAGTGAAAGGATATAGATTAAAATCAGCCAAGGGAAGAGACATAAAAGGGGCAGAGTTCAGGAAAGTTCTACATGCAGAGATTCTGACTGTCCTCTCCCAGTGCCCTCAAAGACAGTGCTCACTTTCCTGATAACAATATGTGGCAATACACATAGAATATTGCCAAAAAAAAAAAAAAAGAATATTGCCAACAGGGAGACTCATTTGAGCCTTCATGTTCAAGGTTTTTATTAGTGCTCAGTCACAGATATCTGGTTTTCTACTTACCTGCCTGACCTCGGTCTCTAGCCCCTCAGTAGGTCTAGCTGATTCTACATGACTCAGAGGCCCTATCCTAAATCACATTATTAGACTATCAGAAGTGGCAAGCCCCCAGACAAACAAAGACAATTTTATCAAGGCAAGACATTCTTGGGGTTAGACATCTTCCTAGGAGCAATAGGACAAAGGGCAGACTTCTCTTTGGGCAAGGTTGAATTTTTTACTACATAAATTGTTAAGGTGACTTTTGCAGCAAAAAAAAAAAAAAAAAAAAATAGAGTTCTAAATTCCATAAGAGCATATTGCCTGTCTTAATGTAAATGAAGTTACTACAGATGTACAATGTACAGACTCTCATCTTATTAATATTAATGTTTTATAAATATGTCCATTAGGATAGTAAAGGAAAATGAATTTAAATTTGACTTTTAAAGAAGTGGCTTCTCTTTCTCCTCTTACTTTAAACATTAGGAGAGTTTTGCTTAGAGAAAGAATGAGTTTGTGAAGGAAAAAGTACTGTATGTTCTGCTTTATTAAAATACTTTCATCAACTTTCATTCACTTGTTGTGGAAACCCTTCCCCCAACTCCTCTGTGTATGCTCTCTGCGTATCTCTCTGTTGTACTCATCTGGGTTTCTAAGTATCCACCCCAGATCAGATTCAGCATCAGATGAAACAGTTAGACACATAGACTTGAGAGACACAAAGATTCTAAACCTATCACACAGGAGGCCCAGACTCTTGGACTGGCCACACTCTCCTCACCTTGTACCATTTCTTACCATGAGTCAGATGTGCACAGGAACAAGCAAAAGCAGCTCCCATGTTCTGATGTCTAGAAACAACAATACAAACTCTGAAGTCACCATGGAAACTGCCTCCCACTAGCATTTGCCTTTCAGAGATTTTTAGAAGCATTTATCCACAACAAATCAGCAGGAAAAAAAAATTTGAGACAGATGACCCCAATTATGAATGTCTAGGCTTACTAGAAGGAGATTTACCAAGAAATAAAAAAGAAGGGGTCTTCAATAAAAAAAACTTCATTATATATTTATTTTAAGAAGATTTAACTTACTTACTTCCCAGAAAAAATCCTCCAAAAAAGCATTTAAAATAGAGCTTTTATAAGTGCTTTGTTTTACATAACTTATAAATATTTATATTTCAAAGTCACATGTATTTGTGTTTTCTTTTTGAAATTTGTTTTATCGATAAATTTGATATTTTATGAGGCAAAATAGGTTGTGAGGAATAGAGAGCCAATTTGTAACTTGATACCCTTAGAAAATACTAACTCCACATAATAGATTTTGACTTGAATCAGGAGCCAAGAGACTGGGATATTTAGGATTGGTTTCCCGAAAGGTGCCAGCTTATGGAAGGGAGGGAAAGGGGAAGCTTAAGAAAGAAAGTAGGTGTTTGTTGAAGTTGTATGTCAAAGCTGGGGATCAGGATTGTTTGCAAAGTCACAAAAGTACAAGTAATTCCACCCAAGGTGGATGTAAGATTTACATAAAACGTACTAGTTTCTGTAGCCAACTAGAGCTTAAGAAAGTCTCAGAGTGTTTCAGGAATTGAAGTTAGGTCCCATTTCCTCCTGGACTTTTCATAGTTCCTAAATCAATCACCCCGTCTTTCATGTTCCTAAAGTACATTGTGCCTCTCTTAAGCCACCTAATAATATTTTATCTCATGTGACAGTTGTTTTTATACCTTTCTCTGGTACAAAGCACTTTGAAAGTAGAGAATGCCTCTTATATATGTTTTTTCCCTGTAGCCCCCACCACAATTCTTTGCACACTGTGAGAGTTTGCACGTATTTGTGAAATGACTTCAGAAAATCCAGCTGTAATTAGTGCAAGATTAAGCCTACGATACTTTTTAGGTCATAGGGAGGCTTTTATTTATTTATTTATTTATTTTGATTAAGCAAATGTTCCATTGACAAGGTAACCAGAAAATAACTTCTTTAATGGAAAAACTGACTGAGTCCCTTTGTAATTCTCTGTTTTCCTCAATTGGAAATCTAACATGGAGAGCTGTACATTTGCCTGTATGATATAGCACACAGTAAGGTAAATATCAGGGAGGAAATTTATACCATTTCCTGATAGAATTGACTGCTAGAATAGTCATCAGTGAGATGGTAAAGACAATGACCTTTCACTTAATTTGAATTCATGAATCTTTCCCAGATCATAGACAGGTTCTGAAAATATAACAGCCCACAAATTGTCGACCAATTTACATCACCTGGATGACCATCATGAGGCTACATATTACAGCAGTGAATAAAACAGCCTGAAGAAGAAATACAGAACAAATACCAATTTTTCAGTTCAGGAAGCATTTGCTGTTACATATTTCTGTATAGCTTGCTGAGTTAGGTGCTCTGCTGTGGAGAAACCAAGATGCATCAAATAATCACTAACTACCTATCAAGTGTCAGATAGAGACTATGGACTTATACTTACTTCCCATAGCAACACTGCAACATAGATATTGTTGCCTCCATTCTATCCACAAGAAAACGGAGGCTCAGGGAAGTCAGATAACTTTCCCAAGGTTACATAGCTAGTAAGTGATAGAATCAGGATTTGAACCCTTATCTGACCTTAGAATCTATGTTATTCCCATGAATCAAAGTCCCTTCCTTTAAGGAGTGCTGAGTCACTTTTATTCTGATTTCTGTAATTAGATACTAAAATTATATAGTACCAATTATTTTTAAAAAAACACATTTTCTGATCTGAGTTTATCTTTTGTCCTCAGCTAGGTTATAAGCACCCTGAGGGCAGAGATCATACCATGATTCTATACCTTTCCACAAAGTGCCTAGTACTGTTCTGAATTTGTAAAAGATCCTCCATATACACTAGTGGTTTGATAGATTTTTCCCTCAGCCCGATTCCTAGAGTATAAACTGGATAATACTTTTTGTGTTTGGGTGCTAAGTCGCTTCAGTCACGTCCGACTTTGTGCAATCCTATGGACTGTAGCTCACCAGGTTCCTCTGTCCATGGGATTCTCCAGGCAAGAAGAGTAAGTTGCCATGCCCTCCTCCAGCGGATCTTCCTGACCCAGGGATCCAACCTGTGTCTTAGGTTTTCTTCACTGGCAGGCAAGTTCTTTACCACCTGGGAAGCCCAGATAATACTTGTTATCCAAGGATAAAAGAGGAAGGAAAAATGATATCAAGATAATAGCTTATATTAACTGACCATTAACTCCTAGTTGATGTATATTATCTCATTTAATTCTCAGAATATGTAGTATTATCCCCATTTTGCAAATGGGAAAGCTCAGGCTTGGGAATATTAAATGTCTTTGGTCCAAGGTCACAGAACCAGAAGTTTATGGAAGCAAGAATTCAAATGTTGCTGTCTAAGCAGAGTTCATGCTCTTAACTCTTTCACTGTCTCTTCTATTCTAAAACCCTATGGATTATAAAATGTACCCTTAATTTAATAAGAGTTTTTCAAAGAAATGAGGAATGCTACCACATTAAATGAGTAGATTGACTGAAAAATGTATCTAAATTTCAGAATGTGCAAATGGGCATCTCAAGAAGAAAGAAAATAAGGTATATTATATTTGCAATATGTTTCTCAGTTTCCTTTGAATGCTGAGATCAAAAAGACAAAGAGAACTTCTGTAGGATTGTATTAATGGCATTTAGGGCTTCCCCAGTGGCTCAGACTGTAAAGAATCTGCCTGAAATGCAGGATACCCTGGTTTGATCCTTGGGTCAGAAAGATCCCCTGGAGAAGGGAATGGCAACCCACCCTGTTATTCTTGTGTGGAGAATTCTATGGACAGACCGTGGAGTCACAAAGAGTCAGACACAACTGAGCAACTTTCACTTGGTCACTTGGTCAGGAAAGTTCTGAAAAGATTCAAAGATTCTAGGTATTCAGCGTATATTCTTTTAAATTACAGGCCTCCTGTGTTCCTGTGAACAGGTAGCACCAGCCACATGACCTATCTCAAAGGGTTCAAACTGACCTGCAAATTTGTCAAGATAATTTTTGATGATGTTTTATAATTCTAACATAGAGATTTTTTTCTAAAGTTTTCTTTTATATTGACTTATAGTTGATTTACAATATTGTGTTAGTTTCAGGTGTATAGAAAAGTGATTCAGTTACACATATATCTGTTCTTTTTGAAGTTCTTTTCCCCTTTAGGCTATTATAGAATATTGAGTAGAGTTCCCTAGGCTGTACAGTAGGTCCTTGTTGGTTATCTATTTTAAATATAGTAGTATGTATATGTCAGTCCCAATCTCCCAATTTACCCCTCCTTCCCTTTTAGCTTTGTCTGTGTTTAAAGACTGCCTTCATTGGAGAAGGAAATGGCAACCCACTCCAGTGGTCTTGCCTGGAGAATCCCAGGGACGGGGGATCCTGGTGGGCTGCCATCTATGGGGTCGCACAGAGTCGGACACGACTGAAGCAACTTAGCAGCAGCAGCAGCAAAGACTGCCTTCAAGAAACATTTTAAAAATAGCTCTTCTCCCCAGTCTTGGAAGCTTCCCCAACTCTCCATTCCTATATCACTCATCTATCACAACAGACCTTAACTACCTCTGACCTGGTCTACAACCCCAAGCTAGCCCAGACAAACCTTGCTTCTGATTTCAGTAGCATCCTGGTGGGATCCACAAGACTGTGGGAACTGAGAGGGGATTACCTCTCAGTCTAGTTACTGCCAGAACGCTATCCCACCACCCTTTAAAAAAGGGAATTCTTGGCCTTTTGTGGTTCTTGGAATTTTAAACTTTGTCAGACCTAAAGTTCTCCTTAATTGTGAACTGCAGGTAAATATAGATCTCTGTGAGTGGGGTTACCACATGCCCTGCACAAAAAATATCAGTTGTCTGAAGATGATGTGAGCAGGAAAATCTAGACAGGGAATTTTTCTTGTTCCCTACTATATTTAAATGTGTTTGATTCCAAAGAATATGCTGTAAAACTATTGTATTGATACCATACAATATTGCCTCTCTCAAGATAATTGTTCACTGGTAAAACCCAGCACGATACAACAACTTACAATTGGTTTCAAAGCCCCCTCCTATTCTACAGTAACCTCCTTCAAAATAACTTTTCTGGTCTCATTTCTTTTCTAACTTGCTTAAGGGTAATAGTAAATATTATCTGCCTGGACTGCTTGGGATTCATGGCACACCCTTGGTACACACAGTGGAGACCTTCTTGCCTTGTGAATTGAGATTTGTAATAAACAACTTTATGGACCTGTGCTGATTATCACTCATTGTTTAAAGCTTCTTGTAAATTACTCAACCCCAAATTTTATGTTCTCTTTATAATCCAAGTAAACAATCTGTCTCCTATTTATACCTAGGATTACCAGATTTTCAGTCTTAATGCAATTGTTCCAAATTTTAGGTTGTTTTAAATCTTAGATTGCTTCCAATAAAATAATTTTTTTTACTAATTGGATAATAGCATCATTTGATCCTATTATCATGCAGAAGGTTCATGTGAAAACTCACTCTATGCAGGGAAAATTTCATTCTGTTAGAACTGAGCTTCCAGGTTCCATGATGAGGATGAGGAGAGTCAGATGGAAGGTCTGTTCAAGACAATGAATTGCTGGCCTAAGAGCACCAGAAGTCCAGTTAAACCAAGAGGTGAGATCCAGATTTTTCTGATATTTCTGGCACCAGAAGGCATAGGAAAGACTATAAGCAACTTTAAGAATGTCACTAAGAAGAAAACAAGGGAGACACTTCAGGTTATGGTGTGAAGGTATCAAGACATTTGGTGAATCCTTTCAACAAAGAACAAGCATAAAACTGAGCAGATGTGTCAGAAACAAGCATTTTGGAGCTTTGGAATCGTCCAAAGGTAGAAAACAACTAGAGAAGCGTTTATTCTTGAGAAATTGCTTGAGCTTTAGACAAGAATAGAAGAAGTCAGGAAGGGGAGGGTGGTGGAAGCAGGTTCAAGATGGGGGGGCGCATGTATACCTATGGCCGATTCATGTTGATATATGGCAAAAATAATCACAATATTGTAATTATCCTCCAATTAAAATAAATAAATAAAATTTTTAAAATGAACAGCAGATGTCTGTGGTTTTCATTCCTGGGTCTACTTACATACATTGCTCCCAGCTTCATTGGTAACAGCTTAATTTTGCCAGCATGCAGCTGGCCATGGAAACCTATGGTTCTGCTGCTAGAGGGTGAAGACTAAATTTGGGATGGGTTTAATCATGGTTCAGTAAGCTACCACAGATGTAAAGAACAGTCTTTTGGACTCTGTGGAGAAGGCGAGGATGGAATGATTTGTGAGAATAGCATTGAAACATGTATATTATCATATGTGAAATAGATCACCAGTCCAGGCTCGATGCATGAGATAGGGTGCTCAGGGCTGGTGCACTGGGATGACCCTGAGGGATGGATAGGGAGGGAGGTGGGAGGGGGGTTCAGGATGGGGAACACATGTACACCCATGGCTGATTCATGTCAATGTATGGCAAAACCACTACAATATTGTAAAGTAATTAGCCTCCAATTAAAATAAATACATTAATAAAAAAAATAAGCTACCACTAACAAATTTGATAGAAAACAAATGAGAATTTGCAGCATTTTGGGCATGAGGTTGAACTCCTGGTTGGAGTGAGTAACAGATAAGCCAAAAATTTAACAGGGAGATCTTGGTAAAAGAGCCATAACGCGCTAAGATTGTCGTATATATGGCTATCTGAAGAACTACACACATGCACAGAGGAAACCCAAGATAACTGAGCAAAGGGTAAAAGCCAAGGAAGAATTAAAAATTAGTAGCAAATTTGAGTGCATACCCCAACCCACACACAAATCAATCAGCAGATGGTAGGAATCTCACAGGCTTGAGATGTTTCAGCATAACATTTGGCCAAATCAGTGACTAGCCACTAATCTACACAGAAACAGAAATGACCCTTAGAACTCAAATCCAAAGTAAGTAGATGATAATAAAGGCAAGAGCAGAAATCAGTAAAAGAGAAAACAGAAAAACAATACAGAAAATCATTGAAATCAAGAATTGGGTCTTTGAAAAAACAAAAGATATAGCTACACTAACCACGAAAAATAAAAAAGATAAAAATTCTCAAAATCAGAAATGAGAGGAATTTACTATAGAAGTATATAAAAGAATGAAAATGTAATACTATGATCAACTTTATGCCAACAAAATAGACAACTTTTTGAAATGGAAAAATTTCTAGAACAAAACATAAAGAAATTTAGTTAATAATTTAAATTTTACCCCAAAAGAAAATCCCAAGCACAGAGAGATTCACTGGTAAATTTTATCAAATATTTAAGGAAAAAAGTAATTCTAATTCTACACAAACTCTTTCAGAAAATAGAGGAGAAGGAAATACTTTCCAGCTCATTTTATAAGTCCAGTAATATATACCACAAGAAAAAAAAAACTACAAATATTTATGACAAATATTTCTCATAAATCTATACTTAGGAATATATAGGATATATAGGAATATATTAGGAAATTGAATATAGCAACATATTAAAAGCATTATATGCCTTGACTGAGTGGGGTTTATGGAATGCAAGGTTGACACAAAGTCTGAAAATCAGTTAATATAAGACACCATCTTAATAGACTAAAGGAACAAAAATATTATCGTCTCAAGGAATGAAGAAAAAATATTTGATAGAATTTAAAATCTATCATGATAAAAAAGAACCCAACAAACTAGAAATAAAAGGAAATTTCCTCATCCTGATAAAAGACATCAATGAAACACTTAACACTAAAATCATACTAATGGTGAAAGATTTAATGCTTTCACCTCAAAATCAAAGATATGGCAAATATAAATATGTCCCTACTTCTATTCTACATTACACTGGAGATTCTAGCCAATGCAGTTAAGCATGAGTATAGATAATAAAAGCATATAGGGAAGAAAAGAGAAAGGAAAATTATTCTTATTCACAGATGAAATAATCATGTATGTAGAAAATCCTAAGGAACCAAAAAAAAAAAAAAAACTACTAGAACTAGTAAGAAAGTTTAGCAGAGTCACAGGATACAGCATTATATCATTGTATGTGTGCATACTCAGTCATTCAGTTGTGTCCAACTCTTTGTGACCTCATGGACTGTAGGCCGCCAGGCTCCTCTTTCCATGGAATTCTCTAAGCAAGAATATTGGAGTAGGTAGCCATTCTCTTCTCCAGAGAATCTTCCTGACCCAAGGATCAAACCCGTGTAACTGGCATCTCCTGCATTGCAGGCAGATTCTTTACCACGAAATCACCAGAGAAACCCATTAAATCATTGCATTTTTGTATTACAGCAAAGAATTATTCAAAGATAAATTTTAAAACTAGTTTCACTTGTAATAGTATTAAAAATAACTAAATATAACAAAAAAAAGTATATCTTTGTTTTGGCTGCTCTAACAAAGCACCAAAAATTGGGTGGCTTATAAACACCAGAAAATTTTTTTGGAGGCTCGGAAGTCCAAGATCAAGACACTGGCAGATTTAGTGTCTGGTGAGGGCCCACTTCCTGATTCACAGAGGGCCATCTTTTTGATTGTGTCCTCACATGGAAGAAGGGGCAAGTGATCTCTTTACCTCTTTTATAAAGACATGAATCTCATTCATGAGAGCTCATCCTCAAGACTTAATCACCTCCCAAAGGCACCTTGGGGGTTAAGATTTCAGCATATGAATCTTGGGGTGGAGGACATAAGCATTCAATCTATAGAAAAGCACAAAACCTTTACACTAAAAATTATAAAACTGCTGATATTAATTTTAAAAGGCCTAAACAGGTACATGAAAAGATATTTGACATCTCTAATTATTACAGAAATGTAAGTCAAAACCACAATGAGGTATCACCTGACATCTGCTAGAATGGCTATTATCAAAAGACAAGAGAAAACAAATATTGGCAAGGACATGAAGAAAAAAGGATCCCTTGTACACTATTGGTTGGAATGTAAATTGTTACAACTACTATAGAAAAGAATATGGTGGTTCCTCAAAAAATAAAAATAGAGCTACCTCATATCCAGCAATCTTACTTCTGGGTATATATACGGAGAAAATGAAATCACTATCATAAAGAGATATCTGAACGTCCATCTTCATTGGAACATTATTTACAATAGGCAAAACATGGAAACAATTTAGGTGTCTGACAACAAACAAATAGATAAAGAAATATGGTACATACATGATGTAATATTATTCAGACATTGAAAGAAGGAAATCCTGCCTTTAGCAATAACATAGATGAAGCTTGAGGGCATTATGCTAAGTGAAATAAGTCAGACAGAGAAAAACAAATACTGTATGTTCTCACTAATACACAGAATCTAAAAATGCTGAACTCATAGAAATAGAGAGTAAAATGTTGGCTGCCAGGGACTAGAGTGTGGGGAAACTAGGGAGATGCTGATCAAAGGATACAAACTCCCAGCTATAATATGAATAAATTCTGGGGATTTAATGCACAGCGTTGGGACTCTAATTTAAAATAGTATATTTTATAACTGAAGGTTGTTGAGAGTAGATCTCAAATATTACCACCACACACACACACACACACACACACAAACATACACACAAAGGCAATTATGTGAGGAGATAGAGGAGTTAACTATTGTGGTAATCATTGTGTAATACATGAAGTCAAAGTGTTAGTCCCTCAGTTGTGTCTGACTCTTTGCAACTCCTTGGACTGTAGCCCACCAGGCTCCTCTGTCCATGGAATTCTCCAGGCAAGAATACTGGAGTGGGTAGCCATTTCCCTTCTCCAGGGGAGCTTCCCTACCCAGGGATCAAAACTGAGTCTCCTGTATTAAAGGCAGATTCTCTATGGTCTGAGCCACCAGGACAGCTCTGTGTAATATATACTTATAGGAAATCATCACATTGTATACCTTAAATTTAAATATGTTATATGTCAATAATATCTCAATAAAAGGAAAAAATTAAAGAAGGCCTAAATGGAGAGAGGTACCATATCCTTTGACTGGAAAATTCAATGTTATTAAGACAGAAATTACCCCCAAATGGATCTGCCAATTCAACAAAATTGTCATCAAAATTCCAGCAGGTTTTTTATTTTGGTAGAAATTGACAAGCTGGTGATAAAGTGTGTATGCAAATGCAAATAATCTGGAACAGCCAAAACAATTTTGAAATGGAAGAATCAAGTTGAAAGACTACCTACCAGCTCTCAAGCTTTACTATGTATTACTATGTGGTATTGGCATGAGGATAGACATATAAATTGATTTTAAAAAAAAGAGGGTCTAGAAATAGACCCAAGCATTTATAATAAATTAATTTTCATCTAAGATGCCTAAGCAACTCAATAGGAAAGGAGAGTCTTTCAACAAATATTACTATTAGATATCCATACGTCAATTTTAAAAAGAACTTAAATCCTTGCCCCTACAATAAACAAGAATTAACTCAAAACAGATCAAAAATTTTAATGTTAAAGCTAAAACTGAAAACTCTAAAAATCTTGATGACCCTGACTAATCCAAATTCCAGGTTGTTTGCATTTGTATATGCATAGGCTGGAACTTTGGGAGATAATGGAATTGTTTTAAGATTGGATTATAAAAATGTTTCTTCCACTGAATAAATTTACTATAAATCATAAAATCATACACCTACAGCAGGTAGATTTTATGTGTGGAAGTCATACCTCAATAAAATTGTTAAACAGAGAGGCTTGAGAACAATACGGAAATCAGCAAAAATAATTGTCTATGTCAAATCTGCACAGCTAAAAGAATAGAGAAACCAAAAGTTTGGAATGAAGACAGTGTGAATTGGGCAAGGAGTTAGTCCTTAATTGAGAAGAATGGGCGAGGGTACTGTACTACCTGCAATACAGTGTGTCCTAAGAGGTGGATAACCTTCAGACAACCAGATAAAGAAGGAAATTCCCTTACCCTAACTAAAGATATGGAGATTTACACAAAAACTTTAACACCATCATTCTTCATGACTAAACTTTGTAGTCTTACCTATTAAAGTGAGAATCAGGAGAAGGATGTGACCTATTATCTCTAATATTCATGTTATACTTGATATTTCTAGATGATGCAATAAAACTATATTGGAAATAAAGGAGCAAATTTTGTTGTTATTTGCAAACAGCATGATTATGTATACAACACAGTCAAAAATTGCTGATCATAAGGTCAACATAAAAATAATAATGAAATTCCTATATATCAGTAATAACAAATTAGATAATTTTTAAAAATCTCATTTTTTTAAGATTTAACATATTTTTTAAGTTTATATTGCAGCATAGTTGATTAACAATGTTGTGTTAGTTTCAGGTGTACAGCAAAATGATTCAGTTATAAACATACATGTATCTATGCTTTTACTGGGAAATGGCAACCCACTCCAGTATTCTTGCCTGGGAAATCCCATGGACAGAGGCACCTGGCAGGCTACAGTCCATGGGACCCCAAAGAGCTGGACACAACTGAGCATGAATACACATTCTTTTTCAAACTCTTTTTCCCACTTAAGTTATTACACAGTATTGGGCAATGTTCCCTGGCTATACAATAAGCCCTTGTTTGGTATTCCATTTTAAATATAGCAGTGTGTATATGTCAATCCCAAACTCCAAAAAAAATCTCATTTACAGCAACAAAAAAAACTATCCACTAACTAGAAATAACCATAACAAATGATGTGCAGACTTTTATGGGGAAATATATCAAGTGCTATTGCAAACTGTTGAAAAACAAAGACTTAGATTAATGGAGATTAATGAGAAGATTCAATATTTTAAGATTGTCAATCATCACCAAGTTAGTCTCTAAGTAGATGCAATTTCAATTAAAATTAACCAGAATATTTTATGAAATTTAACAAACTGATTCTGAATTTCATGTAAAAGAGTAAAACTCTAATGGAAATTCAAGAAATTTCTGGGAAAAAACACAGGGAAAAGACATTTGCTCTGCTAGATATAAAGAATTACATAAAATTATAGTGACTAAGGGGTCTTCCTTGGTAGCTCAGCTGATAAAGAATCCGCCTGCAATGCAGGAGACCCCGATTCAATTCCTGGGTTTAGAAGATCTCCTGGAGAAAGGATAGACTACCCACACTAGTATTCTTAGGCTTCCCTGGTGGCCCAGACAGTAATGAATCTACCTGCAGTGCAGGAGACTTGGGTTTGATCCCTGGATTGGGAAGATCCTCTGGAGGAGGGCATGGCAACCCACTCCAGTATTCTTGCCTGGAGAATCCCCATGGACAGAGGAGGCTGACAGGCTACAGTCCATGGGTTCGCAAAGAATCAGACACAACTGAGTGACTAAGCACATCACAGCACAGCACATAGTGACTAACAGTAATGTTAGTATGAGAACAGATGAATAGATCATTGGAATAGAATGGAGAGCTCCCAAACAGACCAGACATGCAAGAATTAACATTTTATTTTTTATTCCTTTTTAAAATTTTGTATTTATTTTTTTATTGAAGGATAATTGCTTTGCAGAATTTTGTTGTTTTCATTCAACCCTCAACATGAATCAACCATAGGTATACATATATCCCCTCCGTTTTGAACTTCCCTCCCATCTCCCTCCCCACCCCACCCCTCTAGGTTGATACAGAGACCCTGTTTGAGTTTCCTTAGCCATACAGCAAATTCCCGTTGGCTATCTATTTTACATATGGTAATACAAGTTTCCATGCTGCTCTTTCCATACATCTCACCCTCTCCTCCCCTCTCCCCATGTCCATAAGTCTATTGTCTATGTCTGTTTCTCCACTGCTGCCCTGTAAATAAATTCTTCACACCATTTTTCTAGATCCTGTATATATGTGTTAGAATATGATATTTAACATTCTCTTTCTGACTCCCTTCTTTCTGTATAATAGGTTCTAGGTTCATCCACCTAATCAGAACTGACTCAAATGTGTTCCTTTTTATAGCTCAGTAATATTCCATTGTGTATATGTACCACAAAATTCTTTATCCATTCATCTGTTGATGGACATCTAGATTGCTTCCATGTTCTAGCTATTGTAAGTAGAGCTGAAGTGAACAATGAGATACGTGTGTTTTTTCAATTTTGGTTTCCTCAGGGTATATGTCTAGGAGTGGGATTGCTGGGACATATGGTGGTTTTATTCCTAGTTTTTTAAGGAATCTCCATACTGTCTTCAATTTAGATTCCCACCAACAGTACAAGAGCATTCCCTTTCCTCCAAACCCTCTCCAGCGTTTATTGTTTGTAGACTTTTTGATGATGGCCATTCTGACTGGTGTGAGATGATATCTCATTGTAGTTTTGATTTACATTTCTCTGATAATGAGCAATGTTGAGCATCTTTTCATGTGTTTGTTAGCCTTCTGCATGTCTTCTTTGGAGAAATGTCTGTTTAGGTCTTTTTCCCACTTTCTGATTGGGTTTGTTTTTCTGGTATTGAGTTGTATGAGCTGCTTGCATATTTTGGAAATTAATCCTTTGTCAGTTGTTTCATTTGCTATTATTTTCTCACATTCTGGGGGTTGTCTTTTCACCTTGCTTATAGTTTCCTTTGCTGTGCAGAAGCTTTTAAGTTTAATCAGCTCCCACTGGTTTAGTTTTGTTTTTATTTCTGTTACTCTTGGAGGTGGGTCATAGAGGATCTTGCTTTGATTTGTATCATCGAGTGTTCTGCCTATGTTTTCCTCTAAGAGTTTTATAGTTTCTGGTCTTATATTTAGGTCTTTAATCCATTTTGAGT
The DNA here is from genome assembly GCF_910594005.1 of Cervus elaphus. Classification (NCBI taxonomy): domain Eukaryota; kingdom Metazoa; phylum Chordata; class Mammalia; order Artiodactyla; family Cervidae; genus Cervus; species Cervus elaphus. Next base: position 130,139,037 of record NC_057848.1, read on the forward strand.
TTATTTTTGTGTATGGTGTTAGGAAGTGTTCTAATCATTGTTTTACATGTAGCTGATGAGTTTCCCCAGCACCATTTATTGAAAAGGCTGTCTTTGCCCCATTGTATATTCTTGCCTCCTTTGTCAAAAATAAGGTACCCATAGGTGCACGGATTTATTTCTGGGCTTTCTGTCTTGTTCCATTGGTTTATATTTCTGTTTTTTGTGCCAGTACCATACTGTTTTGATGAATGTAGCTTTGTAGTATAGTCTGAACCCAGGAAAATTGATTCCTCCAGTCCCATTCTTCTTTCTCAAGACTGCTTTGGCTATTCAGGGTCTTTTGTGTTTCCATATGAATTGTGAAATTTTTTGTTCTCATTCTGAGAAAAATGTCATTGATAATTTGATAGGGATTGCACTGAATCTGTAGATTGCTTTTGGTAGTATAGTCATTTTCACAATATTGATTCTTCCTACCCAGGAACATGGAATATCTCTCCATCTGTTTATGTCATCTATGATTTCTTTCATTAGTGTCTTATAATTTTCTGTGTAGAATTCCATTGTCTCCTTAGGTAAGTTTATTCCTAGATATTTAATTATTTTTGTTGCAATGGTGAATGAAATTGATTCCTTAATTTCTCTTTCTGATTTTTCATTGTTAGTATATAGACATGCAAGCAATTTCTGTGTATTGATTTTGTATCCTGCAACTTTGCTAAATTCACTGATTAGCTCTAGTAATTTTCTGATATTATCTTTAGGGTTTTCTATGTACAGTATCATGTTATCTGCAAATAGGGAGATCTTTACTTCTTCTTTTCCAATATGGATTCCTTTTATTTCTTTTGTTATTCATTTTATTTCTTCTCTGATTGCTGAAGCTAGGACTTCCAGAGCTATGTTGAATAATAGTGGGGAAAGTGGACACCCTTGTCTTTTTCTGATCTTAGGGGGGATACTTTCAGTTTTTTACCATTGAGAATAATGTTTGCTGTAGGCTTATCATATATGGCCTTTACTATGTTGAGGTAGGTTCCTTCTAAGCCCGTTTTTTGGAGAGTTTTAATCATAAATGGGTGCTGAATTTTGTCAAAGGCTTTTTCTGCATCTATTGAGATTATCATATGCTTTTATCTTTCAATTTGTTCATATGCTGTATCACATTGATCAATTTGCATATACTGAAGAATCCTTGCATTCCTGGAATAAACCCAGCTTGATCATGGTGTATGAGCTTTTTGATGTGTTGCTGAATTCTGTTTGCTAAAATTTTGTTGAGGATTTTTGCATCTATGTTCATCAATAATATTGGCCTGTAGTTTTTGTTTTTTGTGTTGTCTTTGTCTGGTTTTGGTACCAGGGTGATGGTGGCCTCGTAAAATTAGTTTGGAAATGTTCCTTCCTCTGAAATTTTTTGAAAGAGTTTTAGAAGGATAGGCATTAACTCTTCTCTAAATGTTGAACAGAATTCTCCTGTGAAGCTGTATGGTCCTGGGGTTTTGTTTTGGGGGAGATTTTTTTATCACAGCTTCAATTTCAGTGCTTGTAATTGGGTTGTTCATAATTTCTATTTCTTCGGGGTTCAGTCTTCAAAGATTGACCTCCTCTAAGAATCTGCCCATTTCTTCCAGGTTATCCACTTTATTGCCATATAGTTGTTCACAATAGTCTCTTATATTCTTTTGTATTTCCACATTGTCTTTTGTAAACTCTCCTTTATCATTTCTAATTTTGTTGATTTGATTCTTCTCTCTTTTTTTCTTGATGAGTCTGGCCAAAGGTTTGTCAATTTTGTTTATCTTCTCAAAGAACCAGCTTTTAGTTTTATTAATCTTTACTATTTTTTTTTAACTATTGTTTCTTCCATTTCTTTTGCATTAATTTCTGCTTGGATCTTTATGATTTATCTCCTTCTACTAATTTTGGAGGTTTTTTTTTTTGTTTGTCTTTTTCCAGTTGTTTTAGGCGTAAACTTAGGTTCCCTATTTGATGTTTTTTCTTATTCCTTAAGGTAGGGTTGTATTGTTATAAACGTCCCTCTTAGAACTCCTTTTGCTGCATCCTGTAGGTTTTGAATTGTCATGTTTTTCATTGTCATATGTTTCTAGAAATTTTTTGATTTCCCTTTTGATGTCTTCAGTAACCTGTTGGTTATTTAGAAATGTATTGTTTAATCTTGAGGTGTTTGTGTTTCTTACAGTTTTTGATATCTTAGTCTCATAGCATTGTGGTCGGAGAAGATGCTTGATACAATTTCAATTTTCTTAAATTTACTGAAATTTGATTTGTGACCCAGGATATGGTCTATCCTAGAGAATGTTCTATGTGCACTTGAGAAGAAGGTGTATTCTTCTGCATTTGGATGGAATGTCCTGAAGATATCAATGAGATCCATCTCATATAATGTATCATTTAAGACTTGTGTTTCCATATTAATTTCCTGTTTTGATGATCTGTCCATTGATGTCACTGGGGTGTTAAAGTCCCCTACTATTATTGTGTTACTGTCAATTTCTCCTTTTATCTCTGTTCAGTTTAGGTCAGTTCAGTTCAGTCACTTAATCGTGTCTGACTTTTTGCAACACCATGGACTGAAGTACACCAGACCTCCTTGTCCATGACTAACTCCCAAAGTTTACCCAAACTCATGTACATTGAGTCAGTGAAGACATCCAACCATCTCATCCTCTGTTGCCTTCTTCTCCTCCTGCCCTCAATCTTTCCCAGCATCAGGGTCTTTTCAAATGAGTCAGCTCTTCGCATCAGGTGATCAAGTATTAGAGTTTCAGCTTCAGCATCAGTCCTTCCAATGAACACTCAGGACTGATCTCCTTTAGGATGGACTGGTTGGATCTCCTTGCAGTCCAAGGGACTCTCAAGAGTTTTCTCCAACACCATAGTTCAAAAGCATCAGTTCTTCGGTGCTCAGCCTTCTTTATAGTCCAAATCTCACATCCACACATGACTACTAGAAAAAACATAGCCTTGACTAGATGGACCTTTGTTGGCAAAGTAATGCCTCTGCTCTTTAATATGCTGTCTAGGTTGGTCATAACTTTCCTTCCAAGGAGTAAGCGTCTTTTAATTTCATGGCTGCAATCACCATCTGCAGTGATTTTGGAGCACAAAAAAATAGTCTGTCAATGTTTCCATTGTTTCCCCATGTATTTTCCTTGAAGTGATGGGACTGGATGCCATGATCTTAGTTTTCTGAATGTTGAGTTTTAAGCCCTCTTTTTCACTCTCCTCTTTCATTTTCATCAAGAGGCTCATTAGCTCTTCTTCACTTTCTGCCATAAGGGTGGTGTCATCTGCATTTCTGAGGTTATTGATATTTCTCCCAGCAATCTTGATTCCAGCTTGTGCTTCATCAAGCCTAGCGTTTCTCATGATGTACTCTGCATAGAAGTTAAATAAGCAGGGTGACAATATACAGCCTTGACGTACTCCTTTTCCTATTTGGAACCAGTCTGTTCCACGTCCAGTTCTAACTGTTGCTTCCTGACCTGCATACAGGTTTCTCAAGAGGCAGGTCAGTTAGTCTGGTATTCCCATCTCTTCCAGAATTTTCCAGTTTATTGTGAACCACACAATCAAAGGCTTTGGCATAGTCAGTAAAGCAGAAAGAGATGTTTTTCTGGAACTCTCTTGCTTTCTCAATGATCCAGCGGATGTTGACAATTTGATCTCTGGTTCCTCTGCCTATTCTTTTTTTTTTTTTTTTTTTCCTCTGCCTTTTCTAAAACCAGCTTGAACATCTGGAAGTTCACAGTTCACGTATTATTGAAGCCTGGCTTGGACAATTTTGAGCATTACTTTACTAGTTTGTGAAATGAGTGCAATTGTGTGGTGGTATGAGCATTCTTTGGCATTGCTTTTCTTAGAGATTGGAATGAAAACAGACCTTTTCCAGTCCTGTGGCCACTGCTGAGTTTTCCAAATTTGCTGGCATATTGAGTGCAGCACTTTCACAGCATCATCTTTCAGGATTTGAAATAGTTCAACTGGAATTCCATCACCTCCACTAGCTTTGTTCGTAGTGATGCGTCCTAAGGTCCACTTGACTTCATATTGCAGGATGTCTGGCTCTAGGTGTATAATCACACCATCGTGGTTATCTGCTTCATGAAGATCTCTTTTGTACAATTCTTCTGTGTATTCTTACCACCTCTTCTTAGTATCTTCTGCTTCTGTTAGGTCCATACCATTTCTGTCCTTTATTGAGCCCATGTTTGCATGAAATGTTCCCTTGGTATCTCTAATTTTCTTGACCAGATCTCTAATCTTTCTCACTCTATTGGTTTCCTCTATTTTTCTGCACTGATCACTGAGGAAGGCTTTCTTACCTCTCCTTATGTCTGTTAGTGTTTATCTTATGTATTGAGTTGCTCCTGTGTTGGGTGCATAGATATTTACAATTATGGGCTCCTCTTGGAATAATCCCTTAATCATTATGTAGTGTCCTTCCTTATCTCTTGCAATCTTCTTTATTTTAAGGTCTATTTTGTCTGATATGAAGATTGCTACTCCAGCTTTCTTTTCCTCCCATTTGCATGGAATATATTTTTCCATCCTCTCACTTTCAGTCAATATGTGTCTTGAGGTCTGAAATGGGTTTCTTGTAGACAGCACATATATAGGTATTGTTTTTGTGTCCATTCAGCCAGTCTTTGTCTTTTGGTTGGAGCATTTAATCCATTTACACTTAAAATAATTATTAATATATGTGTTCCTATTGCCATTTTCTTAATTGTTTGAGGTTGATTTTGTAGAACTATTTTTTTCTCTTGTATTTTTTGCCTATATAAGTCCCTTTAACATTTGTTGTAAAGCTGGTTTGTTGCTACTTTTGCTTGTCTGAAAAGTTTATTTCTCCATCAATTTTGAATGAGATCCTTGCTGGGTACAGTTTCTTGGTTGTAGATTTTTTCCCTTTCAATAGTTTAACTGTATCTTGCTATTCCCTTCTGGCCTGCAGAGTTTCTGCTGAAAGATCAGCTGTTAAGCATATGGGGTTTCCTTTGTATGTTACTTGTTGCTTCTCCCTTGCTGCTTTTAATATTCTTTCTTTGTGTTTAGTCCTTGTTAGTTGGATTAGTATGTGTCTTGGTGTGTTTCTCCTTGGGTTTATCCTGTATGGGACTCTTTGTGCCTCTTGGACTTGATTGAATATTTCCTTTTCCATGTTGGGGAAATTTTCAACTATAATTTCTTCAAATATTTTCTCATACCCTTTCTCTCTTCTTCTTGTGGGACCCCTATGATTCGAGTGTTGGTGTGTTTGATATTGTCCCAGAGGTCTCTAAGACTATCCTTAGTTCTTTTCATTCTTTTCACTTTATCCTGCTCTTCAGAAGTTATTTCCACCATTTTATCTTCCAGTTCACTGATTCATTCTTCTGCCTCAAATATTCTGCTATTGATTCATTCCAGAGTATTTTTAATGTCAGTAATTGTGTTGTTTGTCTCTGTATGTTTATTCTTTAATTCTTCTAGGTTTTGTTAATTGATTCTTGCATTTTCTCCATTTTTTTTCAAGGTTTTTGATCATCTTTACTCTCATTACAATGAATTCTTTTTCAGGTAGTTTGCCAATTTCCTCATTTATTTGGACTTCCGTGTTTCTAATTTGTTCCTTCATTTGTGTACTAGTTCTCTGCCTTTTCATTATTTTTTTTAACTTATTGTGTTTGAGTTCTCCTTTCCCCAGGCTTCAAGGTTGAATTCTTTCTTCCTTTTGGTTTCTGCCCTCCCAAGGTTTGTCCAGTGGTTTGTGTAAGCTTCGTATAGGGTGAGATTTGTGCTGAGTTTTTGTTTATTTGTTTGTTTTTCCTCTGATGGGCAAAGCTGATTGAGGTGGTAATATTGTCTGCTGATGACTGGGTTTGTATTTTTGCTTTGTTTGTTGTTTAGATGAAGCATCCTGCACAGGGTGCTACTGGTGGTTGGGTGATGCCAGGTGTTGTGTTCAAGTGGTTTCCTTTGTGTGAGTTCTCACTATTTGATACTCCCTGGGGTTAGTTCTCTGGTAGTCTAGGGTCTTGGAGTCAGTGCTCCCACTCCTAAGGCTCAGGGCTTGATCTTCAGTGCTGGGAAGTTCCATGTCACAGCACATCTGGAGTCATAATTGGGAAAGGGTTCCAGGCAGCATGTCCACTCCGTGGGTGAGACTTCAAAGATTGCAATTCAGGGTGCCCAGTTATCAAGAATTAACATTTTAAAAGTCTTATAAATCAAGGGGGGAAATGTCTAAACTACTCAATGAGTACTACTGGGACATTTGATTATCTGTATGTGGAAAACAGTAGGTTTTTACCCATTCAGTTCAGTTCAGTCCCTCAGTCATGTCTAACTCTTTGTGACTCCATGGACCGCAGCATGCCAGGCCTCCCTGTCCATCACCAACTCCAAGAGTTTACACAAACTCATGTCCATTGAGTCGGTGATGCCATCCAACCATCTCATCCTCTGTCGTCCCCTTCTCCTCCTGCCCTCAATCTTTCCCAGCATCAGGGTCTTTTCAAATGAGTCAGCTCTTCGCATGAGGTGGCCAAAGTATTGGAGTTTTAGCTTCAACATCAGTCCTTCCAATGAACACTCAGGACTGATCTCCTTTAGGATGAACTGGCTGGATCTCCTTGCAGTCCAAGGGACTCTCAAGAGTTTTCTCCAAAACCACAGTTCAAAAGCATCAGTTCTTTGGTGCTTAGCCTTCTTTATAGTCCAAATCTCACATCCACATATGACTACTAGAAAAGCCATAGCTTTGACTAGATGAACCTTTGTTGGCAAAGTAATGTCTCTGCTTTTTAATATGCTGTCTAGGTTGGTCATAACTTTTCTTCCAAGGAGTAAGCGTCCTTTAATTTCATGGCTGCAATCACCATCTGCAGTGATTTTGGAGACCCTCCAAAATAAAGTCAGCCACTGTTTCCACTGTTTCCCCATCTATTTGTCATGTGCCTGAATGCAGAAATCAAAACTTTAAAACTATGAGAAAAAAATGAAAAAGAATACCTTCATGTCTTCAGCATAGATTACAAAAAGCACAGGTCACAAAGGAAAATATTGATGAACCTGACCTGCCTCTTGAGAAATCTGTATGCAGGTCAGGAAGCAACAGTTAGTACAGGACATGGAACAACAGACTGGTTCCAAATAGGAAAAGGAGTACATCAAGGCTGTATATTGTCACCCTGCTTATTTAACTTATATGCAGAGTACATCATGAGAAACGCTGGGCTGGATGAAGCACAAGCTGGAATCAAGATTGCTGGGAGAAATATCAATAACCTCAGATATGCAGATGACACTACCCTTATGGCAGAAAGTGAAGAAGAACTAAACAGTCTCTTGATGAAAGTGAAAGAAGAGAGTGAAAAAGTTGGCTTTAAGTTGAACATTCAGAAAACTAAGATCATGGCATCCGGTCACATCACTTCACGGCAAATAGATTGGGGAAACAGTGGAAACAGTGGCTGAGTTTATTTTGGTGGGCTCCAAAGTCACTGCAGATGGTGATTGCAGCCATGAAATTAAAAGACGCTTACTCCTTGGAAGGAAAGTTATGACCAACCTAGACAGCATATTAAAAAGCAGAGACATTATTTTGCCAACAAAGGTCCGTCTCGTCAAAGCTATGGCTTTTCTAGTAGTCATGTATGGATGTGAGAGTTGGACTGTAAAGAAAGCTGAGTGCCGAAGAACTGATGCTTTTGAAGTATGGTGTTGGAGAAGACTCTTGAGCGTCCCTTGGACTGGAAGGAGATCCAACCAGTCCATCCTAAACGAGATCAGTCCTGGGTGATCACTGAAAGGACTGATGTTGAAGCTGAAACTCCAATACTTTGGCCACCTGATGCGAAGAGCTGACTCATTTGAAAAGACCCTGATGCTGGGAAAGATTGAGGGCAGGAGGAGAAGGGGACAACAGAGGATGAGATGGTTGGATGGCATCACTGACTCAATGTACATGAGTTTGGGTAAGCTCCAGGTGATGGACAGGGAAGCCTGGCGTGCTGCAGTCCGTGGGGTCGCAAAGAGTCAGACACGACTGAGCGATTGAACTGAACTGAACTGACTGAAAAAAGTAAATGGCACTGGAGAAAGAATATACAGATGCTTTCAACTCTGTAATTTTGGTCTTTTATTTTTTAAAAAATCTGAAGCAAATGGCAAAATTCAATTATGTGTTCTACATACTTGTTTGTTGGTTATATTGTTCTCTGTACTTTGCCTGTGTTTAGATGTTTGTTTCAATAATGCAATAAAGATGTTACATGAGGTGAACAAGGTTTCAGAGAACCACAATTATTCATACTTATTGGAGGCCCTTTTCCCTCATAGAACTCTGAAATGACCATACAGCTGGTGTAGAATTGTTGCGGGGATATTGTTTGAGTAAAGATTGCTGTGTATAAAGACTATACAATAGAACGTTCTTTGAATAAATACACACAGAGACACATATATGATATGTGACATATATGATGTGTATATGATAATTATACCTCATTTTATTGCCCAAGATACTGGCAGAACTAAAACTGCTAATTAGAGGCTAAGAACTAAGGAAGTAACCAAAGGATAACTCTCTGTACTACTATGTAGGGTCCATATGTCAAGACAGAGAGCCCAGACAATACAGGATAATTAGGAGGACTCGTGGAAGATTAACAGAATAAGATACCACCCCCTGGACAGAAGGTTCAACAGTTAAGATCTCTAGTTCAGGCTTCTGGTTACACTTGATAGAGCAAAGGACAGCTCGGAGCAAGCCATCAAGAAGGAGCAGCTTCACAAATTTCTTTCCATCCGAGAGATCAGTGGATGATCCCTATGAGCCTAGCTGTCTGGGAGAGGTCCTGTCACACATGGTTGGCATTATTCTCCAACACAAAACAACCAATAGAAAGATTCTGTCCCCATCTCCCTCTTTCTTCCTCTGGATAAAACTGTTGTTTGCCTAGAATAAAACTACACATTCTGTAAAAACACTTTGCCTTTCTTGTGCAAAGCAATCTCACCCATGAGTGGTAAGAGTAGACACTGAGTTGTTCTCCAGTAAATGGTGAACTGAACTGATGCTGGAACATTGACATCATCTTATTCCTTCCATGACTTCTACTTCCAAACGCTTACTATCAAGCATTATCTTAACATCATCATGCATGGTTCTGAGCATCTTCCAAAAGCAAAGCACATCACTACATGACAGCATAACAGAGAGGTATGAGGTGATGTGGTGAAGAGTTTACAATCAATCATATACCTATAAGAAAACAATCTCTGGTAAAATGCCAATCTAAATTTCAAATAGTATACACTGTAGGAGGTCAGGAGTAGTTGAGGTTGTAAAGGAAGGTTTCATCAACCAGATGGGCTTGGCATGGTTCTAAAAAACAATTTGTGTGCTATATGTGCTCAGTAGTGTCCAACTCTTTGCGACCACATGGACTATAGACCTCCAGGATCCTCTGTCCATGGGATTCTCCAGGCAAGAATACTGGAGTGGGTTGCCATTTCCTCCCCCAGGGGATCTTCCCGACCCAAGGATCCAACCCACGTAACCAGCATCTGCTGCATTGGCAGGAGGATTTTTACCTCTGAGCCACCTGGGAAGCCCATTCTAAAAGACAGTAGGAGCACACATTTGAATCATGTCCACGTGATTTTTTGTCCAGAAAAGTTATTTTTAGATCACGGATGGCAAATGGATTTCAGTTTCATTCATTCACCTGAAGACCACTCCAATCAACAGGTGCTCAGCCTGAAGAAGGGCTAAGACTTCTTCTGAGCTTAGAGGAAAGTGTTGGTCTCCTTCTGTGGTATCTGCCATAGGCCCAGCTTGAGTGAGTGGTAGCATGTGTACGCCATTTTTTGTAAATCACTACATCTGATTCCAAAGATAACTTTGCCTACTGAGTGAAATCATGCCCATGTTATCCATGCATGGTCCTGAAATACTAAATTCAAGATTCTCCTCATATGCACAAGAAGACTTGTACAGCTTTACATCTAATTACAGAGCCCATAATGAAACTTCTCTATCTTGAAGGTGGTTTCAACAGCCACATGGAAGTTTACTGAGATTAATGTCTTTGTTCGAAGTATTGCACTAGGATATGATATGTGGGTGGAATCCTGTGGGATGCTGACAGTTTGTGGGAATTTTATGTGGAAGGAACTGGGTTAATAAGGTCATCATATTTCTTTTTTTGGCTTAAGCATTATTCTACAGTGCATGTGTAGGAAAATTTCTTATTTGTAGAGCTTGCATTCAATATTTTCATTAAAAAAATCTTTGTGACAGTGTATGTCAAGAAATGAGTCATGTGTGATTTGAAGTTCTATAGGTATTTTCCTCTAGAATCATAGCAATAATAGCAATAAAACTTTCATGTGCACACAAAACTTCCCAGAAAGATGATATGCAAGTTGATGTAAATGTGCAGTGTCTGACTTGAAAGACAGACATAAACACCTACAGCACATCCTGATCAGTCTCAAACTAGGTCATCAGCAAGACATGATGGAAAGCACTCAGACTCTGCGCTCAGAAATACCTTGATGCAAATCCTGAATCCACCATTTTCTGACGATATGACCTTGGGCGATTTCTTCAAATCGGAATACCACTAGTAATAGCTAGCCCACAGAATTGTTAAAAGGAGTAAATGAGATCATGTATGTAAAGTGAAAGTGTTACTCACTTAGTCTTGTCCAACTCTTTGTGACCTCATGGACCGTAGCCCACCAGGCTCCTTTGTCCATGGGATTCTCCTGGCAAGAATACTGGAGTGGGTAGCCATTCCCTTCTCCAAGGGATCTTCCCCACTCAGGGACTGAACCCAGGTCTCCCACATTGCAGGCAAATTCTTTACCATCTGAGCCACCAGGGAAGTCCTTTATGTTTGTAAAGCACCTAATAAATGCCTGATTCATTGTATGATTTCAATAAGTTTAAGTTCCTTTCCTCTACTTTACTGTGATCCTACTTACAGAGTAGCTGACTCTAATCTGAAAATTCTCTCTGGTTTTCTATTCCACTTTCATTTGAGCAAGGGAAAATATTTCCTTCATTTCTGAATGACTTTCTGTGTTTCTGCTCCTGATCGCACAACTGCCTCCTGGGAATGCAGCCCTCTGGCCTTTGTGACCCTCTGTATCCTTCTCAACTTTCTGTCACCAGAGGCAACCCTTGCAGCTTTTCTACCTTGCAGGGTTGCCCCAGGCAAGCTACTGGCTGATGCTTTTGCTAATAACTCCAGTCTTCAGAAAGGCAGGCTTCATGGGTATTGAAAAAGGAGAGTCTATTCCTAGTAATAGAAGATTTTAATTTATAGATTCCTTTAGGCCAGCAATTGTGTGTCCTGTTTCTTTATTTCTTACTCATGTAAACTAGCAAATATTAAGAAATACTTAGTCAATAGAATTAAATATTTGTCAAATTACTGATTGATAATAGGAGAAGAAAGAAATGGCAGTCATGTGGGCAAAGGGTCAGAGTAAAAAAGGGTTTGAGGAGAAAGATATGTGAGAAAACCTTGAGAAGGGATGCTAAAGGTGGGGTAGAAGTGCCTCAGCAGGTAGTTGAGTTTTAGCAAAAGAAAAATAAATAAAATACGGAAAAATAAACTCAGCGCTCCAGTTATCCAAATTAGCACTGGACAGTTTGTGGGCCATGAAATGTTTCATTGTGTACTGCTCTGTTTTGCTGGGGTGCGCATGGCTTCCCTTACAGCCGGCTAAGCACACCCTAAAGGCTTTTTACGTCCCTCGTGAAAATTCTAGCCCAGCCAGAAGTCATTTCCAGACTTTATGATAGTTCTGTTGGGGGAATTCTCTATACTTTTCATCCCAGAAAAGATTTCAAGTATCACTGAAACCTCAGCTTCAATGACCCAAAAAAAGTTGGGAAGGAACTGTAATTTTTCTTTCAAAAAACTCTTCTGTGCAGCTGGGGCAGAATGGCACTTTATAAATAGCTGCCTGCTCATTGAGCAGTAACAGTGTGTAGCAGACTGACAAAAATGACGCTGCTTTTAACCTCATAGTACACCGGATTCTGCCCTGAGAAAAGTGGATTTCTCTCCTATTTGTCTTGGCACAGAGACACAATGAAAGATACCTCTACCCCTGTCACACAGAAGAAATTACTTGATTCTTGAATCAGTTGAGTCACCTACGTAAGCATTCCTGAAAGTAATATTTCAGAGTATCTTAGTCAAATCATTTGTGCAAGTATGACCATGTGTGTGCGCGTGCGCATGCACGCACACACACACACACACACACACACACACACTTATGGGTATATAAAAAGTTTTGTGAGTAGATAAAAAGAGAAAGGAATGACTTGGTAGGGAGAATGAGTTGATGACTGTTTTACGTTGTTGATTCCCTATCTGTTGTCTTTAAGAGATTAGCTTTTACAAAACAATTTAAATGTTTGAAATGACACATGCTGCTTGCTACTTTTGGTGGGTTAAGTTCTTATGATTTGGACAGTATCAATAAGTGTAATTTCAAGTGTCTTGATGATATATTCAGCCTACTATAACTTTTCTTAAGAAACACACCAAATTGGGTTGAAATATTTAATTTTATACTTAGAGCATGGTTTTCTTCATTCCATGCCAGTTTCTATTTTAATCCATCTTAAAGTATGGCATGGTTTTATAAAAAGATACATATTTTTCTATTTTTCCAGAAAAATGAAATAGAAAGCAATTTTAAAAAGTAACAATCGTTGTTCATCAGCTGAAGAGGGTATTGGGGTAGAGGAAAGTGAGATGCCATTTCAACATGTTGCTCACAGTTAAGTAAGGAACCCTTCAAATGGTTAAGAAAAAGTTATCTTTGACCCTTAAGAATATACTTGTGGATTTCCAAGGGTCCTTTGTCCCCTGTTTCAGAGACAGTGATTTCATAAACTCAAGTCTCATTTTATGAAATTGTTAGGGGAAGCACACTGATTGAAACCGCCCACCCCGACCAGGCACCATAGTAACCATTCGCAAGAGTTGTTTTATGACAGGAGATCCCGGTAAGGAATACAGAACTAATAAGCCACCACCAACCGAAAGAGTTCGGGAAGGGTCGAAAGAAGACACTGCGTGTCCATCCACTTCCCAGAATCCCTCTCGCTAGCATCCATCTTGGCCGACTGATGCGTGCACCACCAGGAAAGACTCTGAATTAGAATGATTGGCCAAAGACCACCCAGAAACTAATCCCATCACCATAAACCGGAGACTGCGAGCCACGTGGCAGAGCAGTTCTCCTGGGTTCCCTTACCCTACTGCTCTCCACCCGGGTGCCCTTTCCTGATAAAATCTCTTGCTTTATCAGCACATGTGTCTCTTCGGACAATTCATTTCTGAGTGTTAGACAAGAGCCAAGTTTCGGGCCCTGGAAGGGGTCCCCTTTCCTGCAACAAAACTATCTTTACAAAGAGAATTATCACCAGGAAAGGATTTGGTTTCACAACAAGTTCCCACTCCCCCCTCAAAGAAGAGCATTATTACAATAAAGACAAAATAAAAAATTATTTCTTGTATAAATTATATTTTTTATTGTCTGTATTTTATGATGCTTGGACATCTTGTGCGCTCAGTCATGTGTAACTTTTTATGACTTCACGGACTGTAGCACACCAGACTCCTTTGTCCATGAAATTTTCCAAGCAAGAATACTGGAGTGGGTTGCCATTTCCTTCTACAAGGGATCTTCCTGACCTTGGGATCAAAACTGCATCTCCTGTGTCTCCTGCATTGGCACAGTGGCTACCACTGTGCCACCTGGGAAGTCTTTTGACATCTTGGGGCCTTCTAATCCTTGACAGACTGCCACTTCTGGGGCTGACTAATTCCTGGAGATAAGAAACAATTTACTTTCAAGTACACCCTTCATATGCAAATGCCAACCCCCAACTAACAGCTTTCTCAAATTCTCACACACCATGTCAATATCCTCCCTACCCTAAATCACCCAAGGCTGGGTACCAGACAAGTGAGGACCATCCCTATAGCCCAGAGCCCACTACGATTATTTAAACTAGCCAATCCCAAAGGTCATCCGTTCTTTCCTGTGAAAACCATAAAAAGGCTTTGCCGCATGGTCTTCCTTCACTCCTTCTATGTCTTGATAGACCCTAGTATTTCCTGTTTGGCCAGACATGATGTGCCATGTTCTTTCCACTTGGAAACCGTGAGTAATAAACTCTTCTTTCAAAGGCAGTTGTCTCTGAGTCTGTCACCTTACCATATTGATTAAAGCAACTCCAAGATCCCTTTCCAAGGCATTCTTAGATTCTCAGTCAGGAATCCCATTTTGAGAGACATGGCTAAAGAGCAGCAGTTCTCAAAGTGTGCGCTCTGGATCAGCAGCATCACCTTGTTAGAGATGCATCAGCTTGTTAGAGATGCAAATTCTCAGAGTCCTCCCAGACTTCCTGCCTCAGAAACTCTGGGACAGGGATCCAGAGTGTTCTGATATACCCTCTAGCTAAAGAAACCCTACCCTCTAGATGCTCATGGCAATTCTGTGTGAGAGTATAGCTGTTAATAGATAACACCCTTTTCTCCTCTTTTTTTCCAGTTTTAATATTTTTAATTGCAGTATAGTTGATTTACAATGTTGTGTTAATATCTGTTGTACAGTAAACTGATATATGTTTTATTTTTTAATATTCTTTTCCATTATGGTTTATCATAAGATATTAAATATAGTCCCTTATGCTATACAGTAGGACCTTGTTTTTTATCCATTCTATAGGTAATAGGTTACATCTGCTAACCCCCACCTCCCACTCCATCCATCTGCCAGCCCCTTCCCCCCTGGGCAACCACCAATCTGTTCTCTATGCATGCATGCATGCTAAGTCGCTTCAGTTGTGTCCTACTCTTTGTGACACCATGGACTGTAACCTGCCAGGCTCCTCTGTCCATGGGATTTTCCTGGCAAGAATACTGGAGTGGATTGCCATTTTCTTCTTCACTATTCTCTATAGATGACACCTTTTAAAAAGTTAATTTATTTATTTTAATTAATTACTAATTAATTAGTAATTACTAATTACTTTACAATATTGTAGTGGTTTTGCCATACATTGACATGTATCAGCCATGGGTGTACATGTGTTCCCCATCCTGGACCCCCCTCCCACCTCCCTCCCCATTGCATCCCTCAGGGTCATCCCAGTGCACCAGCCCTGAGCATGCTGTCTCATGCATCAAACCTAGACTGGTGATCTGTTTCACATATGATAATATACATGTTTCAATGCTATTCTCACAAATCATCCCACCCTTGCCTTCTTCCACAGAGTCCAAAAGACTGTTATTTGCATCTGCGTCTCTTTTGCTGTCTCGCATATAGGGTTATTGTTACCATCTTTCTAAATTCCATATATATGCATTAGTATACTGTATTGGTGTTTTGCTTTCTGACTTACTTCACTCTGTATAATGGGCTCTAGTTTCATCCACCTCATTAGAGCTGATTCAGATGCATTCTTTTTAATGGCTGCGTAATATTCCATTGTGTATATATACCACACTTTCTTATCTATTAGTCTGCCGATGGACATCTAGGTTGCTTCCATGCCCTGGCAATTGTAAACAGTGCTGCAATGAACATTGGGGGACACGTGTCTCTTTCAATTTTGGTTTCCTCAGTGTGTATGCCCAGCAGTGGGATTGCTGGGCTGTATGGCAGTTCTATTTTCAGTTTTTTAATGAATCTCTACACTGTTCTCCATAGTGGCTGTACTAGTTTGCATTCCCACCAACAGTGTAAGAGGGTTCCCTTTTCTCCACACCCTCTCCAGCATTTATTGCTTGTAGACTTTTTGATAGCAGCCATTCTGACTGGTGTGAGATGGTATCTCATTGTGGTTTTGATTTGCATTTCTCTAATAATGAGTGATGTTGAGCATCTTTTCATGTGTTTGTTAGCCATCTGTATGTCTTCTTTGGAGAAATGTCTGTTTAGTTCTTTGGCCCATTTTTTGATTGGGTCGATTATTTTTCTGAAATTGAGCTGCATGAGCTACTTGTATATTTTTGGGATTAATTGTTTGTCAGTTGCTTCATTTGCTATTATTTTCTCCCATTCTGAGGGCTGTCTTTTCACCTTGCTTATAGTTTCCTTCGTTGTGCAAAAGCTTTTAAGTTTAATTAGGTCCCATTTGGTTATTTTTGCCTTTATTTCCTTTACTCTGGGAGATGGATCATAGAGGATCCTGCTGTGATTTATGTCAGAGAGTGGTTTGCCTATATTTTCCTGTAGGAGTTTAATAGTTTCTGGTCTTACATTTAGGTCTTTAATCCATTTTGAGTTTATTTTTGTGTATGGTGTTAGAAAATGTTCTAGTTTCATTCTTTTACAAGTGGTTGACCAGTTTTCCCAGCACCACTTGTTAAAGAGATTGTCTTTTTTCCATTGTATACTCTTGCCTCCTTTGTCAAAGATAAGGTGTCCATAGGTGCGTGCATTTATCTCTGGGCTTTCTATTCTGTTCCATTGATCTATATTTCTGTCTTTGTGCCAGTACCATACTGTCTTGATGACTGTAGCTTTGCTCAAAGTCAGGCAAGTTGATTCCTCCAGTTCCATTATTCTTCCTCAAGATTGCTTTGGATATTCGAGGTTTTTTGTATTTCCATACAAATTGTGAAATTATTTGTTCTAATTCTCTGAAAAATACCTTTGGTAACTTGATAGGAATTGCATTGAATCTATAGATTGCTTTGGGTATTTTTCATTTTTCATTTTCACTATATTGATTCTTCCAACCATGAATATGGTATATTTCTCCATCTATTTGTGTCCTCTTTGATTTCTTTCATCAGTGTTTTATAGTTTTCTATATATAGGTCTTTTGTTCCTTTAGGTAGATTTATTCCTAAGTATTTTATTCTTTTCGTTGCAATGGTGAATGGAATTGTTTCCTTCATTTCTCTTTTTGTTTTCTCATTGTTAGTGTATAGGAATGCAAGGGATTTCTGTGTGTTAATTTTGTATCCTGCAAATTTACTATATTCAATGATTAGCTCTAGTACTTTTTTGGTGGAGTCTTTAGGGTTTTCTGTGTAGAGGATCATGTCATCTGCAAACAGTGAGAGTTTTACTTCTTCTTTTCCAATCTGGATTCTTTTTATTTCTTTTTCTTCTCTGATTGCAGTGGCTAAAATTTCCAAAACTATGTTGAATAGTAGTGGTAAGAGTAGACACCCTTGCCTTGTTCCTGATTTTACAGGAAATGCTTTCAATTTTTCACCATTGAGGATAATGTTTGCTGTGGGTTTATCATATATGGCTTTTATTATGTTGAGGTATGTTCTTTCTATTCCTGCTTTCTGGAGGGTTTTTATCATAAATGGATGTTGAATTTTGTCATAGGCTTTTTCTGCATCTATTGAGATAATCATATGCTTTATATCTTTCAATTTGTTAATGTGGTGTATCACATTGATTGATTTGCAGATATTAAAGAATCCTTGCATCCCTGGGATAAATCCCACTTGGTCATGATGTATGATCTTTTTAATATGTTGTTGGATTCTGTTTGCTAAAATTTTGTTGAAGATTTTTACATCTATATTCATCAGTGATATTGGCCTATAGTTTTCTTTTTTGTGTGGCATATAGATGACACCATTTTCTTACTTGAATTTCTAGGTTCTCTTTTCATTCTTCTGTCCCTTTTTACTCCTGCACCTTTTGGGGGCACCAGCACTTTCTTTCAAGAAGTTATCTGTGTAACACTGGCATTATTTCCTGGTCATTAAAGTCACCCTCCTAAGGTATCAATTTCACTCTTTGAAAGCAAAACTCATCATCATCATCTCAGGATTGTACAAGTGCAGGCACAGCCTTGAGAGTGACATCTCCTAACATTTTGTGTCCTAGCTCCCCCTTGCTGCACCCAAATCCTAGCCCCAGGTTCACAGTAGCCACTAGTCACTGGGGCTAAAGGGCAGAGTGCTGAGGAGAAATCAAGTTTGAAAATTCTAGATCAGTGCCCAAATTGCCAATATCTGTATGCCTTTATCTGCTCGTTTCTCTCTCGCAAAGAAAATCAGTCTTTTCCTCAAACTGAAACTTTTTTTTGCAATGCTGGCTGGCTTGCAGGATCTTAGTTCCCTGACAAGAGATTGAACCCAGGCCCTTGGCAGTGACAGCATGGAGTCCTAACCACTGGACTGCCAGGGAATTCCCTGAAACCTTCTTAAAATGTGGAAGTTTTAAGACATCTTTATGATATCATCTCTTGTTACTTGTCAGAAACAGACTAAAACACTATAAATATGTATATATATATATATATATATATATATATATATATAATCTTTTTCTCATTTTATTTATTTTAATTCAATTTTTATTAGAGTATAGTTGTTTTGCAATGCTGTGTTAGTTTCTGTGTGTTGTGCTTAGTCGCTTAGTTGTGTCCAACCCTTTGCAACTCCATAGACTGTAGTCTGCAGGCTCCTCCATCCATGGAATTCTCTAGGCAAGAATATTGGAGTGGGTTGCCATGCCTTCCTCCAGGGGATCTTCCCAACTCAGGGACTGAACCCAGGTCTTCCGCATTGCAGGTGGATTCTTTACTGTCTGAGCCACCAGGGAAGCCCATGTTAGTTTCTACTGTACAGCAAAGTGAATCAGCTACATGTATACATATATTGCTGCTTTTTTAGATTTTCTTCCAGTTTAGGTCATCACAGAGGATTGAGTAGAGTTCCCTGTGCTATACAATATGTTCTCATTAGTTGTCTATTTTATACACAGTATCAATAGTTTATATGTATCAATCTCAATCTTCCAATTCATCCCACCCCTCCTTTTCACCCTCCTTATCCATCCGTTTGTTCTCTATGTCTGTGTCTCTACTTCTGTTTTGCAAATAAGATCATCTATTCAATTTTTCTAGATTCCACATATATACATTAATATACAGCATTTGCTTTTTCTCTTTTAGACTTTCTTTACTCTTAAATATATAATCTTGATGAAAACATTTCCATAATCATTTTCAACCGAGTGAAAGTTCTCTTTCTTCGCCAAGTGGTGAAAAAGAATCCAAAAGAACATGCTACAGTTTAATAGGGAGCCTTATTAAAATGAATGTACTCCTACTTGTTTCTCACAAATACAAGTTTTCTTTCCCTTGTTTGCATAGATGAATGTTTAAACTTTTCCTAATCCATGTGTGTAGTGACATCACTAGTTTATTTGCCAAGTAAACAAATCAGCATGTGAGGCCCCATGGGCAAAAGACATAAATATTTCCTAATCATTATAACTGTCTCCCCATATTTGTCTGGCTCCTAGTACAAAAAAAAAAAAACCATCATTTTTAAAAGCCTTCCAAAATTTCACTAAAGAAGCTCAAAATTCCAGGGGAAGTGTGAGGATGGGAGAAGAATGGAATGGAGTTCTGGCTGAAATCCATTGTGGCACCTTGTAAAAGTCACTTAGCCTCTCAGGCCCATATATTCTCTTCTTCTTATTTTAGATAATGTCTAAAGCCCAATGAACCCCCATGACTCAAAGCTTCTACACAGAGAGAGTTGGATCCCTTCTCCTTGTCCCACTCCAAGACTTGGTCAACTGTAAGGTGAACACAGCTTTGGCACTGGAATGGATGGTGTCATTGCTCCAGAAGCACAGTAGTCTGGGATTGCCTCCTGCCCTGGAAGAACCTCACCATTCATTGCCATATAACCCCCCTCTCAGGCAGCCCACCTATGATTTGGGAAAACTCTTGCCCTGGGGTAGGGCTTTCCTATTGACTTTCCTCCAGGCAGGAGGCACATGGTTTTAATTTCCCAATGTGATGAAGTTAAATTCTTCTTCTAACACAATGGTTCTCAACCTTGGCTGCACTTTCACATCACCTGAGGAACTCTTAAAAGTAACAATATCTAGGTCCTACCCCCAGGGATTCTGATATTGGCCTGGGTATGGCCAAGTCACTGGGATTTTCAAAAGATCCCCAGATGGTTCCAAATGCAGCCAGATCCCAGGACTGCTGTGGTGGTGATGCTGTATTGTGATTCAAAAGGCTGGCTTCAGGTCCCTCTTGAAGTTGGATAGTAAAAGAAAAGAGGAAGAAAGAAATGGCCATGGAAGAGGACCAGAGGAGAAATGAATGGCTGAAGGAGGAAGGATTAGGCAAGTACTGAAGACAGTCTCCACCGACCGCAGAAATTAGGGGCTGAACAAACACATCGTGCTGGTGGGACAGCGATTCTTTGCAGGCAGCTGACTCCCTGGCTTGGTTTCTGGCTTCATGAGAGGCCAGGGGACATGAAAGTTAATCCCATGCAGAGATGTGTCTGTTTTCCATCTGGCTCTCTGCTCTCCCTCCCTAAACACTGCCTTGTGTGGGGACTGCTAAGTGGGCACACTTTCTCCGTGTGCCACACTGGGCTTGGCACGTGTGATCAAGGATGCAGCCGGGCTGCTAAAGACAGGAGCCGGGTCCCCCTGCAGACCCCTTGATTGGGTAACCAATAGAACTATATCACACACAAATGACTGCACTTCTGAGTCTGGGCTTTAATTGCCTTTCCTTGCAAAACAGGCTCCTAGGTAGCTGAAGAGAATCAATTTGGCAAAGGTATTTCTTTGGTTGAGTGAGGTATTACACTAAAAACAGTCGCCTGAGAACAAAAGCGACAGCATTAAAAACTGACAGGCCTATAAACCCCAGGGCACTCAGACAGATCCCTTAGTTTATATAACACCTTACAGCTTCCCAAACACTCCAACAGACACTTTTGGGTTCAGTTCAGAGCATCCCCAGGAGGCAGGTAAAACATTAACCATCTCCTTGGTGGCTCAGATGGTAAAGAATCTGCCTGCAATGTGAGAGACCTGGGTTCAATCCCTGGGTCGGGAAGCTCCCCTGGAGAAGGAAATGGTTACTCACTTCAGTATTCTTGCCTGGAGAATTCCATGGACAGAGGAGCCTGGCAGGCTACAGTCCATGGGGACGCAAAGAGTCGGACATGACTGAGCGACTAACACTTTCAACACTTTATATATAAGGATGCAAAAGCTCAAAGTGGCTTAGTAGCTGATCCAAGATGTCACAGTCATTGTGCACGTTCTGGACCTATCTGTTCTTGGTCTATTTTCCTTGCCTTTCTTGTTCTGCCTTGCAGGGCAGGGAGCTCGACCCCCTCAGGCCAAACTGTGGAGGAGGCTCCTTGCATCAGGTTCAGCTGATGGAAGGAAGGGTGGGAGACATGGTGGAGAGAGGAAGAAGCTAGTCCCCTACACTGCCTCTGGTGGTTTCTCCTGCACTGACAGTATCTTTTTCCTTGTTGGTCAGATTTGTCCTGATGCAAGCTTTGGCTGGCTGCCTCCCATCCCTCAGTGCCTGCTTGTGTCATGGCTTGGTCCCTTCCTCCCTCTGCTTTTGTATGTCCCTGCTGTTGTTCATCTTGGAGTTGCCAAGTGGCTTGTTTGTCTTCTCAGTGATTCCTTTACCTGAGTAACCAGCTCCCTGCATTAAAGTGCTCTGTGTTAAACACTCGAGAGTTCTGTTTACCAGTGAGACTCTGTATCAGGCAGGTCCTGGCAGGAACCAGATGGTGCACTCAACAGGGGAACCGAACAGAGTTGAATGAAGAGGCTGTTTACACTGATGGAGGCAGGTTGATGGAAACTGACAGGGCATGGTGGGGAATTGCTAGGAACTCACTTACCCTGGACCAGCTAGGGCAAGGGGAGGCGGTTGTATTACCAGAATCAGATAAGGGCTACTGACTCAGAAGACACCTGCTCTTCCTGATATGAGCTGTGGCCATAGGTATAGGGGGCTTCCCTTGTGGCTCAGCTGGTAAAGAATCTGCCTGCAATGTGGCATACCTGGGTTTGATCCCTGGGTTGGGAAGATCCCCTGGAGAAAGGAAAGGCTACCCACTCCAGTATTCTGACCTGGAGAATTCAATGGACTGTATAGTCCATGGGGTGGCAAAGAGTCGGACATAACTGAGTGACTTTCACTTCACATTATAGGTATAGGAACTGCTCAAATCACACCTTGATGGTGAGGGAGGGAGAAGAATAAATATATCTTTATCTTCTTTCATCTCCTGTCTCCTGCTCGTGCCTCTCAGTAATCAAACCTAACTGAAAGCCAGGGATGGTGGACAATGCGTGAAGTGATCCATAGGGGTCAGTCTCCAGAGGCACAGCCAGTGCAAAGGAAAGAAGGGAGGGATGTGTGTGTGTGTATGTGTGTGTGTGTGTGTGTGTGTGTGTGTGTGTGTGTGTTGGAGAAGGAGAAACTAAACAGAGAGCAACCAGTTCGACTCATATGGCCAATAAAATCAGGACTAGCACCCTGATGTTCTAATTTCGAATCTCAAGTTTTTTTCTGCTTCACCAGGTAGATTAGACATGACTCTTCTATCTTTGCTTCTGATTATTGCATAGAGTAGGGTCAATATTTAGGCAAGTCAAGCTTTTACCTGTGACTATGGGATCCTAAAACCCTCTCTGGGAATGGTCTTCAGAAGGATGGTTTATCTGATAGATCTCTTGAGAATAATCTCATTCTGATCGAGGAGATTTTAACTAACTCTGAGCTTTTCCTGTGTGTATGTGTGTGTGCTGATTTCTTTTTTTTTTCAATGAGCAAATAGTTTTATAATTTTTTAAATTGCACTATTTTATTTCAAGGTTCACGAAAAGATTTTCTGGCAATAGCAAATAGTTATATAATTTTTTTAATTGCACTATTTAATTTTCAGAGATGATTTATGCCTCCAACCCCCAGCCTCATTTCTTGATTCTAAACAATATTCCTGAGTTTTCACAAATTGAAAATTTCTTTGTTTTACAGACAAGGCAACCTGAGCCCCTAAGGGAAGTGGCTTGTCCCAAGTCTCCCTGCCACTTGGGAACAGAGCTGGGACTAGACCCAGATTTCCTGCATCCCTTTAGCACCACCATCCTGCTCCTAGTGTAGACTGGTTTTGCCTCTGTAAGAACAATATTCACCACCTTTTCCTGGGAAAGCTTCTGTGAGCCTAAGCTCTTCAGGTAGAAGAAGCAGAGAGAGAGCAAGAGAGGGGTAGGAGGGTGAGCTGAAGCTGGCCAGGAGAGGAGGTGCAGGCAGTGAGTGACAACATGGAGAAAGAGGGGGGCACAACTGTGAGAAGACCTGGCGGGCAGGGAGGGGTACAAGGACTAAGCAACCAACGTACATCAGAATAAACACAGAATACCATGACCCTCCATTGCAGTTTCCTGGGCAAATGCATCTGAATTTGTTTTTACTAAAACTAACATCTGTGGAGCCATGATGGGCTGGGGCTTTTGCCAGACTCAAAGTGCTTTATTGGTTTCTGCACACTGTGAAGTCGCCCTCCCCCCACTCAGCAGCAGGGCCTTTTATAGACACATGCTTTGTCTCAGGAGGAAGGCACGGCTGAAATGGATTGCTTAATGTTCTAGACTGGAGTGAATCTGGTAATGTCTGAGGAAATGCCAGAGAGTGTTCCTTATTATTTCACTCGGGCCCATTTGAGTACTTAGTATCTGTGTGGGGCTGAGATTTCAGTCTGCCTTTAAGTGGCTTAGCTGTGTAGCATAGTTTAGCTTTTCTTAAGTGACAGAAAACTTGGGTACAGAGCCCAGAGTAACTTTGGAGCAACTGCACAATAATGAAACATGGGAGAAATGTAGGGACATCTTGAGAAAAAATAAACATGCCCCATTGCCTGGTAAAACTCCGCTCACAACCCACAACTCGGGTCACTCAATATTTAAACCATGAGGTACCACAAAATGTTCCAGCAGCTATGAGCTGAAGCAGAGAAATACTGCCAAGCAGGCAAACATGTTTGATATGCTCTTTTTTTCCTTTCCTTCTTGTCTTCTCCCTCTCTCTTTGTGGGTGTCTCTGCAACATTCTGCTGCCCTGACTCCCAGAAGTCTCCAGTCACAAGCAACATTGAACTTGGACCCTTCACTTGAGTTTCAGACTCGCCCTTCAACTCGTCAGCAACACATCCATTCCTTGAGGGCCTGCATTGGCAGAAATGGCCTTTAAAATCCCACACTGAGATTTTTGTTTCTAAACTTTGAGTCACTGAGAAAATCAAGGTGATTCTCCAATTTATATTATAGTGTGAATGGCTTATGAAAGTTAGATGTGTTAGCCCTCCTAAGGATATTTGCACTTTTCAAAGTGGACACTGGATTCACATATACACACGGCTATATATAAGATAGGTAACCAACAAGGACCTACTATTGGTTAGCACTCAGCACAAGGAAATATACTCAATATTTTGTAATAACCTATAAGGGAAAAGAATCTGAAAAATAATATATATATATATATATATATATGTATAGATAGATAGATATAGATATAATCTGAATCACTTTTTTGTATACCTGAAACTAACACAACATTTCAAATCAACTATTCAGTGTTTAAAATTTAGCTGATTAATTAAAATAAAAATGAAGCCAGGAGATGTCCTCAGGTGACAGAGTGTCAATTGCAGTGATAAAGTACTGGTCTCAGATCTACTGCCATCATCAGTGACCTTAAGCAAGTAAATTATACTCATACTCTCTCTCTCTTGCAAAACCTCAGTTTCCTCATTTATAAAAATGTAGATAATTATTTTAACCATAAGACTCTGGTAAGGATTAAGTAAAATGATGCAGGTAAAAATACTGGGCAATACATGGACTCTATGCAGATAAAAGAGATTGTATAACTCAAACACAGTCAATGATGGTTGGCTTTGGCCTTCCTAGTGTTACTTTCTTCACACTAATACAAGTTCTAGGCATATATTACTGATGTAATATGTAGCTTATTAGAGGGTAGAGGGAGCTAGTGATTGGATTTTTCCAGGTGTGAGCACCAAAATCATGACTATAAGAGTCTAATGGGATCAGTCCAGTCCAGGTAAGTATATATAATTTTTTCTGGAGGGTTTCTTTAGCTCTCAACTTCCTTTTTATTTTTCTTTTTCAGGCCACACCATGTGACTTGTGGGACCTTAATTCCCCACCAGGGATTGAACCTAGACTCTCAGCGATGGAAGCATCAAGTCCTTACCACTGGACAGCCAGGTAATTCCCAGGTCTGAACTTTCTGAAGTCAACAAAAGAGTTAGTTCAGAAAGACATAGCTGAGTCTATAAGAAAATCCACTAGAAAGGCTAGTAAATATGGTGTCTGCTGACAGAACAAAATCAACGCAGGTCACAAACTGTCCAATTGATATTTGATTCCTATTTACAGTTCTTTATTATATCTACTTCCATTGTAATAATCAAGAGCTACACAAATATCAAAGGAAAGTTGAGTCACACCCCTCCTTCTGCCTTCTTCTCCCAACAGAAAAGGTCTTTGTTCACTGGCCCAGAGGAATCAGGCCAAATTTACTTTCCCAGGGACACCTCTAACCATCCCCGAAACACTCACCCTTCCAAAGGCACAATCACTGCATGCCCTCTGCCGGTTCAGAATGAGTGGTTGATATTGTGTGCCTCCACTGTTGGCAGGACTCAGTTTTCTCCTCAGCTTTGAGTTTCATGTGTCTGTCAGTTATGGAACCCCAAGCCAGGGCATGAAGCCTTAGACAAGAACGTTTTTCAATCTGTGAGCCTCTTTATATAGGAAGTCTGACAGATCACACATTTAGAAGTTGCCTTAGTTGAAATAAAAGTTGAAATACACGAAATGAGTCTATCATAAAAAATCTAAATCAGTACTGTCCTGTAGAACTTTCTGTTATGATTGAAATTTCTAGATCTGTGCTGTTCAATATGGTTATCGAGCACTTGAAATGCGACCAAATTTTAGTTTATTTTTCTTAAGTTTCTATAGCCACATGGGGCTAGTGGCTGCCATGAGGATCAATGTGCATTCTGGAACATATGGTAGCCTCACTTGTTTATCTCTATTATGACTTTTTTTCTGATTACACCTTTGTGCTACTGTCTCTATAGGCTCCCTCACATTCCCCTAACATCCTATAATGATTATACCCACTGATACAAAAACTGAAACTAGCATAAAAATTATCCATTCTGTGTCCAACTACATCACATGTCAAGAATTTCATCCTGAGAACTCAACACGGTTGCATTTAAAGAGTTTTCTTATTTAACACTAGGATAGCACTTGGGCTTCCTTGGTGGCTCAGATGGTAAAGAATCTGCCCTCAGTGAGAGATACCTGGGTTTGATCCCTGGATCGGGAAGATGCCCTGGAGAAGGGAATGGCAACCCACTCAGTATTATTTCCACAGAATCCCATGGGCAGAGGAGTCTGGCAGGGTACAGTCCATCAAGGGATCACAAAGAGTCAGCCACCACTGAGCAGCTAATATACACACACATGATAGCACTTACTACGTGCCTGGCACAAATTATTGATCATTATGAACCCATTTAAATTTTCATGACAATTCTATTAGGTAGGTCTTCTTATCATCCCCATGTCACAGATGAGGAAACTGAGTTGTAAAGAGGTCAACAATTTGCTGTATGAGTCCTAGTCAAGAGGTGGCAAAGTCCAGATTCAAGCCCAGAGAGTCTGTCTTCAGACTCCCTACATATTGGCTTCCAAGCTCCTAGCTCTTCTAGATCAACCTTGCTCTACCCTGCAATCATCACCCTCTGAATTTCTACATCATTGACCTTCTGTATGGGTCACCCAACATGGAGCAGAAGCTCTCTGCTAATCCTGTTGGTGCCAGGAAACAAACAAAAGTGAGGGAGCAGCACCACTCATGGAGATGGAGGTACCACTGGGGCATGGAATGCCCAGCAATGGCTAGGTAAAGAAAGGAGAAAAACCTGAAATTGCCAATCCCCTCCCCCACCCCCCCACACATATATCATGCCACCTGAAGAAGAAAATATTTTACACTATACTGACTTACTGTTTCTTGGAAATATACTTTAGCATTCTGCATTGAACCTCAAGATCTGGCATGATGATGTTACCTTTAAATTCTGCTCTGCTGTTCCCAATTTTCTTGTTTTTGCGCTGTGTTGTTGGAATCTAATAACCCATACCTATTAAACCGAAGACGTGAAGATCCTGGGGCACCCCAGACTTAAGTGGCTCTCCAATGAAACCAGAACAATAACCAGAACTAAGCCTCTGGAATCTGGGGGCCTAACAGAAGTCAATTTCTCCAAACATAAAAGGGACAACAACGGTTTTGATGTGGAAGCTTTACTCTGACCTTTCCAAGCTCTGTATGGAATGAACCCCAAAATTATTGCTGGCTCTGATTGAAACAACAGATCAGGTATCCAACTGCTCACCTTCATAGAATCGTTCAACTTCGGTGAGGAGATGTAGAAAAATCAAAGAATGCAATGGTCGGTTGGTTCTGAAATGAAAATCAGTTTCAACCAATGATCCTGTATTATCCAGTAACGTGCAAGAATATGGTCCATTTCCCACCCCTTTCCTTCAATCACAGTGCATTTCAAGGAGCATGTTTTAATTTACTTGTTCAATTTGTTTTTTATGTTTTCCAGGAAAATGAAAAGAAAAGAATTTAAAGAAATATAGCTAACATGTATTCAGGAGGAGAAAAATCTGCCATCTATGATTTCAACAAACATTTAACATCCCCAAATTTTCCTATAATGGTGGCTTTTGGCTTTAAAGAAACCATAGTGGAAACAATGCAGACATGCCTTACTACAGCTGGCTACCCACTCCAGTATTCTGGCCTGGAGAATTCTGTGGACTGTTTAGTCCATGGGATCACAAAGAGTCAGACACAACTGAGTGACTTTCACTTCCTACTACAGCTGAAATATGAATAAAAGAAAAGCCCTATAAATAAGAAGTAAAAGCCTGAGACAGTGGCTGTCCGACTTAACTACAATTTGCATTTGCCAAATTTGAATTATTTGTCTTGCTATTTTGGCAAGATAACACAGTGTTCCTTTTCCCTGTAACTAAAGAAGGACAAAGATGTGGCAAGTAGTTCACTATTGGTTAATGCTTCAACGATGAGTCTGTGGGAAATATGAACCAGTATGGCCCGGAAAAAGGCAAATATGACTTTAACAGACTGGAAACATTAGTAATGGATGAAAGGACAATTGGTATTCGATTATGCTTGGTCCTATTCATTTCTGTTTTCACTGATTGTGACAAATACTTACTGTAGGATTTGCTGGAAAACATGTCATTTGTTTAAATCATTAAATAAATATGCAATATTTAAAAAGGAATGTTTCATTTTTACCAGTTCCCTGTAGAAATTAAAGTGCAGTCAGTTCATTAACAATTTGGAATTTTATTTTATTCTGGTGATAATGTAATGACAACATCACAGGAAAAATGAGCTATTTCATCATGGCTTTTGGATAAGCCATGTAGCTGTAAGCTTTTAAAAAGTATATGTACACAAAGAAAGCTCTAGTAATCATGAACTGTGATATAGTGAACTGTTGGGTTTTTTTTAATCAAAAATTGTCAAATGGTGCATTAGCAATATATCAATTGGAATTACGATGAAAATGACACCTTGGTTTAAAATGAGGTGCTATCTCCTTTCTTTAAAAGATTTACTTCAATACGTAGAGACCTCACTATTAAGGACCCTGGATTTATACTCAGGCCTGTGAGTTGCCTGCCTAATATATATATCCGCATAGCATTTTTAGCTGTGCTTTTCTCTTATTTATGAGCTATTATATGCTTCCTGTTATATAATATTTGTATGATACTATTGATTTGCAAATGAATTAATATGCTGAAATCATTAAATACTTGCAATAAAATATAATATAAAATATAACATAACGCTTGCAATAAAAACAATATTTTGCATTTATATGGCATATCTTTCTATCTTCCAACTATCTCCACTCAGATCATGGGTACCTTGAACTCAGTATGTCCAGATAAGAACTCTTTACATTCACCCAGAACTTGCTTCTCCTCTCTTCTCTCAGTTAATGCCACCACCAATCACCAAGGTGCCAAAGCCAAAAACTGGGCACAGTCTTAGATTCCTCTCTGTTCCTTCACCGCCTCATCAAAGTTCATCAAGTCTGCTGATTTCTGTTTCCTTAGAATCAACCAACTGTGTCTTTTTCCCTCCATCTCAACACTCTATTTCAAGTCAGCACCATCTTGTGCCTGGGAAGATCCCCTGGAGGAGGGCATGGCAACCCACTTCAGTATTCTTGCCCGGAGAATCCCATGGACAGAGGAACCTGGCAGGCTACAGTCCATAGAGTCGAAAGAGTCAGACAGGACTGAAGTGACTGAGCACGCACGCCAGCACCATCTTGTGCACAGATTCTTGAAAAAGCCTCTTAAATGGTCTCTGTAGCTCTGAGGTTATTCCCACATGGCCCCTGAGTATGTCCAAATTTCTCATCATGGTCCATCAATTCATGATCCCCCCCCTTATGCTTTTCATTCATTTTTCTCACTCTCCCCCTTTTCCGCCTGATATTCTAGGCTGGTCCTCTTCATTTTTCATTCCCTCTTACTCCTCTTTCAGGTCCTACTGAAGTAAGTCCTCCTGGAAGCCCTCCCTCCACAATCTCAGACTGACTACTCCTCCTTTGCCCGTGTTGACACTTGATACACTGTACTGTAACTGGTGATTTACTTGCCTGACTCACAGTGCCTTGGAGAGAAAGAGTGGGTCTTTCTCAAGTCTGTATTTCCAGGGCCCAGCACATCTCGTCCTAAGGGTGCAATAAAAATTTGCTTGATGAACGAATGAAATCCAATATACCTCACACAAACAGCAAAATAAAAGCCCACTGCTATGTGCCACCTCTGCGTTAGAACAAATAGAAAATAGCCCAGGTCTTATAAGCTGTTAGCCAACAGATGCCAAAAGGAAACCGAGGCTCATATACAGCTGCCAAATAAGCCAAGGTAGATCAGAGCCCCCACCCCAACCCCTATCTCCAAGATAAGGATATTCATCTCTTTCGTCTTCCACATAAGGTCTCTTGTTGCCTGCATCCTTTTTGTTCATCTTTCTCTATTTAAAGGCTGCATTTGTGTTTATGTAAACCCAATTTCACCCAAGTTGATTCATGATGTTTTCAAAACAAATCATAAGACAGAATCATAAAGAATAATAATATCTAATATTTGTTGAACACTTAACTGTATATCAAGCACCATAGCAAGTAATTTGCATACATTATCTCACTAAATTCTCATAACAATCCTTTTGGAATATTGTCCCTATTTTACAGCTGAGAAAAAAAATTCTTGGGAGGGTGGTTGCAGGGGATGTGAGCAGTGGGGAATAGGAAGTTGTTTACTAGATACAGACTTTCAGTTTTGAAAGATGAAAAGAGCTGGAGATTGGCTGCCCAACAATGTGAATGTACTAAGCACTACTGATCTGTGCACTAAAAGTTGTTAAGAAGGTAAATTTTATGTTTCATGTATCTTAGCACATTTTCTTTTTTTTTTCCCTTAGCACATTTTCTACAAATAAATAAATCAACATGAAAATTAAAGAAGACTCAAAGAATGTAGTGAAAAGATACAAAATGAAAACAGTAGTTGTGTTGCAGGAATACCACTGAAATAGTTGTTCTATTCAAATGATACATTTTATCTGGTATACTTTTCTCTGTTTACAAATTTTCCTGCAATACATATAAAACATAATTTGGAGCACCATTGAAAGGTGAGTACTGTATGAAATACCCTATGTTGTTGTTGCTCAGTCACTCAGTCATGTCCGACGCTTTATGACCCCATGGACTGCAGCATGCCATGCTTCCTTGTCTTTCACTATCTCCCGGAGTTTGATCAAACTCATGTCTATTGAGTCAGTGATACCATCCAATCATCTCATCCTCTGGTGTCCCCTTCTCCTCCTGCCCTCAATCTTTCCCAGCATCAGGGTCTTTTCAAATGAGTCAGCTCTTCGCATCAGGTGGCCAAAGTATTGGAGTTTCAGCTTCAACATCAGTCCTTCCAATGAACACCCAGGACTGATCTTTAGGATGAACTGGTTGGATCTCCTTGCAGTCCAAGGGACTCTCAATAGGCTTCTCCAACACCACAGTTCAAAAGCATAAATTCTTCAGTGCTCAGCTTTCTTTATAGTCCAACTCTCACATCCATACATGACCACTGGAAAAACCATAGCCTTGACTAGACAGACCTTTGCTGACAAAGCAATGTCTCTGCTTTTTAATACGCTGTCTAGGTTTGTCATAACTTTCCTTCCAAGGAGTATGCGTCTTTTAATTTCATGGCTGCAATCACCATCTGCAGTGACTTTGGAGCCCACCAAAATAAACTCAGCTACTGTTTCCACTGTTTCCCCATCTATTTGCCATGAAGTGATGGGACCAGATACCATGATCTTACTTCTCTGAATGTTGAATTTTAAGCCAACTTTTTCACTCTCCTCTTTCACTGTCATCAAGAGGCTCTTCAGTTCTTCACTTTCTGCCATCAGGGTGGTGTCATCTGCATATCTTAGGTTATTGATATTTCTCTCAGCAATATTGATTCCAGCTTGTGCTTCTTCCAGCCCAGCATTTCTCATGATGTACTCTGCATATACGTTAAATAAGCAGGGTGACAATATACAGCCTTGACATACTCCTTTTCCTATTTGTTCCAGTCTGTTGTTCCACGTCCAGTTCTAACTGTTGCTTCTTGACCTGCATACAGATTTCTCAGGAGGCAGGTGAGATGGTCTGGTATTCCCATCTCTTTCAGAATTTTCCACAGTTTATTGTGATCCACACAGTCAAAGGCTTTGGCATAGTCAGTAAAGCAGAGAGAGACGTTTTTCTGGAATTATCTTGCTTTCTCGATCATCCAGCAGATGTTGGCACTTTGATCTCTGGTTCCTCTCTCTTTTCTAAAACCAGCTTGAACATCTAGAAGTTTACAATTCATGTATTGTTGAAGCCTGGCTTGGAGAATTTTAAGCATTACTTTACTAGTGTGTGAGATGAGTGCAATTGTGCGGTAGTTTGAGCTCTCTTTGGCATTGCCTTTCTTTGGGATTGGAATGAAAACTGACCTTTTCCAATCCTGTGGCCACTGCTGAGTTTTCCAAATTTGCTGGCATATTGAGTGCAACACTTTCACAGCATCATCTTTCAGGATTTGAAATAGCTCAACTGGAATTCCATCACATCCACTAGCTTTGCTCATAGTGATGCTTCCTAAGGCCCACTTGACTTCACGTTCCAGGATATCTGGCTCTAGGTGAGTGATCACATCATCGTGGTTATCTGGGTCATGAAGATCTTTTTTGGACAATTCTTCTGTGTATTCTTGCCACCTCTTCTTAACATCTTCTCCTTCTGTTAGGTCCATACCATTTCTGTCCTTCATTGAGCCCATCTTTGCATGAAATGTTCCCTTGGTATCTCTAATTTTCTTGAAGAGATCTCTAGTCTTTCCCATTCTATTGTTTTCCTCTATTTTTTTGCATTGATCGCTGTGGAAGGCTTTCTTATCTCTCCTTGCTATTCTTTGGAACTCTGCATTCAAATGGGAATATCTTTCCTTTTCTCCTTTTCTTTTTGCTTCTCTTCTTTTCACAGCTATTTGTAAGGCGTCAGACAGCCATTTTGCTTTTTTGCATTTTTTTTCCTTGGGGATGGTTTTGATCTCTGTCTCCTGTCCAGTGTCACTAACCTCCATCCATAGTTCATCAGGCACTCTATCAGATCTAGTCCCTTAAATCTATTTCTCACTTCCACTGTATAATCATAAGGGATTTGATTTAGGTCATACCTGAATGGTCTAGTGGTTTTCCCCACTTTCTTCAACTTCAGTCTGAATTTGGCAATAAGGAGTTCATGATCTGAGCCACAGTCAGCTCCCGGTCTCCTTTCTAAACTTCCAACATCTTGTCCTTTGCACTTTCAATTGTATAAAATATCTCTGAGAATTCCTTTAATGTGACGTTTTTGCCAATGTTACTTCCTCTGGAACATCTATATTCTTTTCATCACAACCATTTTCTTCATTTATAAATCTGTTGAGTTCTTCATGAAGTTCTTCTGACTGCATATCTAGAATCTCTTGAGGGCAAGGTCAACATTCTCACAGTAAGCTATTTTTACCGATAACTTCATTTATGTTTAATTCAAATTTAACTTACAGTATTGCCATTTTTCATTTCTTGGTTCGCCAATTTCCTCTTTCAATTATTCATTCTTGTAAAATGTCATATGGTTTTATCATTGGATAACAAGCAGACAACACAAGTACAGGCTTTGCCGTCACAGTGTGAACTGAATAACAGATTTACACACACCAATTACAAACAGACTTTGAAAGGCATGATGCAACTGGTCACTGATTGTGATGTGCATCTGTTATTTACATAGCAATCTGTGGACTGAAAAACTATCTGCAAAGTTTATACTTCATGCAATTACTGAGCTTTAATATACCATGGTAACTGAAATTTGCATCATGTTGTTGGGGAACTGGTGTTTTTACATGAACTGTGGTATCTGAAAGTTTTGCATATCAGAACCACGCAAAGTAAAGACTGTCTATAAAGCAAAACCATGAGTTTTCATAGCCACTGTCTCACAACTCTTGAGTAAATGAGTGCTTCTCCAGCATTAGTTGAATTTGCTCAAGTAACTTGGTAATCATGGGGTGACCAACAGTGTCTCTAGAACTCTTATACAAGTGCCCCTCTATCCCACAGGGGAGGGAAGATGGCTTGGTGTTGTGACCAAGGCCTTTAGATATGTGGGATTGAAGACTTGTAAAGAAGAAAATTCCAGGCTCAAATTCTGCTCCTGAAAGTGCAATATTTTCAGTGGAAGGATGAAGGTTTACATGAGGCAAGTACCTGATGGTACCTGTGACTGCAAAAGACCCCTGAGAAGACAGGTAGCACTCATCTACTGCCTCAAATTTGAATCTTTTCTTGAAACAGCTCATAGCATCACATGCACTAACCAAGGGGTGTTTCTGAACAGTTGCCTACTAAACATGTTGCTGAGAAAAGAACTAAACACTGATAGGCAACAGACTGATCTGGAACTATTCCAAGTTACAGAGAGACTGCTGAGAAAAATCACCCAAGAGGAGCTGTTTGGGGGTTTCTTTGACTACTATTTACTAGCCTATGTGACATTTTATAAAATGTATAAATGTATAAAAACTTACTCTTTCATTCAGCAAATATTAGTAATTACTGAGTACCCACTCTAGCTTATTCTATGCAAGGTCCTGGGATGAGGTGGTAAAGGTGACTGACTTCCCAAACAAGATTCCCAAGGTGGTATGACAATGTGTAAAGGGGGAGGGTTATTTGGGGAAAGTTTTTTTTGAGGGAGTGATATTCAAGCTGAACTTTGAATGACATGCAGGTTGGACTTCCCAAAGGCCTGACATGTTGTTCCCCCATCGTTGGAAGACTTATGGAATTTACATAGAAAATGATTCTTTTTCCTATTCCTTTTTTAGGCCAAAAGAAAACTCCTCTAAATTTGATAGATTTACTTTATTTTTCCAAATTACAAGCTTCTAAGCCAACTTGGCTTGCTCTGGACCTCACTTACAGGTTATCTGGCCCTTCTCTTTGTGCAAGGACCTGCCCTGATCTACCTGCCATGGCCCATTCTCTGATTGTCACCCTGTCCTCCCCATTTTCCTTACTCTGGCCTTGCCTTGCCCACGAATCTGACATATACAGTTGACAACCTGGCTACAAACTGGGCTCTTCTGAACAGCTCTGATTGTCTAGGCCAGTGTCCAAACCTCTGATGTTGACTCTGTGTCCATCAGCATAGCTGCCCCTTGACTGACCACAGCCTTTCTCACAGCACCTGAACATTTTGTTAAATGCATACAATAAGAACCCCAAGATGTTCTACCCTAGTCCCACTAAAATGTAAGTTCCTCAAAGGCAGAACCAATGTCTCCCTCATCCCAAGCAGTATGCTTGGCACAGTCCT
This sequence comes from Cervus elaphus, assembly GCF_910594005.1. Taxonomy (NCBI): domain Eukaryota; kingdom Metazoa; phylum Chordata; class Mammalia; order Artiodactyla; family Cervidae; genus Cervus; species Cervus elaphus. The sequence continues at coordinate 130,173,992 of NC_057848.1, forward strand.
CACAAATTCATCTGTAAACACCCTAGTTCCCTGCCCTCTTGGCAGAGGGCCAGGCATAGCTCTGAGATGTGCACTGGACAGTTTCCCAGAGGTCCCCCATGGCAATGAGCCCCAGTTGTCCACAGTGATAACCTACTAAGTATCATACCCTTTATTGGATGCTTTCTCTTCCTTGTCTTCCTTCCTCATTCTTCTGCTCATGTTACCTGGGATCACCTTCCAGATAAAATGCTTGCACTCACATCCTTATCCCAGGATCTGCTATAGGGAGAACACAGACTCAGTCAGCTCTCTATGAGAGAGTACCTTCTCCCTTACATGACTCATCTCAACGAATCTTCAAGGCAACTTTAGGAGGTACTTGTTTTATTTTTCCTGTCTTGTGGAGAAGAAATTGAGGCCCTGAGAAGTTAACTGGCCCTAGATTACACAATCAGAAAAGGCAATGGCACCCCACTCCAGCACTCTTGCCTGGAAAATCCCATGGATGGAGGAGCCTGGTAGGCTGCAGTCCATGGGGTCGCAAAGAGTCAGACATGACTGAGCAACTTCACTTTCACTTTTCACTTTTATGCATTGGAGAAGGAAATAGCAACCCACTCCAGTGTTCTTGCCAGGAGAATCCCAGGGATGGGGTCACACAGAGTCGGACACGACTGAAGTGACTTAGCAGCAGTAGTAGATTACACAATAAGTTAATGGGAAAGCCAGGATTCCAAGATAGACAGTCTGATGCTACAACTGTATCCTTAACCATCACCTAAAGTTTTAGAAACGTTTTTTTCCCCAACAGTCAGATGGCTGCATTAACTTAAACTGAGTTCACCAAGTACAAACAGTGAAGAGAATTATTTGCCCTCACTCTGCTTACATCTAAGGTCAGTCTTACTTTAGGACAATCTGGATTCCACAGTACTCCAACACACAGCTTACATCCTTGATGGTTTGTCTATAAAGTATTACACAAGGTACTGTTTATTATGCTAATGGAAAAGGCTTATGCCTAAGCAAATTGCATAGCCCAGATTTTATCCTAATTTTCACAAAGTCCAAATAGAGTCCAAATGAGTGAAATTTAACTATATTTTGAAATTTATAAAAGTCGGTACATAAAAAAGCTAAAATATGAGTGTAAATCTCACTCCCTATTTAAAGGTGGGGTCAACAAAAGGTGGTTGAAAGAAAAAGGGAATTTTTTCTGTCTCCAAGGCAGAAAATAAAGAACAAGCAGTGGGAGCTAAAAATCCGAAAGACAGCTGAAGAAGTTCTGAATTGTAACTCCCAGGGTTTTAAGTGTTGAGATGAGTTTTCTTCATGGGAGACAAAAGGCAAATCAGTTAATGAGACTGAAGGTGAAGTGTTACGAATCTGCAGAGAAAGCAAGCTGACAGCTTGATTGGCATATTGAAGGAGAGGAGGAGAATGAATGGAAAATTTATCAGACAAATTTACAGATGCCTTTTTAACCTCAGGAATGAACAGGGGTAGAGATGGAAAAATGCTTTCATCCTTAAATGGCCAGTAATTATGGGCCCTGATTGGATACAGGGAGGATTTATCTAACTGATATAAAATTTTATTGATGCACCTAAGGATGAGAATGAGACAAATTCATGGGAACAGAATATCCACAAAGTAGAATTGAGAATTTATGTCTAATACCTCTGAGGTATCCAGCAAGGACCAGGTATCTTGAGAAGCAACCTACCTGGTCCCAGCAGAAACATAAATAACTGGACCCAAGGATCATAGAAGCCAGGGCGGGGGGCGGGGGGGGGGGGCTAGTTCTTGAGGATTTTGTCTTCCTTCCATTTTTCTTTTCCATTTAGAGCCCTGATTTTTTGACCAAGCTAGCTCTCAACCATATTCCTTTTTGGTTTCATGGCTTGTTGCTTTTCCTCTGAAGTATTTAGCTAGACAGTGTATCTGGTCAACTTTTCCACTTGGCCCCTTGACCATTCTAGTTGCCTCTGCCAAGGAGGCAGCTGTCAGAGTCTATTCATGGTTCTGGATTTGTTCCTGAGGGCTAGACTTCAAACATGAAGAGTATCAAATAGCTGACAAGATGTTTGGGGATACACAAGTACCAGTGGCCTTCCAACATCCATAGTGACTTGATAGCTATGAGGCCCATTGGTTTGGGCCCAACCTGTTTATGGTTACAGCTGGGATTGGGGCCAGACCAGTTCAGTGCTCTTTTCCTTATGATTGTCCTCCATGGGCTACATACTGTGAGATATCTTCTTAACTTCCAGTTGATTACACACCTATTCTTTGCTGTATTAGGTTGTTTGAAAGTGGGTGTGCTAGGGTTCTCCAGAGAAATAGAATCAATCAAAGAATTGGCTCATATAATTACAGAGGCTGAAAAGTCCCAAGTTTTGCAATTGGCAAGCCAGAGACCCAGGAGTTCTGATGGTATAGTTCCAGTCCAAGTCTGAAGGCCTAAGAACATGGAGAGCTGATGGTGTAAGTTTCACTCTGCAAGCAGAAAACCAATACCCTAACTCAAGTAGTCAGGCAGGCAAAGTTCCCTCATACCCTGCCTTTTGGTCTATTCAAGTCTTCAACTTATTGGATGAGGCCCACACTCACTGGGGAGGGCAGTCTGCTTTAGCCTACAGATTCAAATATTAGCCTCATCTAGAAACACCATTACAGATATATCCAGAACAATATTTGACCAAATGTCTGGCCACCTTGTGATGGAGTCAAGTTGCCATAAGTTAACCTGAATACAAATATGATTATTACTTTCTAACAAATATTCTAAAAGGGCTTTCTAGCCCTACTCACCAACCAAAATGTTTATCCCACCCTCTTCTTAGTTCAGGAACCAATCAGAATAATGAAAGGTTATTTTTTTATGTATGTATGTATGGATGGATTCCCAGGTGGCACAGTGGTAATGAATCTGCCTGCCAATGCAAGAGATGCAAGAGACATGAGTTCAATTCCTGGGTTGGGAAGATCCCCTGGAGTAGGAAACAGCAACCCAAGCCAGTATTCTTGCCTGGAAAACTCCACGGACAGAGGAGCCTGGTGGGCTACAGTCCAGGGGGTCACAAAGGGTTGGACATGACTGAGCATGCATGCACAGTCCACAGTCCATGTATACATGTCTTTTTAACAATAATGTGGCAATGGTCCAGAAGAGAAATGAAAAGCCTTTATTTCTGCTTCTGTCTCTTCTAGTTTCTGGAAAGCCTTGTGAATTCAGTACAGGATCCACGACATTTTAGACTCATCAGAGGAGTGAAAAACAGACTTAGAACAAGATGAGAGTCATCTAATATAATTTTGCTAACTCCTGTGTATTAAGAAACATTATAATAATAAATTTTTAATAAAAAGTTTCCCCTCAAATTGAGGCTTATTTCTTTGATGTACTACCATTTGGTCCTAGCTTCCAACTCTTCTTCCTCAACCTAGAAAGTAACCCATATCAGTCACCAGGTGGTGCCTTCCTCTTAACACTTTTGGTCAGGATCTTCCATTTATACAGGGAGAGACAGTATCCAGATGCTTTCTGTCTTGTTTTATACAGACAAAAGGCTAGTCAATAGCCACAAAGGGTATCAATTTTGGTAATTAAAAATCATGAATTCCTTTGTGTTCTATTTGGGACCTGATTTCATTACAGTTTTGATAATCATTCCTGGTTGTTACTTTGGGTTTGTATGTTTGTTTTGTTTTATCTCATTGCCAATCAGTGAGAAGTTCTGTAGAGATAAGGTGATCTCACATCCCAATTTGTCAGGGACAGTCTCAGTTTATGAGTATTGCCTTGACTTAATGTGCTAATGATCCTTTTTTTCATTCCCCAAAGCATCCCAGTATGGATGATAAATCATATGTTCATCGTATAAATAGTGGTCATTTGGAACAGATTAAGGTTAAATTTACTCTTGTGGGTCAATGTTAAACCATATTTTGAGCTTTTCTGAGACCAGATTCAAATTCCAGCCTAGGTGTTTCTGGGTGTCAAGGTAAACATTTGAAAAGGAGTGTCTCTGGGAGCTGCCCTCCACTATGCCACTTCAAGGGTTACTGAGAATTTCTATGTATCTGATCTTGAATTATCTAATCTCTAGATATTTCAAAAAGTCTAGGTTTACTCTGAAAATTTATTCTTGGAACTCGAAACAATTTTAGCATTATTTTAATGTGAACTCAAGACATCTTTCCTTCCAATTTTATTTTTAAAATAAAAGCTTATTTTTCCTTGAAAATTAGAAGCCTTTGATCTGTGTGAAGAACCTGTATTTATCACCCTGGACTGTAGATTTCTTTTTTCATGGGTCTGTGTCAGTAGGATTGTCAAGTGTCCATTAGAGCCCAAGTTGCTGCTGAAGACCTCTCATCTAGCTTATCCTATTTGATTGCATCCAAATGTAAGTCCAGCACAATCCTCATCCTTCTAATGCAACTTGGGAACCATTGTTCAATTCATAGTTATGGAACATTTGCCCAAGTAAAAACTTGTGCTTGAATCAACAGTCATAGGGTAAAATAAGAAAAAAATTAAGGGCTGTGTGTCAAAGCTGGATAGAAGCTGGACCTGCTGGAGATAACTGGCTGAGTGAAGGAGGAATTTGTTGGAACCTGAGTCCCAAAGAAGGCTGTGGAATGAGTTTTCTTTGCCATCTTTTCTTTCTCTCCCTCTTCCCTTCCCTTCTGTGACTTGCTTTTTTTTCTAGATTATCTTTTCATTTTCTTTCTTTCTTTAAATATAGTTGATTTACAATATTACATTAGTTTTAGGTGTACAGTATAGTGATTCAGTATTTTTTGCAGAATTATACTTCATTACACATTAGTTCAAGATAATGGTTATAATCCCCTGTGCAGTATAGTACATCTCTGTCACTTATCTATTTTATACATAGTAGTTTGTGTCTGTTAGTCCCATAACCCTAACTTGCCCCTTCCTGTGACTTGCTTTCATTTTCCTTTGCTCCCAACTCTTCCTAATCTCTTAGACTCCAACAAAAGCTAGGAATCCTCTCCCCAGAATACAGCCCTGATGTGCAGATTGAACATATAACTTCTGGGAGTTGATGCCTGAAGCTTTCCAGGTTAAGAACTCCTGGGATAAGTGTACTTGTGGTCCACTTCTTGTCATAAATCTGATGATAAAATAGTTTCAAGGAATCACCTTAAGGAGACAAAAACAACTTCAAATGAATTTGGCAAGTAGGTGATTAGTATGAATGTTAAAAGATTACACTAGATGATATAGCGGGCAGGGAGCTTGGAAAGCATATGAGACCCAGGATGATTTCAGATGTCCACACACTTATAAAGCTGTTTTTTAGCCAATGCTGAAAATAGAGATGTGGCATCATCCACATGGTGACATCTAGAGCTACATCTACGAATATCATTGGTCATATCTATTGGTGACATTTTCTGTATACTATAAAACCCCCAAACATTATATACTTGTAAGAAGTATCATTATGTGAATTTAGTTTGTCAATAAATGTAATAGCCCTGAGTGATTCTTTTTATAAATGAATATTCTGAACATTGAAGAATAATTTTAGGTCCTTAGGAGCTATTTTTATTTTGAACACATTTTCATGCACATGCACACATGTATACACACATATACACACAAATTTCCTTTAGTCCCTCCTCTTTCCTAAATATGTTTTTTTTTCCATTTATTTTTATTAGTTGGAAGCTAATTACTTTACAATATTGTAGTGGTTTTTGTCATACATTGACATGAATCGGCCACGGATTTACATGTATTCCCCATCCCGATCCCCTCTCCCGCCTCCCTCCCCATCCCATCCCTCTGGGTCTTCCCAGTGCACCAGGCCCGAGCACTTGTCTCATGCATCCAGCCTGGGCTGGTGATCTGTTTCACCCTAGATAATACACATGTTTCAATGCTGTTCTCGCGAAACATCCCACCCTCGCCTTCCTAAATATGTTTTAAAACATCTTCCTAAGGTGCTGTCCTGTCTACAGAGAAAAAACTCTGCTTTGTGTATTTGTCATCTTGTCCCAAATCTCCTATTTGGACTTTTTTTTCTCATTTCCTACCTACTACTCAGTAGAACCAGATGATAATCTTATAAGGAATTTTCATGATATAAATGTACTATTAAATAAGCATAACAGAAATGTATTGCTCTATTGTAAATTACTAATATAATCTCATTTCCATTTGGGAATTCTTTAAAGCATGCTTAAATTTTTAGCAATGGTAAGTTAATGACATATTAAAAATGAAACAATAACTATTTATCTGAAGTATTAACAATATTATTATTTTATATATTAAAAGGCCATCATTTACTTAAAACATAATTATAGAATGACTCTAAACCACACAAAGACTTACTTTTAAAAGTATACATTACAATCTCCCACTGATACTTAGCTGTATTTAAACAGTGGTAGTTGGATTTTTAAAAGGAGGAAGCACTACATCATTATCATGTATTTATCCTTTGGACAAATTTGGCCTATAGGGCATTGACCTTCTAAAATCAAAACCAACAGTGCCACATCAATGAATCGATATCACCGGGTGTGCTCTCTCCTCTTTTGCCCTAGTTTCAGGTTCTAGGGATTACCGGAACTTAAAAAGAAATATGATGAAAATAACGTGGTCAGCTGGGAGAAAAAAAAAGTCCCTCTTGGGAAGTAGGGGAGAGTCAAGTATATCAGCTAAATGGCACTTATAAAAAAAATAAATAAATGGCTCCTTTCTCTTTGGTAAAGATCTCTCCAAGTTATCACGATAAACACAACACAGTGTGAGTTAGCAGTTAACCCTTGATTATCTTCAGAAAATGAAGTGTGTACCTCAGATATGCAGATGACACCTCCTTTATGGCAGAAAGTGAAGAAGAACTAAAGAGTCTCTTGATGAAAGTGAAAAAGGAAAGTGAAAAATTTGGCTTAAAGCTCAACATTCAGAAAACTAAGATCATGGCATCCGGTCCCATCACTTCATGGGAAATAGATGGGGAAACAGTGGAAACAGTGGCTAACTTTATTTTGGGACTGCAGCCATGAAATTAAAAGACGCTTACTCCTTGGAAGGAAAGTTATGACCAACCTAGACAGCATATTAAAAAGCAGAGACATTACTTTGCCAACAAAGGTCCATCTAGTCAAGGCTATGGTTTTTCCAGTAGTCATGTACGGATGTGAGAGTTGGACTATAAAGAAAGCTGAGCCCTGAAGAATCGATGCTTTTGAACTGTGGTGTTGAAGAAGACTCTTGAGAGTCCCTTGGACTGGAAGGAGATCCAACCAGTCCATCCTAAAGAAAATCAGTCCTGAATATTCATTGGAAGGATTGATGTTGAAGCTGAAACTCCAATACTTTGGCCACCTGATGCGAAGAGCTGATTCATTTGAAAAGACCTTGATGCTGGGAAAGATTGAAGGCAGGAGGAGAAGGGGACCACAGAGGATGAGATGGCTGGATGGTATCACCGACTAGATGGACATGAGTTTGAGTACACTCTGGGAGTTGGTAATGGACAGGGAGTCCTGGCGTGCTGCAGTCCATGGAGTTGCAAAGAGTTGGACATGACTGAGCGACTGAACTGAACTGAACTGAAAGGATCCCAAACAGGATAATATTTTAAAAGTTCTGTTTCACTTAGCATTTAGCAACTGTTTCACACAGCATCCCGCTGTGTTTTTCTTAAACAACTATTAAAATCATTTTACTTTGCCCAAGGGGTACACCTCAGTTTGAGGGACTCAGGTTCCTTGGAGTGTGCTGTGACTGAGGAAGACACACACCAAGTGAAATAATTACCACAGAAATACTTGCCCAAAGAAAGTAGAAGTGATAATAAAAATTGGGGTTTGTATAACACAGCACAATTTATAAATTTCACATATATGTTCCTCAACCTCGAAAGGTAGAAAAGGTATATAATTATTACCCATGGGTTATACATGGATGGATGGAAAGAAAGAGAAACAATAATAGGAATTTATTTTTAGTAGTCCATGTAGACACTTAAATTTCAGTTTAACGCAAACCACAGTTGTATCCCTCCTGATCGTCACAGACAAATGTTTTCAATTTTGCATCCTATGTGTGAAGCTACCTGGTTCTAACTTCACCAGGTGTGGCATCTAAAACAGGGACTTTGCACATGCACACACCTTCCAGTAATTGCCAGTCTTATAGAATTCAGATCATGTCCAGGTTAATGTTTATTTTGGATGAATGTTTTGATCATGGGAACATTTTGAAAGAAGGCTGCTCATCATTCAAATAAGAATTCATCCATTTCTCCACTTATCAAATATGTACTGAGAGGATCATTGGTGTGCCCTGAAGGTTAAGAGTGAATCAGAAGTGGTCCTGGCCTGCAAGAAGCTAAAGACAAATCTTAAAACAGCAAACTAACTGGAAAGTACTTGGGGGGAGTCTGGATGCTATGAATTTAGCTCTTGCCAAGACAAGATGTGTTCTTGGTGATGGTGGTGGTTAGGGCAAAACGTTTTTTGTAGATTTGAGAAACCCTAATTCAATGATTTGAAATTTCAGTATCCCAAAAGATCACCAGGGAGCCTTATTTAAATGAGATGTCTGGGTCCCACTCCCAGATACAGTATCCTAATTTAATTTTCTCAAGTAGGGCCAGTGAATTTCAATTTTAAACAACCCCCATCACCCCTCCCCGCAACCAAGGCATTCAAATAAGTGAGTTCAAGAGACCCAGATAGCCCTCAAAATGTTCTCCAACCAAGTAGCCTTTGCTTGGGAATCTTGCACATCTAGTCACACTCTTTCTCTGGAACTTGATTCCAAGAAGAACTTGAGAATTAGTCCAAATGCTTTGAGTTCTCACAGTGGGGGTGATCTTCATGAATGTGTCTCATTTGCAATGAACTCTGTTTTCTTAAAGCAAGCACTGTTTGCCTTAATCATAGAGACGAAAGCTTTCTGCCCTATATTCTGGTCTTAGTCTGTCCCTCTCTCTCACTTGATGGTGAGCTACCAAAGGCAAGGGGTTCACAGTCCACTGTCTCTCCACTGCCCTGCCTTACACATGAGGAAGTTTGCAAGAAATGATCATTTGGTTGAATTTAAATGGACAGGATTTTAAGAACTTGAAATGTGTATGCATTTCTATTCCAAGAACCACTAGGAATTGCCTTGGGATGATTCTCCTCTACTGAGCAGAAAGCCCTAGTAATAGTTCTGTTCACCCTCTAAAGAGGCATGGGGCAAATGTTGTTATAAAAGGCTGCCCCCTATGTTCCAAACTCTTCTGGCTTTTGTGAATGTCTTTGCATTAAATTCATGCAGAGCTGATAATTTACTTAATGCTTTTTCTTCAACTATTTCCTCATAGAAAACTTGGATCTAAACAGAAAATGTTCACTGAAATGATGAACCCATTGCAAAGTTTTTTAGTGAGGCTTCTGGGCAGGTCGTGTGTTATTAGTTCTGAGCCTTTAAACATGAACATACGCACCAGCAACCACATCTGCAAAAAATGTCCATGTGCATCATTCCATGGTGTTACTCAAAACTATAGAAGAAAATGAGTTAAATAAAAACACGCAACAATGAATGTGTCTGCTGGGAGAACTTCCTTGTGTTTTCCATTATCACAGCTAAACACTGTCAGACCCTTAACTTGATTTTAATGTATTTAAGCAATAACCATCAAGGCACAGGTTCCTTTCTGGGAATTAATGAGCAGCAAGAAGAGTTGGTGGCCCAAAGTCAGACCGAGAACTGTTAACCCCAGTTAGCAATCAATTTCCCAGGAAATGCCTGGCACTGAGGTTGGTATTACTATTTATAAGCCCTTTGTATATGAAGAAAAGAAATACATACATCCCCCCGCCATGCCTTCATTTCACAGAATGCTGTGGGAAAGCTGAGAGCTGAATCACACTGTTGCCGCTGCATTAGGCCTTTTCTGCTAAATTAAAAGTAATTATCAAAATGAAGGCTTTGGTCCACAATCAAAGCCATATGTAAGCACCCCCATACTACCCTCCTCTTCCTCATCCCCACCACCTGTAAATCAAAGGGAAGTAGTCCATGGGATGGAGAAGAGTCGGACACAGCTGAGCGACTTCACTTTCACTTTTCACTTTCATGCATTGGAGAAGGAAATGGCAACCCACTTCAGTGTTCTTGCCTGGAGAACCCCAGGGACGGCGGAGCCTGGTGGGCTGCCGTCTCTGGGGTTGCACAGAGTCGGACACGACTGAAGCGACTTAGCAGCAGCAGCAGCAGTAATGATAGCACCTTCCTGGGACATTTTCTTAATGAAGTCCAGCACACATGCAGGAAAGTGCATGAATCTTAAGCGTACAGCTTGATACAATTTTTTGAGATGAACTCACTCGCATTATGACCCAGATCAAGGCTGAGACCATTTCCAGAATCACTAAAGCCTTCCTCATTCTCTCTCTCAGGCAGGATCCCAACAAAGGTAATCACAATTCTGCCCTCAAAAGCCATAGAATTGTCTTTCCTTTTCCTAAAGTGTCAGTTGCTCAGTCGTGTCCAACTCTTTGCGACCCCATGGACTGTAGCCTGCCAGGCTCCTCTGTCCATAGGATTCTCCAGGCAAGAGTACTGGCATGGGTTACCAGGCCTTCCTCCAGGGAATCTTCCCAACCCAGGGATCAAACCCAGGTCTCCTGCATTGCAGGCAGATTCTTTATCATTTTCCTAAATGTTAAGTAAATGGAATCATACAGTAGGTACTTTTTGTGTCTTTTTTTCCTCAACATTGTCTGTGAGACTCATATATGTTGTTGCATGCCACTCTTTTTCATTGTTGCTTCAGAGAAACTTTTTTTCCAATATAAGTGTTTAATGTTAATGGAGAAAGGAATTCACTTCTGGCTTTTATTATTATTACAATTTTTCTGTGTAATAATGATTGTTTTTTCATCTTGAATCTTTTTTATTGAAGTGCAGTTGATTTACAATGTTGTATTATAGATGTACAACAGAGTGATTCAATTATATATATATCTACTCTTTTTCAAATTCTTTTCCCATTTAGATTATTACAGAATATTGAGTAAGAGTTCCCTGTACTACACAGCAGGTCCTTGTTGGTTACCTATTTTATATATAGTAGTATATATATGTTACTCCCAAATTCCTAAATTATCCTTCCCCCCAGCTTTCCCCTCTCATAAACATAGGTTTGTTTTCTCTATGAGTCTCTTTCCATTCTGTAAATAAGTTCATTTCTATCTTTTTTTTATTCCAAAGAGAAGTGATGTCATATGGTATTTGACTTTGTCTGAAGAGTAACTTTTAAATACGCTAAAGCTTAAAATAAAAAGCAGAAAAAAAAAATGTTTTTCTTTTTCTGACCTGTAAGAAGCTTTGATGCCTCAAAGCATGAATGTCTAGATTCTGTTAGTACTGGGATGGTAACATATATCCAAAGGCTGTTCCAAGGACAAGCACAAGAATTATGCATAAAATTATACACAAGAACTGTGTATAAACAAGCATAAAGTGTAAAACTTAGTGAGGCATCTTTCTTAACCTCTGTCCTCCTTCCTCATTGTGAAAGGAATTATTATCAAGTGCCTATTACATGCTAGGTTCTTTAGCACTTTTGTTGCAGAAACCAGTGTTGTAGCCACGCATTCCGGGAAACAAACTCACTCAGAAGGACAATGCAGATAGTGGAGTGCAGTTTATTATACCGGTGGGCCCAAGGCAGAGTCTCCTTTTAGCCAAGGACCCCAACCAGCATTTGTGAAAATCTTTTATACCCCATGTGTACATGTCCAAACCCACCACCCCAAATTCCTTGAGACTTACATAAACTAAGGAAGGGTAAATACAATCCCAATAAGCCCATCACTCATGTGCCATGTGCTCAGATAGTTAAACAATTAGCCAATAACCAATAAGCACGAGGTTACACTCCGATAGGTACAGAAAAATTTATGGCCTGTCTGGAGGAAGGGGTGATCAGTGTGTTCTCTTAGGCGATGAGTAACCTAGATATGATCTTCAAGATTCCCCTGTCCGGAGGGGGTCTTATCCTTCTGTTGTCGTTTCCATAGACACTAAACACAGAGTTCAGAGTCCATTGGAGAGGTGGCCGAGCATGATCAGCATGAACAGGCCTAAGATGGAGTCCAAACCCTATGAATTCCTTCTTCACCAGTACTCAAGAAACCAAGCACCACATTCAGAGAGTTGGAGAACTCAAGTTTATTACACCAGTGGGCCCAGAGGAGTTAACACTCCAAGCTCTGAGCCCTAAACAAAAGGATTACAGAGTTTTTATAGACAGACTGTAGTGGGTAACACTAGCTGTTAATAGGCTGGTTTAAACTAAGGGGTTTTGCGTGTGCAGGAACAGTGGTCAAGATGGGGAGGGAGATGCCTGACCTGGACAGGCATGATTAAGCAGGTTTGCAGGGGCTGGGCGATTGCAAAGAGCAGGACAAGGGTGAGTGAGATAAACTCCAGTTTCTAGTATTGCAAGTCCCCACTTTCTGAGACGACGTGACCTATGTGATCTAGACTTTGCAAGGGGGCAAGCTGAGTTACAGAGGCAGAAGAAGGAGGTTATGTAAAATTTTAACTTTTCCTTTTCACTTTGTCCTCACCACACTCCATGAATGTAGGTATTGCTTTCTCCAGTTCACAGTTGGAGAAATTGAGGAATGCACGCTAATTTGCTCAAGGTCACAAAGGTAAGTGGTAGAGTTAGAACTTAGGATCTAACTCTCAAATTTAAGCCCTTTCATCATACCTGTAGTCAGGTGAGAAAGGTGGCCATGGGAGTCATTGACTAGGGAGGGGAGAAGGATGACACAGGATTCACTGAGATTCTAGTCAGCAGGCCTAGGCTCCTGGGGGCACATCTGAGCCTTTAGTATCTGGACTTTTAAGTGCCATTTTATTTTATCAAAAAATTTTTTTGGCCATGCCAGATGGCTTTCAGGATCTTAGTTCCCCAACCGGGGATTGAACCTGGGCTCTGGCAGTGAAAGCTCCAAATCCTCACCCCTGGACTGCCAGGAAATTCCCTAAGTGACATTTTGATGAAACTTGGCTTTAGTCTGCATTTACCAGTGTGAGAGATGTCTTAAGCATCCTCTCAATACTCTTATAAATTGACATTTAACATTTATTGATAACTTAGTATGTTTCAGACACCTTTTTCATGCTTTCCATGCTCATTAAGTCCTTTTAAACACCTTCTGAGTGTTTAAATACTCAGATAACCCCATGTTACAGAAGAAAAAACTGAAGCATGAAGGAGTTAAGTAGCTTGCTTGAGGTCACACAGCTGGAAGTGAGGGGTCTGAATCTGAATTTGAACCTAAGGATTCAAATCCCAGGTGGTTGAGATCCATTAGCTTGTAAACTCTATACCATACTGCCTCAGGTTAGGCTAGTGTACCTTTTATAAGTAAATTTGCCCTTGTCCTGTATTTTGACCCAGCCATTCAATTCAGATGCAAATTCCTAAAGGCCAGACTGTATTGTATTCCATATTCCATATTGTATTCCATATTATTGTTTTAAAACTTACCCTGAGTTCTGTATTTAGTGGGTGCTGAGTAAATATCAGCTGACTCACATATATTCAACATTTATTAAATCTCCAATAGGTTTTCATTTTGGAGGATGGATCGCCTGATGGATAATTCATAACAGTGATCCTATTTCCCAAATGAAAAATTAGAAGATATTCTCCAAGCAGTTTTGTTTATAAATTTTTGAATATAAAAAGTATTGGGTAGGATGATCAAATCACATTTGTTGGTTATTATTCTCATTATGTATTGCTGTGTAACAAATCACCCAAACTTAGTAGCAGGAAGTCACAATCATCTTTTTATGCTCCCAGATTCTGTGTGACAAGAATTCAGGCAGGGAACCAGCAAGTGTGGCTTATGACGTTTTCAAAAATTCTGACACCTCAGCTACGAAGAATCAGATGACTGGAAGTGGCTTGAATGACTAAGGACTGGAATCACCTAGAGCTAGATGTTCTCAACCCTCAGGCCATGGATGGGTACCTAGAAACAGGGCCACACAGCAGGAGGTGAGTGGCGGGCAAGCAAGTGAAGCTTCATCTTTATTTATAGCGGCTCCCCATTACTCTCCCATCAAACCCAAATGGGGCCTCCTAGTTGCAGGAAAACAAGCCCAGGCTCCCACTGATTCTGCATTAGGGTGAGTTATATAATTATTTCATTATATATCACAGTGTAATAATAATAGAAATAAAGTGCACAATAAATGTAACATGCTTGAGTCAATCCTGAAACCATCCCCCCAGTCCTTGTCCATGGAAAAATTGTCTTCCACGAAGCTGGTCCCTGGTACCAAAAAGGTCAAGAACCACTGATCTAGAGGCTTCTTCACTCACATGTCTGGTGTCTGGTCTGTGATGTCTTATAGACTGGGAATGATGACTTGAGCACCTACTCATGGTCCCTCCATGTGACTCAGGCTCCCTCACAGCCTGGTGTCTCAAAATAGTCTGACATCTCACATGGCAGCTCAGCACTCCAAGTCAGATTGTTCTAGCAAACAAGATAAAAGCTACATCACTTTTTTTTATCTAGCCTCAGAAATCATATAGCACCACTTTTACTAGACTCTATTGGTTAAAGCAGTCACAAGCTTGCCAATGTTCAAAGGAAGGGTTTGAATTTGTAGCCATGTTTTAAAATTGCTACAGTTATACAGTCACTAATGACATTTATTACATAAAGTCTGCACTGTCCTAGTGATAAGAGAACAGACTCTATGGTTTCAATACCTTTAAACCATGAAGTTTTTGCACCTTACTTTATGTCCCTTGGTATGTTCCAGTATCTCCTAGTTTATAGTCTATGGAAACTTGGATAGTATTTGTATCCTGCTGTTGTGTGAAAACTGTATAAATCTTAATTATATTGAATTGGTTCATAGTAATTTTCAGGTCTACTATATCCTTCTACTTTCCTGTCTATTCATTCTATCAATTTTTGAGAGTTTGATATTGAAATATTGATTAAAAATCTTAATTTATCTACTTAAAAAAATGATGGCAATCTATAGTGGAACTATATGTAACTTTATTCTGTATTTTCCAAGTCTCCTGTAAATGTGTTATCATAGTTTCATAATTTAAAAAATAAGAAAGGAAAAAAAGTCTGCATTGTCCCAAGAAAGCCAAGACCAAGTCAGCTTCAATACAGCAATGATGGAACTTGAAAGTATTGGATTGGGGTTGAAACTATATTACTCTGGTGTCCAATTAATTTTATTCTATAATCTTGGGACATCTTGGATCTCCAGGGATGTCCCCTAATGAAGCACTCCCATTAATGCATGTAAGTTGCCTTTGCTCTTCCTCCCATTAGAGTAAGGGGACATTTCAGCTCCCAGCTTTTGCTTCCCTGCTTCCTCACTCCTTCCTGGGCGGTACTGTAACTTGAGATTTTCCTCTCACTTCTTCCCTGTCAAAGCCCTGTCCCGTGTGGGACATTATTGGCTAGGAAGCTGTGATGCATTTGAGGAGATAAATGTGAAGCAGAGTAATCAATATCTAAGGTCACAACCCAGGTTGATAACCTCTCGGTGAATGGGGCTCCCAGTGATCTAGTAAATAGTTGCACAGGGTATTTGCACTTGCTATCTAGTAGATTTGTCATTTTGTAACCATCAGTCTTTCTGTATGTTTAGTTGTCCTAATCTAGAATCAAGTCATCCAGAATATCAGAGGGCACTCAGAGTTCACGTTTTGTTTCAATCCGTGTATTTTACAGGTGAGGGCACTGAAGCCAGGGAGGTCTCTAGGGAGCCTTCTCCGAAGTCAAAGGCTACTTAGGAAAGGAGTACAGAACAGAGCCCAGGTCTCTTTACTGCCAGTCCGGGCTCTTTTCACCTCACTGCCTAAATCCTCACCACCTCTTCCTAGACCCATGCAGTGCCCCTCACACTTACTTAAAAGAGCCCTATCCACAGAGGCACCTGGGAGCCGAAAAGCTGAGAGACTGCTCTCTTTCTGCTTTTCCCATTTTCCTTTCTTTCACTAGATTGAGGATAGGACTCTGGTGTGTGTGTGTGTGTGCGTGCGTGTGTGTGTGTGTGTGCGCGCGCGCGTGTGCGCGCATGTGAGCCTGCAGGCGCTCTCGTGCTCAGTCGTGTCTGAAGCTTTGCAACCGCATGGACTGTAACCCTCCAGGCTCCTCTGTCCTTGGGATTTCCCAGACAAGGATACTGGAGTGGGTTGCCATTTCCTTCTCCAGAGGATCTTCCTGACCCAAAGATAGAACCCACATCTCTTGCATCTCCTGCATTGGCAGGCGGATTCTTTACCATCTGTGCCACCTTTGATAGGAAGAGTAAATGGATTGTAAGAAACTGAAAGGGCTTTTGATCTTTAGGTGGTATTTTTCTAGGGTTTTAACAGAGTGTGTTGGACCATTTTGCATGGAGGCAAGTTTTAAGACTGGGGATTACCTTCTGCTTAGGAGATGTCTTTAGTTCCAAAGAGCTGAGGCTACTAGGACAAGGTTCAGAGGCTAGGAAGGGTTAGTGTGAGACTCAAAGGTAAAAGGAAAATGTATAGAAACCTCGCATACTCCAAATTTTTCCAAGGCAGTCTTGATTTTTGTTTTTGGTCAATTGTTTAGACTTATGTTAAGATGGAGGGTTTTCTATATAAAATAGGAATAGAGGGAATCTTCTGCAACCTGATAAAGAATATCTATGAAATATCTACAGTGAAGATTATGCTTAATGATGGAATACTAAGCACTTTCCTCCTAAGATCAGGAACAAGGGAGAGATATCTGCTCTCATTAATTTGATTCAGTACTGTTTAAAGAGTCCTTGCCAGGGTTCCCTGGTGGTCAAGTGATTAAGGCTCTGAGCTTCAACTGCAGGGGACATTGGTTTGATCCCTGATCCATCCCTGATCTGGGAACTAAGATCCCGCATACCCCATGGCCAAAAAAAAAAAAAAAAAATACTCATTAAAATATTTGAGACTTCTCTGGCCAGTGGTCAAGACTCTGCATTTCCAATGCAGGGGATGCAGGCTCAATCCCTGGTCAGGGAACTAAGTTCCTGCATGCCACTGGGCATGACCAAACTAATAATAATAATAATAATAATAAATGAAGAGTCCTAGCCAGTGAAATTAGGCAAAAAAAAAAAAAAAGACACAAAAATTGGGAAGAAAAATAGAGCTATCATTATTTATAGATGTTCAGTTCAGTCGCTCAGTTGTGTCCGACTTTTTGCAACCCCAGGTACTGCAGCACACCAGGCCTCCCTATCCATCACCAACTCCCGGAGCTTACTCAAACTTATGTCCATCCAGTCGGTGATGCCATCCAACCATCTCATCACCATCTCATCCTCTGCCATCCCCGTCTCCTCCTGCCTTCAATCATTCCCAGCATCAGGGTCTTTTCAAATGAGTCAGTTATTTGCATCAGGTGGCCAAAGGATTGGAGTTTCAGCTTCAACATCAGTCCTTCCAGTGAATATTCAGGACTGATTCCCTTTAGGATGAACTGGTTGGATCTCCTTGCTGTCCAAGAGACTCTCAAGAGTCTTCTTCAACACCACAGTTCAAAAGCATCAGTTCTTCGGCACTCAGCTTTCTTTATAGTCCAACTCTCACATCCATACATGACTACTGGAAAAACCATAGCTTTGACTAGATGGACCTTTGTTGACAAAGTAATGTCTCTGGTTTTTAATATGCTGACTAGGTTGGTCATAACTTTTCTTCCAAGGAGTAAGCGTCTTTTAATTTCATAGCTTCAGTCAATATCTGCAGTGATTTTAGAGCCTAAACAAATAAAACTTCTCACTGTTTCCCCATCTATTTGCCATGAACTGATGGGACCAGATACCATGATCTAAGTTTTCTGAATGTTGAGTTTTAAGCCAACTTTTTCACTCTCCTCTTACACTTTCATCAAGAGGCTCTTTAGTTCTTCTTCACTTTCTGCCATAAGGGTTGTGTCATCTGCATATCTGAGGTTATTGATATTTCTCTCAGCAATCTTGATTCCAGCTTGTGCTTCCTCCAGCCCAGCATTTCTCATGATGTACTCTGCATATAAGTTAAATAAGCAGGGTGACTATATACAGCCTTGACGTACTCCTTTTCCTATTTGGAACCAGTCTGTTGTTCCATGTCCAGTTCTAGCTGTTGCTTCTTGACCTGCATACAGATTTCTCAGGAGGCAGGTCAGGTGGTCTGGTATTCCCATCTCTTTCAGAAATTTCCACAGTTTGTTGTGATCCACACAGTCAAAGGCTTTGGCATAGTCAGTAAAGCAGGAATAGATATTTTTCTGGGACTCTCTTGCTTTTTTGATGATCCAACAGATGTTGGCAATTTGATCTCTGGTTCCTGTGCCTTTCTAAATCCAGCTTGAACATCTGGAAGTTCACAGTTCATGTACTGTTGAAGCCTGGCTTGGAGGATTTGGGGCATTATTTTGCAAGAGTGTGAGATATTAGTGCAAATGTGTGGTAGTTTGAAGATTTTTTGACATTGCTTTTCTTTGGGACTGGAATGAAAACTGACCTTTTCCAATCCTGTGTCCACTGCTGAATTTTTCCAGATTTGCTGGTATATTGAGTGCAGCACTTTCACAGCATCATCTTTTAAGATGATTTATAGATGATGATTGTTTATACAGAAAACTAAAGAATCTACCAAAAAAAACTAGTAGAATATGTGAGTCTAGCATGATATAAGGTAATATACAAAAATAAATTGTACTTGCCTGGAGAATCCCATGGACAGAGGAACCTGTCAGGCTACAGTCCATAAGTTTGGACACGACTGAAGCAACTTAGCATGCATGCATGCACACAGTACTTACAATAGACAATTGGAAAATGAAATCAAATCACTATAATAACCTCAGACATCATTATATACTTAGGAATAATTCTAAGTCTATGGATGATTGTAGTATCTTCCAATTTAGTATGCTATGAATTTCAACAACTTCACTAAAAAATAATTGCTCCAACCCAGTGATTTCCTATCTACTCCATGCTTCCAGTTGCACTTTTGCTATCATATGCCTTCAATTAATCACACAATTTGCATCTTTCATTGTATAAAGTTGAATGAAATATATTAAGCAACAGTGTATTTTATTTTATTGTTCATTCAAAACTATATTTTGACATTTAAAATAATCATTTTAAAACTGTAGCATTTGGGGAAATGAAGTTTATGAAATTGTAAAATAGCCGAAACATAGGCACTGGAAGCAGTTACTTCTACCAGTTTTGATGGCTAAGTTACTAAAATGAAGCTAAAGAATAAGTAAATAATATTGAAATGAGTTTTATACGTCCAGATAAATATAGAAGTAAAATAAATTATGCTATTAGGGAGTTGAGCTGAAAGTAAGAACATTGTAGGAAATTAGAAATGAGACCATGTTTTCCTGGAAGGTGACAGTAACTTGTGCTTCACAAAAGCTTGAGCAAGTATGATGTAGGGTGAAATGGACTTTTCCAGAATCCATAAAAAAGTCTGTTTTATAAAAATTTTTATAAGAGTATAGTTGATTTACAATTTGTGTGAGTTTCAGATGTACATCAAAGTGACTCAGTTATACATATATATATATCTGTTCTTTTTCATATTCTTTTCCTATATAGGTTATTACAGGATATTGAGTAGAGTTCCCTGTGCTATGTTGGTTTGGTTATCTATTTTATCTACAGTAGTGTGTATATGTTAATTCCAGTCTCCTAGTTTATCACCTCACCTACACATTTCCCCTTTGGTAACCATAAATTTGATTTCAAGATCTGTGAATCTGTTTTGTATTAATAAATAAGTTCATTTGTATCATTTATTCAGAAAAAAAAAAAGTTTGAAAGAAATTTGCCTAAAGTGAAAAATTGTATCACTAAATAAAAAATGACAGACAGTCTCCTAATTTTTGTATGGCTGCAACAAAGACCCAGGTCCAGTTTAAGATCATTTGAAATCATACATTCATAAAAATCTAGAAAGGCTTTACAAACTTAATCAGACCAGAATGTGCGGAAGCAGGCAACCTGAGTGAATTCATGAATTAAACTTTTGGCTTCCTTTTAGTTTTGAATTCAGAAGCTCTGTCCTCTCCCCTCAGCACTTACTGAGACAAAAGGAACTTAGAACAAAATTTGCATATCTGTAAGTGGGGAGAGAGAATTTTCTACCCTCAGGAACTATCAGTTTAAGAAGCACACAACACCTGTAAGTTTGACCTAATTATAGCAATGTGTTCTAATTGAGATTTCCTTTGAAAGACTTTCAGACTTAAGAGGAAATGGATAATAAAAATCTATGTAAGAAATGTCCCTTTTTGAAATACACACTGGAAAAAAAAAAGACACTCTGAAGAATTTAGGAATAAAGAGAAGTGATATCCTCAACTTACTCTAAAATGGTTCAAAAAAAATTACATACGCACATGCACAGAGATGACAAGAAAGCAAATAGGGCAAAGTAGAAACTGTTTATAAATCTGAGTGAAGGGTATATAAGAGATCTTTAAATCTGAAATTATATCAAAATAAAAAATTTTCCCCATGTCTATCTAAATCACATACCTTTCACAGTCACTGATGTAAGCTACTTATAAAAATCACATTTTAGTTCAAAAGTCTGTTCTGTATTTCTGTATCTCTTTTTCTGTTTTGCATTGTTTTTTTTAACCTGAACTGGAACTCTACATATGCTATTTCAAGTGGCTTTTCTAATATAGAACCACCACTTATTATATCTTCACAAAGAACTCATTATACTAACTGAAGCTCAAGCAAAGTTCATCTCTTTAATTAAGCAAAGTTGAAAAAATACTTTATCAGTAATAATTTTGGAATTTTCCTGTCGATATGGCCAAATATCCCCGAGAAAATAATTACTTTCTTTAAACTAGAAAGGAATGAGAAGAATGGATGGAGACAAGTAATCTTGTTTAAATATGTGTTGTTAGAGGATGAATCTTCTATTTTATAAATATTTGAAAGCTGATAAGATAGAAGAGGGTGGTCTAAGAAGGATCACAGTGAAGGCTGAAAGATAAGAACATATGGAATTAACCCAAACCTGAAGCTACTTATCTCTGGATTTCTTGTTATGTGAGATAAATGTCCTTACTACTTAAAAAAATATGGAAATAATAATAATTAATGATGATGATGATGATGATTATGACAATGTCATCATTGCTGGAGTCAGCCCTGAGTCTTATATTCCAGATTGGAGAGTAGAAACCATTTTTCCCATTTGGTCTAATGAAGGAAGTGGCATTCAAAATAATTCTTGTTGCATAAAAATGGCCAAACACAGGGTGAAAGGAGAACTATGCCCAAAACTAGTGAGAAAATGAGCCCAAAGATCGGCACGATGTCTTTCAAAAAAAAAAAAAAAGCGGAGGAAAATTGCCTATAATTTGTTTGAATTGGAATCTTAGATTCAGTGCAGCTTCATTTCTTTCTTTGATGAAGTGCATTTACTCTTACTGGTAATCTCCCTAAAAGATGCGAGCATTTATCAAACTACAATTTCACAGAGTGAAAAAAAGAACATAAGGATAGTCCTGTTTCTCAGTGAAAATGGTGTGGTTTCCTGTGATCTGGCCTCAAGTGTCATATGTCAGCATTTCCGCACTATTGGTTCCAAAAGGAAGCTAGATTCAAGGGTAGGGCACATAAGCCCTACCTTTTCAAGGGAAATCAAAGAATTGTTGTTGTTGTTCAGTTGCTAAGTCGTGTCCGACTCTTTGCAACCACATGAACTGCAGCATGCCAGGCTTCCCTGTCCTTTACTATATTCCTTCACTATATTGAGTATATATATACTCAAACTCATGTCCATTGAGTCAGTGATGCCATCCAACCATCTCATCCTCTGTTGCCACCTTCTCCTCCTGCCCTCAGTCTTTTGCAGCATCAGGATCTTTTCCAATGAGTAGGCTCTTGGCATCAGATAGTCAAAGTATTGGGGTTTCAGAATTAGTGACCATTTTTAATAGTGGCCACATTGCAAGATTGACGCTTGTGCCTCAGTGCTTCCTTCAGGCATCCTGTTTCTGTTGTTTCCATTTACCCAGGTTTCTACAAAGGTGAGTTCACTGTCACTTCTGACGGACATCCCTCAGTCAGCCATTGTATTAGTTTCAAACTTAGTGGCTTAAAACAATACAAATTTTCTTTTTATAATTCTGGACTTCAGAAGTCTGCTTCCCTCTTATAAGAACCCTCCTGATCATGCTGAACCCACCTGGGATAATCCAGGATAATCTCCCTGTCTCAAGATCCTTAATTTATTTGCATCTACAAAGTCCATTTTGCCATGTAAAGTAATGCATTCACACGTTCTGGAATGTGGGCATCTTTAGAGGATTGTTACTCTGACTACCACAACCTTGTTTCCGGAAGCAATGGACCACTTGCCTTAATAACTGTGTGATTATCATGTACTGTTTCAGAATGTGGATCTTATGATTTGTTGGCCAAAGAGAGACTTAAAAGAAACCACATGTAGTATTTATTTCTTTTAGCTTCTGAAATTTGTTATTAAAAGTTGGATGTTATTATCTATCCTATGACTATCAGCTTAATCTTGCCTTTAGAGTAGCTTGATACAACTCCTAATTGTCAGGCTTTTGTGAAAGATTTCTGATCTGATTTTCTAATTCTTCACAGCAAAGTTCTCTGACAATTATCCTTTCAAGAGTCTATCCTAGTACTTGACATAGAGTAAATTTTCAAATAATGCATGTTGAATAAATTGAGTCTCTATGTTGCTGATGAAAATATTGGGTATGAATTCTCTGTATATCAGGTGGTGCCTTTAAGTTGTGGGCTTCCCTGGTGGTTCAGATGGTAAAGCATCTGCCTGCAATGCAGGAGACCCGGGTTTGATCCCTGGGTCAGGAAGATCCCCTGGAGAAAGAAATGGCAACCCACTCCAATACTCTTGCCTGGAAAATTCCATGGACAGAGGAGCCTGGTAGGCTAAAGTCTATGGGGTTGCAAAGAGTCGGATACAACTGAGCGACTTCACCTTTAAGTTGCAAATAATAATCAATAAGGGGCTTCCCTGGTGGCTCAGTATTAAAGGATCTGCCTACCAATGCAGGAGACCCAGGTTCGATCCCTGGGTCTAGAAGATCCCCTAGAGAAGGAAATGGCAACCCACTCCAGTATTCTCACCTTGGAAATCCCATGGACAGAGAATCCTGGTGGGCTACAGTCCATGGGGTCGCAAAAAAGTCGGGCATGACTTAGTGACTAAACAACAGCAATAAACAATCCGTAAAGGGTTTTCTTGGTGGAGGGTTTGCTCTCTGACCACAATCACTTGATTAGTGAAGTTGTTGGATGGCGTTATGCCAGCATGTGTGAAAAGAGATTTCTAGACAACTGGCAGCGACCTGATACTGACCTCCTTCTGAATTAAGACTTTTTATACTTCTGTATTGACTTCCCTTGTGGCTCAGCTGGTAAAGAATCCACCTGCAATGCAGGAGACCTGGGTTTGATCCCTGGGTTGGGAAGAACTCCTGGAGAAGGGAAAGGCTACCCACCCCAGTATTCTGGTCTAGAGAATTCCATGGACTGTATAGTCCATGGGATCTCAAAGAGTAGGACATGACTGAGCAACTTACACTTTCACTTTCACTTCTGTATCACAAATGATAAAACCCACCACATATCAAAGGACTTTTCCCAATAGTGTGTTTATTAAAGGAAAGGAGGTATAAATATCTCAGCTAATTAATTACACCTAAGAGATATTTACCTTCAATTTCTCTTCACTAAAATCGTTGGCTAGGTCTGGCTAAAGTAAATGCCCTTTTTCTGATTTTACATCTTCATCTTCTTTCCATTGATCGAACATGGTGGTCAATTCCTGTCTCAATCCGTGCTGAGTCATATTGTACTACTCACTTTTTCATATGAGAAGTGATAGGTGAATTGCAGGAAATTTTCATTTTTTATTTGCTGGTACTCAGTTATGAATTCACATCATAATGTCTATGTCACTGATGGTTTTATAGCTCTTTCCACTTGCTAGTAAGGAGATAACATGCAAAAATGGAAACAGAAATAAATGGCTCCACATTAATTTTCCGTTTGGAAAAAGTATGCCCATTCTCTGCCTGGGCAGAAGGGTTTCATACATCAATTTAATATTTAGCAGAAACAAACAAATATCTTTCAGGCTGAGTTCTTTCTGATAAATGACCCTCTCAAAGCTAGAAATCCCCACAATTTTTATGTACATGCCCTGTCTCAAAGTCATTATCTTATGTTGGTCTCTGAGCAGTTGTAAATGCTACTTTTCCTTGAACATTGGATTTCCAACAGGTCAAGCAACTGGTATTCTGTGCTGTAAGTCACCCTTTTGTGTGACTTGTGATTCAGGAATAAAATGCTTTGTTCCTGCCTTTTATTGGTTTATGGTCTGCCAAGATTACAAGACTGAGCATGCTAAATAGTATAATACTGTGAAGGAATTGCTACAGTGCTGGGAAACATAATGGGAGAATGGAAAAATTACCCAGGTTCACTTGGGGTTTTCAGGAAAATTCTCTATTGGCAACCTGAAGAGGGAATTACTGCAGGATTGATGACCTATTGTCTTCCCTTGACTTTGTAAAGATAGATATGTCCTTTCCTCCCTAGAAGACATCTAGGCAAAGATATCTTTATCATATAAACTCTTCCTGAATCAAGCTTATCTTTGGTCAGTTTCTCCAGAGCAGAGACTCAAATAAGAATTCATGAAGAAGCTATTTATGAATGAAGTGTTCCTAAGAGAAACCAATAAGGGAGTGGGACAAGCAAGACAAAGATTGAAGAAGTTAAGGGTGTGAGTTTTGGTAATATCCCAGCCTCAACCTAATCCCACAGAGAGCTCAGAAGTGTAAATTGCGTCTCAGAGCTGTTTCCCTTGTGACATGGGAAGGGGGAGTTTTTGTATTTGTTTACCAGTTATTGCTTTATGAGCTGTCCAGGGTAGAGGGTGGGTGAGTTGGGGAGCCACATAAGTGTCCCAACAGGTCCAGGAAAGATTAGAAGTGAACAAATTGGATCCAATAGCCCAAGGGATGGTCTCTGAAGATGGTGGCAGGTAAGAGTAGTTGGGAGGCCAGCATGCAGACACTAAGGAATGGATACATAGAACTCATAAAAGTGAATCTAGAGAAACTGACCAGAGCACCAGCATGATCTCCTACAGAGTGCTTCCACAAGCACAACTGCAGCTGTTTAATACACCATTAGGCAAAATCCTGGGGCAAAGCAAACAATCATGGCTTTCTTCACATGTGCATTTTTAGGTTTTAGAGGCATTGCAAGAGATCTTGAGTGATGCCTGTCTCTAAGGTGACCGTTATCCCAGGATACCAGATTTTCTGTGCTAAAACTCAAATGGTCCTGTGTAACCTGGGATGGTTGGTCACTCTACCTGTATCCAAAATGCTGCTCAGTGAAGAAATCACAGATTGTCTCAGAGAAGATCTAACCCAGGCAGAGCCAGCAGAGTATAGGAAGGTTGCAAACCTCCCCTGATACAGCACTCGGTGGTTTCTGGAGTTGCATGGAGTGTGGCAATCTGGGGAGAAATTGAGTCTCAACAAGTGGGGATGTGGGAACTGCAGAAGAAGATGGAGAGGACTTCAAATCTGGATTATCTTCCAGGTACAGCAAAAGCCTTTATAACCTCAGGCAGCAGCGAGTGCCCTTCTCAAGGTGTACTTCTGAGGAAGACCTTGGTTCCCCGGGATAGAAGAGGGTGCTAAGATTCGTCAGAGGCTCATACTAGTGGGACTAGCTCAGGATCAAGACTCCTTATTAGCCTTTCCTGAGAGCTTTCTCCCAGATAAAATTTCCAGACTAATGTTTTCATGCTCCTTCGTCTTCAGGGAGGAGGTGAGGGAAAAGATGTTTGACATGAGTTTGAATTTTTTACAGTGTTACTGTGAATTCTATTGATGTGATAATAAATTTCCATTTAGCAATATTCTTGTTTAGCTTTGTTTCAAGTCTGATGTGAATGATGATGAGTAATAACACTTCAAATTACATCAATTTTCTATATGAGAAAATATGCCATGTTCATGACATTTTTTGTTTTTGAAAAAGGGAATCAAAAGGTGATTCATGACTACAGCTTTTAACTTATGTATGGGTTGAACTTTTTTCTAAAGAATGTTGTCATGATGATTTCACCCTGGGTAAGCTGAAAATGTTTCAATGTGAGGGTTTTGAATTACTGAATTAGAGATAAGTTTGTATGCAGGTGTCAATTATAACTGTAAGAATCTTCTGAATTTAACAATTCCCAGAACTAGAATGACAATTCTTAATTCTGACTGCATGGGAGAACTATCTGGGGAGCTTTAAAATAATTCCAGTATCTGGACCCCACTCAAGACCAATGATATCTGAATTTCTGGGAGTGAAGTCCAAACAGGTGGGCTTCATGGATCCATGACATATGCAGTTCCATGGGGCCTTGGACTTACAAGCACCTGGCCTCAGCCACTTGCCCTGTCTCACTGGAGAGTTGTCAGGGGTCAAGCCATGTGAGCCTTGAAGGGAGCAACTACCATCACATCTCTTACATACAGGGTTAGGCAAATAGGGATGTGCGCTGCCATTTCCCTGGTCCACTGCTCTTCAAATCAACAGGCTTACTTTGTGCCCCCTGCATCAGTGAGGTAGGAGACCCCCCGTTAGGTTTTCCTCTGAGCCAGGTAGCCAGTGAGGTCTTGAAACCATGTGAGACACTTGGAGAGTCATCCACTGGTAGAAGTCCCTGAGCCCTAGACACCAAAAGGAGTGACCCAGTATTTGACAGGATAGAGGCTAGAGAAAAAAGTAGGCAGAAAACCCAAAGTCCTAAGTGTTTTTCCTTATTGTGTTCATTCTCCAGAGTGGCCCTTGGCTGAATCTTGTATTCTTTGAGTCAAGACTCCCTTTCCTGTCTTTATCACTGAAACATGGGCTACTGCACAGAAATCAGGGGAAGAGCAAATTATGTAAAAGAAAAGTCTTGGGTAGATATGTCCTATGAGTCAAAGCTGATCAGGTTTATCTTTGTTATTATGTTCAGAAATGAAAATTGAGCTGACGAAGGGAAAGAGAACACAGAGTGCTCATCATGAATGTTCTTCACATTGTACCCTATCTTTCATTATTAAGTCTTTGCGTCAGTACAATAAAAACAGTCCAAAAATGAACTGGCTTTCCTATCAAGAAGCAGGAGAATGCTTGGAGCGTACTTCAGTTATGTTCAGTGAAATATATGAAGTTATAATGTTTGCAACAATCTCTCTTTCAACAAATATTCATCTAGCACTTACCATGTGCAAATGCTGTTGTAGGTCCAGGAGCTACAGCAGTAAACAAGATGAACAAAAATTCCTGCCCTTAGGGAATGCATATTCTAGTGGGGAGACATGGACAATAATAATGAGTAAGATATAAAGGATATTTGATGGAAATAGATGCTACAGAGAAATATAAAGCAGGAAATGGAGCTGCTGGAGGTTGAAGGTCAAGTAGGGTTTGGGGCTCAGGTAATGTCTAAATGATAACCTTGGTCTTAGGCACTGGGGAAGTTTTATTCTTACTCCTGGCTGGGATTGGCTACCACTATCCTAGGGAGGCTTCCCTGGGTGCCTCAGCAGTAAACAATCCACCTGCAATACAGGAGATGTGGGAGACGCAGGTTTGATCCCTGGGTTGGGAAGATCCCCTGGAGGAGAATATGGCAACCCTCTCCAGTATTCTTGCCTGGAGAATCCCATGGACATGGACAGAGGAGCCTGGCAGGCATTAGCCTATAAGAGTCGGACACAAATAAGCACACACACACACACACACACACACACACCCTAGGGAGCCAGAAGAAGTTTGGTGCCCCAAGACCCAACTTCTGGGTGGCACTTCCAGAGACGGAGTCAGCCACCCTATTTATACCATCAAATAAGATCAGCAGTTGATGGAATTCACATGCATTGTAAAGATGAACGACCTTTACTGAGGATGTCATACCAAAAATACCATGAGTAGACAACCAACATTTTAGACTTTTCTTTGTGAGCCTAGTTTTTTTTTTAATCTAATATAAATTTTGTTTTCATTCTGTTGTAACACTGTGATTCAATTGGTGGGCTATAATAGAACTACTCTTGCACATTTCATGAAGAAATAAATCCCTGGGGCCTCAAGCAACTCCTGGGTGTTTCAAACATTTTCAAAAGTTTTTAGAGTCTAGGTATCAAGATCCAACAAGAGAGAATTATTCCAGCTTTCCTTTCTTCAGAAAATTGAGACTTTCTTTATTTCTCCTGGGCACGTCTGACTAAAGAAACACTCTATTCATCTTCAAGTGGCCCAGACTTCTATCAAAAGTATTGGATTCTCTTTTATGGAATATATACAAAGGAGGAGACTTCCTGATACTGATTGAGGCTTTGTCTTAGGATCTGTCCCAAGCAAATGTTTCAAAATGAGTTCCTCACTAGCAGTGGCAGCTTCGGCATTTCAATTCAGGAAGGACACAGAAGCTTCATCTAAGTGGAATTTGGAGGTGGGGACAGGTGATAGGATTTGTGTTATGTCTTGCTTGAAGTTGCATTCACATAACAAATACATTATTTTTATTCAGTTTAGATATTTTAGGAGGCTGACTGGAGAGGAGGTTAGGGCTGGTGGAGGTTACTACAGAAGGTAACTAAAGAAGGTAAAAGCCTTACCCTGCCTTGCCTCCTCACCACAAATGCTTACCAGACTGGGAGGAGTAAAGAGAAAAAGCTATTAGCTGACCTTTCACTTCTATGTCCCATGTCACCATCAGAATCAGGTCTGGAACTTCTATGTAGAGCTCTGAAATTAAGTTTGTCTTGGACTCTCTTCTTCCTCTTCTCCATCTCTCCTCTATTCACCCTACCCAACCCCTCATCTAGTTCCAGCTAATCTCTACTTTTCCGTTCAAGCTGGCAAATGTTTATGAAGGATACACCATGAGTGCAGCATTTGACTAGGCAATGGAGGGAATACAATGATGAACTGATAAGCATACGAGTTGGGAACCGACAAGAGTTTAAGCTAAATTTAAGTTTAGAAAATCTTCCAGACTTATTTACAACTTAATTTGGGACCACTGAAGATCCAAAGTTTTAAGATAAAGGGCGGAAGCTATTTTAACCCAATAACTAGAGGTGGAATTGAATCAGTGGGGCACGTTGGGTGTTGAGGGGCGTGCGGGGGTGGAAGGATGGGGGATGTTCTGTGTGCAGTGGACCCTGTCCATCACCTTTTAAAGTCATACCACCTAGGTATCATGTAATCTCAAAAGAAGAGAAAAATCTCCAAGATCTTTTGAACAGGTTAAGATTCTGTGACTCTATGATTCTCAGTTGTAGCCGAGTCACATCTTGGAGTAGCAAATAGATTAAGTAAATTCTCAGATGCTTTCCAATTCCTGGATGATTCTACCCTGCTGTTGTCCTTCATGCATTCAGATGACTCTGCCTTTCATTCTTGAACACTCTACACTTGAACATTTTCTCTCTCCTGAGTATGGAAGATGGTGGGCTGACACCACCAGGAGTTAATGATTTCCTGGTGTACTGTTTTCTTAGGCTGCAGTCACAAAGTACCACAAACTGGATGGCTGAAATAACATAAGTTTATTGTGTGACATTACTGGAGGCCAAAAGTCCAAAATCAAGGTGCTGGCAGGCCCTCTATGGGAGGACCCTTTCTTGCCTCTTACAGCTTCTGGTGGTGGTTTAGTTGCTCAGCTGTGCCCAGCTCTTGTGACCCCAAGGACTGTAGCCCACCAGGCTCCTCTGTCTGTGGGATTTCCCAGGCAAGAATACTGGGGTGGGTTGCCATTTCATTCTCTAGGGGATCTTCCAGACCCAGCGATTGAATCTGTGTCTCCTGCATTGGCAGGCAGATTCTTTACCACTAAACCATCTGGGAAGCCCCTCCAGCTTCTGGTAGTCCCAGGCATCCTTTGTTTGTGGCAGCATGACTCTATCTCTACCTCCATCTTCACATGGTTGACTTCCCACTGTGATCATGTCTTTTCTTCTCCTCCTGCAAAAACACCAGCCATATTGGATTAAGGACCCACCCTACTCCAGTATGACTTCATCTTAACTTACATCTTAATTACATCTGTAAAACCCTATTTCCAAATAAGGTCACATTCACAGGCACTGTGGGTTAGGACTTCAACATATTTTGGGTGGACACAACTCCACGCACAACATCTGGTGACCAACAATGTTTTTCCATGTCTAGAAATAAGGTTTTGGTTGGCAGCCATGAAGCAAGCCAAAACAAAATGGTCCATGGGGGAGGAAACCATGATCTGACTAGTCTGACATGCTTGTCAGTTTGTGCTAACCGGTCCTACATGTATTCACCTTATCACACCGGCTGTACACTTTCTTTCTTTCCCCTTCCTTTCTTCCCTCCTGCCTCCCTCTTTCCTTCTGTCCCCCATTCCTCCTTCCTTTCTTTCTTTTATCATGGAATGAAATAGTTAAATATTTGGTGCTGGGAGATTTATGGAAAGATCTGAATCAGAAAAAAAGGTACTTTCCTGTGAGTAAGGTAAATATTGAGGTACTCATCAGTTTATCACATACCCTAAAACCATAAGAGAGAGCTTACCAAGTGTTTTGTAATGGAAGGATCCGTTGCAAGTATTCAGGTTTATATTTATCTTTGCATTATACACACACACATCCATATTCACACACACACACACATTTTTAAGTAACTTAGCTGACAGCACCAACATTTCATTCAGAGCATTCTGTGGGTGGTATTGTCTCCAGCACCACTGTCTTGTGAGATAACTGGTCACATATTTCCCTAGCACAAGGAGACCAATTAAAGTAATTGGCATTCTGCAAATTTGAACCAATGATTTGCTCACTAATCCCAATCAGCCAAGGTGAAGAAATTTAGTTCATGCTTCTCGTAGAGCCAGAAAAGGAAACTCTAGCAAAAAGAGCTGCCCCATCGTCTTCTCTTCCCCTCTTAATCACCTCCAGGTCTGCAATTCTCAGTTATCAAAAACCAACACACTAGGTTCAGGCTCCTAATAAATTATAACACAGCTCAAAGAGTAAGAGAACAAAAATCATTAAAATAATTATCAGGAGACACTTTCTCAAGAGCTTAATGTGTTATAAAACTCTTTATACTGGGGTAAGTCAGAATAGGGGCTTCCCAGGTGGCTCTAGTGGTTAAGAACCCTCCTGCCAATGCAGGAGACAGAAGAGACGCAAGTTGGATCCCTGGGTTGGGAAGATCCCCTGGAGAAGCAAACGGCAACCCACTCCAGTATTCACCTGAAAAATCCCATGGACAGAGGAGCCTGGGGTCGCAAAAAGTTGGACACAACTGAGCAACTTAGCACACACGCATGAGGATCAGAATGGGAGATGCCAACAGGATTAAGCTGTTAAATTTTTAGTTTTAACCTCACTGCTTTGCATTTGGACTGGTCATTGGAACTCCCTCTCCTTGACTCTACGTGGGAGGTACAGATCTGTTCTTATCAATGTCACAAAAATACTTTTGAAAACAAGTGGAGGGTGGCACAGGAATCTCTAGATGCACTTTCTTATTTAAAGATCTTATTTAAAGAAAAATTCTCAGTAGCTCTGGAACTAAAAGGGAAGCGTAATGGTGTTCGGTTAGTGGAGCAAGAGATTTGTAGCCGTGAGAGAAAATACAGATAAAGTTATTTAGAGTGTGCTTTTTATACATCTCTTAGCATAACTCAGGCTTAGAAAAGATCTCAATTGTGATTTTGTTGGTTTAGTTTAGACCTGAACAAAACGGATTTGCTGGTTTTGTTTCTTCTTTTTATTCAAATAGGACACACCCTCCTGGTTTTGAGAAATCTGATCGTTATCTCTGAGTTAGAACCAGGCCTGATGAAGTTCTTTTTCCAATTTTGGATGTTTGATCATGCTGGATTCCTACCAAAAGCCTCAAGGGAGACTTAACTTGAAGGACAAAGATGATTGTCAAGTGAGCTATGAAGTAGGGTCTGATTCTTTGGTAGACATTCAATGAAAATGGTTTAGGCAAAGGTAGATTCAATTAGGCAGACAAAAACGCTTTGGGGAATAAGCAAGGCAAAGTAAACACACAGCAACTCATTAAAGAAACAGCCAATGAGCAATTCATAACCAATATCTGATATATAATTTAAGACCCAAAGGTCACTTAATATCAACTCTATTGCAACACAAAAGCACAGAAAAATCTGGCTGGCAGTTGTTCTTCAGCTTGTCTTAGCTGCTTTTATTTCATGCAAGTGTTTCTCCAGAGGCACAAAAAAATGTAAGAGTAAAATCGGATTTATCGGAGGCATTTGTTTGGATTAATTACATAATAAAAGCATTTTCATATTGCTAATTTACTAAGCAATGTCACTGGAATGCTGAATTGCTTTACTTTTATTATGATGATCAAAAGAGATAAATGCAGGCCTGGCCACAAAACCAAAGCAGAGAGAAGAGAGGCAGCAGTCATTCTTCGCATAATTACTGGTATTTGTCATCCTTGTCTTGAAAAGGGGATCATCAGTTTTTCTAAAGACTGTTTTCTTTGCTTCAGAGCCTCTTCTTCAGCATGCTGTTTATCATCCATGTTGTCCTTATTTACCCAGCAACAAATACACAACGAATATGTTTTTCATTAGGCAATTTAATGAATTTAATTTTGCTTCAAAATGTTAATTTGAAAGTGTGCATTTCGTTCTTACAAGCATAAAACTGAAAAAATTCTTGGTTCTCAAGTGTTAGATTAAATTACTAAAAGTAGAATTGAAAACCAGGGTTAATCGGTATGAAATTTAGTGTTGTGAGCCTGAGGTTGATTTTTTATCAATTATAATTAATTTTCCTATCCCCTTAAGAAAACAAAGGCTCAAGAATCAAGGCTTCTATAGCTTTATTTACATTTAGGGAGAAATTTTTGAAGAAAACAAGTGTAAGAGGAAACAGAAAGGAAGTTTGCCTCAAGGAGAAAAACCCTAAAGAAAAAGCTGCTATCCATCACTAGAAAATGAATGAGAATTGTATTATTTCTTGGCTTTTAAAGAATCTGTCTTTTGCCAAATCTAACAATGTTGCCAACTTGGAAGAAAAAGGATCCATTTTTTTCCTACATAACCACATTTAATAATTTCCATGAAATTGACATTTTAAAACTATGGCAAAAAGCCAAATCAAAACTTTTGGGTTCTTAATCCCTAAATTCTGAACTCGTTTTCTTAAGGAATACCTATGATACACTTTAAAACGAATCCAATTAATATAATTACAGGAGGTTAAATAACACATACACGCTGGATCTGTCTCTGTCAAACATAGCTGTTCTGTTATTTATATTTGGTTATTTTTAAAAATTAGAGATGTGGCCATATATATAAAGTAACTTTAATAAAAAATAGAGTGAATCTGTTGTCTTCTGCATCATTAAATGTGAAAAAAGCCCCTACAACCAATTAGCTCGGAAATCTCATATTCATGCTTCTGAATATTGCTGCGGTGGTAACGAGGAAAGCAGTACATCCAGGTATTTAATGTGTAACCGAAACTAGGTACAGGCATCAACCTGTACCCCGCGGCAGTTGACATGCTAATTTCCTCGCCTTCCCTCTCGCGCGCGCACTCCACCTCGCTTCCCCAACCCTCTTCCCCCACAAGATAAGAGGCACCCTCTGGGCCGTGGAAGGTGCCTCGCGGCGAGTGAAGAGCCACCGGAAGAGCTAGGGCAGAGCTCGCGGAGCCCACGCCCTTGGCCGCAGGGTGAGTGCGGGCGGCCGCCGCGGGCCGGGGGAGAGGGGAGCCGGGTAGGAGCGCGGGATTGGGGATCTGCCGCACGAGGCGCGGGCCCCGCAGCCCTCCCGGGGTGTGTGGGGGGATGGGCGGGCCGGGGGCGGAGCGCTGCGCTTCGCGGGGCGGCGGGAAAGGGGCGGAGAGGACAGCTCTGACTCCGGCGGGCAGAGGGACGGTGGCAGAACCTGCGGGCTAGTTGGGAGGCTCACCCTCTGCGAGGAAGGGAAGCGGAGACCGCCGCTGCCGAGGAGCGAGGAGACGCCTGGAGGCCGAGGGTCAGGCCGCCGCTACCTCCTCCAGCAGCGGACACTGCAGAGATCGCGCAGCCGGCTGGCGCACCGGCCACCAACGGCGACCCTTCGCGCAGGTGGGCACCCCAGAGCGCTGCGCTCTGTCCCCTCCTGGGCCACCGTGGGCCCGATGCCCTCCCTTCCGGGCCACTGAGCTCGGGGACGAAGGCTGGGCAGGTCCGGGGACAGGAGGAAGGTGCTCGGCCCCTTGGTGTGCACGCTTGTGCGCGCGCGCTGTGCTAGATGGGGAAGAGGTGCGGAAAAGCTGCCTCTCTCGGGGCTCACTGTCCCTATCCCTACCCCCCACCCCGGACGAGCTGATCCCCCGATCGGCTTTGGAGGACTGCGACCCCCTTCCCCCGCCCACAGTCTCGGTGGTGCGTGCAATTCGCTCTCCTCTTCCCAATGCACACCCAGCATCCATCAGGACGCCCCTTGGAGAGAAGAGTGGTGGCAGGACCAGGTGGGGCGTGAGCGGGGAAGGCGAGAGTTGCTTGAGTATTGTCTGTCGGGGCGAGTGCCTGAGCCCGCGCGCTCCCTCCCGCTTTAGGGGCCAGGGGTGGAGGTGGAGGTGGTGGAGGAGGCAGCAGGGAGGAGGGAGTGGGTTTGACGAACTTCTCTCGGAAGGCTGACTGTGTGCATGCACTTGGCGCCTCGTGCACGTTTGGGTGAGGGTTTAATGGAGACACGTGGGAGCAACATTGGTTGCTGGCGGGCCCTCCAAAGAGCCTCTTGGGGTAGCCCAGCGCGCTTTTGGGGTTGGGAAGGATGAGTTGGTGTTAGTGTAAATGTCAGTCTTAGGGAGGAGGAGGAGAGCGGCTTCAGGAGACTTGATTTTCGTAGATTTGCTGCCATTCCTTAAACCAAGCCAGGCTTTCCAGGCGTTAAAGTAAATTACCAGTAAGTGGGGACCGATCCCTGATGAGGCTGAAAAAAGGCCCCCGGGTTTGCTGGGGAGCGAGCTCGGCGGGCCTGCTGCCTGGGTGGCTTCTGGTGCTGTCTCGCCTGGGGTGGGAGTGGGGGGTAGGGAATGGTGCTTGTCCCTTTAGCTTAATGTGCTGGAGCTGGAACACTTCTTCCGGATATACTTTAGGACCAAGAGGAGGCAAAAATTCTCAACTCTGGAATCCCAACCTCTGTCTCTCTGTCCTCTCTTTCCCTTTCTCTCTCCCTCTTCTTCTCCATTGCCCTCTCTCAGGCACACACACCACACACCACCACACCACACCACACCCTGGGGTAGTCTGCTTGTCTGTGTGTCTCTGTCACA